>NW_022681470.1:99807522-100407522 GCF_009764315.1 Trachypithecus francoisi | reverse complement strand
AGGTTTACAGTAAAATCGTGCAGAAGGTACAGAGAGATTTCCCATATACTGAAGTTTTTTTTACTATATATTTTAAAAGTTTTTTTAAGTGTTTGCTATGAGTATTGCATGAAATCTGTCTTAATCTAAACCTAAAAAGTTATGATTAATATTAACTTAATTCCAGTAGTTTATAAAAACTTTGCTTCTATATAACTCCCTTCCCATTATAAGCTCATTAACACAAATTTGTAAGTACTATTTTATTTAAAAAAATTTTTTTATTTGATGTTTTTGTTTTTGGGCAGTGGGGATGGAGGCTTACTTTGTCACCCAGGCTGGAGTGCAGTGACACAATCTCTGCTCACTGCAACCTCCACCTCCTGGGTTCAAGTGATTCTTCCACCTCAGCCTCCCAAGTAGGTGGGATTACAGGTGCACGCCCTTGTGCCTGGCTAATTTTTGTATTTTTAGTAGAGACAGGGTTTCACCATGTTGGCCAGGCTGGTCTTGAACTCCTGACCTCAGGTGATCCATCTGCCTTGGCCTCCCAAAGTGCTGGGATTACAGGTGTGAGCCACCATGCCCAGCCATAAGTATTATTTTAAACAGTAGTCTTTAAAATCACTTAAGAGAAGAAAAAATTTTAAAATTTTAAATATAAGTTTATAATGACTTTTATATTTACTCCACTTAATTACTTTTACTGGTGTTCTTTAATGTTTCATGCACATTTGGATTACTCTCTAGTATTCTTTGTTTCAAGCCTGAGGTAACACCCTTTAGCATTTCTTATAGGGCAGGACTGCTGGTAGTTCATTATTTGTTATTGCTGAATAGTATTCCATGATGGAAGTACCACAGCAGTTTGTTTAACTGTTCATTAACTGGAGGACATACTGAATGTTTCCAGTTTGGGGCTATACAATAAATGTTATATATATAGTTATATAAATATAGCTTATATACTACTATATAATTTATTATATATAAAAATGCTCATCTGAACAATCACGTACAAGCTTTAGTATGGATGTCAACATTCATTTCTCAGGGATAAATGGCCTGGTGAAAAGCTGATGGATTGTATAGCAAATGCATATTTAGTTTGTAAAGAAACTATCAAACTATTTCCCAGGGTGCTTGTATTATTTTATATTCCCATTAGCATTGTGAGAAAGATCCAGTTTCTCCATGTCCTTGCCAATATTTGGTACTATTTATTTTTATTTGAGCTATTCTAATGGGTATGCTGTAACTCTTCATGGTCTTCTGTTGCTTTTGGCTGGTGATATTGAATATCATTGTTATCTATATAACGTATTTTATGAAATGTCTCCTTGTGTATTTTGCCAATTTTCTAGTTTGATTTTTTATTGTTAAGTTTGAGACTTCTTTGTAATTCTAGATGAGCCCTCTGTCAGATATACGGTTTGAAAATATTTTCTCCAGATCTGTAGCTTTTTTTTTTTTGTCCTCTGATCTTCCAGAGAGAAAAAGTTTTAAATTTTGATGATGCCAATTTACTATTTTTTCTCTTTTATGGATCAAGCCTTTGGTATTATGTCTAAAATGTGTTCACCAAATCATTGGTCCACAAAATTTTCTCCTATGCTTTTCCCTAAAAGTTTTATAGTTTTATGATTTAAGTTTAAATATATGATGCATTTTGAGTTAATTTTAGTATAAAGTGTAAGGTTGAGGTTTAGTTTTTTTTAATATGGGTATCTAAATGTTCCATCACCATTTACTTGAAAGACTAAATTGATTTTACACTTTCATCTTTTTTTTTTTTTTTTTTTTTTTGGAGATGGAGTCTTGCTCTGCCACCCAGGCTGGAGTGCAGTGGCCGGATCTCAGCTCACTGCAAGCTCCGCCTCCCGGGTTTACGCCATTCTCCTGCCTCAGCCTCCCGAGTAGCTGGGACTACAGGCGCCCGCCTCGTCGCCCGGCTAGTTTTTTGTATTTTTAAGTAGAGACAGGTTTTCACCGTATTAGCCAGGATGGTCTCGATCTCCTGACCTCGTGATCCGCCCGTCTCGGCCTCCCAAAGTGCTGGGATTACAGGCTTGAGCCACCGCGCCCGGACTACACTTTCATCTTAAATCAGTTACCCATACCACATTAAGTCTGCTTCTAGGTTGTTTATTCTGTTCCATTGATCCATGTGTCTTATCCTTACACTAATACTACACAGTCTTGTTGTAAGGTACAGTACTTTTTCCTATTTTATTCTTTTTAAAACATAATTGCTTTAGCTATTCTAGTTCCTTTACCTTTTCATTTAAATTTTGGAATAATCTTGTCTATATCTGTTAAAAATCTCACCAGGATTTTGATGGAAAATGTATTAAACCTGTAAATATCAATTTGGGGAGAATTGACATGACTATATTGATCAATCCATGAACACATATGCTCTTTCACTTATTTTTAGATCTTCTTTGATTTCTTTCATGAGCATTTTGTTGTTTTCAGCATACAGGTTGTGTGCATGTTTCATTACAACTTGAGAACAACCCCCTCTGTTCCTATTTTTCAGAGAGTTTTTGCCATGGTTGTGTATTAGATTTTGTCAAATGCTTTTTCTGCACTGATAATACCGTTTGGATGTTTGGTCCCTCCAAATCTTATGGTGAAATGTAATCTCCAGTGTTGGAGGTGGGCCCTGCTGGGAGGTGTTTGGGTCATGGGGGCACATCCATCATGAATGGCTTGGGCTGTCCTCATGACAGTGAGTGAGTTCACAAGAGATCTGGTTGTTTAAAAGTGTGTGGCACCACCCCCTCTCTCTTTTGCTCCCACTCTCATCACGTGATGTGCTGGTTCCCCCTTTTTCTTTCACTGTGACTGAAAGTTTCCTGAAGCCCTCACCAGAAGCAGATGCCAGCACTATGCTTCAGGTACAGCCTACAGAGATATGATCCAATTAAACCTCTTTTCTTTATAAATTACCCAGCCTCAGGCATTTATTTACATTAACACAAAAAATGATGCAATACAATTAATACAATCATGTGACTTTTCTTCTTTAGCCTATTAATATGCTGAATCACGTTGATTAGTTTTTAATATTGAACCAGTCTTGCATTCCTGGAATAAATCCCATATGGTAGTGGTGTATAATTCTTATTACATATTGCTGAATTCTATATGCTGATAGGTTATTAAGAATTTTTGTACCTATATTTATGGAGAATATTGATCTATAGTTTTCCTTCCTTTTGATGTCTTTGTCTGATTTTGGAATTGGAGTAATATTCACTTCATAAAATGATTTGAGAAGTTTTCCTTTTTCTTGTGTTTTTTGGAAGAGATTACGTAAAATTGATGTTAATCCTTTAAAAGGTTTGGTGGAATTCTTCAGTGGACCCATCTGGGCCTGCAAGATTTTTATACTGAATTTTTTAAATGAAAACGTTAATTTTCTTAATAGTTATGGATAGGGCTATTCAAATTATCTATTTTATATTAGGTAAATTGTGACAGTCTGTGTTTTTCAAGAAATTGGTCCATTTCATCTAAGTTGTCAAATTTATATGTGTAGAATCATTTGTTGTATTTTCTTACTATTCATCTGATATTGGCAGGGTCTCTAATGATATCCCCTGTTTCGTTCTGGTATCAGTATTTGTGTCATCTCTCTCAGTCTTACTAGATGTCTATCAATCTTACTGATATTTTCAAAGAACCAGATTTTTTCATAAATTTTCTCTATTATTTCCTGTTTTCAATTTCATTGATTTCTGCATCATTTCCTTCCTCTCTCCTTGCTTATTTTTCTCTCTTTTTTCTATGTATGTGTGTGTGTGTGCATGTGTGTGTGGTGAGAGTTTAGACTAAGAATTCTAAACTTTTCCTCTTTTCTAATGTAATTATTTAGTGCTTTAAATTTTCCTTTCAGCACTGGGTTAGCTGTACTCCAAAATTTTTGACATGTTGTATTTTTATGTTCATCCCATTCAAAGTATTTATCAAATTCCCTTAAGGCTCTTTCTTTTACTCATGGACTATTTAAAAGTTGTTTCGTTTCCAAGTGTTTGGAGACTTAACTGTTACATTCCTGTTACTGATTTCTAGTGTCATTCTATTATAATCAGATAATATACTCTGATAATTTTAATTCTTATATAATTTTATAATTATATTCTTAGAAATTTTTGATTTGTCAATTTCTCCTTTTAGCTCTCTCAACTTTTATTTAATATGTTTCAAAGCTCTGTTTTTTGATGTATATACATTTAGAATTACCTGGTCTTCTTGGTGGATTGACTCTTACGATATAAAGTTCCTCTCAATCCTTTGTTTTTAAATATGATATTAATGTACCCACTGCTGCTGTACTTTTTATTCAGCCTTTTACTTTCAGTATACCTTTATTGTTTTATTTAATATAAGTTTCTTGTAGAGATATATAGTTAGTGGGCCATTTTGTGGTTTTCGGTGGTGCTGGTGATGGTTTGTTTTTTAAAATCTACCAATCTCTGTCTTCTACTTGACAGGCTTAGACCATTTAAACGTAATATACTTATTGATATATTAGGGTTTAAGTTTGCTGTTTTATTTTTGTTGTCTATTTGCTCTTTCTGTTGTTCACATCTCTGTAGTATTTTTTCCCTGCCTTCCTGGGGGTTACCTGAACACTTAATAAATTCTACTTTGATTTATTTATAGTCTTTTGAGTTTATCTCTTAATGGAATATTTTTGGTGACTGTTCTAGGTATTATATATGTATAACTTTTGACAGTATACCTGTATAAACATTTTTTCAATTCTAGAGATGTGTAGAAAATTTACCTCCTTTTACATCGTTTTACCCTCTCCCATTAAATCATTTATTAAATATTTGCTCTACATACACTGAGTAATACATGAGACAGTGTTATAATTTTGCCTCAATCATAAAACTTAGAAAACTTCAGGGGAAAAGGGAAGTCTATTGTATTTACCCATATTTATACTCTTTTCATTGCTCTTTCTTCCTTCCTGATGTTTCAACTTTTCTTCTTTCATCATTTCCTTTCTCTTCAGAGAAGTTTCATTTTAAAGGTTTTTTAATAGTAGATCTTCTGGTGACAGTCTTTTGGTGTTCCTTCATCTGAGAATATCTTAATTTTTTCTTCATTCCTAAAGGGTTGTTTTTGCTGGATATATTCACTGGAGTTAGAATTACAGTTCTTTTCTTTCAGAACTCGAAAAATGTTGTACCACTTCCTTCTGGCCTCCATGGTTTCTGATGAGAAATCCACTATCAGTGGAGTTTGCTTTTTCCCTCTCATCAAGATGTTGTTTTCTTTCACTGCTTTCAAGATTTTTTTTCCCTTCGGTTTTCCGTAGTTTGTTGACTCTTGGCATGGATTTCAATGAGCTTATCCTATTTTGGCTTTGCACATCTTGGTTGGTAGGTTTATGTCTTTTGCCAGATTTGAGAGGTTTTCAGCTATTATTTCTTTGAATATTGTTAGCCCCACCCTCTCCTCTCCTGAGATTACAATATGAATCCTAGATCTTTTGTTATAATTCCACAGGTCCCTGAGGCTCTGTTCATTTGTTTTCAGTCTGTTTTCTCTCTGGTGTTCAGATTGTTTAATTTCTATTGTTTTATTTGCATGTCCTCTGATTCTTTCCTCTGTACCATTTATTCAGCTTTTTAACTCATCCACTGATTTTTTTCATTTTGGTTATTATATGTTTTTAAATTTCCACTTTTTTTTTAAGTCTTCTCTTTCTCTGCTGGGACATTATTATTTTCTTTTCATTTGTTTTGAGCATTTTGTCATTGTTTGTTGAAGAAGTTATATGGTGGCTGCTTTAAAATCTTTGCCATAAAATTTTAGCATATATGTCGTGTTGGTTTTGTTTTTTTTTTTTCTTTCTTTCTTTCTTTCTTTAATATACTTTAAGTTCTAGGGTACATGTGCATAACGTTTATATCATGTATAACTCCGCAATGCAATCCCTCCCTCCTCCCCCCTCCCCCTGATAGGCCACAGTGTGTGATGTTCCCCTTCCCGAGTCCAAGTGATCTCATTGTTCAGTTCCCACCTATGAGTGAGAACATGCGGTGTTTGGTTTTCTCTTCTTGTGATAGTTTGCTAAGAATGATGGTTTCCAGCTGCATCCATGTCCCTACAAAGGACGCAAACTCATCCTTTTTGATGGCTGCATAGTATTCCATGGTGTATATGTGCCACATTTTCTTAATCCAGTCTGTCACAGATGGACATTTGGGTTGATTCCAAGTCTTTGCTATTGTGAATAGTGCCGCAATAAACATACGTGTGCATGTGTCTTTGTAGTAGAGTAATTTATAATCCTTTGGGTATATACCCAGTAGTGGGATGGCTGGGTCAAATGGTACATCTAGTTCTAGATCCTTGAGGAATCGCCATACTGTTTTCCATAATGGCTGAACTAGTTTACAATCCCACCAACAGTGTAAAAGTGTTCCTATTTCTCCACATCCTCTCCAACATCTATTGTTTCCTGACTTCTTAATGATTGCCATTCTAACTGGTGTGAGATGGTATCTCATTGTGGTTTTGATTTGCATTTCTCTGATGGCGAGTGATGGCGAGCATTTTTTCATGTGTCTGTTGGCTGTATGGATGTCTTCTTTTGAGAAATGTCTGTTCATATCCTTTCCCCACTTTTTGATGGGGTTGTTTGTTTTTTTCTTGTATATTTGTTTGAGTTCTTTGTAGATTCTGGATATTAGCCCTTTGTCAGATGAGTAGGTTGCAAAAATTTTCTCCCATTCTGTAGGTTGCCTGTTCACTCTGATGGTAGTTTCTTTTGCTGTGCAGAAGCTCTTTAGTTTAATTAGATCCCATTTGTCAATTCTGGCTTTTGCTGACGTTGCTTTTGGTGTTTATAGACATGAAGTCCTTGCCCATGCCTATGTCCTGAATGGTACTACCTAGATTTTCTTCTAGGGTTTTTATGGTATTAGGTCTAACATTTAAGTCTCTAATCCATCTTGAATTAATTTTCATATAAGGGGTAAGGAAAGGATCCAGTTTCAGCTTTCTACTTATGGCTAGCCAATTTTCCCAGCACCATTTATTAATAGGGAATCCTTTCCCCATTTCTTGTTTTTGTCAGGTTTGTCAAAGATCAGATGGCTGTAGATGTGTGGTATTATTTCTGAGGACTCTATTCTGTTCCATTGGTCTATTTCTCTGTTGTGGTACCAGTACCATGCTGTTTTGGTTACTGTAGCCTTGTAGTATAGTTTGAAGTCAGGTAGCGTGACGCCTCCAGCTTTGTCCTTTTGACCTAGGATTGTCTTGGCAATGCGGGCTCTTTTTTGGTACCATATGAACTTTAAAGCAGTTTTTTCCAATTCTGTGAAGAAACTTATTGGTAGCTTGATGGGGATGGCATTGAATCTATAAATAACCTTGGGCAGTATGGCCATTTTCACGATATTGATTCTTCCTATCCATGAGCATGGTATGTTCTTCCATTTGTTTGTGTCCTCTTTGATTTCACTGAGCAGTGGTTTGTAGTTCTCCTTGAAGAGGTCCTTTACATCCCTTGTAAGCTGGATTCCTAGGTATTTTATTCTCTTTGAAGCAATTGTGAATGGAAGTTCATTCCTGATTTGGCTCTCTGCTTGTCTGTTACTGGTGTATAAGAATGCTTGTGATTTTTGCACATTAATTTTGTATCCTGAGACTTTGCTGAAGTTGCTTATCAGCTTAAGGAGCTTTTGGGCTGAGACGATGGGGTTTTCTAAATATACAGTCATGTCATCTGCAAACAGGGACAATTTGATTTCTTCTTTTCCTAACTGGATACCCTTGATTTCTTTCTCTTGCCTGATTGCCCTAGCCAGAACTTCCAACACTATGTTGAATAGGAGTGGTGAGAGAGGGCATCCCTGTCTTGTGCCAGTTTTCAAAGGGAATTTTTCCAGTTTTTGCCCATTCAGTATGATATTAGCTGTGGGTTTGTCATAAATAGCTCTTATTATTTTGAGGTACGTTCCATCAATACCGAATTTATTGAGCGTTTTTAGCATAAAGGGCTGTTGAATTTTGTCAAAAGCCTTTTCTTCATCTATTGAGATAATCATGTGGTTCTTGTCTTTGGTTCTGTTTATATGCTGGATTACGTTTATTGATTTGCGAATGTTGAACCAGCCTTGCATCCCAGGGATGAAGCCCACTTGATCATGGTGGATAAGCTTTTTGATGTGCTGCTGAATCCGGTTTGCCAGTATTTTATTGAGAATTTTTGCATCGATGTTCATCAGGGATATTGGTCTAAAATTCTCTTTTTTTGTTGTGTCTCTGCCAGGCTTTGGTATCAGGATGATGTTGGCCTCATAAAATGAGTTAGGGAGGATTCCTTCTTTTTCTATTGATTGGAATAGTTTCAGAAGGAATGGTACCAGCTCCTCCTTGTACCTCTGGTAGAATTCAGCTGTGAATCCATCTGGTCCTGGACTTTTTTTGATGGGTAGGCTATTAATTGTTGCCTCAATTTCAGAGCCTGTATTGGTCTATTCAGGGATTCAACTTCTTCCTGGTTCAGTCTTGGGAGAGTGTAAGTGTCCAGGAAATTATCCATTTCTTCTAGATTTTCTAGTTGATTTGCGTAGAGGCATTTATAGTATTCTCTGATGGTTGTTTGTATTTCTGTGGGGTTGGTGGTGATATCCCCTTTATCATTTTTTATTGCGTCTATTTGATTCCTCTCTCTTTTCTTCTTTATTAGTCTTGCTAGGGTCTGTCAATTTTGTTGATCTTTTCAAAAAACCAACTCCTGGATTCATTGATTTTTTGGAGGGTTTTTTGTGACTCTATCTCCTTCAGTTCTGCTCTGATCTTAGTTATTTCTTGCCTTCTGCTAGCTTTGAATGTGTTTGCTCTTGCCTCTCTAGTTCTTTTAATTGTGATGTTAGAGTGTCCATTTTAGATCTTTCCTGCTTTCTCTTGTGGGCATTTAGTGCTATAAATTTCCCTCTACACACTGCTTTAAATGTGTCCCAGAGATTCTGGTATGTTGTATCTTTGTTCTCATTGGTTTCAAAGAACATCTTTATTTCTGCTTTCATTTCGTTATGTACCCAGTAGTCATTCAGGAGCAGGTTGTTCAGTTTCCATGTAGTTGAGCGGTTTTGATTGAGTTTCTTAGTCCTGAGTTCTAGTTTGATTGCACTGTGGTCTGAGAGACAGTTTGTTATAATTTCTGTTCTTGTACATTTGCTGAGGAGTGCTTTACTTCCAATTATGTGGTCAATTTTGGAATAAGTGCGATGTGGTGCTGAGAAGAATGTATATTCTGTAGATTTGGGGTGGAGAGTTCTATAGATGTCTATTAGGTCCGCTTGCTGCAGAGATGAGTTCAATTCCTGGATATCCTTGTTAACTTTCTGTCTCGTTGATCTGTCTAATGTTGACAGTGGAGTGTTGAAATCTCCCATTATTATTGTATGGGAGTCTAAGTCTCTTTGTAGGTCTCTAAGTACTTGCTTTATGAATCTGGGTGCTCCTGTATTGGGTGCATATATATTTAGGAGAGTTAGCTCTTCCTGTTGAATTGATCCCTTTACCATTATGTAATGGCCTTCTTTGTCTCTTTTGATCTTTGATGGTTTAAAGTCTGTTTTATCAGAGACTAGGATTGCAACCCCTGCTTTTTTTGTTCTCCATTTGCTTGGTAGATCTTCCTCAATCCCTTTATTTTGAGCCTATGTATGTCTCTGCATGTGAGATGGATCTCCTGAATACAGCAGACTGATGGGTCTTGACTCTTTATCCAGTTTGCCAGTCTGTGTCTTTTAATTGGAGCATTTAGTCCATTTACATTTAAGGTTAATATTGTTATGTGTGAACTTGATCCTGTCATTATGATATTAACTGGTTATTTTGCTCGTTAGTTGATGCAGTTTCTTCCTAGCCTCGATGGTCTTTACATTTTGGCATGTTTTTGCAATGGCTGGTACCGGTTGTTCCTTTCCATGTTTAGGGCTTCCTTCAGGGTCTCTTGTAAGGCAGGCCTGGTGGTGACAAAATCTCTCAGCATTTGCTTATCTGTAAAGGATTTTATTTCTCCTTCACTGATGAAGCTTAGTTTGGCTGGATATGAAATTCTGGGTTGAAAATTCTTTTCTTTAAGAACGTTGAATATTGGCCCCCACTCTCTTCTGGCTTGTAGAGTTTCTGCCGAGAGATCTGCTGTTAGTCTGATGGGCTTCCCTTTGTGGGTAACCCGACCTTTCTCTCTGGCTGCCCTTAAGATTTTTTCCTTCATTTCAACTTTGGTGAATCTGGCAATTATGTGTCTTGGAGTTGCTCTTCTGGAGAGTATCTTTGTGGCGTTCTCTGTATTTCCTGAATTTGAATGTTGGCCTGCCCTACTAGGTTGGGGAAGTTCTCCTGGATGATATCCTGAAGAGTGTTTTCCAACTTGGTTCCATTTTCCCCCTCACTTTCAGGCACCCCAATCAGACGTAGATTTGGTCTTTTTACATAATCCCATACTTCTTGCAGGCTTTGTTCATTTCTTTTTCTTCTTTTTTCTTTTGGTTTCTCTTCTCGCTTCATTTCATTCATTTGATCCTCAATCGCTGATACTCTTTCTTCCAGTTGATCGAGTCGGTTACGGAAGCTTGTGCATTTGTCACGTATTTCTCGTGTCATGGTTTTCATCTCTGTCATTTCGTTTATGATCTTCTCTGCATTAATTAGTCTAGCTGTCAATTCTTCCACTCTTTTTTCAAGATTTTTAGTTTCTTTGCGCTGGGTACGTGATTCCTCCTTTAGCTCTGAGAAGTTTGATGGGCTGAAGCCTTCTTCTCTCATCTCGTCAAAGTCATTCTCTGACCAGCTTTGATCCGTTGCTGGCGATGGGCTGCGCTCCTTTGCAGGGGGAGATGCGCTCTTATTTTTGAATTTCCAGCTTTTCTGCCCTGCTTCTTCCCCATCTTTGTGGTTTTATCTGTCTCTGGTCTTTGATGACAGTGACGTACTGATGGGGTTTTGGTGTAGGTGTCCTTCCTGTTTGATAGTTTTCCGTCTGACAGTCAGAAGGACTGTCTGTTGGTCTGTTGGAGATTGCTTGAGGTCCAATCCAGACCCTGTTTGCCTGGGTATCAGCAGCAGAGGTTGCCGAAGATAGAATATTGCTGAACAGCGAGTGTACCTGTCTGATTCTTCCTTTGGAAGTTTCCTCTCAGGGATGACTCCACCCTGTGAGGTGTGGGGTGTCAGACTGCCCCTAGTGGGGGATGTCTCCCAGCTAGGCTACTCAGGGGTCAGGGACCCACCTGAGCAGGCAGTCTGTCCGTTCTCAGATCTCAACCTCCGCGTTGGGAGATCCACGGCTCTCCCCAAAGCTGTCAGACAGAGTCCGGTTTTGTTTTTTATTGACTGCCTTTTATCATTAAAATTGAAATCTTCCTATATTTTGGTATAAGTGAACTTTTTATTAAAATCTGCACATTTGAGTATTATGTTATAAACTCTAGATCTTTCTTAAACCTTCTGTTTCTACAAGCCTCCTCTTACACCACCCCTGCAAAGGATGGGGGATGGCGCTTCCTTATTACTGCCAGGTAGGGGTCGAAGTCCAGATTTTTCACTTGACGTCCACTAACACCTGGTTATGGAGAAAAGAATCTTCATTACTGTTGGTGGAAGTGGAAAATCTGGCTCCCTACTAGACTTCTGTTGATACCACCCTGGCTGGGAAAGGCAGGCATGCCCCAGAACTGCTCTTCACATGAACTTCCTGGCATGGTAGTGGGTGACCTTGTTACTGCTGGGTGATTGTGATAGTCCTGACTTGGCCTTCCCTAACACCATCCCAACAAGAATGGGAAAGACTCCTCATTACTACTGAGTGGAGGTGCATGTCCAAGCTCCTCATGTGGTCTTCACTGAAACTGCAGGGAATATGGTGAGGAATAGTCTCACTTGGGGATATCTATTCTCACCACTAGGCCTTTGTTGACAAGTGTGGGGGTGGAGCTTCAGTTGTTTCTGTGGTGTTTGGCTAAAGTAGAGCAGTTTTTGTCTAAATGTGTTTCTGTCTTGCTGTGCTGCCACCTTTCTGATCCTATGACTGAAGACAGCAGGCTTTTCCCCACTTTGTCTGTATCCATTGGTATTTCTGGGTTGCCAGCATGTAGACATGTAAGACAAAATTAAAACAGCTAACTCACTACCGTGTTTTTCCATGCATCCAAAGCTCCAAGGTCCCTGACTAGTCTGCCCTCTTCACCACCTTTCAAAGTTTTCTCATGTTTTCTAATATAGAATGTCCAGAGTTTTGAGCTTTAGTTAGAGGAAGGCATAGAGAAAAGCACTTCTACTCCATCTTTCAGAAGAAGAAATACCTCTCTCTTTCATTTAGAAGATGGAATTCTTATTGTTTTATATAGAATTCTTCATTGACATTCTTTTCCTTTCAGCACATTGACTATGTTATCCCACTGCCTTCTGACCTCCATAGTTTCTGATGAAAAGTCAACTGTAAATCTTTTTTATAAGACCTTGTATGTGATGAGTCATTTTCTCTTGCTGCTTTTATGATTTTCTCTTTGTCTTTGGCTTTTTACCAAAGTCTGACAATGACATATGGAAGTATGGATCTTTTAAATTTTCTTTTAATTGGGGTTTTTGAGCTTTTTGGATATGTATGTGTTAATTTCCTACTGCTGCCATAGTAAATTACTACAAATAGTGATTTAAAATAGCTCTGAAGGTCAGAAGTCTAACATGAGTTCACTGGGCTAAAATCAAGGTGTCAAAAGGGCCACATTCCTTCTAGAGGCTTTAAAAAAGAATTATTTTCTTGCCTTTTCAAGCTTTAAAAGACTGATTGTATTTCTTGGCTTGTGGCCTCTTCCTACATTTTCAAGTCTATCAATTGCCTCTCAAGTCTTAATCACACAGCACTTCCCTGATACTCCTTCCTCTTATAAAGACCTTTGTGATTACACTGGGTTCATGCAGATAATGTAGGATAACCTTCTCATATCAAGATCTCTAACAATTATATCTGCAGTTTCTTCTGGTAACATATTCACAAGTTTTGATGATTAGAATATGAACATCTTTGAAGGGTCATTGTTTTGCCTACCACAGTACCAAATGTTTTTTAAAATCAGATTTGGGAAGTTTTAAAATATTTATTTGAAGGTGGAAAAATCAACTCAAGGCAGATTAGTAAGACAAAAAGCATATAACTTTATTAACATGTGCACAGAGAGAGCCACAGAATGTCTTCCCACCTCCAAGGGGATGCAGAAGTTTATATACCATCGGGAGGTTACAGAAAGAATGGGGGCTCAGAGTATGGCCAAAATCAGGTTTTGGTGGTAAATCAGGTTCTAGCAGCATCTGGTTATGGGAGGAAAAGAAGATACTTGGCTAGCAAAGATGATCTCATTATATAAGTGAAATCTCACAAGTAGCAGCCCTCAGAGAGACTAGATGGTAAATGTTACTTTCAGACTTTTAAAACATGTCAGGGTGTCAGTTAATCTTTTCTAGCTCCAGACAAGGGAAGGCCTGGCTGCATCAATGCAGATTCTCTACAGATACAAATTTTCTCCACAAAAGACAGCTTTGCTGGACTACGTATGTTTGCTGGCTTTTTGACAGCCATCTCAGCCATCTCAAAATAGGTTAAATAAATATATTTTGGGTTAAAATATTTTTATGTCTTTCAAGGGGGTGGAGGGATAAGGAGAAGTTGGTTAAAGGGTACAAAAATAGTTATAGATGAAGGAACATGTTCTAATATTTGATAGTACAACAGGGAAATTATAGTTAACAATAACTGACTATATATTTCAAAGTAGATAGAACAGAACAGTTGTAATGTTACCAATGCAAAGAAAAGATTAATGTCAGAGATGATGGATACACCAGTTACCCTGATTCGATCATTACACATAGTATACAGGTATCAAATATCACATGTACTCAAAATATGTACAACCATCGTATATCAATAAAAATATTTTTATGTAGGCAAGTAATTTTTGCATCCTTTTCTATAGACTCTCTTTTTGGTACTCTCATTATACAAATTTGTTATTCTGATAGTGTTCCACAGGTCTCTGAGGCTCTGTTCATTTTTTCTCATTCTTTATTCTTTCTATCCTCAGACTGTATAATATCTATTGGCCTAGTTTCAACTTTCCTGAACATTCTTCTGAAATTGTCTTTACAAAAATTGTTCACAGTGAGAGAAATCTAAGCTGACTCCATCTTGCTTCTAACCTCACAAGCTAATTGCCTCTGTTAACTTTTAAACAAAGATATTAACAGTCCCTTCTTGAAACTAACCCCGGCCTTGCTAAGGGACAAAAACCACCTTTGTAAGACTAATGAAAGGCCACAAAATTAGGATTATAGGAGGAGCCTGAATTCTGCTAAAATATACACATAGTTAATGATAACAAGCCATTGTTCCCTAGCTCACCTTTCTATAGTTGTTTACTGCTCTGGAGATCACAAGATTTGTAACTTCTCCAATTGCTCCTGAAGATAACACGACTATTGTCAAAACCTAAAATTGGTGTTTGAAATATTTTTCAGACTTGTGTATTCTGGTGACAAACTGATTCCACCCAGACCCCTGACTTACAACAAGGAACTGGCTCAACTAGTCCTGTGAGCCCCCAGCCAGAAACTGATTCAGCATGTGAAGATAGTTTGTACACGCCTATGATTTCATCTGCAACCAATCAGCAGTACTCATTCCCTAGAACCCTGCCTGCCAAATTATCTTTAAAAATCCTAGCCTCTGAGCTTTTAGGGAGGCAGATTTAAGATTATCTCCTGTCTTCTCACTTGGCTGGTCCTGCGATAATTACATTTTTACTGCTGCAATACCACTGCTTCAGTGAGTTGGCTTTTCTGTTTTGCAGGCCAGAAGAACTCATGGGCAGTTACACTTCTCTCTGCTAAAACTACTGGTTTAACTCATATAGAGAATTTTTCACTTCCATTATTGTACTTTTCAACTCCAAAAATTCTATTTGGTGATTTTTATAACTTTTACCTCTTTATAGACACTCTCTATTTGGTGAGACATAGTTTTTATACTTTCCTTTAACTATTTTAACATAGTATTCTCTTTTTTAAACTTATTTTTAATAGCTGCTTTAAAGTCATTGTCTACTAAATCCAACAGCTTGTCCCTCTCAAGAACCTTTCTGATCAAATGCAGTTTTTTTCCTATGTGTGGGCCATATTTTCTTATTTCTTTGCATGTCTGATTTTTTTTTTGTTTTTGTTAAAACTGGACATTTTAGAGGAGAAGATATTGTAGCAACATTAGATTCAGATCCTCCTTCTATCCTCCAATTTTGTTATTGCTTTGGGGTTTTTAAATTGACAAATAAAGAGTATATATATTTGTCATGTACGACATGATGTTCTGAAACATGTATATGTCATGAAATGGCTCAATCAAGCTAATTTTAAAAAATAAAATCCTGCTTGATACTTTTTTTTTTTCATGACTTTTCTAAACCAATTCTGTAGATTTTGTATTTCCTGGAGTGTGCAGCCACTGAGTTTTCTGATTACTTTTTAAAAATTCTCATTTTAACTTTCAAGCCTGTCTTCTTAGGGGTCACCTCTAGGTCAACATAGTTTGGTAATTATCCAATGATTGGTTGGAAGATTTTCTTAATGCCTTGATCCAGTGTCTTCAATGTTTTGCCAAGGAGATTTGTGTGTGAAGGCACATCTTCAAATCTAAAGGGGTTTATAAGTCATCATTAACATTTACTTCTTGCTTGCAGAGGGTTACAAGTTTGCCCAAATGTAAGTTACTGGATCCTTCTCTAGTTTTCCCTGACCACGCACTTGGCCCTGTGCAGCATGTGTAGCCTTCTGGATCTCCAGGAATATGTATGTCAGAGCTTTACAAAGTCCTCTGTTATCATATGACTTGTTCCCCAAGTCATCCTTTTAGATTTTTGGCCAGGCTCTTTTTTGTTATGGGCTGAACTCTGTTCCCCTCAAAATGGTGAAGTCCTCACCCCCACTGTCTTAGAACATGGCTATTTTTGGAAACAGGGGCTTAAAAAAGGTAATTAAGGTTAAAATGAAGTCATTACAGTGAATGCTAATCACTGTGACTGGTGTCCTCATAGGAAAAGGAAATTTGTACACAGATATGCACACAGGGAGGACAATGTGAAGACAGTGAGAGAATGGCCACCTACAAGTCAAGGAGAAATGTTATAAAAATATTGACAGTGCTCTGAGGTTGGGGGTTTTTACAAAGCTCAAAACAGGTCAAACTTCTTCACTGGCTGCCAGCTCTTCACAGCTACCACCCCGCTACTAGGGGTTGGGTATTTGGGAATAGTTCCAAGTTAAAGCACATAGATCCCACTGTTCATACGAAGCTCAGTAGTTAATACTTGAGTGAATGCTTTTGAGTATGTTCTGTGCCTTTGGTTAATTTTCATAGTTTTAAAATGGTTGGTTTTTATTGTTTTGCCATTACTTTTGTTGCTTTTGTGGGGAGAGGATTCACTGAGGTCTTCACCCTGACATTCTGAAAGTGTTGTCCCTAACCGTGCTTTTGAAATATATTTCTGTTGGTTATAGACTTCTAAGTTGACAAGCTCGTTTGTTCCCTTTCAAGCTGTTGCTCCTTAAAACATTGGAAGGAAACAAACAATATAGTCTTTTGGCTTGCACTGCATGAATGAGAAGTCAGCTGTCATTCTCATCTCTGTTCTTCTGCATGTAATGTGCATTTTTTCCTAGTTGCTTTTAAAATTTTCTGTCACTAGTTTTAACCAATTTGATTATGATTTGCATGGTGTAGTTTTCTTTCTGTGCCTTGTTTGGGGTTTGTTAAGCTTCTTGAATTTGGGGGCTTATAAATTTCAGCAAATTTGAGGAAGTTTTGGCTACTGTTTTTCCACATTTTTTGTTCCCTTCTCTTTCTTGGGCTCCAATGCATATTAAGGCACTTGTTGTCCCCAAGTCACTGATGTTCTGCTCATTTTTCTTCAGTCCCTTTTTTCTCTTGTTTTTCTTTTTCTTTTTTTATTTCTTGAGACAGAATCTCACTCTGTTGTCCAGGCTGGGGTGCAGTGGCATGATCACAGCTCACTGCAGCCTTGACCTCCAGGGCTCAAGCTATCCTCCCGCCTCAGCCACCCAAGTAGCTGGAACTACAGGCATGTGGCACCATGCCTGGTTAATTTTCCTATTTTTTTGTAGAGATAGGGTCTTGCCATGTTGCCCAGTCTGGTCTCAAGGTCCTAGGCTTGAGCAATCTGCCCACCTCAGCCTCTCAAAGAGCTGAGATTACAGGCATGAGCCAATGTGCCCAATCTCTTATTTCATTTTGGATATTTTCTATTAGTATGCCTTCACATTCACTAACCTTTTTCTATATTTAATTTGCTGTTAATCTCACCCTGTGTATATTTTATCTCAGATATATTTTTACTTGAGAAATAAAATATTTTAGTGTCTTCCATGTCTCCTTATCATATACATAATTTTCTCTACCTTCTTGAACATATAAATGTATTTATAATAGCTATTTTAACATCATTGGTTTATAAGTCTATAATGTGTGTCATTACTAAGTCTTTTAAATTATGTTTTCTTTTTAATATAAGTTGAATTTCCTGCTTCTTTGTATGCCTGATAATTTTGGACTGATGCCAGACATTGTGAATTTCACATAGATAAATGAAGACATTTTAGTATTTCTTTAAGCATTTTTGGACTTTGTTCTTGGACACAGTTAAATTACTCAGAAATAATTTGATCCTTTTAAGACTAGTTTTTAAGCTTTGTTAGGTGAGTTTAGAATAACCTTTTGTCTAGTGTCAATTTTGCCTGTCTACTGAGGTATCTAATGAGTCTACTTTGTGTGTGTTAGGATTTCTTTGCACACTGGTGCAAAGACGAACTATTCCCAGCCCTGTATGAGCTCTCCAGATTATTCCAACTGAGCCTCTCTAATCTTTTCCTTGGCTCTCATGTGCTGATTAGCATTCTGCTGAAGAGGGAACTCTGTGGATCTCTGAGACCCTTTTTATGTGCATCTCCACTCCAGGGCTCTACCATGCAAATTTTAGGTACCTTGATCTCCCCCAAACTCTGAATTTTCTCTTACTAACAAAGGGAGACCACTGGGCTCCACTTATGTACGCCCTCCTTGTGCTATGGCCTGGACATCTTCTCCATGCAGTGAGCTGATGCATTCATAGGGTTTACCTCCTTTGTTTCCCCTGTCTCAGTATTCTCTGTCCCATTCCACTCATTGTTTAATATCTGAAAACACATTTTCTTTTATTTTTTCCCCCCAAGTTTTTAATTGTTAAGACAGAAGGGAAAATCTGGTTGCTTTTATTCCATTATGGCTGGAAGAAGTTCCAAAACCTGATTTTTTTTTTCTTTTTGAGAAGGTATCTTACTCTATCACCCAAGCAGGAGTAAGTACAATGGCGTGATCTCGGCTCACTGTAACCTTTGCCTCCCAGGTTCAAGAAATTCTCTTGCCTCAGCCCCCCAAGTAGCTGGGATTACAGCCACATCGCACGATGCCCAGCTAATTTTTATATTTTTAGTAGAAATGGGGTTTCACCATGTTGGCTAGGCTGGCCTCGAACTCCTGGCCTCAAGTGATCTGCCCGCCTCAACCTCCCAAAGTGCTGGAATTACAGGTGTGAGCCACTGCACCCGGCAAAAACCTAATTCTTAAAATGGACAGTTGAACGCTTGGGATTGGCATTCAAGGGGCTTCAATTACAGGGAAGTAAAGAAGGGCCAGGAACATTGTTTGTTGCTCTTTATATCAAATGAGAATTTAAGATTCAACCATCCATCCAGATATAACGTTCAGAAGTCTGAACAGCAGGGAATATAGATAGAACTCAAACATGTCTAATGTATGATAGAGACTAAGTATGTCCTGAGTACCCCAACTGAGAAACCATAACAAATCATCACAAATTTAGCAGCTTTAAACACCACAAATTTTATTATCTCACAGTTCTCTAGGTCAGAAATCCAAGTACAGCATGGCTTGACTTATTCCTTGGCTTGGTTTCTCAAAAGACTACAATTAAGGTGTTAGCAGGGTTGTGTTTCCTTCTGAAGGTTCTAGGAGAGAATCTTTTTCTAGGCTCATTCAGGTTGTCAGAATTTAGTTCTATGTAGCAGAAGGATATAAGCCCCACTTGGTTTTCTGGCTGTCAATCATAGGTCATTCTCAGCTTCTAGAGGCTGCCAGTGTTCCCTAGCTCGTGGCTCCCTTCAAAGGCAGCAGTGGCACGTTGTGTCTTTCGTGTTTTGGATCTCTCTGACTCTGCTTCTTCTGCTTCATTTCTTTTGCTGTATGTCTTCTCACTCTAGTTGGGAAAACGTGTCACTTTTAAGTGCTCAAGTGATTAGATTTGGCTGACCCATATAACCCAGAATAATCTCCCTATATCAAGGTCCACAGTCTTGAGTCCATTTGCAAAGTCCATTTAACATAACACATTCTCAGGATCCAGGCATTGGGGCATAGACCCCTCTCTGGGCATTGGAGGGAGTGGTGGTAGAATTATTTTGTCCACCACATCAGTGTACAGGCTAAAATCCCCATCTTATCCTTGACCTTTATACCCCATGAAGACAAACGAATAAACAACCATGGTATCCCTGGGAGACCTTTGACTTTTTTACCCTTGCACGGTTATATGGTTTCATTTTGGAGACTGGAAAATATGTAGATACCAAATATCATCGCAGAATATCAGAGGTGGAAGGAATGTTGTCAATCTTCTAGTCTAGCTCTGTTTTACAGATGAAGAAATTCATGTCCAGAGACAGAAAGGTTCTTTGACGAGTTAATAGAGCTGAACATTTATTCTGGATCTCCAAATCTTTGCCAATATATGGTTTTATTAATTACATAACTATGGGCATTTACCTACCCTCTCTAAACTTGTTTACTCATATAAAATTAAGAATAATAACAGTACTTCTTAAAGGCGTTTTAAGAATTAAAGGAAATAAGTATATGTAAAGAAAGCATTGGCATTTAGTAAGTACTGAAAATACTAGCTATTATTATCGTTGTTATTATTATATTCTTATTCTAAAGGTCAAGGCTGCATCAACAGATAGCCTCCTTCTTTTGACTGAATTGATTGGTTAACTTAATAATGTAGTCACAGCAATTGTGAATTTGAGGTTTTATGTTATATTACCATCTTTTCCAACATGATGCTTTCTGCTTGACTGATTTGAACATTTAGATGGGTGAGAAAATCTATGCTACCATGACTGAACTTTTATTTTAAGGTGATAAAGTACATATTATAATATTTATTTCCCATTTTAATAAATCTGATCATTCATTCATTCATAAAACAAATGTTTATTGAGTGTCAATTATTGGTCAGGCAGTGAACAAACAGTCATGATTCTTGCTCACTCAGAGCTTATTCACCAGGGAGAAACTGGTAGTCAATGAATAAACAAACACAAAAACAAATATTACTTTAAATTCTTTGAAGGAAAATAATAGGATGCTACAAGAGATTTAATTTAAAAACACCTATACTAGATTAGTGGTCAGAAGGCTTCTCTAAGATATAATATTCAAGCTGAGACACAAAGAATGAGAAGGAATAAGCCACGTAGAGCATGTTCATGTGTTTGGCGATGGAGAGGGAAATAAATACATACATTTGAAATATACTTGAGACAGAGAATCAACAGGATTTGCTGAGAAATTAGATATGGGCAGGGGATGAAGGAAGGAAGGACTCAAAGATGACTCCTGGGTTTCTGACCAGGAGTTAGGGAATATTGTGAGAAGGAAGTTTAGAGGCAGTAGTTAATTTTATCAACCACTTGTAGTGTTATTTGCATCCTCATGATATTCAGCTATTTTAATTTTTAGTTTCAGGGGAAATTTTATCTAAAAGTATGGATAAAATATACTTCCTTACAGAATTCCTGTAAAAATACGTTTTAAAAATGTAATTATAAAACAAAAAAAAAAAGCAGATACAACTGTAAAGATAGACCATAGTACTTATTTTATGAAAAATATGTGAATTTAATTATATACTAGTTGCTTAAAAGTGGATCTGGTAAAGTTGGTGAAAAAGAAGTAGAGAAGGCAAGTCCATAAATA
This sequence comes from Trachypithecus francoisi, assembly GCF_009764315.1. NCBI lineage: Eukaryota > Metazoa > Chordata > Mammalia > Primates > Cercopithecidae > Trachypithecus > Trachypithecus francoisi. The sequence continues at coordinate 100,386,398 of NW_022681470.1, read as the reverse complement.
GAAAATAACGTCATATTCTTATCATAAATAGCTTTTGAGTCAATCTGAAGAAATATGTGGGGGAAATAACATTTTTAAAGGGAAACCTGAAATGGGAGCAGTGGCATAATGGGGAGAATGTATGTTGTAGATTAACCATGTTCACTGTTCTCTTGCATATTACTTATTTAATCCAAACAAAACCTCTGTAATCCAAACATTCCATATTACACATGGTCAAACTGAGGCATATAGAAGCTAAATAACTTGCTCAAGATCAAAGTTGACAAGTGACAAAGGCATGATTTAAACCTAGGTCCGTCAAACTCCCAAACCCAATTGCTTACACCAGGGATTGGTAAACTTTTTCTGTAAAAGAAGATAAAGTAAATACTTTAGACTTTTGGGGGTCATATGTTCTCTTTATCAGCTACTCAATTCGGCCATTGTAGTATGAAAGCAGTTATAGACGATACATAAATGAAAGGATGTGGCTGTGTTCCAATAAAACTTTGTTTATAAAAATAGGTGGAGTGCTGGATTTTACTGCTGACCAGTGGTTTACACTAAGGAAAAAAGACAGCTTAGCGACCACTGGTTTACACTAAGGAAAAAAGACAGCTTAGAACAGTATGGCGATTCCTCAAGGATCTAGAACTAGAAGTACCATATGACCCAGCCATCCCATTACTGGGTATATACCCAGAGGATTATAAATCATGCTGCTATAAAGACACATGCACACGTATGTTTATTGCGGCACTATTCACAATAGGAAAGACTTGGAATCAACCCAAATGTCCATCAGTGACAGACGGGATTAAGAAAATGTGGCACATATACATCATGGAATACTATGCAGCCATAAAAAAGGATGAGTTTGTGTCCTTTGTAGGGACATGGATGCAGCTGGAAACAATCATTCTTAGCAAACTATCACAAGAACAGAAAACCAAACACCGCATGTTCTCACTCATAGGTGGGAACTGAACAATGAGATCACTTGGACTCGGGTAGGGGAACATCACACACTGGGGCCTATCATGTGGGGGGAGGGATTGCATTGGGAGTTATACCTGATGTAAATGACGAGTTGATGGGTGCAGCACACCAACATGGCACAAGTATACATATGTAACAAACCTGCATGTTATGCACATGTACCCTAGAACTTAAAGTATAATAAACTGGAGGCTGGGCGCGGTGGCTCAAGCCTGTAATCCCAGCACTTTGGGAGGCCGAGACGGGTGGCTCACGAGGTCAGCAGATGGAGACCATCCTGGCTAACCTGGTGAAACCCCGTCTCTACTAAAAAATACAAAAAACTAGCCGGGCGAGGTGGCGGGTGCCTGTAGTCCCAGCTACTCGGGAGGCTGAGGCAGGAGAATGGCGTAAACCCGGGAGGCGGAGCTTGTAGTGAGCTGAGATCCGGCCACTGCACTCCAGCCTGGGAGACCGAGAGAGACTCCATCTTAAAAAAAAAAAAGAAAGAAAAAGAAAATTGGAAAGCTAAGATACACAAAGCTTCATTTAAGGACAATCCACCAAGAAAATAATTTCAGATGCAATTGAATGAGCTCTCAAGATTCCTAGAATTTGGGATTGTTACATCACAGTCTAGCATATGTTTGTTGTTTCTGGTAAAGGGGGTAAGAGATGAGTTAAAATTTTAAAATAATCCAGAAATATCATTCTACTCGGTTCCAAATTTGTCTTTCTCCCAACCTTTACTGGAGCTACTTACTGGGAAACTGAATAGTGTAAGCTTGACGTTTTCCTTTGTATTCTCTTTATTTGTTCTCTGAGAGATAGAACTAGCCACTGGCAGCACAAAGGAAAAGAGAGCAAAGACGAAGAGACGGATGCTCAAAGATTTTAGAGTGTATAGGATGAAGTCACTTCTGACGCTTCTAGAGTGGTGTTCTGTCGTAATTAACCCAAAAGATCAGAAGTTTCTTACACAAAATGGGATGCTCGGTGTATTTGTTTTCTATTGCTACCATAACCAATTACCACAAACTTAGCAGTTTAAACAACCATTAATTATCTCAACATTCTGTGGGTCAGAAGGTCAGGTGTGGCATGACTTAGCTGGGTGCTCTGCTGAAAACACGGTGTCAGCTGGGTAGGATAGAGGGAAATTTTGCAGAAGATTCTACTTCCAAGTTTATTCAAGTTCCTGACAAAATTTAGTTTCTTCTGATTGTAGGGCCAAGGTTACCTTTTCTTTAACAGTGGCCCCCTTCATCTTCACATCAACAATGACATGCCAAATCCTACTTGTGATCTGAATCTCTGACTTTATCTTCAGCCCAAGAAAGATTTCTGCTTTTAAGGGCTCATGTGATTATCCCTTAAAAGGGCCAGTCATGGAGTTCAAGAACAGCCTGGCCAACATGGTGAAACCTCGTCTCTACTAAAAATACAAAAATTAGCCAGGTCTGGTGGCACATGCCTGTAATCCCAGCTACTCGGTAGGCTGAGGCAGGAGAATTGCTTGAACCTAGGAGGCGGAGGTTGCAGTGAGCCTAGATCGTGCCACTGCACTCTAGCTTGGGCAACAGAGCGAGACTCCATCTCACAAAAAAAAAAAAAAAAAAAAGCCAGTCAAATAAGCCAAGATAATCTCTGTATTTTAAAGTCATGTGAGTAGTAACTTGAGTTACATCTGCAATTTCTTTCTGTCATGTAATGCCATTTATTTATTTGAATAACAAGAGAGGGTAAAGATCATTGAGGCTACCACACACTTGGTAAGGTAGAATTTGGTATTGTGACTTTTCTCACGGAAGAGAGAAGCTGGGAGAAAAAGTGTGGGGCTCTGGTATAATTCACCAACTGTTGTTTTTGCAACATCAGTGCTGACTAGATTTCCTTCCTTACATCGGAAAAAAAGTTTCCTAGAGAGCATACGGACTAAGGAGAGAGAAAAATTCCTTGGCTAAGAGACTTTATATACTGGTGGAGGTAAAGAGCAGGCAAACAAGCTAATAGACAATAGTGATATACATGACAAGAAGACGGGGCAGAGAATCAAGGGAATGAGGGGGAATACAAAACCCTATTCTCAGAGTCAAGCCACACAATCCAGAAGAGATGTCATCTAATCTGAGAACTAAAGGATGAGTAAAAAGTTAATCAGCTCTCCTGATGTCTGTCATCATATCACATTATTATTTTATTTATCTCCCAATATTCATTTCCGCTGAGAAAGAATTCAAAGAAGTAGAAAATCAAATACTTGTCACGGAATTCATCTTTTTAAATTTTTCCTGCATTACAAAGGCTTTTCTTCTTGTTCTCCTTGGTCATTTACCTGATATCTCTTCTGGGAAATGCAGTCAGGGTCAGTCCTGCCTTCTATACTCCAATGGGTTATTTTCTTAGCCACTTGAGGATGAGCTTCCTGGGTATCTGCTACATGTCTACCACCATCTTGGTCATGCTGGTGAACTTCTTGCAGGAGAATAAGACCATCTCCTGTGAGAGCTGCTTTCCCAGATCTTCTTCCTTGCGTCATGAGCCAGCACTGAGGGGGTTTTGCTGGCTGCCGTAGCTCATGACCACTGTGTGGCTATTTGCCACCCACTTCAATATAAGCTCCTAATGAGTGGAAACGTCTGTGTATGTTTGGTGACTGGGTTTTGGATGCGTGGGCTGGTCAATTCTGGGACACACACACAACACTGACAGCCACACTCACTGTGTGAACTAAACCCCATCAGCCACTTTCTCTGTGCCATCCCATTGCTCCTGAAGCTCTCCTGCTCAGACACCTCTGTCAGTGAGTCTGTGCTCCACGTGGCAAGGGCTGTCACTGGCCAGAGCCCCTGCCTGTTTACTGCAATGTCCTACGTACTCATCATCTCTACCATCATTAGGATTCCCTCTGCTCAGAGCAGGAGCAAGGCCTGCTCTACCTGTGCCTCCCACATCACCATGGTGGTGGTCTTCTTTGCAACACACCACTTCAACTATGACAGGCCCAGAGAAGGGTGCTCCCTGGACACAGACATCCTGGTCTTTGTGCTCTTTTGTGTTGTGACCCCAGCGTTGAACTCCAGCACCTACAGCCTGAGAAACAAGGTCAAGAGTGCAGTGAGGAGGTTGACAGGAAAACACAGATTCTCTAGTGACGTCAGCGACTAGATAATGTTTCCCATTCTGGAAAATTTCTTAATTACAGAAAAACATGAACATTCCAGTGACTATTATAAGAGATTGCACTCCGTATAGCATCTCTTGACAATTTTGGTGCCCCATCCCGCCAGGACAAACAATTGTATCTGTGCTGAGAATTTCACACATGGCGATCTCATGTGCATTGTGTTCTCTCCAATGAACTGATATTTTAGAACATTTCATCATCCCCAAAAGAAGCCCTATACCCATTAGCAACCACTAATCGTTTTCCCTAAAAACCTCCAACTGTAGGCGACTGTATTTCTTAAGAGTCAAGTGAAGCAGTGGGAGTGGAGAAGGAACAGAGAAATTTCTAACTGGTTGTGATCAATTAGTTATGAACACCACTGCAATTGGAACAGCCATTAGGCAACTATTAACCTACATGTCTAATGGAGTTGCCTGTTCTGAACATTTAACATAAATGGAAATATACAATATAGTGTCTTTTTTAAGACTGGCTTCTTTCACTTAGCATAGTGTTTTCAAGTTTCACCCATGTAGCAGCATGTTATCAGTACTTCATTCCTTTTCATGCCAAATAGGATTTCATTGTATGAGTATACCAAATTTTATTTGTCTGTTCATCAGTTAATGGGCAAAGAAAAACATGTACAATATTTTACCAAACATTTTTTTTTTTTGAGACAGAGTCTCACTCTGTCGCCAGGCTGGAGTGCAGTGGCATGATCTCGGCTCACTGAAACCTCTGCCTCCAAGATTCAAGTGATTCTCCTGCCTCAGCCTCCCGAGTAGCTGGGACTACAGGCACACACCACCACATCTGGATAATTTTTTGTATTTTTAGTAGAGACAGGGTTTCACCATGTTGGCCAGGAAGGCTTCGAACTCCTGGCCTCAGGTGTTCCATCTACCTTGGCCTCCCAAAGTGCTGGAATGACAGCTATGAGCCACTGTGCCCGGCCATCATATGCTTTTAAGGGGTAGATATATCCTGACACTGGGCACAGTTCTTCTCAATTGTGAGAAATAAATAAACTACTGGTAAATAAAGTTACCATACATTTATTTATGGTAAATAAATAAACTACTTACCACGAAGTCTCACTGAAAGGCTTGGATTTCTGGTTTTGGGGGTGGGGCTTGTGCTCCCCACACTACTATGGAAAGAATACTCTTTGGTACAACTGGCTATTGACCTCCATGCATCATGAGGGGGACCTGCCATTCCAGGAGCTGCCTACAGCATAGTCATTGCCTAATGCAAAAATCACTCCACAATTCATCCTTTTAGGGCCATGTATAAACACTTGTGGACTGTCCTTTTGGGAGTTGGTGTTTCTGCTTTTCGGATATTATGACTAACGTTGCTAAGAACAATTGTGTACAAGTTGTTAGTGAACTTATATTATCATTTCTTTGGGGTATGTACCTGGGAGTTGAATTGCTGGGTCATATAGCAACTTACAATTTTTTCACATCCTCATCAACATTTGGTATCTGTCTCTTTCATGATAGCTATCCTAGTGAGGAAAGTGGTATCTCGTTGGTTTGATTTGTATTTCCTGGATAGCTGATGATTCTAAGGCCTTCAATAGGCACCATCTTTGGGCTTCTTCACATCTGGAAAAACCCATGTTGCTAAAGGATTTTTGAGCTTTAGACACATAACTCAACATTGTGTAATGTTTTTAATTTTGGTGCAGGAAAATACTGCAAGATTTTCAGGCTTATACTTTCTCCACATCTGGGCCCTGCAGAGCTGTTTGATGGCTCTACCTTTTTCCCCTTCAGAACTCCACAGCAAGCAGTGCCATCAGCAGGTCATGAGCAATGGCAGGACCAGAAATCAGGGGCCACAAATGTCTAAGGGGTGCTGGTGGGAAAGAAGGGAAGCACTGCATGCAGGGGGCAGCCCTAACTAGGAACCACTTGGAGCTAAGACAGCAGACATATTGCAGTACTGTGGCTCTAGATACATGTACCTCTGGTGGGGCATGTGGCATGAAGAGGCTAGGTCCAAGCAAAGCCCATGGCCATGGCCACCAGAACAAACAGAGAAAACTCCCTCATGTGTTGTAAAATCCAACCAAATAAACCCACATCCCTGCATACCCCTTCACTCACTAACAAGGAGGAGGACAAGGCTGTCTTTCAGGCTTTAACCTCCACAACGCCTGACAACAAATCCAGTGCCAAACTCCATTCACAAATGTCCCCAAAGAGACAGAAAGCTGATGTCCTCACTGTGTGCTGGGAAAAGATGATTGCCACGACCTTAATGAATCCGAGAAAGAACTAACGGCTCTTCATTTCTACACTTTCTAATCAAGCTGTTGCCCTTGAGTTGTGTTTGTACTTGGAGGAGTCCCAGAACATTTGCTTAGAGAGAGATTAGATGGATACTCCCCAAGGACAGTCCACAGGCGTTTATACATGGCCATCCTAGAAGAAGGAATCATGGAGTGATCAAAGAGGATTTTTGGTTCCTGCGTTAGGCAATGACTATGCCATAGGCAGCTCCTGGAATGGCAGGTCCCCCTCATGACGCATGGGGTTCAACAGCCAGTTGTATCAAACAGTTTTCTTTCCCATAGTAGTGTGGGGAGCACAGGCCCCACCCCCAAAGACAGAAATCAAAGCCTTTCAGTGAGGCTCAGGGGTAATAGTTTATTATCATAAATAAATGTATGGCAATTTAATTTACCAATCATTTATTTATTTCTCACAATTGAGAAAAACTGTATCCAGTATCAGAATATAGCTACCCCTTAAATGCATAAGATATTGTACATATTTTTATTACCATTTTCATGACATTTATGCAATGACATAGGCTTAACATCATTTCCTGCATTATTCATGTCTGAAGTAGTAATAATAAAACCAGAGTTGAAATGACCTTAGAGATTATCTACTTGAAAGCCTGGTGGGTGCCTGAATTCCTCAAGCAATATGAATGGAAAATATGTTTATGGTTCAAAATATGCAGTATAATATAAAGTATTACTCCTACTCTAATTTTGACAAGCAGGATCGTAGCAATAACTTCCAGGGAAAAAGCACAGGGTTACATTTCTCCTTTGATACACTGTAGTATGACAGCAGGGGCACACAAAAATTTGTTTAAAGAAAATGTAATTAAATTTTCCTAACACTTTTATTTGGACACTTTTGTTCACTCTACCAGGAGTTCTTATCTTCATGTTGTAACACCCCAGTGCTTGCCAGGTGTGTTACAAACAACTTCGCCATAATCAAGCTCTGAAGTTTGTGAATGATTTACTTCTCTCACAATTCCATAGATATATATAGATATAAAGTATATATCTATATCTATATATACTTTAAGTTCTAGGGTATATCTCCTAATGCTATCCCTCCTCCCTCCCCCCACCCCACGACAGGCCCCGGTGTGTCCAAGTGATCTCATTGTTCAATTCCCACCTATGAGTGAGAACATGAAGTGTTTGGTTTTCTGTCCTTGCGATAGTTTGCTCAGAATGATGGTTTCCAGCTTCATCCATGTCCCTACAAAGGACATGAACTCTTCCTTTTTTATGGCTGCATAGTATTCCATGGTGTATATGTCTCACAATCCATTTTAAAAGAAGCCTTGAGGTTATTCCTAAATAATTTTATTCCCAATCATTTGCATTAGCAATTACTGATTGATTGGGCCAGAATGCTCTCTGGTTGGGAACGGAGCAGAATGTGCCACGTGGTCTCCATCAGAACCATTGTTCTTACAGGGCCATGGTGCCACACATATGCCCCAACAGGCTCATCTTTTCCTCAGGTCTCTAAGATGTTTGCACCAGAACTGCTGAACAGAAATGCCCTTCAGAGGTCAGCTGAGATGTTCCTTCTTAATCTTCCTTCTCTGTAGGTCTGACTAAAGTGGTGGATTATTTTATATCTTTCCTGTTCCCCTGACTTCCACCTGACTTGTTTGTGAACAGTGTTTGTGTCTCAAACTTTGGGTCTCTATTCAGCTTCAGTAGACAGGGAGTTTGGATGCCATTAGGAGTATCAGGTTCTGTGATGCCAGGGTCAAGGCCCTGAGGCACCTCTCATAGGTAGGGCATTGGAGGCCAGTCCTTCTTCACTCTGACATACATGTTCATGAGAGGGGGCTCAGAATTTGACAGTGGCTCTATGCTGTCAAGGTCATAGGCTGGGGAAGAAGTGCAATTTTCTATGAACCCCTATAGAGTTACCCTCTTCTCCAAGCTGAGACTAAGTACACAGGTTAAGAAACGCCAATCTATGTCACGGTTGAGGCAGAGGCAGACGTTGAGAAATCCGTGCCTGATAAACACTACATACTATGATGCTGGGGCTCCCTTGGGGTAGGGGCAATTGGTGGAAAAATAAAATAGCTGATCATTTCAATCATTTTTATAATTATAAATCCAAGAACTTGGTTTAACTGATCTTATGAGTAACTTCTTTTCATAGTTTGTGGCTTTTTTGTTGCTAATTTGTTTAACTTTTAGGAAATTAAAAAGTTGTAGTTATTTCCCTGATTTGCTCCTCTTTTTTTATTTCTTAGTCCACAAAACATTTTTTGCAGGACAGTGAACTGGAAAAATTATGTTCTAAATGTCAGACGGACAGGATTAAATTCTAGCCTGTTGTAATTGTAGTTGTACAGCCTTAAGCATCAAATTCCTCACTTGCTTACCCTAATAAAATCTATAAGATTATGACAGATATAGGAGATAATGTGTTCAAAGCAGCCGGTATAGTGTCTGGTATATCATATTACTCAATAAACAGTAGCTACCATTAGACTTGGGCTATTGTTATCATCAATCACAGGGCTTTTGAAGAGGGCTATGAAAGGATGGAAAGAATGTTGGAAGTGTTGGTGAAGCTGGCTTTTTTTATTTGCTTAGTCATAAATGCATGTAAACGAAGTACTGAATGGACATACACCAAACCGTGAATAGTGGTGCCGGGCAGACTTTGGTATCATGGTGAAGATATTTCATTTTCATTTGATATGTCTTTGACTCAGATACATTTTTCAGTGAGTATGTGCTATTTAAAAATGTTTCAACCCCACAATAATTTTCATTTTAAAAATATGAGGGAACTCCCCTATATATTTCTTTATAACTTCCTGTGAATCTGTAAGTATTTCAAAATTAATTTTCTAAAATGTAAATGATAAATAAAATGTTGAATCTATCTATCTGTGACAGACCAAGTAGGCTTGTGTGTGTGTGTGTGTGTATGTGTGTGTCTCACTTTGTCACCCTGGCATGATCTTGGCTCACTGCAGCTTCAGCCTCTCCAGTTCAAGAAATTCTCATGCCTCAGCCTCCTGAGTAGCTGGGATGACAGACGCCCACCACCATGCTCAGCTGATTTTTGTATTTTTAGTAGAGACGGTGTTTCACCATATTGACCAGGCTTGTCTCGAACTTCTGGCCTCAAGTGATCTGCCCACCTCGACCTCCCAAAGCCAAGTAGGCTTTTAGTCAAGTGAAATATTTACCATTCCAGAAGATGTTCATAGATAGTAAAAGGGGATTTTCTCAAGTTGGATGAATACTAAGGAGTGCATTTATATGTTAGGTTTGATCCAATCATGAAATTTTCATGATCTTAATAATGCCAAGTTTTTGCCTGTGTAATGACATGGATAGAACAATGGAATCTCAGAGCTGAAAAAAAATGGTAAGAATTAAATCACCTGAGACTTGAGTCAGTGTTTTTTTATAAGTGATCTAGCTAACATTTGAACATCTGCAGTAATGGAATCCCGTTACTCTCTCAATACAGTAAAATGCTTGCTTATCTAGCTTACATTCAGTTAGTGAACCAGAAGTTTCAAGGCTAAAAAAGACAAAGGAAGAATAGATACCAGGCCAACTAAGCCCAAGGGAAATGTCAGTTCAAGTTGATTTTTGACAAATTGGCCAAGTGAATTTCCAAGAAATACTTGGAATGAAACAAGTATGTAGAGTGGTGAGCAGGTAGCCTGATATTTATATATCAGGAAAGGGGAGGTGGTATTGCTCAGTGGTCAAAATCAAGGCTCTGAATTTAGGCTACCAGTGCATCTTCTTAAAGCCTCAGTTTTCTTAGGTCTAATAACAATATTTACCCTATCAAGTTGCTTTGAGAATGAATGGGACAATCCATGAAAAGTTCCTGGCACATACATCATTTTCAACAAGTATTAAATAGGAGGCACAGTGATGGCGTTAGCAACATGCGCAGGTGGATAGGAGAACACAGTGCCCTACTTTTAGGCAGCCTTGACTGTGTAATCACAAATTTTGTAAGAAGTTTTCCAAAGCTGAATGGATGAGAACAAGGTAAACCTTAACATCATTACTATGGACTGTTTGAGATGAAAGGGACCTCCATCCAGCTCACCTCATGGAAATGCTCTTGACTTGCACACACATCAATGTTTGAGAAATACACATATATTTGATGACCTCTGAATATTTCATGTGGTCCTTCATGCCCATATGATGTGGCAGTATACAAATAGTAACCTGGGGCAAAGTGAAAATAGCTTATATTCCATAGCAACAAGTTAACTTTGCCACAAACACCTCAAATCTTCTGGACTTGCTATTAGAAAAATTCTCCTGAGTGCTATTAATTGTTGAGAGACAGAGAGAGAGAGAGAGAGAGAGAGAGAGAGAGAGAGAAAGTGTTTGTGTGTATGTGTGTCTGTGTGTGTGTCCATGTTTTAAGTATATAGGCAATTTACTAGGCAACATGAAAATTAGATTTTAAAATTTTAATTATTGCTTTGTATTATTGAAATCAAGTAAGAATAGGTATGCGGTTTTTCTTATGTGTTCCCAGGATTTTCATAATTACATCAACTACCCTGGTTTATTTTATATCCATCCTGTTTCCTTTAAGAGAATAAATTACTAAAATTAGTCAACAAAACATTCCATAAGGGTTAGCTTTTATTATATAATGTGTACTTCTATTTATTATTTAGTTTGAAAAATCCTGATTGAATTGAGGTATGTAACAATGTTGTTTTTTTTCAAAGTAACTCATTGAGTTTTGTTTTGTTTTATTTTTTGATTGGATGGGTTATAATAAACTTATCTTCACCTATAAAGAAAAACACTTCCCTTAAACTAAATTCAGCATTGAGGTATGTAACAATGTTGTTTTTTTTCAAAGTAACTCATTGAGTTTTGTTTTGTTTTATTTTTTGATTGGATGGGTTATAATAAACTTATCTTCACCTATAAAGAAAAACACTTCCCTTAAACTAAATTCAGCAAGATTTCTTTCAAGCTAGACAATTTTGTGTATAGAATTAACCAAAGAAAACTTATTCTCCATCTATTTTTTTCTATGAAATCTATCCTCACTTATCAGTGCGAAAAAAAAGATCATTACTATAAAGCAGAGGGTTTGAGACTGAGGTTGCCCATTCATATACAGTATGTATAAATCCCAAGAGGCGAATATCTAGAGTATCACATAAGCTATTACGTATAAGTGGTGCTTGTTAATGATGGATTTTGATGATGATGATGGTGATAATTCACCATTGTCCTATGCAAACAGTATAAGCATGAAAAATATGGAAAATAAAATAGACATTGCTCCTCACCTCATCCTCCTGGCCCACAAAAAGACTAGCCAATCAGAAGAAAAAAGTTTATTACAGTTCTGTTTCTACATAATATATATATTATATCCTACGAGTATGTTTCTCAGGAATGGGCTTCAACTCATATTTGAAAACATGTAAAATAAGCAGTGTGTGCAGCTTCAGAAACCATTATTTTAAAAAATCCCTGAACATTTAAAAATCACTTTTACAATTTGGTTATACACAGATCAGGCCTTGTTTTTTTTTTTTTGTGGGGCTACCTTTCATTAAGAATTTTATTTCTTTCTATGAATAAACGTAGACATCTGCCTATAAAAGAGATTGTTGTGTCTACCTTTTCCATATCATGAGTTAAATGCATGTCACCGTGTAATTGACAGAGAAAACAAACAATAGTACACACATTACATACAAATTTTCTGAGACGACATGCAGATTCCCAGCCCAAATAGAATGTTGCTTTACTGTAAAGCAATGCCTACAGCTAACCTAGAGAAGTGCTGAGTATCAGTAAACCTACTTCTTGGATACATCTTACACCATACTTCCTATAAATTTTAGAGATCACAAGTCCCACCTTAGCCTTCTCTTCTTACTCCATTCTCCTTGGTGGATTCCACGTACATCTATGGATTCAACAGACACCTTTAAGGCAATGACTCTCAAATCTCACCTAGAATAGGTATATCCTGTCTCCTGAGGACAAGTCCTGTATTTTAGACTGCCTGTTGAGACTCTCCACGTGGATACCCCATAGGTACCTAACACTCAACATTACTTAAATCTCCACTATCTTCTCTCCCAAAACTGCTGCACCTCATTTATTTCTTGTTTTAATTAATGACCCCACCATCCACTCAGGCTGCCCAAACTGATTTGGTGTCCTCACCACCCATAGACTTGAATGTGCTTCAAACTTGGCCCCTTTTCCACAAACTATTGCTTTAGTGGTTTTCTCCAAGCTCCAAAGCCATCTTTACGTCTGTACATCTTCAATTACAGACCATTTTACTTGATCTGGTTTTAGCTCTCAAACTACTCTCTTGAACTAAACAAAGATGTTTTAACCCGAGGAACATGGACTATAAAGGACTCATTATATGATCCCGTTGAAATCACAGATACTCCTCAACTTACAATGGGGTTGCATCCCAACAAACCCATCAAAAGCAGTAAATACCGTAAGTCAAACATGCATTCAATATACCTAACCTACTGAACATCATAGCTTAGCCTAGCCTGCCTTAAACATGCTCGGAACACTTACATTAGCCTATAGTTGAGTAAAATCATCTAACACAAAGCTTATTCTATAATAAACTGTTGAATATCTCATGTAATTTGTTGAACACTGTACTGAAAGTGAAAAATAGAATGGCTGTATGTATGGGTACACAAAGTATGGCTTCTACTGAATGCATATGGCTTTTGCGCCATCACAAAGTCAAAAAATCCTAAATCAAGCCATTACACGTCAGGTACCGTCTGCACATTGAAGATTCTGTGCATGAGTACACATGCATTCCTGGATCTGTAGATTCTTATCAGTTTCTCAGAGCTGCTGATTTTCTGAAACCCAGGCATCTACCTCCATGTACTCCCTGCTTCTAATCTGCCCTTACCTAAAATGTGGTTTACGGGCCATTGTTGATACTCTGCAGTAATCCGGATCCATTCTCACACCAAAGCCTGGCTTCCTGCTGCCCCATGAGGGGAGGGATTATTTTCTGAAGCCCCTATTGAAGGACTACGCAGCTGGTTTTTTTCTAAGGACTTTGCTCAGAGGCCAAGCCTGAAATAGCCCTCACATCTCAGTCTTATTCCCCAAAGGCAGCTGATTCTCTGCTACCTCTTCTGGGGTAGCTAATGAGCTTCTGCTCGAAGTGAGACTAATCGGGCTCTTTAGGATTAGTCATGGAGTTTGGTGGAACCACCCAGAGTTGACCTACCAGCTCTCTGCAACTAGCAGAAATCTCCAGGGACTAGGGACACAGCTGTAGGTGACGGGGTTGCCAGCAAAACTCAGAACTCTGCAGTCTTCCTTCTTCTAATAGAAACACAGCTCTCAGCGAAATTCACTAGGATCTTGAGACCTACTAGATGCTTTCTCCTATAAACATGAGAACAATATGAGTCTTTTGAGTTTTCTTTCCCTTGGCTGGACAGACTCGTGCTGCCTATTTTATTTGAAATTTCTGCCACCAATATTGCATGGGATGCTGACCTGCTATCTTTTTGCTTACGGCAAAGAGTTTTCACACGTGCTAACCTCCACAATAAAACACACACCCCCACACACACATACATTGTGAGCGCGGCTTTTCATCTGTGTTCCAGGGTTCGTAGGACCACCGACCAGGCTGACTCCCCCAAATTAATCATTATGAGGAGAACGAATTGTATTTACATATGCATGAAGGGGCAAGGCTGTAGGCAGGGAAACAATTTAAAAGCAGTTGCAATAACTCAGATAAAAGGTAATAAAGTACTGAACTATAATTCTGATAGAGAGGAATTAGAAAGATGAGAAAAAGAAAAATATTTAAGAGGTCTTATAATTTATTGGACTTAGGTCTGACCAATTCTAAAATAAACATTGTGTGAAAAATGCCTCTTGCTTTTATCTTCCTCCTTATTTTATTTTTAAAAAGTGAATTCTACTTAACATACAGTAAAATGCAAAAATCTTAAGTGTACAAGCTGTTGAATTTTTACCTATATATGCAACAATGTAACCACTACCCAAATGAAGATATAGAACATTTCTATCAGCTCAGAAAATTTCTTCAGGCTCCTTTTCAATAAATGTCATTCAGAAAGGTAATTACTATAAACCAAAAATAAAATCCTAAGTACCCAACCAACTGAACAGATACCCTCTGGGCCAAGGGGGCCCCACAGAACCTGAAAAACTGAATTCTCAGCCATTATAGGAAGGGGATTGGACACATCTCATTATACTCCCTCCTTTTTGGAGTTTAGGCACAACTGACCAGCATTATAATTAAGATGGAGATCACAAGACCGACAAACTAGACTCTTGATTGCACTAAGATACCAAATTCCAACCTGACTCTGGGACAGCATCATGTGACAGATAACAGACCCTGAAGGAAATCAAAATATTTTATTCCAAAATACATTTCTTTGAAACATTTTGAAATGACCCTGCAAAGCCATCTTTTGTGGGGAAAAAAATTGCATTCTTAGAGAATCTCCATTACTGTAGCCAGGTCTTTCATGGATCTAGGAAAGATTGATTAAGAGTCTGACACCTTTTAAGGTCTGAAGAAAGACATTTGCCATCTATTCTCTCTGAATGCTGCTATCTGGAGGCTTCATCTACATAACAAGAACCCTGGTCTTCACAAACCCCTTCCCCCTTATCTTAACTCAAGCATTTCTTTCTACTGTCTTCAAGCCTTTAGACAAAACTTACCTCTTTCAACCAATTACCAATCAGAAACTCTTTGAATCCACCTATTACCTATAAGCCCCAACTTCAAGATATCCTGCCTCTTTAGGCTGAACCTGTATACCTTTCATGTATTGATTTATGATTTTACCTACAATCCCTGGCCCATGGTCGCTCATATGGGCTCAGAATAAACCTCAAGTATTTTACAGAGATTGGTTTTCGCGTTAACACTACTATGCTTGCTTTATCACCAGAGATTAGTTTTGCCTATTTTTTAGCTTCTTTTAAATAGAAACTACAGCACAAATTTTTTTTATGTCTAACTTCTTTCATTTAAAATAATATATTTTAGGTTTGCTATCCAAAACACCACCAGGATGACTAAACAGTAGAAAGGAGAGCTTTATTGGTAATAATTGTTTGCAAGCTGGGAAGAGAAAGTCTCCATCATGAACTGAAGGTCTCTCTCTTCAAAGAGGGTACGGACAGGTTGGGTTTTATGCCTTCCAGGGTCTCTATCATAGATATTCAGCAGGTTTGGAAGAAAAGTTATACATATTTATGAGGAGAGTTGAGTGCATGCATAATGGATAAATATACATTTAACGTACATCCCATGTTCACTTTGGGGGCAGAGCTTTAGCATTAAAATGAGATAAAATTTGACTCTACATCAAAAGGTAAACTGTAGGCCATGAAGGTGGTTGGTGTGTAGCCTCTATAACCTGGGTGAAACTGGCTTTGGGTCTGCAATTGCTTATCAGAGAAGAATGTTTGTAAGGCCAGCCTTCTGCCCAATCGGAGCTGTAGTGGTCTGGGCTGTAAAGCAGAGCTAATTGCTCTGATTTGTTAGAGAGTTTAGTCATAAAAATTTAGAAATTTGTGAGGCCAGCCAGGCCCAGAGCTTGACTAGTAAGGAAACTAACTTTGTTTTCCTAACCCTTGGGTCATCCTAATGGATAAAGGGGCATCTATTTTGGGGTCTTAGATCACAGATTTATCAATGTTTTCATATGTATCATTATTTTAATTTACCATATGGTATTCCCATATGTATATACCATACTTTTGTATCCATTCTCCTATTGATAAGCATATCATTCATTTCTAGTTTGTGCTATATGAAGAAATTTGTTTTAAACAGTTTTATATAAGTCATTTTCTATGCACATACACTTACTTTTCTTGGGTGTATACCTAGAAGTGGAATTTCTGAATCATAAAGTAACTATGGTTGACTGTTAGAAACTGCCAAATAATTTTCAAGAGAGGCTGAATTGATTTACACTTTTGACTCATAGGTTTAGACAGCTGGAAGAATGTTGCTCCCAGCATTATTACAACAAAGCTGGACATAATGTGAATTCATGACTTTTCTTGAACCCATCAGGGAAGTGAGATTGCAAGGCAAATGACTAAATAGAAAACTGGGGAGATTAGAAGCATGTAGGGAGAAACAGGACCTAAACATTTTTTCACCTGAGGCAGTAGCCATCAGATGCCATAAAACTGGTAAGAAGACTCACAGCTTTTTTGTGAATTTAATTAATTGCTAAGGAGTGGGCAAAGTCCCTGGGGGCCATAGACATAAGGTTTGCACCTTTTTGCTTTTCCACCATGAACTCCACCAGATGCTCACAGTGAAGACCAAGAAGTATTCTGAGAAAGCTTCCCTAATGTTGCAGTGTGGGGAGGGTGGGGGAGGAGCAGTCAGTGCCAAAACTTCTCCATGACCCATTTCCCATCTTTTTCCTACAGAACAAAAGCCACAATCTGCAAAGCAAAACTAGAAAGCTGTCACCTCAGGGCACTGTGGAAACTCACTGTAGCTGGGAAAGGGACAGGGACCAAGAAGTCTGACCCATCAGGGAGGGGCAGAAACGTGTGTTAGGCCCAGCATTATAGCTGGACGAAGGGCAGGATCCCTGTGAAACTCATGCCGCAAGGCCCAGTCACAGTACCTAAGACTGAAGCTTACCCAGAACATGACAGAACACCTTCCCCCTTCTCCCTGGTAGCCAGGCTAACAAGCAATGAGTAAAATTAATAGTGGAATACATCTCAAAATATTTAGGAAAAGGGTTATTTCTGGGGTTAGTTATGTAAAGGGAAGACCCAAAGACAAGCAGGGAGTAGAAACTAAAACAAACAAACAAACAAAAACCTTTGGCAAACTTTGCTATGGCCTAAGCACAATATACCACTGGAGAAATTTGAAGCTTATATATAGCGCACTGAGGGTAAACACCTCAACACAAACTCCAAATTTAGCCCAACCCCTGACTAGATTAGCACATGCTCCAACATTAGAGGTCTAGAGGTCTAGCAGAAGAAGAGACATACTCATGTCCAAGCCAAAAAAGTGTTTTTACCTCATTCTCTACTGTCCTATATTACATTTCTAATTTCAGCAAAAAGTTATGAAGCATACAAAAAGGTAAGAAAATAACAGTCTGAAGAGACAAAGCAAACATCAGACCAGACTAAGATATTAAAGAGATATGAAAACTATCAGACAGGGAATTTTAAATTACTATGATTAACAGGTTCAGGAATTTGGAGGAAAATGTAGGCAACATGCAAGATCGGACAGATAATTTCAGCAGAGAGATGGAAACAATGAGAAAAATCAAATGAAAATGCTAAAATAAAAAGGAATGAAGAGGAACACCTTTTATGGGTTCATCAGCCGAAAAAAGAATCAGTGAACTTGAAAATATGTTAAAGAAATCATCAGACCCAAACACAAAGAAAAATAATAGTAAAAAAACAAAAAGAAAATCCCAGAGTATCAGACAACTATTGTACAATATCTAACATATACACAAGTTGAGTCCCAGAAGGATTATAAGAAAATACATCTCAAAAGATCCAGAAAAATCACCTAACAAAATTTAACACCTATTCATGATAAAAACTCTTAGTAAAGAAAAGATAGACAGTAACTTCTTTAACTTTTAAGGAACATCTAGATCTTTGAGGAATCGCCACACTGTCTTCCACAATGGTTGAATTAATTTACACTCTCACCAATAGTGTTTGTTTTTCTCTACAACCTCAAGAGCATCTGTTATTTTTTGACTTTTTAAGAATAGCCATTCTGACTAGTGTGAGATGGTATCTCATTGTGGTTTTGGTTTGCATTTCTCTAATGATTAGTGATGTTGAGCCTTTTTTTCATGATTGTTGGCCACATATAAAACAGAAATACCATTTAACCCAGCAATCCCATTACTGGGTATATACCCAAAGGAATATAAATCATTCTATTATAAAGACACACACATGCATATGTTCATTGCAGCACTATTCACAATAGCAAAGACATAAAATCAACCTAAATGCCCATCAATAACAGACCGCATAAAGAAAATGTGGTCCATATTCACCATGGAATACTATGCAACCATAAAAAGAATGAGATCATGTTCTTTGCAGGAACGTGGATGGCGTTGGAGGCCATTATCTTTAGCAAACTAACACGGGAACAGAAAATCAAATACGACATGTTTTCACTTCTAAGTGGGAGCTAAATGATGAGAACACATGGACACATAGAGGGGAACAACAGACACTGGGGCCTACTGGAGAGTGGAGGTTGGGAAGATAAAGAAGATCAGGAAAAAGGAGGATCCGTACTAAAGGATACTAAGCTTAATACCTGGGTGACAAATAATCTCTACAACAAACCCCCATGACACAAGTTTACCTATGTGTAAGTTTACCTGCAGGTGGCTCGTGCCTGTAATCCCAGCCCTTTAGGAAGCCAAGGCGGGCGGATCACCTAATGTCAGGAGTTTGAACCAGCCTGACCTACATGGTTAAACCTCGTCTCTACTAAGTATACAAAAAATTAGCTGGGCACGGTGGTGTGTGCCTATAATCCCAGCTACTCAGGAGGCTGAGGAAGGAGAATCGCTTGAATCCAGAAGGCAGAGGTTGCAGTGAGCCAAGATTGTGCCACTGTACTCCAGCCTGGGTGACAGAGCGTGACTCTATCTCAAAATAAATGAATAAATAAAATAAAATAAAAGTTAAACTTAAAAAATAAAATAAACAACATCTAAACAAAACTCTACAGCTAGTAAAATGGTAAAATACGGAATGCTTTCCCCCTAAGATCAGGAATGAGGTAAGGATATCCTAACTGCTCCTATTTCACATTGTTTGTATTTGCATTTACCTGATGTTGATGCATCTTTTCCTAAGTTATTGGCATTTAAATATATTATTTTGTAAACTGCTTGCTCGTGTCTGTTGCAGGAGTCTGGGCAAGACAAAATGGTGACTTGGACTGGGGTATCACTAGTGATGGTGGTGAGAAATGACAGTATTTGTAAAATTTGGAAGGCAGAGTCGAAGAAAATATTTTATCCTGAAATATTTTACATGGACTACAAAATAATAGCATTGACAGCTTCAGGTGATTGAATACCTCTTAAGTATAAGGCACATTATTTTATCTCATATTACTTCTTCCAGCAACTCTGATACAGGCATGAATAAGATCAGAATATAATGAGCAAACTGAGGAACCAAGAAGTCAGCTAACTCATCCACCATCTACACCTAGTAGATGGTAGAAATAGTAACCAGTAGAAATAGGATTTTAAAATCCACATCTATCTGATTCAAGAGCCCACTTTTTCCAACATATCACCTCCTCTCTAAGATTGAAAAAGATGAGAAAATTACAGTTCATAAAAATGATTGTGAGCCTATGATAGCTTAATAGAAAGTGGGTAATTCTATCAACTTTTTTTCAAGAAATATGTAATGTTGGGCTGAGGATAAATCTTGGATTAATATAATTTAATAAGGTAAAATATCCAAGTATATGTTTAATTTAAAATTTTTATACCTTTTACTCTCTGAAAAGATAAATGACCCAAGTGATTTTTAAAAATTAGTATATTTCAAAACAGAGACTTAAAATTTTATTCTGAAGAGATAATCGGAGATGCTCATATTTATGTGTGAAATTACAGCATTCATAGGGAATGGAGACAATCTGAATGTTTAATCAAAAAGGAGATGCAATTTATTTCATATGATGAAACACAATGCATCCCTAAGAAATGAAGCTCATAATTTTTTGTCATTTATTTTTAATTGTGGTAAAATATATATACTTATTAGTTGACCATTTATAAGTATACAATTTTATGGCATGAAATACATTCACAATATTGTATAACCATCACTGTTATTTATAACCAAAACTCTTTCATCATCCTCAACACGAATTCTGTACCTATTAAACGGTAACTCCCCCTTTCAACTCACCTTGAAGCCTCTGGTAACCTCTATTCTATTTTCTGTCTCCATTAACTTGCGTGTTCTAGGTATTTCATATAAGTGGAGTATCAATACAATATTTATCTTTCCACATCTGGCTTATTTTACTTAGCATAATGTCTTCCAGGTCTATCCATGCTGTAGTATACATCAAAATTTCATTCCTTTTTATGGCTAAATAACCATTTGTTGTATGTACACCACATTTTGTATCTGCTGATGGACACGGGTTGTTTCTGGCAATTGAGAACAAGGATGCTATGAACCTGGATGTACAAATATCTGTTTGAGTACCTGCTTTCAATTCTTTCAGATGTATTTCTAGGAGCAGAATTGCTGGATCATATGGTATAGTTCTATGTTTAACCTTTTGAGGAACTGTCAAAATGTTTTCTAAAGCAGCTGCACCATCTTATATTAACACCAGCAATTCATGAGGGTTAAAATTTCTCCATGTTGTCGCCAACATTTGTTATTTTCCATTTTCTTTATTATAGCCATTTCAATAAGTAAAAACTGGTATCTCATTGTAGTGTTGATTTGCATTTTCCTAATGACTAATGGTGTTGAGCATCTTTTCATGCCCTTATTTGTGTATCTTCTTTGGAGAAATGTCTATTCAAGTCCTGTGTCCACATTTGAATTGGTTGGTTTTTTATAATTGTTGTTGAGTTGTAGGAGCTCTTTATATTATGAATATTAATGCATTACTAGATTTCTGATTTGCAGATATTTTCTTCCATTCTACAGATTGCCTTTTTACTTTATTGATGGCATCCTTTGGATGACACTTTCTTAATTTCAACGAAATAAATGTTACCTACTTTTTCTTTTGTTGTCTGTACTTTTGGTGTTATTTCTATGAAATAATAATCCAAATCCAAATCCAATGACATGAAGATTGTCCCCAATTTTTTTCTGAGACTTTTACAGTTTTAGCTCTTATGTTTAGGTCTTTGATCAATTTTGAGTTAATTTTGTTTACAGTGTAAGTTAAGGGCCCCACTTCATTCTTTTGCATGTGGATATATAGTTTTCTTAGGACTATTTTCTGGAAAAACTGTTCTTTCCCCCACTGAATAGACTTGACATGCAAGTCTGAAAATCAATTAACCATATATGTGGAGGTTGATTTCTGAGCTCTCTGGTCTATCCCATCAGTCTATGACTGTTCTTATTACAATACCATACTGTTTCAGTTTAGTGTATCATTACAGTAAGTTTCAAAGCCAGGAAGTATGAATCCTCCAACTTTATTCTTCCTTTTCAAGGTTATTTTGGCTATCCAGGGTCCCTTGCAATTCCATAAAATTTGAGGATGGGCTTTTACATTTCTGTGAAAATGGCTGCTGGAATATGATATGGATTTCACTGAATCTGTAGATCACTTTGGATAGTATTGATATCTTAACAATGTTAAGTCTTTCTATCAATGAACGTAAGATATATTTCCTTTAGGTTTTTCTTTAATTTATTTCAACAATGTTTTGTAGTTTTCAGTGTACAAGTTTTTCATCTCCTTAGTAAGATTTATTCTAACTACTTAATTCTTTTAGATATACTGTAAGTAGAATTAACATCTTAATTTCCTTTTTGAATTGCCATTGCTAGTATACAAACACGCAACTGATTGTGGTGTGAGCAACTTTGCTGAATTTGCTTATTAGCACTAGTAGTTTTCCAGAAGATTATTTGATATTTTCTCTATATATGATCATGCCATACTTGTAGAGAGGTAGTTTCAGTTCTTCTTTCCCAATTTGGAAAAATTGTTAATATTTTAAAGCTACAGCAATCAAGAAGTATGTAAAATGAAAAAAACTACCATGAAATACACTGAAAGGTAGTACTGACTGATTCTGCAGATGAATGAATTATTTATAGCTTTCTGCATGTTCTTAAATTTTTGTAATGAAATTTGTTTTATTACTTGCCAGGCACGGTGGCTCATGCCTGTAATCCCAGCACTTTGGGAGGCTGAGGCGGGCAGATCACAAGGTCAGGAGATCAAGACCATCCTGGCCAACATGGTGAAGCCTCATCTCTACTAAAAATACAAAAATTAGTCAGGCATGACTGTAGTCCCAGCTACTCGAGAGGCTGAGGCAGGAATCGCTTGAAACCGGGAGGCGCAGGTTGCAGTGAGCCGAGATTGTGCCACTGCACTCCAGCCTGGAGACAGAGCAAGACTCCGAAAAAAAAAAAAATTAGCTGACAACATCACTAATCATCAGGGAAATGCAAATTAAAACCACAATGAGATACCACTTTACCCCTGCAAGAATGACCATAATGAAAAAGTCGAAAAACAACAGCTGTTGGAGTGGATGTGGTGAAAAGCGAATACTTACACTGCTGATGGGAATGTAAATTACCACAACCACTATGGAAAACAGATGGAGATTCCTTAAAGTACTAAAAGCAGATCTACCATTTGATCCAGCAATCCGACTTTGGGTATTTATCAAAGAAAAAGAAGTCATTATATGAAAAAGACACATGAACATGCATGTTTATAGCAGCACAATTCACAACTGCAAAGATATGGAACCAACCTAAGTGCCCATCAACCAACGAGTGGATAAAGAAATTGTGGTATATATACAGCATGAAATACTACTCAGCCATAAAAAGGAATAAATTAACGTCTTTTGAAGCAACTTGGATGGAGCGCAGGCTATTATTCTAAGTGAAGTAACTTGAGAATGGAAAACCAAATACTGTATGTTTTCATTTATAAGTGTGAGCTAAGCCATGAGGATGCAAAAACATACAGAGTAATACAGTGGACACTGGGGACTCAGTGGGGAGATTGGGAAGTGGGTAAGGGATGAAGGACTACACACTGGGTACAGTGTACACTGCTCAGGTGATGGGTGCTCTAAAATCTCAGAATTCACTGCTAAAGAACTCATCTATGTAACCAAAACCACCTGTACCCCCAAAACCATAAACATTAAAAATAATAAAAAAAAAAATGAGCTGACGTGTGTAGTCATATAGGGTGAGAAGTGTTAGTTCCCTGAGGACAACCCTACATGTCATCCCTACCCAGGCTGATCTATGTCCAACATTATTTGACATGGCCATGCACATTTACAAACCCATTTGAGGTTGTTCTCAGTATATTCTCACTATGGTTTCTTTTTTCTTTGTTTTGTAGCTGTGACAGCAGTTGAAATGAGCAATCAAACATATGTCATCAAATTCATCTTTTGGGTATTTTCCAACCTCTCCAACCTACAAGGCTTGTTCTTCCTGGTCCTTCTGGTCATTTACCTGATACTCTGCGGGAGAACATGCCCATAGTGGTGGCCACCAGAGTTAGCCCTCCACACTCCACTGTATCATCTCCTCAGCAACCTGAGTTTCCTGGGTATCTGCTACATGTCTACCACCATCCCGGTCATGCTGGTGAACTTCTTCCAGGAGAATAAGATCAACTCCTACAAGGGCTGCCTTTCCCAGGTCTTCTTCCTTGCATCATGAGCCAGCACTGAGGGTGTCTTGCTGGCTGCCATGGCTTAGGACCACTGTGTGGACATTCGTCATCCTCTTCAATATAAGCTCCTAATGAGTGGAAAGGTCTGTTTGTTTGGTAACTGGGTTTTGGATGTGTGGGCTGGTCAATTCTGGAACACACACAGCACTGACAGCCACATTCCTTCTGTGTAAACCCAACCCAATCAGCCACTTTCTGTGTGTCATCCCATTGCTCCTGGAGCTCTCCTGCTCAGACACCTGTGTCAATGAGTCTGTGCTCCACGTGGTAAGGGCCACCACCGGCCAGAGCCCCTGCCTGTTTACAGCAATGTTCTACATATTTATCATCTCTACCATCATTAGGATTCCCTCTGCTCAGGGCAGGAGCAAGGCCTGCTCTACCTGTGCCTCCCACATCACCATGGTGGTGGTCTTCTTTGCAACACACCACTTCAACTATGACAGGCCCAGAGAAGGGTGCTCCCTGGACACAGACATCCTGGTCTCTGTGCTTTTCTGTGTTGTGACCCCAGCGTTGAACTCCAGCACCTACAGCCTGAGAAACAAGGAGGTCAAGAGTGCAGTGAGGAGGTTGACAGGAAAACACAGACTCTCTAGTGAGGTCAGCGACTAGATCCCGTTCTGGATTAGAGAAAAACATGAACATTCTAGTTTCAATTATAATTGTGCTCACTCCACATAGCATCTTTTGACAACTCGGATGCCCATCCCACCAGGACAAACAGCTATACCTGTGTTGAGCACTTAACACACTGTGATATTGCATGCTTTCTGTTCTCTAATCCACTGATATTTTGGAACATCTGAATCATGCACTCCCAAAAAATAGCAGTCACTCCCTATTTGCCCCCAATTTTGTAGCTCTAAACCACCACTAACCTGTTTCTGTGGTTTTGGATATTGCTATTCTGGTTGTTTCATATAAAGAAAATCATATAATATGTGCCTGGTATGTCTAGCGTCTCTCACTTGAGATAATGTTTTCAAGTTTCATCAATATGACAGCATGTAGGCCGGGCGTGGTGGCTCAAGCCTGTAATGCCAGCACTTTGGGAGGCCGAGACGGGCGGATCACGAGGTCAGGAGATCAAGACCATCCTGGCTAACACAGTGAAACCCCGTCTCTGCTGAAAAAATACCAAAAAAACTAGCCGGGCGTGGTGGCGGGCGCCTGCAGTCCCAGCTACTCGGGAGGCTGAGGCAGGAGAACGGCGTAAACCCGGGAGGTGGAGCTTGCAGTGAGCTGAGATCCGGCCACTGCACTCCAGCCTGGGCGACAGAGTGAGACCCTGTCTCAAAAAAAAAAAAAAAAAAAAAAAATATGACAGCATGTATCAGTACTTTGGTCCTTCCTATTGCTAAATAATTTCCATCATATAGATACACCACATTTTATTAACTCATTTATCACTGGATAGACATTTCAGTTATTTTAACTTTTTATGAATAATGCTCCTATGAAAATTTATGTACAAATTTTTGGTAGACAAATATTTTTATATATCCTGGGTGTATAGCTAGGAAAGGAAGTGTTGGATCACATGGTAAATCTATGTTTAACTTTTTAAAGAACTTCCAGACTGTTTTCAAAGCAGTGGCACCATTTTGCATTACTAAGAACAGTGAATGGGGTTTCTAATTTCTCTACATCCTCACCAACACTTATTGTTATGTCTGCCTTTTATTATAAGCATCCTGGTATATATGAAGCCCTATGTCAAATGCGATTTTGATTTACATTTCCCTGAAGGCTAATGACCCTAAGGGTTTTAATAATCCCCACTTCTGTGCTACTTCTTCGCACATGGAAAAACCCATTGCTAGGGGATTTTTGAGCTTTAGTGACTTAACTCTTAACACTGTCTAATGTTTTTATCTTAATTCAGTGCAGGAAAATACTGCAAGATTTTCAGACTTACACCTTCTCCACATGTGGGCCCTACAGAACTATTTGATGGCTCTGCCATTTTCCCCTTCAGAACTCCACAACAAGCAATGCCATCACCAGGTTATGAGCAATGGCAGGACCAGAAATCAGGGGCCACAAAGGTCTAAGTGTTGCCGGCAGGAAAGAAAGGAAGCACTGCATGCAGGGGGCAGCCCTAACTGGGAGCCGCTTGAAGCTGAGACAGCAGACATGTTGCAGTACTGTGGCTCCAGATACACGTCCCTCCAGTGGGGCATGTGGCATGAAGAGGCTAGGTCCAAGCAAAGCCCATGGCCATGGCCACCAGAACAAACAGAAAACACTCCCTCATGTACTGTAAAACCCAATCAAATAAGCCCACATCCATGTATATGCCTTCACTCACTAACAAGGCTGTCTTTCAGGCTTTAGCCACCACAACTCCTGACAACAAATCCAGTACCAAACTCCATTCACAATGTCTCCAAAGAGCTAGAAAGCTGATCTCTTCATTGCGTGCTGGGAAAAGATGATAACCACAACCTTAATGAATCCAAGAGAGAACTAATTGCTCTTCATTTCTACACTTTCTAATCAAGCTGTTGCCCTTGAGTTATATTTGTACTTGGAGGAGTCCCAGAACATTTGCTTAGAGAGAGATTAGATGGATACTACCCAAAGGACAGTCCACAGGCATTTATACATGGCCATCCTAGAAGAATGAATCATAGAGTGATCAAAGAGGATTTTTGGTTCCTGTGTTAGGCAATGACTATGCCGTTGGCAGCTCCTGGAATGGCAGGTCCCTTCATGATGCATGGAGTTCAACAGCCAGCTGTATCGAAGAGTTTTCTTTCCATAGTAGTGTGGGGAGCACAAGCCCCACCCCCAAAGCCAGAAATCAAAGCCTTTCAGTGAGACTCAGTGGTATGTAATTTATTTATTTATCATCACGATTAAGAAAAACTGCCCAATGTCAGGATATACCTACCCCTTAGTAACATACTGTATATTGTGCATATTTTTATTACCATTTTGGTAACATTTACGTAATGACATATATTAACATCTTTTCTGTGTGTATAAATTTCAACAGTACAACTTATAAAATTCGAGTAGAACTTACTTTAGAAATTATCTACTCCAGAACCTAAGGAATGTCTGAGTTATTTAAGTGAGATAATATAAGTGAAAAAATTTTCATGGCATAATACAAAATGCAAAGTATTAGTATCCTATTTTTGACAAGCAGGACAGAAAGGAATAATTTTTCAGGAGAAAGCACAGGGATATATTTCCACTATTACACATTACAGTGCAACAATAGGTGCAGACAAAATAATTGTTTAAAGAAATTTGATTAAATTCATACAAAACATATATTTGGAAACATTTATTCGCTAACCAGGGGTTCTCATCTTTATGTGGCAACACATTGATGTTTGGGAAAGGTGTGTTACAAGCAATTTATTGACTATAATAAAGGCTTGAAGCTTGTGAATGATCTACTTTACCTATGATTCTTTTTATTAGAAATAAATATTTAAAGCTATTTGTAAATCATTTCATCCCCAATCATTTGCCTTAGAGATGACTGATTGGGAAAGAAAGAAGCAGAGTTGCTGCTCTCTGGCTGGGAACTGAACAGAACGTGCCACATGGTCTCCATTGGAACCATTGCTCTTACAGGGCCATGGTGCCACATTTACGCCCCAAAAAGCTGTTCTTTTCCTCGGGTCTCTAAGATGTTTGCACCAGAACCATTGAATGGAAATGTCCTCCAGTGGTCAGCTGAGACGTCCCTTCTTAACCTTTCTCTGTAGGTCTGACTGAAGTGCTGGATTTTATATCTTTCCTGTTCCCCTGACTTCCACCTGAGTTGTTCGTGAACAGTCTTTGAGCCCCAAGCTTTGGGTCCCTGTTTAGCTTGGATGCCACTGGGAGTATCAGACTCTGTGATGCCAGGGTCAAGGACCTAAGACACCTTCTCATAGGCAGGACATTGCAGGCCAGTCCTTCTCCACTCTGACATACATGTTCACGAGGGGGGCTCAGAATTTGCCAGTGATTCTATGCTACTGCTGGCATAGGCTTGGGAGGAGTGCAATTTTCTGTGAGACCGCTATAGAGTTACCCTCTTGTCAAAGTTAACACAGGTTAAGAAATGCAAATTTATGTCATGTTTCAGGCAGAGCCAGATGTTGAGAAATATGTGCCCAATAAATCCTATATAGTCTCATCATGAGGCTGATACGGTAAATATAATTGGTGGAAAAATAAGTCAATACTTTCATCCTTTTTTAATTCCAAGAAATTCATTTAATCAGTGTTAGCATTAACTTTTGTTTTGACTTGTTTTGTTTCGTTGTTGCTACTGACTGAACTGATTCTCAGGAGATTGAAAAGAGGCAGGTATTTTTCTTATTTGGTCCTTTCTCTCTCTCTCTTTATTTTATGGAATTATGGAATGCAGAAAAGGGAACTGGAAAGAGTATAGCCTTTAGAGTCAGATGGGCTTGGGTTAAATCTCAGCCACTAATATAGTAGCCAGGTAACGTGAAGCATCAGTTTCTCCACCATCAGAGTGAACAGGCAACCTACAGAATGGGAGAAAATTTTTGCAATCGGCCCATCTGACAAAGGGCTAATATCCAGAATCTATAAAGAACTCAAACAAATTTGCAAGAAAAAAATCAAACCACTCCATCAAAAAGTGGGCAAAGGATATGAACAGACAATTCTCAAAAGAAGAGATTTATGCAGCCTACAGACACATGAAAAAATGCTCATCATCACTGCTCATCAGAGAAATGCAAATCAAAACCACAATGAGATACCATCTCACACCAGTTAGAATGGCAATCATTAAAAACTCAGGAAACAACAGGTGCTGGAGAGGTTGTGGAGAAATGGAACACTTTTACACTGTTGGTGGGACTGTAAATTAGTTCAACCATTGTGAAAGACAGTGTGGTGATTCCTCAAGGATCTAGAACTAGAAATACCATTTGACCCAGCCATCCCATTACTGGGTATACACCCAAAGGATTATAAATCATGCTGCTATAAAGACACATGCACACGTATGTTTATTGTGGCACTATTCACAATAGCAAAGGCTTGGAACCAACCCAAATGTCCACCAATGATAGACTGGATTAAGAAAATGTGGCACATATACACCATGGAATACTATGCAGCCACAAAAAAGGATGAGTTCATGTCCTTTGTAGGGACATGGATGAAGCTGGAAACCATCATTCTCAGCAAACTATCCCAAGGACAGAAAACCAAACACCGCATGTTCTCACTCATAGGTGAGAATTGAACAATGAGAACACTTGGACACAGGGTGGGGAACACCACACACCAGGGCCTGTCATGGGGTGGCGGGAGGAAGGAGGGATAGCATTAGGAGGTATACCTAATGTAAATGACAAGTTAATGGGTGCAGCACACCAACATGGCGCATGTATACATATGTGACAAACCTGCACGTTGTGCACAGGTACCCTAGAACTTAAAGTATAATAATAAAAAAAGCATCAGTTTCCTTACTTGCAAATCTTAATCAATTCCTACTATATAAGGTTGTTGTGATACATACATGAGACTGTGTGTGCAAAGCACCCAGTGCAGCTCCTGGTACCTTGTAAGTACTTAATAAGCAGTAGCCACCATTATAATTGGGGCTATTGTTACTGTCAATCACAGGGCTATGTAGGGATGGAAGGGAAACTGGGATTGTTTGTTAAGCCAGTTTCTGTTATTCGGTCAACCATATACAAAAAACACACTGTGAACAGTGGTGCAGAGCAGAGTGTTCTGTGAAAGGGAAGATATTCCATTTACATTTTATGTATTTTTCACTTATGTTAAATTTTTCAGTGAGCAGGTGCTACTTTTGAAATTTAAAATTCCTGGGGCGGAGAAAGATGGCTGAATAGGAACAGCTCCAGTCTCCAAATCCCAGCGCGAGCAACACAGAAGACCAGTGATTTCTGCATTTTCAACTGAGGTACTGGGGTCATCTCACTAGGGAGTGCCAGACAATCGGTGCTGGTCAGCTGCTGCAGCCCGACCAGCGAGAGCTGAAGCAGGGCGAGGCATCGCCTCACCTGGGAAGCGCAAGGGGGAAGGGAATCCCTTTTCCTAGCCAGGGGAACTGAGACACACAACACCTGGAAAATCGGGTAACTCCCACCCCAATACTGCACTTTAAGCAAACGGGCAAACCAGGAGATTATATCCCACACCTGGCCGGGAGGGTCCCAAGCCCACAAAGCCGCCCTCATTGTTAGCACAGCAGTCTGCGATCTAACCGCAAGGCAGCAGCGAGGCTGGGGAGGGGCGCCCGCCATTGCTGAGGCTTAAGTAGGTAAACAAAGCCTCTGGGAAGCTCGAACTGGGTGGAGCTCACAGCAGCTCAAGGAAACCTGCCTGTCTCTGTAGACTCCACCTCTGGGGACAGGGCACAGATAAACAACAAGAAAAAAAGCAGCAGAAACCTCTGCAGATGCAAACAACTCTGTCTGACAGCTTTGAAGAGAGCAGTGGATCTGCCAACATGGAGGTTGAGATCTGAGAAGGGACAGACTGCCTGCTCAAGTGGGTCCCTGACCCCTGAGTAGCCTAACTGGGAGACATCCCCCACTAGGGGCAGTCTGACACCCCACACCTCACAGGGTGGAGTACACCCCTGAGAGGAAGCTTCCAAAGGAAGAATCAGACAGGTACACTCGCTGTTCAGCAATATTTTATCTTCTGCAACCTCTGCTGCTGAAACCCAGGCAAACAGGGTCGGGAGTGGACCTCAAGCAATCTCCAACAGTCCTACAGCTGAGGGTCCTGACTGTTAGAAGGAAAACTATCAAACAGGAAGGACACCTCTACCAAAACCCCATCAGTACGGCACCATCATCAAAGACCAGAGGCAGATAAAACCACAAAGATGGGGAAAAAGCAGGGCAGAAAAGCTGGAAATTCAAAAAATAAGAGCGCATCTCCCCCTGCAAAGGAGCGCAGCTCATCGCCAGCAACAGATCAAAGCTGGTCAGAGAATGACTTTGACGAGATGAGAGAAGAAGGCTTCAGTCCATCAAACTTCTCAGAGCTAAAGGAGGAATCACGTACCCAGCGCAAAGAAACTAAAAATCTTGAAAACAGAGCGGAAGAAGTGATAGCTAGAATAATTAATGCAGAGAAGGTCATAAACGAAATGACAGAGATGAAAACCATGACATGAGAAATACGTGACAAATGCACAAGCTTCAGTAACCGTCTCAATCAACTGCAAGAAAGAGTATCAGCGATTGAGGATCAAATGAATGAAATGAAGCGAGAAGAGAAACCAAAAGAAAAAAGAAGAAAAAGAAATGAACAAAGCCTGCAAGAAGTATGGGATTATGTAAAAAGACCAAATCTACGTCTGATTGGGGTGCCTGAAAGTGAGGGGGAAAATGGAACCAACTTGGAAAACACTCTTCAGGATATCATCCAGGAGAACTTCCCCAACCTAGTAGGGCAGGCCAACATTCAAATTCAGGAAATACAGAGAACGCCACAAAGATACTCCTCCAGAAGAGCAACTCCAAGACACATAATTGCCAGATTCACCAAAGTTGAAATGAAGGAAAAAATCTTAAGGGCAGCCAGAGAGAAGGTCGGGTTACCCACAAAGGGAAGCCCATCAGACTAACAGCAGATCTCTCAGCAGAAACTCTACAAGCCAGAAGAGAGTGGGGGCCAATATTTAACATTCTTAAAGAAAAGAATTTTAAACCCAGAATTTCATATCCAGCCAAGCTAAGTTTCATAAATGAAGGAGAAATAAAATCCTTTACAGATAAGCAAATGCTTAGAGATTTTGTCACCAACAGGCCTGCCTTACAAAAGACCCTGAAGGAAGCCCTAAACATGGAAAGGAACAACCAGTACCAGTCATTGCAAAAACATGCCAAAATGTAAAGACCATCGAGGCTAGGAAGAAACTGCATCAACTAACGAGCAAAATAACCAGTTAAGATCATAATGACAGGATCAAGTTCACACATAACAATATTACCTTAAATGTAAATGGACTAAATGCTCCAATTAAAAGACACAGACTGGCAAACTGGATAAAGAGTCAAGACCCATCAGCCTGCTGTATTCAGGAGACCCATCTCACATGCAGAGACATACATAGGCTCAAAATAAAGGGATGGAGGAAGATCTACCAAGCAAATGGAGAACAAAAAAAAGCAGGGGTTGCAATCCTAGTCTCTGATAAAACAGACTTTAAACCATCAAAGATCAAAAGAGACAAAGAAGGCCATTACATAATGGTAAAGGGATCAATTCAACAGGAAGAGCTAACTCTCCTAAATATATATGCACCCAATACAGGAGCACCCAGATTCATAAAGCAAGTCCTTAGAGACTTACAAAGAGACTTAGACTCCCATACAATTATAATGGGAGACTTCAACACTCCACTGTCAACATTAGACAGATCAACGAGACAGAAAGTTAACAAGGATATCCAGGAATTGAACTCATCTCTGCAGCAAGCAGACCTAATAGACATCTATAGAACTCTCCACCCCAAATCAACAGAATATACATTCTTCTCAGCACCACATTGCACTTATTCCAAAATTGACCAAATAGTTGGAAGTAAAGCACTCCTCAGCAAATGTAAAAGAACAGAAATTATAACAAACTGTCTCTCAGACCACAGGGCAATCAAACTAGAACTCAGGACTAAGAAACTCAATCAAAACCACTCAACTACATGGAAACTGAACAACCTGCTCCTGAATGACTACTGGGTACATAACGAAATGAAGGCAGAAATAAAGACGTTCTTTGAAACCAATGAGAACAAAGATACAACATACCAGAATCTCTGGGACACATTTAAAGCAGTGTGTAGAGGGAAATTTATAGCACTAAATGCCCACAAGCGAAAGCTGGAAAGATCTAAAATTGACACCCTAACATCACAATTAAAAGAACTAGAGAGGCAAGAGCAAACACATGCAAAAGCTAGCAGAAGGCAAGAAATAACTAAGATCTGAGCAGAACTGAAGGAGATAGAGACACAAAAAGCCCTCCAAAAAATCAATGAATCCAGGAGCTGGTTTTTTGAAAAGATCAATAAAATTGACAGACCGCTAGCAAGACTAATAAAGAAGAAAAGAGAGAAGAATCAAATAGATGCAATAAAAAATGATAAAGGGGATATCACCACCGACCCCACAGAAATACAAAATACCATCAGAGAATACTATAAACACCTCTACGCAAATAAACTAGAAAACCTAGAAGAAATGGATAATTTCCTGGACACTTACACTCTCCCAAGACTAAACCAGGAAGAAGTTGAATCCCTGAATAGACCAATAGCAGGCTCTGAAATTGAAGCAATAATTAATAGCCTACCCACCAAAAAAATCCAGGAACAGATGGATTCACAGCTGAATTCTACCAGAGGTACAAGGAGG
Organism: Trachypithecus francoisi; assembly: GCF_009764315.1. Classification (NCBI taxonomy): domain Eukaryota; kingdom Metazoa; phylum Chordata; class Mammalia; order Primates; family Cercopithecidae; genus Trachypithecus; species Trachypithecus francoisi. The sequence continues at coordinate 100,353,048 of NW_022681470.1, read as the reverse complement.
AGCTGGTACCATTCCTTCTGAAACTATTCCAATCAACAGAAAAAGAGGGAATCCTCCCTAACTCATTTTATGAGGCCAACATCATCCTGATACCAAAGCCTGGCAGAGACACAAGAAAAAAAGAGAATTTTAGACCAATATCCCTGATGAACATTGATGCAAAAATCCTCAATAAAATACTGGCAAACCGGATTCAGCAGCACATCAAAAAGCTTATCCACCATGATCAAGTCGGATTCATCCCTGGGATGCAAGGTTGGTTCAACATAATCAAATCAATAAACGTAATCCAGCATATAAACAGAACCAAAGACAAGAACCACATGATTATCTCAATAGATGCAGAAAAGGCTTTTGACAAAATTCAACAGCCCTTCATGCTAAAAACGCTCAATAAATTCGGTATTGATGGAACGTATCTCAAAATAATAAGAGCTATTTATGACAAAACCACAGCCAATATCATACTGAATGGGCAAAAACTGGAAAAATTCCCTTTGAAAACTGGCACAAGACAGGGGCCCTCTCTCACCACTCCTATTCAACATAGTGTTGGAAGTTCTGGCTAGGGCAATCAGGCAAGAGAAAGAAATCAAGGGTATCCAGTTAGGAAAAGAAGAAGTCAAATTGTCCCTGTTTGCAGATGACATGATGGTATATTTAGAAAACCCCATTGTCTCAGCCCAAAATCTCCTTAAGCTGATAAGCAACTTCAGCGAAGTCTCAGGATACAAAATTAATGTGCAAAATCACAAGCATTCTTATACACCAGTAACAGACAAGCAGAGAGCCAAATCAGGATCAACTTCCATTCACAATTGCTTCAAAGAGAATAAAATACCTAGGAATCCAACTTACAAGGGATGTAAAGGACCTCTTCAAGGAGAACTACAAACCACTGCTCAGTGAAATCAAAGAGGACACAAACAAATGGAAGAACATACCATGCTCATGGATAGGAAGAATCTATCGTGAAATTGCCGTACTGCCCAAGTTGATTTATAGATTCAATGCCATCCCCATCAAGCTACCAATAAGTTTCTTCACAGAACTGGAAAAAACTGCTTTAAAGTTCATATGGAACCAAAAAAGAGCCCGCGTTGCCAAGACAATCCTAAGTCAAAAGAACAAAGCTGGAGGCATCACGCTGCCTGACTTCAAACTATACTACAAGGCTACAGTAACCAAAACAGCATGGTACTGGTACCAAAACAGAGCTATAGACCAATGGAACAGAACAGAGTCCTCAAAAATACCACACATCTACAGCCATCTGATCTTTGACAAACCTGAGAGAAACAAGAAATGGGGAAAGGATTCCCTATTTAATAAATGGTGCTGGGAAAATTGGCTAGCCATAAGTAGAAAGCTGAAACTGGATCCTTTCCTTACTCCTTATACGAAAATTAATTCAAGATGGATTAGAGACTTAAATGTTAGACCTAATACCATAAAAACCTAGAAGAAAACCTAGGTAGTACCATTCAGGACATAGGCATGGGCAAGGACTTCATGTCTAAAACACCAAAAGCAACGGCAGCAAAAGCCAGAATTGACAAATGGGATCTAATTAAACTAAAGAGCTTCTGCACAGCAAAAGAAACTACCATCAGAGTGAACAGGCAACCTACAGAATGGGAGAAAATTTTTGCAACCTACTCATCTGACAAAGGGCTAATATCCAGAACCTACAAAGAACTCAATGAAATTTACAAGAAAAAAACAAACAACCCCATCAAAAAGTGGGCAAAGGATATGAACAGACATTTCTCAAAAGAAGACATTCATACAGCCAACAGACACATGAGAAAATGCTCATCATCACTCGCCATCAGAGAAATGCAAATCAAAGCCACAATGAGATACCATCTCACACCAGTTAGAATGGCAATCATTAAAAAGTCAGGAAACAACAGCTGCTGAGAGGATGTGGAAAATAGGAACACTTTTACACTGTTGATGGGATTGTAAACTAGTTCAACCATTATGGAAAACAGTATGGCAATTCCTCAAGGATCTAGAACTAGATGTACCATATGACCCAGCCATCCCACTACTGGGTATATACCCAAAGGATTATAAATCATGCTGCCATAAAGACACATGCACACGTATGTTTATTGCGGCACTATTCACAATAGCAAAGACTTGGAATCAACCCAATGTCCATCGGTGACAGACTGGATTAAGAAAATGTGGCACATATACACCATGGAATACTATGCAGCCATAAAAAAGGATGAGTTTGCGTCCTTTGTAGGGACATGGATGCAGCTGGAAACCATCATTCTTAGCAAACTATCTCAAGAACAGAAAACCAAACACCGCATGTTCTCACTCATAGGTGGAACTGAGCAATGAGATCACTTGGACTCGGGAAGGGAACATCACACACCGGGCCTATCATGGGGAGCGGGGAGTGGGGAGGGATTGCATTGGGAGTTATACCTGATATAAATGAGGAATTGATGGGTGCTGACGAGTTGATGGGTGCAGCACACCAACATGGCACAAGTATACATATGTAACAAACCTGCATGTTATGCACATGTACCCTAGAACTTAAAGTATAATAATAATAAAAAAGAAGTTTAAAATTCCTATATAGTTTTTATTTTAAAAATGAAATGTTAAGGACAAGACACCCTGTGTAGTTCCTTAACTTTTCCTGTGAATCTATAATTGTTCCAAAATAAAACATTTTAAAATCTCTATTTGATAAATAACATAAAATAAAGGAGATATATATATATAGAGAGAGAGAGAGAGAGAGAGATATTACATAAGATTGGAGCCAAGGAGGCTTTTGGTCATGTGAAATGTTTACCTTCCTGGAAGATGTTCATAAACACCAAAAGTGGATTTCCACAAGGTAGGTGAATACTAAGAGATGACTGATATACTTGGTCTGATCTGATCTTATGAAATATGAAATTTTCATGGTTATAAAAATGCTATGTTTTCACATTGAAAGAACAGTGGAATCTTGGAGCTAAAAAGGACCATAGGCCGGGCGCGGTGGCTCAAGCCTGTAATCCCAGCACTTTGGGAGGCCGAGACGGGCGGATCATGAGGTCAGGAGATCGAGACCATCCTGGCTAACACGGTGAAACCCCGTCTCTACTAAAAAAATACAAAATTAGCCGGGCGAGATGGCGGGCGCCTGTAGTCCCAGCTACTCGGGAGGCTGAGGCGAGAGAATGGCGTAAACCCGGGAGGCGGAGCTTGCAGTGAGCTGAGATCTGGCCACTGCACTCCAGCCTGGGCGACAGAGCGAGACTCCGTCTCAAAAAAAAAAAAAAAAAAAAAAAAAAAAGGACCATAAGAATCAACTCAAATGATCTTCACTTGAGACATGAGTTAATCTTTGCAGGAGATGCAGCTATCCAGCCTCTGTCTGAATATCTCCAGTACTGTTATCTCATTACTCTATATATTATAAAATGCTTGCTTAAGTAGCCTAAATGCAATTAATGAAATAAGAAGTTGCAATGTTAAAAAAAATAAAGAAAGAATAGTTATCAGGTCTCTATACTTATATTTACACACTTCAATTAAGTAGAAAGGTGGAGATTTCAATTCATATGCCAAGTGGATTACCAAGAAATTCTTGGAATGAAGCAAATAAATAGAGTTGTGAGCATGTAACTGAATATTCATACATTGTTATGAAAAGGGGGTGTTGCTCAGTAGTGAAAAATGAGACTCTGAATTCAGAATAGCAGGATAAGCTCTTAAAGTCTCAGTTTTCTTATCTGCAAAATGGGGTTAATAGCAGTATTTACACTTTTTAGTTGTTTTGAGAATAAATGGGATAATCCATGAAGATTGCCTGGCACACAGCACATGCTCAACCAGTATTAATAAGATGAACAGTGTTGGTATTAGTAATATATACAAGAGGATAGGAAAACACAGTGCCTTACTTTGAGGTGGCCTTGACTGGCTAATCACACATTTTCCAGGAAGGTGTCCAGTGCTGAATAGGTGAGAACAACAAGGTCATCTTTTTTATCATCACCATAGGCTGTTGAGACACAAGGGACCTCAGAGGTCAACCAGTCTGGATCTTTGTTTAGGAAGCAATGAAAGAGAAGCCTAAATCATACTCTAACAGAAGTAAATCTCTAGGTTACTCCCTTCATAATTTTTAAAGAATATGTGATTCGAGACAAATAGGAGGTAGACAAAAGTTGGAGCAACTCAGAAGGAAGGAGCCAATTCTGGGTACCAGCCTCCATGGCTTTGCTTCTCTGCTCCCTTTACCTCAAATGATTCTCCCCATATTTCTGCCTGTTTAAATCCTTTAACGTCCACCACAGTGTTATGTCTTTAAAAATCTTTTGATATCTCTAAACCCACAGACGTTCTTTATGGTGCTTCTATATTCATCAAACATTTATTGAATGCATGCTTGTACATGAGGCTCCAGGCTACGTTTTCATACAGAATTGAAAGGCTCAGACTGTAACTTCAAGGTATTTGTATTTAAGATGGAAATGGGGGCTTTGAGCAAGCACTGAGTGTTCTCTTCCTACAAGTGTTTAGCCAGGGGCTATCTGACCAAAGATTAATAAAGAAAAAAAATAATAATTTAAAAAGTAAGCAAAATGTCACAAAGCTTTCTGTCTCATATTGTAGTTTATCTTCCCATTAGATTGTTTGCTTATTGAAGACAGGAATAAGGTCTTACTCCCCCCTTTGGGTCTCTTTATAATACCTATTATAGAGCTGTATTAGACCCTATGGAGGAACTAAATTGGTTTGAATTGAAAACTAGCCACTACCAAAGAAAAGATTATGGGAAATTCTGAAAGAAAATAAGAATTTCATAGCTTGAAGAATTTTATAGCTAGAAGGCACTTACATGTCACAAGAGGTAGCAATTTGTCTTTTCTTTTTCCTTTACACTAGGAGAAGTGCAGGTGAGATATAAAGGAATGAAAGAAATATTAAATGCTGGAATAAATTTCGGAGATGCAACGGAGAATTTTTCTTGACAAATTTATTAAGAAAAGACTTAACCTACTAATTTTAGGGGTAAGTGTAGCTCTGTTAGGTGGAAATAGTTTACACTTGCTGCTCAAGTGTGGTCCCTGGGTCAGCAGCATTGGTGTTGCCTGGGAACTTACTGGAACTGCAGGTTATTTACATGCATATTCAAGTTTGGGAATGCACTGGCCTGCACGATGACCTCTGAATATGCCATCTGGTTCCAGGCACTCATATTATGGGGGAGAATACAAATAGAAATCTAGGCCAGGTGAAAATAATTCATAAATTCATGGCAATAAATTAACTTTACCACAAGCACCTGAAATAATTTGGGTTTTCTTTTAGAGAAATTGTCCTGCATACTGGTATTCTGCGCGTGTGTGAGAGCACGCATGTGTGCGTGTGCGTGTGTGTGTGTGCGCACGCGCACGCGTGTGGTTTAAGTAGATCAGCAATTTACCGGGCAACATGAAAATTCAATTTAAAAAGTTTAATGAGGGGGGGCGGAGCAAGATGGCCGAATAGGAACAGCTCCAGTCTCCAACTCCCAGCGCCAGCGACACAGAAGACCGGTGATTTCTGCATTTTCAACTGAGGTACTGGGGTCATCTCTCTAGGGAGTGCCGGACAATCGGTGCGGGTCAGCTGCTGCAGCCTGACCAGCGTGAGCTGAAGCAGGGCGAGGCATCGCCTCACCTGGAAGTGCAAGGGGGAAGGAAATCCCTTTTCCTAGCCAGGGGAACTGAGACACACACCACCTGGAAAATCGGGTAACTCCCACCCCAATACTGCGCTTTAAGGAAACAGGCACACCAGGAGAATATATCCCACACCTGGCCGGGAGGGTCCCACGCCCACGGAGCCTCCCTCACTGCTAACACAGCCGTCTGCGGCGATCTATCCGCAAGGCAGCAGCGAGGCTGGGGGAGGGGCGCCCGCCATTGCTGAGGCTTAAGTAGGTAAACAAAGCCGCTGGGAAGCTCGAACTGGGTGGAGCTCACAGCAGCTCAAGGAAGCCTGCCTGTCTCTGTAGACTCTACCGCTGCGGACAGCGCACAGCTGCAGTCCATTAGGGGAAAGAGCGGGGCCGCTGCAGACCCGAACGACTCTGTCTGACAGCTTTGGGAAGAGCCGTGGATCTCCTAACGTGGAGGTTGAGATCTGAGAACGGACAGACTGCCTGCTCAGGTGGGTCCCTGACCCCTGAGTAGCCTAGCTGGGAGACATCCCCCACTAGGGGCAGTCTGATACCCCACACCTCACAGGGTGGCGTCACCCCTGAGAGGAAACTTCCAAAGAAAGAATCAGACAGGTACACTCGCTGTTCAGCAATATTCTATCTTCGGCAACCTCTGCTGCTGATACCCAGGCAAACAGGGTCTGGAGTGGACCTCAAACAATCTCTAACAGACCAACAGACAGTCCTTCTGACTGTCAGACGGAAAACTATCAAACAGGAAGGACACCTATACCAAAACCCCATCAGTACGTCACCATCATCAAAGTCCAGAGACAGATAAAACCACAAAGATGGGGAAGAAGCAGGGCAGAAAAGCTGGAAATTCAAAAAATAAGAGCGCATCTCCCCCTGCAAAGGAGCGCAGCCCATTGCCAGCAACGGATCAAAGCTGGTCAGAGAATGACTTTGACGAGATGAGAGAAGAAGGCTTCAGTCCATCAAACCTCTCAGAGCTAAAGGAGGAATTACGTACCCAGCGCAAAGAAACTAAAAATCTTGAAAAAAAGTGGAAGAATTGACAGCTAGACTAATTAATGCAGAGAAGATCATAAACGAAATGACAGAGATGAAAACCATGACACGAGAAATACGTGACAAATGCACAAGCTTCGGTAACCGACTCGATCAACTGGAGGAAAGAGTATCAGCGATTGAGGATCAAATGAATGAAATGAAGTGAGAAGAGAAAACCAAAAGAAAAAAGAAGAAAAAGAAATGAACAAAGCCTGCAAGAAGTATGGGATTATGTAAAAAGACCAAATCTACGTCTGATTGGGGTGCCTGAAAGTGAGGGGGAAAATGGAACCAACTTGGGAAACACTCTTCAGGATATCATCCAGGAGAACTTCCCCAACCTAGTAGGGCAGGCCAACATTCAAATTCAGGAAATACAGAGAACGCCACAAAGATACTCCTCCAGAAGAGCAACTCCAAGACACATAATTGCCAGATTCACCAAAGTTGAAATGAAGGAAAAAATCTTAAGGGCAGCCAGAGAGAAAGGTCGGGTTACCCACAAAGGGAAGCCCATCAGAATAACAGCAGACCTCTCGGCAGAAACTCTACAAGCCAGAAGAGAGTGGGGGCCAATATTCAACGTTCTTAAAGAAAAGAATTTTCAACCGAGAATTTCATATCCAGCCAAACTAAGCTTCATCAGTGAAGGAGAAATAAAATCCTTTACAGATAAGCAAATGCTTAGAGATTTTGTCACCACCAGGCCTGCCTTACAAGAGACCCTGAAGGAAGCCCTAAACATGGAAAGGAACAACCGGTACCAGCCATTGCAAAAACATGCCAAAATGTAAAGACCATCGAGGCTAGGAAGAAACTGCATCAACTAACGAGCAAAATAACCAGTTAATATCATAATGACAGGATCAAGTTCACACATAACAATATTAACCTTAAATGTCAATGGACTAAATGCTCCAATTAAAAGACACAGACTGGCAAACTGGATAAAGAGTCAAGACCCATCAGTCTGCTGTATTCAGGAGACCCATCTCACATGCAGAGACATACATAGGCTCAAAATAAAGGGATGGAGGAAGATCTACCAAGCAAATGGAGAACAAAAAAAAGCAGGGGTTGCAATCCTAGTCTCTGATAAAACAGACTTTAAACCATCAAAGATCAAAAGAGACAAAGAAGGCCATTACATAATGGTAAAGGGATCAATTCAACAGGAAGAGCTAACTCTCCTAAATATATATGCACCCAATACAGGAGCACCCAGATTCATAAAGCAAGTCCTTAGAGACCTACAAAGAGACTTAGACTCCCATACAATAATAATGGGAGACTTCAACACTCCACTGTCACCATTAGACAGATCAACAAGACAGAAAGTTAACAAGGATATCCAGGAATTGAACTCATCTCTGCACCAAGCGGACCTAATAGACATCTATAGAACTCTCCACCCCAAATCAACAGAATATACATTCTTCTCAGCACCACATCGCACTTATTCCAAAATTGACCACATAATTGGAAGTAAAGCACTCCTCAGCAAATGTACAAGAACTGAAATTATAACAAACTGTCTCTCAGACCACAGTGCAATCAAACTAGAACTCAGGACTAAGAAACTCAATCAAAACCGCTCAACTACATGGAAACTGAACAACCTGCTCCTGAATGACTACTGGGTACATAACGAAATGAAAGCAGAAATAAAGATGTTCTTTGAAACCAATGAGAACAAAGATACAACATACCAGAATCTCTGGGACACATTTAAAGCAGTGTGTAGAGGGAAATTTATAGCACTAAATGCCCACAAGAGAAAGCAGGAGAGATCTAAAATGGACACTCTAACATCACAATTAAAAGAACTAGAGAGGCAAGAGCAAACACATTCAAAAGCTAGCAGAAGGCAAGAAATAACTAAGATCAGAGCAGAACTGAAGGAGATAGAGACACAAAAAACCCTCCAAAAAATCAATGAATCCAGGAGTTGGTTTTTTGAAAAGATCAACAAAATTGACAGACCGCTAGCTAGACTAATAAAGAAGAAAAGAGAGAAGAATCAAATAGACGCAATAAAAAATGATAAAGGGGATATCACCACCGACCCCACAGAAATACAAACAACCATCAGAGAATACTATAAATGCCTCTACGCAAATCAACTAGAAAATCTAGAAGAAATGGATAATTTCCTGGACACTTACACTCTCCCAAGACTAAACCAGGAAGAAGTCGAATCCCTGAATAGACCAATAGCAGGCTCTGAAATTGAGGCAACAATTAATAGCCTACCCACCAAAAAAAGTCCAGGACCAGATGGATTCACAGCTGAATTCTACCAGAGGTACAAGGAGGAGCTGGTACCATTCCTTCTGAAACTATTTCAATCAATAGAAAAAGAGGGAATCCTCCCTAACTCTTTTTATGAGGCCAACATCATCCTGATACCAAAGCCTGGCAGAGACACAACAAAAAAAGAGAATTTCAGACCAATATCCCTGATGAACATCGATCCAAAAATCCTCAATAAAATACTGGCAAACCGGATTCAGCAGCACATCAAAAAGCTTATCCACCATGATCAAGTGGGCTTCATCCCTGGGATGCAAGGCTGGTTCAACATTCGCAAATCAATAAACGTAATCCAGCATATAAACAGAACCAAAGACAAGAACCACATAATTATCTCAATAGATGCAGAAAAGGCTTTTGACAAAATTCAACAGCGCTTTATGCTAAAAACGCTCAATAAATTTGGTATTGATGGAACGTACCTCGAAATAATAAGAGCTATTTATGACAAACCCACAGCTAATATCATACTGAATGGGCAAAAACTGGAAAAATTCCCTTTGAAAACTGGCACAAGACAGGGATGCCCTCTCTCACCACTCCTATTCAACATAGTGTTGGAAGTTCTGGCTAGGGCAATCAGGCAAGAGAAAGAAATCAAGGGTATCCAGTTAGGAAAAGAAGAAGTCAAATTGTCCCTGTTTGCAGATGACATGATGGTATATTTAGAAAACCCCATCGTCTCAGCCCAAAATCTCCTTAAGCTGATAAGCAACTTCAGCAAAGTCTCAGGATACAAAATTAATGTGCAAAAATCACAAGCATTCTTATACACCAGTAACAGACAAGCAGAGAGCCAAATCAGGAATCAACTTCCATTCACAATTGCTTCAAAGAGAATAAAATACCTAGGAATCCAGCTTACAAGGGATGTAAAGGACCTCTTCAAGGAGAACTACAAACCACTGCTCAGTGAAATCAAAGAGGACACAAACAAATGGAAGAACATACCATGCTCATGGATAGGAAGAATCAATATCGTGAAAATGGCCATACTGCCCAAGGTGATTTATAGATTCAATGCCATCCCCATCAAGCTACCAATGACTTTCTTCACAGAATTGGAAAAAACTGCTTTAAAGTTCATATGGAACCAAAAAAGAGCCCGCATTGCCAAGACAATCCTAAGTCAAAAGGACAAAGCTGGAGGCGTCACGCTACCTGACTTCAAACTATACTACAAGGCTACAGTAACCAAAACAGCATGGTACTGGTACCACAACAGAGATATAGACCAATGGAACAGAACAGAGTCCTCAGAAATAATACCACACATCTACAGCCATCTGATCTTTGACAAACCTGAGAGAAACAAGAAATGGGGAAAGGATTCCCTATTTAATAAATGGTGCTGGGAAAATTGGCTAGCCATAAGTAGAAAGCTGAAACTGGATCCTTTCCTTACCCCTTATACGAAAATTAATTCAAGATGGATTAGAGACTTAATGTTAGACCTAATACCATAAAAACCCTAGAAGAAAATCTAGGTAGTACCATTCAGGACATAGGCATGGGCAAGGACTTCATGTCTAAAACACCAAAAGCAACGGCAGCAAAAGCAAAAATTGACACATGGGATCTAATTAAACTAAAGAGCTTTTGCACAGCTAAAGAAACTACCATCAGAGTGAACAGGCAACCTACAGAATGGGAAAAAATTTTTGCAACCTACTCATCTGACAAAGGGCTAATATCCAGAATCTACAAAGAACTCCAACAAATATACAAGAAAAAACAAACAACCCCATCAAAAAGTGGGGAAAGGATATGAACAGACATTTCCCAAAAGAAGACATCCATACAGCCAACAGACACATGAAAAAATGCTCATCATCACTCGCCATCAGAGAAATGCAAATCAAAACTACAATGAGATACCATCTCACACCAGTTAGAATGGCAATCATTAAGAAGTCAGGAAACAACAGGTGTTGGAGAGGATGTGGAGAAATAGGAACACTTTTACACTGTTGGTGGGATTGTAAACTAGTTCAACCATTATGGAAAACAGTATGGCGATTCCTCAAGGATCTAGAACTAGATGTACCATATGACCCAGCCATCCCACTACTGGGTATATACCCAAAGGATATAAATTACTCTACTACAAAGACACATGCACACGTATGTTTATTGCGGCACTATTCACAATAGCAAAGACTTGGAATCAACCCAAATGTCCATCTGTGACAGACTGGATTAAGAAAATGTGGCACATATACACCATGGAATACTATGCAGCCATAAAAAAGGATGAGTTTGCATCCTTTGTAGGGACATGGATGCAGCTGGAAACCATCATTCTTAGCAAACTATCACAAGAAGAGAAAACCAAACACCGCATGTTCTCACTCATAGGTGGGAACTGAACAATGAGATCACTTGGACTCGGGAAGGGGAACATCACACACTGGGGCTATCATGGGGAGGGGGAGGAGGGAGGGATTGCATTGGGGAGTTATACATGATATAAACGTCATGCACATGTACCCTAGAACTTAAAGTATAATAAAAAAAAAAAAAATGACAATTATGTAGATTCTTCCAATATTTGCCAACATATGGAAATATGTCACTTAAAGTGATATTTTAGAGAACAGAACAAAGAAATATAGTAGCTGTTGACTACAATTGAAAACAATGCATGTATGTATATATTGAAAAAGAAAGTAAATGTGGAGTGATATAAATTATTAAAATTTAGTATGCATTAAAAAAAAAAAAAAACATTTCATTTATTGCCAAAGAAAAAAAAAATCCTCTTTTAAGACCTGTATGCTTGTTTATTTTCCACAGTTTATATTTAGATTTAAAAATTATTTATGTTTAACTTCAGTACCAATTTTCTATTGAAATTTAAATACCTTAAGCTCCTGAAGCCCTCGAGATTTGGAATCTTTAATGAAAGCTGTACTGGCATATTAATCACGTGCCTTGAATTCTCAGAATCAAAGAACGCATGGGCTTTCAAGACTATAGAGCAGTTTGCAAATATAAGACATTATCAGTATCACTACTAATAATTATTATATGACTTAAACCCTCTGTGCCTCAGTTTATTTATCTCCAAAACGGGTATGGTAGGTTGTCTTATAGGTTATTATGTGAATCAAATAAGTTAATAAATGTAAAAAGCTGAGACGTAATACATGTAAAAAGTTAGCACATAATAGAGATTTAACTAGTGTTAGCTATTATTATCTAATGTTTGTTTCTATGCATTACTCAGTTTGAAAAATACTGTTTGAATTCAGGTATGTAAAAATGTTGCATCTTTTCAAAGACACTCATTGGGTTTTCGTTGGATGCATTATACTAAAATCAATTTAATCATTAAAGAAAAACACACTTTGAAACTATTAAGCAAGCTATATATATTTTTGTTGTTGTTGTTGTTGTTGTGTTTTCTGAGATGGAGTCTTACTCTGTTGCCCAGGCTGGTTTGCAGTGGCGCGATCTCGGCTCACTGCAACCTCCGCCTCCCAGGTTCAAGCAATTTTCCTGCCTCAGCCTCCTGAGTAGCTAGGATTACAGGTGTGTGCCACTACACTCAGCTAATTTTTGTATTTTTAGTAGAGACAGGGTTTCACCATGTTGTCCAGGCTGGTCTCAAACTCCTGACCTTGTGATCCGCCCTCCTTGGCCTCCCAAAGTGCTGGGATTACAGGTGTGAGCCACCACGCCCAGCCTAAGCAAGATTTTTTTAAAAGCCAATTTTTTGGTACAGAACCAGTCTAAGAAAAATCACCCTCAAATTATTTTTTTCTATGACATCTATCTATTTCCATGTGATCATGGAGAATAAAGTCATTATTATATGGGAGAGGGTTTTCCATGAGGCTGCCTATTCCTAGGAATAAGAATTTAAATTCTAAGGGACAAGTGCATATTGTATTACAGAAAGTGTCATGCATAGGTGGTGATTGCTAATAACAAATTTTAATGATGACGGTGGTGATCGTCTCAGTCCTTTTTGCATTCCTCTAAAAGAATACCTGATGATGGGTAGTTCATAAAGAAAAGAATTTTATTTGGCTCACAGTTCTGGAGGCTGTACAAGAAGCACAGCACCAGCATCTTCTGGTGAGGGTCTCAGGAAGCTTCCAATCATGACAGAAAGGGAAGTGGAGCTGGCATGTAAAGTGGCGAGAGAGAAAGAACGAGAGAGAGGAGGAGATGCCAGGCTTTTTGACAATCAGTCATGACATGAACTAATAGAATGAGAACTCACTCATTACTGCAAGGATGGCACCAAGCTGTTCATGAGAGATTCGCCCCCATGAGCCGAACCTCCCACTAGGCCCCACTTCCAACATCTGGGATCAAATTTCAGCATGAAATTTGGAGGGTGAAATATCCAAACTACATCAGGGATGATGAGTAATAAGAAAAAATAAGGCCAGGCACAGTGGCTCACCCTGTAATCCCAACACTTTGGGAGGCTGAGGTTGGCAGATCACTTGAACCCAGGAGTTTGCAATCAGCCTGGACAACATGTCCAAACCCCGTCTCTGCAAATAATACAAAAAATTAGCCAGGTGGGGTGGTGCGTGCCTGTGATCCCAGCTACTCAGAAGGCTGAAGTGGGAGGATTGACAGCCTGGGAGGTTGAAGCTGCAGAGAGCCAAGATTGCACCACTGCACTCCAGCCTCAGCAACAGAGCCAACAGAGCAAAATCCTCTCTCAAAAAAAAAAAAAAAAAAAAGAATAAGAAAAAATTCACATTACTACTTACCCATCTTATCCCCCTGGCTCACAAGAAATTAGATTAGTCAGTTAAACTACCGAAAAAAAGTTACATGTAGACATATAGAGAGAGATTTTTTTTAATGCCCTATAAATATGTTCCTCAGGAACTGACTTCAACTAATATGAAGTCACATTTCAAGACCTTTATAATAAGCAGTGTGTGCAACCTCAGAAACCATATTTCAGAAAATCCCTGAAAATTTATATTCAGTTTTCTAATTTAGATATCCACAGACTGGGTGGTGTTTGGATCAGTTTCCCAAAGTAAACTTTTACAGAACAACCTTCCATGAGGAATTTCATTTCTTCCTGTGAATACATCTAGACATCTACCTATAAAAGAGATTTTCATATCTACCTTTTTGATATGAGGAGTGAAAAAAAGTCACTGATTTTCGAATGACTCAAGGTTTATGCAGTTAACAGAGAAAACAGAAGAAAACACACACATAACATCAGAAATTTCCAGGAGTACATGCAGATTCCCAGCTCAGTTCCAATGGTGATTTGCTGCAAATCATTGCTAATAAGGGATTAATAAGGGAAATGCTTATTATTTAGGGAAATTACTCAGGAAAAGCAATGCCTACAGCTGAGGTAGGTAGGGTTCTGAGTATTTTCAAATCCTTTCTGGATACCTCTTTACCACATTTTCTGTAAACACTGAGGAGCACAAGATTCCCACCTTAGCCTTCCTCTCCTCTCACTCTATCTATTCTTCTTGATTGAATTTATGTACACCTGTTGCTGCAACAGTTGTCTTCAGGATGACTCCCAAATTAGTATCTGCAGTTCTAGCCTGTCTCCTGAGACCAAGTCCTGTATTTTGAACAGCCTATTGGGAATTTCTGCATGGAGATCCCACAGTTACCTAACATTCAACATTATTCGAATCTAATCTACTATCTCCTCCCCCTAAACCTGCTCTACCTCATGTATTTCCTGCTTTAATTAATGATCCCACCAGCCAGCCAGCCTGCCGAAACCGATTCCATGTCCTCACACATCCTCACCACCCATGGACTTTAAAGCGCTTCAACCATGGCTTCCTCTCTGTGAACCAATGCTTCAGGGATTTTCTCCAAGCTCCAAAACATCTTTAGGTATAGACCATTTCATTTTAATCTGTTTTTAGTACTCAAATCACTCTTTGGGACCAAACAAAGGTGTTTTAACCTGAGGCACATGGACTATCAACAATAGGCAGACTCTGTAACTCTTCTTGCCCATTCTTACACCAAAACCTGGCTTCCAGGCAGACACATAGCGAGACCCACATCTCTGAAAAATATTTTTTTAATTGGCCCAGCATAGTGGTGTATGCCTATAGTCCCAGCTACTTATGAGGCTGTGGCATGAGGACTGCTTGAGCCCAGGAGTTTGAGGCTGCAGTGAGCCATGATTACACCACTGTACTCCAGCCTGGGCAACAGAGTGAGACCCCATCTTAAAAACAAAGGTAGGAAAAAATATAGCCTGAAGAGACAATACAATCATAAAAACCAGACTCAAATATGAGAAATATTTTTAAACCATCAGACAAGGAATTTAAAATTATAATGATTAACCGCTTAAAAGCCTTAATGGAAAAAGTAACCAACCTGCAAGGTCACATAGTTGATTTCAGCAGAGAGGTGAAAACTATAAGAAAAGATCAAATGGAAGTGCTATAAATGAAAAACACGGTAATAAAGATGAAGAATTCATTTAACAGGTTCTTCGATAAACTTGATACAGCTGAAGAAAGAATTCATGAATTTCAAAATAGGTCAACAGAGGCCAGGTGCAGTGGCTCACAGCTGTAATCCCAACACTTTGGGAGGCTGAGGTGAGTGGATCACCTGAGGTCAGGAGTTCAAGGTCAGCCAGGCCAACACGGTGAAACCCTGTCTCAGGCTGGGTGTGGTGGCTCACACTTGTAATCCCAGCACTTTGGGAGGCCAAGGCAGATGGATCACGAGGTCAGGAGATCAAGACCATACTGGCTAACATGGTGAAACCCCGTCTCTACCAAAATACAAAAACAAAATTAGCCGGGCGTGGTGGCGGGCGCCTGTAGTCCCAGCTACTCAGGAGGCTGAGGTGGGAGAATGGTGTGAACCCGGGATGGGGAGCTTGCAGTCAGCCGAGATTGTGCCACTGCACTCCAACCTGGGTGACAGAGCGACAGCGAGATTTCATCTCAAAAAAAAAGAAAAGGAAAGAAAGAAAGAAACACCATCTCTACTAAAAACTACAAAAAAAAAAAAAAAAAAGCTGGATGCAGTGGTGGATGCCTGTAATCTCAGCTACTCAGGAGGCTGACGGCAGAAGAATCTCTTGAAACTGAGAGGCAGAGGCTGTGGTGAGCCAAGATCGTGCCACTGCACTCCAGCCTCGGTGACAGAGTGAGACTTCATCTCAAAAATTAAAGAAAAAAAGAAAAAAGAAAATAGGTCAACAGAAATTACACAAACCAAACACAAGGAGAAAAAAAAGAGTTAAAAGCAATTTTTAAGCCAGAGTATCCAAGAGATCTGGTACAGTACCAAACTGTCTAAAAATTGGAATTTGAGAAGGAAGAGACAAGTAGTAGGAGGAAAAAAACAACCAACAGGGCATCACAAATAAGAAATATAGCAGATTTCACATCAGAAACTACACAGTCAAGTGCTAAATGAAATGGTGTGACATCTTTAAAGTGCTAAATGGGAAAAAAGAAAAAAAATAACCTGTTAACCTGAAGACATCCTTCAAATATTGAGAGAAATAAGGATTTTCTCAGACAAATAAAAACTGAGGGAATGTGTTGCCAACAAATATACTCTAAACAAATGTTAATGTAAGTTTTTCAGGTATAAGAAATATGCTGTCAGAAACATGGATCTATACAAGCAAATGGAAAATGTTTGAAATGAATTAAATCAAGATAAATGTATTGGGTTGAATAGTGTCCCCCTAACATTCATGTCTAACCAGAATGTGATCTTATTTGGAAACAGGGCCTTTGAAGGTGTAATTATTTAAGTTAATATGAGATTATACTGGATTAAGGTGGGACCTAAACACAGTTAGTGGCATCATTATAAGAAAAGGAGAGGACAAATAAAGACACACACAAATGAGAGCGCCATGCAAAAATAGAGGCAAAGACTGGAGTCATGCAGCTACAAGCCAAGGAACAACAGAGATTGTCAGGAACCACTAGTTGTTAGGGAGAAACAGAAAGGTATTCTTCCCTAGAGCCTTCAAATTGGGTTTTAAAAGGCAGCATCCAACTATATACCGTCTAAAAGAAACCCACTGTAAATATAAGGAGAGTGGAGAGTTGAAAGTAAAAGAAGAGAGAAAGATATACTATGCAAATGTTGCATAGTAAAAGTGGGCAAAGGATATATTAATTTTAGACAAAATAGACTTCAGAATGAAGGAAGATCACCAGGGATTAAAAGGAATATTGCATAATGATAAATCAAATCTCCACAAAGACATTATCCTTTAAGTGTAAGCACCTGAAAAAGAACTTCAAATTACATGAGGCCAAACCTGACAGATCTGAAAGGAAAACTAGACAAATGCACAATTATAGTTGGAAACTTCTACAAGCCTTTCTCATTAACAATAAATATCAAGCAGAGCATATTCTTTGGCCATAGAGAATAATAATATTAGAAAGATACCTAGAATATTCCCAAATATTGGCTATTAAACAATACATTTTAAGATAACTTATGAAGCAAAGAAAGTCTCAAAGGAAATTTTTAAATATTTTGAATTGAATGAAAATAAAAACAATAAATCAAAAATTCTGAAATACAGCTAAAGCAGGATTTAGACAGAAATATATATCACTTAATGTGTATATTAGAAAAGCCTGTATCTATAATCATTGACCTAAACTTCTGCCTTAGAGAAAGAAGAAGATATCAAACCCAAAGCAAACAAAAGTAAAGAAACAATAAAGATTTGAGAAAAAAATCAATGAAATTGAAATAGAGAAAAATCTGTGAAAATAAACTAGTTCTTTAAAAAGAGCAATAAGATTGATAAACATCTAGGCAGGCTGACTAAGACAAAAAGACGGAAGACACAAATTATAAATGTCAGGAATAAGACAAGAGCGATCAATACTGACCCTACATTAAAAGGATAATTATGGAATACTACTACTTGACAGCATAGATGAAACACAACATTTTCTTGAAGACATCAGAAGATCCCAAAACTCACTCAAGAAGAAATGGATAACCTGGATAGTTCTATGTATGTTAAAGAAATTGAATGTTTAGTTTAAAACATTCCAAAAAAGAAAAGTCCAGGCCCATATGACTTGGGTTTTTTTTTTTCTTTTCTTTTCTTTTTGCTTTTTTTTTGAAACTTGGTAGATTTTTATTCAAACAATAAATCACTAAAACAAAAAAAAAAAAGAAAAGGAAAGGAAAAAAGGACAGGATAATTGGAAAAACTTGAACATACTGACTTGATAATGCCTTAGTAGACATTATTTTCTTTTTTATATTAATTGTTTAAGTTCTGAGGTACATGTGCAGGATGTGCGTGTTTGTTACATAGGTAAATGTGTGCCATGGTGGTTTGCTGCACCTAACAACCCATCACCTAGGTATTAAGCCCAGCATGCAAATGACCCCCATTAAAAAGTGGGCAAAGGATATAAACAGACACTTCTCAAAAAAAAGTCATACTTGCAGCCAACAAACATATGAAAAAAACCACAACATCACTGATCATTAGAGAAATGCAAATCAAAACCACAATGAGATACCATCTCACACCAGTCAGAATGGTGTTTATTAAATAGTCAAGAAACAACAGATACTGGTGAGATTGTGGAGAAACAGGAATATTTTTACACTGTTGGTAGAAATGTAAATTAGTTCAACCATTGCGGAAGACAGTGTGGTGATTCCCCAAAGATTTAGAACTGGAAATATCATTTAACCCAGCAAACCCATTAACTGAGTATGGATCCAAAGGAATATAAATCATTCTTTCTTTTTGTTTTATTTTATTTTAGTTTAGTTTAGTTTAGTTTAGTTTTGGAGACAGAGTCTCACTCTGTCACCCAGGCTGGAGTGCAGTGGCGTGATCTCGGCTCACTGCAACTTCTGCCTCCCAGGTTCAAGCGATTTTCTTATCTCAGCCTCCTGGGTAGTTGGGACTACAGGCACATGCCACCACACCCAGCTAATTGTTTTTGGTTTTTGTTGGTTTGTTTGTTTTGTATTTTTAGAAGGGACAAGCTTTCACCATGTTAGCCAAGATGATCTCTATTTCCTGAGCTCATGATCCACCCACCTCAGCCTCCCAGAGTGCTGAGATTACAGGTGTGAGCCACTGTGCCCGGCCTAACTCATTCTATTATAAAGATACATGCACGCGTATGTTCTCTGCAGCATTATTCACAATACCAAAGACAGGGAATCAACTCAAATGCCCAACAGTGACAGACTGGATAAAGAAAATGTGGTATATATACATCATGGAACACCATGCAGGCATAAAAAGTAATGAGATCATGTCCTTTGCAGTGACATGGATGAAGCTGGAAGCCATTATCCTCAACAAACTAACACAGAAACAGAAAATCAAAAGCTGCATGTTCTCACTTACAAGTGAAAGCTGAACAATGAGATCACATGGACACAGGGAGGGGAACAACACTCACTGGCACCTGTTGGGGAAGGGCAAAGCAAGTGGGGAGAACATCAGGCTTACATGATTTCACTGTTGAGTTTGACCAGGCATTTAAGGAACACATTACACCAATTATAAACAATTTCTCACAGAAAATATAAGAGGAGAGAAACTTCTGCACATATTTCATATGGCCAGCATGAGCCTGATAACAAAACTAGACAAAGATATTACAAGAAAACTAAAGATCATAAATATAGATGTAAAAGTCCTCAACAAAATATTAGCAAATTGAATCCAGAAGTATATAAAAAGAATAATACATTGCAATTAATTGAGATTGATTCTAGGAATGCAAAGTTAGTTTATCATTGAAAAAAATCCATATAATTTACCATATTAACAGACTAAATAAGAAAACACACACATATAGATATATTATTATACTTTAAGTTCTAGGGTACATGTGCATAACGTGCAGGTTTGTTACATATGTATACTTGTGCCATGTTGGTGTGCTGCACCCATTAACTCGTCAGCACCCCATCAACTCGTCATTTACATCAGATATAACTCCCAATGCAATCCCTCCCCCCCCCCCCCATGATAGGCCCCAGTGTGTGATGTTCCCCTTCCCAAGTCCAAGTGATCTCATTGTTCAGTTCCCACCTATGAGTGAGAACATGCGGTGTTTGGTTTTCTGTTCTTGTGATAGTTGGCTAAGATTGATGGTTTCCAGCTCCATCCATGTCCCTACACAGGACGCAAACTCATCCTTTTTGATGGCTGCATAGTATTCCATGGTGTATATGTGCCACATTTTCTTAATCCAGTCTGTCACAGATGGACATTTGGGTTGATTCCAAGTCTTTGCTATTGTGAATAGTGCCGCAATAAACATACGTGTGCATGTGTCTTTATAGCAGCATGATTTATAATCCTTTGGGTATATACCCAGTAACGGGATGGCTGGGTCATATGGTACTTCTAGTTCTAGATCCTTGAGGAATCGCCATACTGTTTTCCATAATGGTTGAACTAGTTTACAATCCCACCAACAGTGTAAAAGTGTTCCTATTTCTATTATCTCAGTAGATGCAGAAAAATCATTTAAGAAAATTCAACGTCCATTCATGATAAAACCTATCAATAAAGTAGGGATAAACTGGAACTTTTTAACCTAATAAAGAGTATTGAGCACATATAATGCAGCAGGCATATAACTTATATTATCTCATATTAGTTTTCCCAACAATTGTTAAGATAGACACCATTAATATCAGAATACAATGAGCAAACTAAGAACAGAGATCAACTAACTTTTCCACTGTCTACATCTAGTAAATGGCAGACATAGAATTTCAAACCACATCTTTTAGGCTCAAGAGCCCACTGTTTCTACCATATCATCTTCCCTTTAAGACAGAAAAAGAAACAAAAGTTGCAGTTCACGATAATGTTTCAGAGATTAGAAAGCATAGCTTAATACAAATTTGGCAATTGTATCAATTCTCTTTTCAGGATGAACATAATAGTTTCTGAGCTTAAATCTAGGACTACTAAAGTTTAATAAGGAAAAAAGAAAAATATATAAGTAAAATATATATTATTGGTTGAAATTTCTTATATCTTATAAACCCTGAAAAACATGTTTTAACTCTTACTGAGAAAAATAAAGTTATCTAAAACCAGGCTGACTTAAAATTTAATTCTGAGAAATAATCAGAAATGTTCACAGATACTCATGTCTGAAAATTTTCATTCCAGTATTTATAATAGCAAAAGGAATAGAAGCCATCTAAATGTTCAATCAAAAGAGAGATACTAAATTTATTTTGTGTGATAGAATAATACAGTGTAATTTTGGGAATTTGTGCTCCTAATATTTTAAACTCATAAGGAGAGATCAGGATTCATATATAGAGAAAAAGACTGGAATGGATAATACTGAAAGGTAGCATTGATTCCACGGATGCTTTTATCCTTCTTTATATCTTTCTGCATTTTCTTACTTTTTCATAATAAAAATGTGTTACTTAAAAAATAAGATATTTACAAAAAGGAATTTAACACAGTGAAGTGCAATTTTAGAAAGAAGCTAATACAGAGCCAGTGAAAAATGAGCTTACTTTAACATGGGAGTTAACAGCTTGTTGCTGATTTTAAAACGTCTCCATTTATTCTTACCAGCCAGCAGACATACAAAACCCTGTGCAAAGTTGTGATCTTCCTAAAGGTACTCCTGCATACCTCTTCAGGCTGCTGTATATACATTATTTGACATGGCTCTGCAAGTTCAGAAACACAATAGTGGTGCTTTCAGTAGTTCTCATTATAGTTTCTTTTTTCTTATCATTTTGTAGCTGAGACATCATTTGAAATAAACAAATGTCACTGAATTTGTCTTCCTGGGATTTTTCAACCATCCAACTGACAGGGCTTGCTCTTTCTGGTTTCATGATCATTTACCTAACAACCTGACAACTCTCCTAGGGAACATGCTCATAATGCAGGCCACCAGGGTCAGTCCTGCCCTCCAAACTCCAATGAGTTATTTCATCAGCAATCTGAGCGTCCTGGATATCTGCTACGTGTCTACCACCATCTTGGTCATGCCAGTGAACTTATTCCAGGAGAAGAAGACCATCTCCTATGAGGGCTGCCCTTCTCAGATCTTCTTCCTTGTGACATGAGCTGGCATTGAGGGTGTCTTTTTGGCTGCTATGGCTTATGACCACTATGTGGCTATTTGCCACCCTCTTCAATATGGGATCCTCATGAGTGTGAAGGTCTGTGTTTGTTTAATGACTTGGTCCTGGATGTGTGGGCTGGTGAATTCTGGGACACACACAGTGTTGACAGCTACAATTACTCTGTATGAACCCAAACCAGACCCACTGCTTGCTCTGCGGCATCCCATTGCTCCTGAGGCTCTCCTTCTCAGACACTTCTGTCAGTGAGTCTGTGCTCCATGGGGCCAGTGCCACTGTTGGCCTGAGCCCCTGCCTGTTTACTGCAGCATCTGACATACTCATCATTTCTGCTATCCTTCAGATTCCCTCTCCTCAGGACCAGAGAAAGATCTTTTCTACCTGGGCATCCCACCTCACTGTGGTAGTGGTCTTCTTTGGGATATCCCCCTTCAACTATGACACGCCCAAGTAACTCCTAGCCACTTACCTAGGAACTTTGCTTTCAACAAAATTGAAGGAGGACCTAGTTCAGTAGTTAGATGGTACATCA
The DNA here is from genome assembly GCF_009764315.1 of Trachypithecus francoisi. NCBI lineage: Eukaryota > Metazoa > Chordata > Mammalia > Primates > Cercopithecidae > Trachypithecus > Trachypithecus francoisi. The sequence goes on along the minus strand of NW_022681470.1, from coordinate 100,330,360 downwards.
CTTTTTATATTTACTTAGACATTTACCATTTCTGATGATTTTTATCATTTCATAAAGATTCTAGATTCCATCTGATATCATTTCTCTTCAGCCAGAAGAATGTTGTTTAGCATGTTCTGTTATACAGCTCTTCCAGCAACATAATCTGTTAGTTTTCTTTCATCTGAGATTGTCATTATTTTACCTTAATTCTAGAAGAATACTTTCTCTAACCACAAAATTCTGGGTTGAAAGTTTTTTTCTTTGACTACTTTTTTTTTTTTTTTTTTGAGTCGGAGTCTTGCTCTGTCGCCCAGGCTGGAGTGCAGCAGCCGGATCTCAGCTCACTGCAAGGTCCGCCTCCCGGGTTTACACCATTCTCCTGCCTCAGCCTCCCGAGTAGCTGGGACTACAGACACCTGCCACCTCGCCCGGCTAATTTTTTGTATTTTTTTTTTTTAGTGGAGACGGGGTTTCACCGTGTTAGCCAGGATGGTCTCGATCTCCTGACCTCGTGATCCGCCTGTCTCAGCCTCCCAAAGTGCTGGGATTACAGGCCTGAGCCACCGCGCCTGGCCTTCTTTGACTACTTTTAAAAATTGTGTTCCACTGTCTTCTGACCTGCATTGTTTATGATGAAAGGTCAATGAAAATTTAAATTTCTCTTGGTCCTCTGGCTATAATGTATCATTCTTTTCTAGTTGCTTTCAAGGTATTTTCTTTATCTCTGCTTTTTGGCAGTTCAATAAGAACCTTAAACATAAACAGATCAAACTCTTCTCTTAAAAAGTTTAGAATGGCTGAATGGATAAAATCAACATGATCCAACTATATGCTGCTTGTGTGAAACTCATCTTGCCAGCAGAAACACATATAGACTAAGAAGAAATGAATGGAAAAAGATATTCCACACAAACAGAACCAAAAGTGAGCAGGAGTTGCTATACTTATAACAAATAAAACAGACTTTAAGTCAAGACAGTAAAAAGGACAAAGAAGGTCATGGTACAATGACAAAGGTATCAATCCAGCAAGAGGATATAACATTCTAAATATATATGCACCTAACACTAGAGCACCCAGATTCATAAAGCAAATATTAGTAGATCAAAAGAGAGAGAGATAGACTACAATACAATAATAATGGGAGACGTCAGTACCCCACTCTCAGCATTAGACAGATCATCTAAACAGAAAATCAACACAGAAACATGAGATTTAAACTGGACTTTAGACCAAATGGAGCTAACAGACATTAACAGAACATTTTGTCCAACAACTGCAGAATACACATTCTTTTCATCAGCACATGAAACATTCTCCAGCGTATACCATATGTTAGGTCAGAAAACAAATCTCAACAAATTTTTAAAAATCAAAATAATATAAAGTACCTTCTCAGACCACAATGTGGTAAAACAAGAAATCAATACCAAGAGGAACTCTGGAAACTATACAAATACACGGAAAGTGAACAACAAGTTTCTTAATGACTACTGAGTCAATGAAGAAATTAAGATGGAAATTAAAAAATTCTAATAAACAAGCATACCCAAAATGAAACACAGTATACCCCAAACTGTGGGATAAAACAATAACAATTGTAAGAGGAAAGATATAGCAGTAAATGCCAACATTGAAAAAGCAGAAACATTACAAGCTAACAATCTAACAATGCACCTCAAAGAACTAGAAAAGCAAGAACAAACCATACCCAAAATTAGTAGAAGAAAAGAAATGATAAAGATCAGAACAAAACTAAATGAAATAGAGACTAAAAGATACAAAGCATAGGGGAAATAAAAAGTTAGTTTTTCTAAAAGATAAACAAAATTGATAAACCATTAGCTAGACTAACCAAGGAAAGAGGCAAATAAGCAAATTCAAAAATGAAAAGGGACACATTATAACTGATGCTACAGAAAAGCAAAAGATCATTAGAGACTATTATGAACAATTATGTGCTGACAAACTGGAAAACACAGAGGAAATAGATACGTTTCTGGAAACACACAGCCTGCCAAGATTGAATCACAAAGAAAGAGAAAATCTGAATAGGTCAATAAGAGTAACAAGATTGAATCAGTAATAAAAAGTCTCCCAACAGGAAAAACCCAGAACTAGATGGACTCATAGCTGAATTCTGCCAAATATACAAAAAAGAATGAATATCATTCCTCCTGAAACTACTCCAAGAATTAAAGAGAAAGGAATCCCCTCTAACTCATTCTATGAAGTCAGCATTGCCCTGGTATCAAAACCAGACAAAGACACAACAATAAAAGAAAACTACAGGCCGATATCCCTGATGAACATAGATGCAAAAATCCTCAAATACTAGCAAATTGAGTCCAACAGCACATCAAAAAGATAATCCACCACAATCAGGTAGGATTCATATCAAGGATGCATGGATGGTTCAACATACACAAATCAATAAATGCAATACATTACATCAACAGAATGAAGGGGAAAAAAACACATGATAATCTCGACAGACTCAGAAAAAGCATTTGATAAAATTCAACGTCCCTTCAGGATTAAAAAAAAAAACTCTTGGGGCACACCCAAGATGGCTGAACGGGAACAGCTCCAGCCTCCAGCTCCCAGCGTGAGTGACACAGAAGAAGGGTGATTTCTGCATTTTCAACTGAGGTACCAGGTTCATCTCACTGGGGAGTGCCAGACAAATGGTGCTGGTCAGCTGGTGCAGTCCAACCAGCGAGAGCTGAAGCAGGGCAAGGCATCACCTCACCTGGGAAGTACAAGGGGGAAGGGAATCCCTTTTTCTAGCCAAAGGAAACTGAGACACACAACACCTGGAAAATAGGGTAACTCCCACGCTAATACTGCACTTTACCAAGGGTCTTAGCAAATGGCACACTAGGAGATTATATCTCACACCTGGCCCGGAGTGTCCCATGCCCACAGAGCCTCCCTCATTGCTAGCACAGCAGTCTGAGAACTAACTGCAAGGCAGCAGCGAGGCTGGGGGAGGGGCGCCTGCCATTGCTAAGGCTTAGGTAGGTAAACAAAGCCTCTGGGAAGCTTGAACTGGGTGGAGTCCACTGCAGCACAAGGAGGCCAGCCTGCCTCTGTAGACTCCTCCTCTGGGGACAGGGCATAGCTAAACAAAAAGCAGCCGAAACCTCGACAGAGGTAAATGCCCCTGTCTGATAGCTCTGAAGAGAGCAGTGGATCTCCCAGCACGGAGGTTGAGATCTGAGAATGGACAGACTGCCTGCTCAAGTGGGTCCCTAACCCCTGAGTAGCCTAACTGGGAGACATCCCCCACTAGGTGCAGACTGACACCTCACACCCCACACGGCAGGGTACACCTCTGAGATGAAGCTTCCAGAGCAAGAATCAGACAGCAACACTTGCTGTGCAGCAATATTCTATTTTCTGCAGCCTCCACTGCTGATACCCTGGCAAACAGGATCTGGAGTGGAACTCAAGCAAACTCCAACAGACCTACAACTGCGGGTCCTGACTGTTAGAAGGAAAACTAACAAACAGAAAGGACACCCACACCAAAACCTCATCAGTACATAACCATCATCAAAGACCAAAGGCAGATAAAACCACAAAGATGGGGAAAAAGCAGGGCAGAAAAGCTGGAAATTCAAAATATCAGAGTGCATCTCCCCCTCCAAAGGAACGCAGCTCATCACCAGCAAGAGAACAAAGCTGGACGGAGAATGACTTTGACGAGCTGACAGAAGAAGGCTTCAGTCAATCAAACTTCTCAGAGCTAAAGGAGGAACTATGTAACCGGTGCAAAGAAACTAAAAACCTTGAAAAAAGAATGGATGAATGGATAACTAGAATAATCAATGCAGAGAAGACCTTAAAAGAACTGATAGAGATGAAAACCATAACACGAGAACTACATGACAAATGCCCAAGCTTCAGTAACCGACTCGATCAACTGGAAGAAAGAGTATCAGCGATTGAAGATCAAATGAATGAAATGAAGTGAGAAGAGAAGTGTGGAGAAAAAAGTAAAAAGAAATGAACAAAGCCTCCAAGAAATATGGGATTATGTGAAAAGACCAAATCTACATCTGATTGGTGTGCCTGAAAGTGACGGGGAAAATGGAACCAAGTTGGAAAACACTCTGCAGGATATCATCCAGGAGAACTTCCCCAACCTAGTAAGGCAGGCCAACATCCAAATTCAGGAAATACAGAGAACACCACAAAGACACTCCTCAAGAAGAGCAACTCCAAGACACATAATTGTCAGATTTCAACCAAAGTTGAAATGAAGGAAAAAATGTTAAGGGCAGCCAGAGAGAAAGGTTGGGTGACACACAAAGGGAAGCCCATCAGACTAACAGCAGATCTCTTGGCAGAAACTCTCCAAGCCAGAAGAGAGTGGGGGCCAATATTCAACATTCTTAAAGAAAAGAATTTTCAACCCAGAATTTCATATCCTGCCAAACTAAGTTTCATAAGTGAAGGAGAAATCAAATCCTTTACAGACAAGTAAATGCTTAGAGATTTTGTCACCACCAGGCCTGCCCTACAAGAGATCCTGAAGGAAGCACTAAACATGGAAAGGAACAACAGGTACCAGCCATTGCAAAAACATATCAAAATGTAAAGTCCATCGATGCTAGGAAGAAACTGCATCAACTAGCAAGCAAAGTAAGCAGCTAATATCATAATGATAGGATCAAGTTCACATATAACAATATTAACTTTAAATGTAAATGGACTAAATGGTGCAATTAAAAGACACAGACTGGCAAACTGGATAAAGAGTCAACACCCATCAGTTTGCTGTATTCAGGAGACCCATCTCACATGCAGAGACACACACAGGCTCAAAATAAAGGGATGGAGGAAGATCTACCAAGCAAATGGAAAACAAAAACAAAAAAAGCAGGGGTTGCAATCCTAGTCTCTGATAAAACAGACTTTAAACCATCAACGATCAAAAGAGACAAGGCTATTACATAATGGTAAAGGGATCAATTCTTCAGGAAGGGCTAACTATCCTAAATATATATGCACCCAATACAGGAGCATCCAGATTCATAAAGCAAGTTCTTAGAGACTTACAAAGAGACTTAGACTCCCATACAATTATAATGAGAGACTTTAACACCCCACTGTCAACATTAGACAGATTAACGAGACAGGAAGTTAACAAGGATATCCAGGAATTGAACTCAACTCTGCACCAAGCGGACCTAATAGACATCTACAGAACTCTCCACCCCAAATCAACAGAATACACATTCTTCTCAGCACCACATCACACTTATTCCAAAACTGACCACATAGTTGGAAGCACTCCTCAGCAAATGTAAAAGAACAGAAATTATAACAAACAGTCTCTCAGACCACAGTACAATTAAACTAGAACTCAGGACTAAGAAACTCAATCAAAACCGCTCAACTACATGGAAACTGAACAACCTGCTCCTGAATGACTACTGGGTACATAACGAAATGAAGGCAGAAATAAAGACGTTCTTTGAAACCAATGAGAACAAAGACACAACATACCAGAATCTCTGGGACACATTTAAAGCAGTGTGTAGAGGGAAATTTATAGCACTAAATGCCCACAAGAGAAAGCAGGAAAGATCTAAAATTGACACCCTAACATCACAATTAAAAGAACTAGAGAAGCAAGAGCAAACACATTCAAAAGCTAGCAGAAGGCAAGAAATAACTAAGATCAGAGCAGAACTGAAGGAGATAGAGACACAAAAAACCCTCCAAAAAATCAATGAATCCAGGAGCTGGTTTTTTGAAAAGATCAATAAAATTGATAGACTGCTAGCAAGACTAACAAAGAAGAAAACAGAGAAGAATCAAAGAGACGCAATAAAAAATGATAAAGGGGATATCACCACCGACCCCATAGAAATACAAACTACCATCAGAGAATACTATAAACACCTCTATGCAAATAAACTAGAAAACCTAGAAGAAATGGATAATTTCCTGGACACTTACACTCTCCCAAGACTAAACCAGGAAGAAGTTGAATCCCTGAATAGACCAAGAGCAGCCTCTGAAATTGAGGTAATAATTAATAGCCTACCAACCAAAAAAAGTCCAGGAACAGATGGATTCACAGTTGAATTCTAGCAGAGGTACAAGGAGGAGTTGGTACCATTCCTTCTGAAACTATTCCAATCAATGGAAAAAGAGGGAATCCTCCCTAACTCATTTTATGAGGCCAACATCATCCTAATACCAAAGCCTCACAGAGACACAACAAAAAAACAGAATTTTAGACCAATATGATGAATATCGATGCAAAAGTCCTCAATAAAATACTGGCAAACCGAATCCAGCAGCACATCAAAAAGCTTATCCACCATGATCAAGTGGGCTTCATCCCTGGGATGCAAGGCTGGTTCAACATACGCAAATCAATAAACGTAATCCAGCATATAAACAGAACCAAAGACAAAAACCACATGATTATCTCAATAGATGCAGAAAAGGCCTTTGACAAAATTCAACAGCCCTTCATGCTAAAAACGCTCAATAAATTCGGTATTGATGGAATGTATCTCAAAATAATAAGAGCTATTTATGACAAAGCCACAGCCAACATCATACTGAATGGGCAAAAACTGGAAGCATTCCCTTTGAAAACTGGCACAAGACAGGGATGCCCTCTCTCACCACTCCTATTCAACATAGTGTTGGAAGTTCTGGCTAGGGCAATCAGGCAAGAGAAAGAAATAAAGGGTATGCAGTTAGGAAAAGAAGAAGTCAAATTGTCCCTGTTTGCAGATGACATGACTGTATATTTAGAAAACCCCATCGTCTCAGCCCAAAATCTCCTTAAGCTGATAAGCAACTTCAGCAAAGTCTCAGGATACAAAATTAATGTGCAAATATCACAAGCATTCTTATACACCAGTAACAGAAAAACAGAGAACCAAATCGTGAATGAACTGCCATTCACAATAGCTTCAAAGAGAATAAAATACCGAGGAATCCAACTTACAAGGGATGTAAAGGACCTCTTCAAGGAGAACTACAAACCACTGCTCAGGGAAATAAAAGAGGACACAAACAAATGGAAGAACATACCACGCTCATGGGTAGAAAGAATCAATATTGTGAAAATGGCCATACTGCCCAAGGTTATTTATAGATTCAATGCCATCCCCATCAAGCTACCAATGAGTTTCTTCACAGAACTGGAAAAAACTGCTTTAAAGTTCATATGGAACCAAAAAAGATCCCACACTACCAAGACAATCCTAAGCCAAAAGAACAAAGCTGGAGGCATCATGCTACCTGACTTCAAATTATACTACAGGACTACAGTAACCAAAACAGCATGGTACTGGGACCAAAACAGAGATATAGACCAATGGAACAGAACAGAGCCCTCAGAAATAATACCACACATCTACAGCCATCTGATCTTTGGCAAACTGAGAAAAACAAGAAATGGGGAAAGGTTTCCCTATTTAATAAATGGTGCTGGGAAAATTGGCTAGCCGTAAGTAGAAAGTTGAAACTGGATCCCTTCCTTACTCCTTATATGAAAATTAATTCAAGGTACATTAGAGACTTAAATGTTAGACCTAAAACCATAAAAACCCTAGAAGAAAACCTAGGTAATACCATTCAGGACATAGGCATGGGCAAGGACTTCATGTCTAAAACACCAAAAGCAACGGCAACAAAGGCCAAAATTGACAAATGAGATCTAATTAAACTCAAGAGCTTCTGCACAGCAAAAGAAGCTACCATCAGAGTGAACAGGCAACCTACAGAATGGAAGAAAATTTTTGCAATTTACTCATCTGACAAAAGGCTAATATCCAGAACCGATAAAGAACTCAATCAAATTTACAAACCCCATCAAAAAGTGGGCAAAGGATATGAACAGACATTTCTCAAAAGAAGACATTCATGCAGCCAACAGACACATGAAAAAATGCTCATCATCACTTGCCATCAGAGAAATGCAAATCAAAACCACAATGAGATACCATCTCACACCAGTTAGAATGGCAATCATTAAAAAATCAGAAACAACAGCTGCTGGAGAGGATGTGGAGAAATAGGAACACTTTTACACTGTTGGTGGGACTGTAAACTAGTTCAACCATTGTGGAAAACAGTGTGGCGATTCCTCAAGGATCTAGAACTAGAAATACCATTTGACCCAGCCATCCCATTACTGGGGATATACCCAAAGGATCATAAGTCATGCAGCTATAAAGACACATGCACATGTATGTTTATTGCGGCACTACTCACAATAGCAAAGACTTGGAATCAACCCAAATGTCCATCAGTGACAGACTGGATTAAGAAAATGGCCGGGCACAGTGGCTCAAGCCTGTAATCCCAGCACTTTGGGAGGCCGAGACAGGCGGATCACGAGGTCAGGAGATCGAGACCATCCTGGCTAACATGGTGAAACCCCGTCTCTACTAAAAAATACAAAAAACTAGCCGGGCGAGGTGGCGGGCGCCTGTAGTCCCAGCTACTCCGGAGGCTGAGGCAGGAGAATGGCGTAAACCCGGGAGGCAGAGCTTGCAGTGAGCTGAGATCCGTCCACTGCACTCCAGCCTGGGCGACAGAGTGAGACTCCGTCTCAAAAAAAAAAAAGAAAATGTGGCACATATACACCATGGAATACTATGCAGTCATAAAAAAGGATGAGTTAGTGTCCTTTGTAGGGACATGGATGCAGCTGGAAACCATCATTCTCAGCAAACTATCGCAAGAACAGAAAACCAAATACCGCATGTTCTCACTCATAGGTGGAAATTGAACAATGAGATCACTTGGACACAGGAAGGAGAACATCACACATCAGGTCCTATTGTGGGGAGGGGGGAAGGGGGAGGGATAGCATTAGGAGATATACCTAATGTAAATGACAAGTTAATGGGTGCAGCACACCAACATGGCACATGTATACATATGTAACATACCTGCACATTCTGCACATGTACCCTAGAACTTAAAGTATAATAAAATAAAATAAACTCTCTATAAACATAGAAGGAACATACCTCAAAATAATAAAGAGGATATAAAACAAACCCACAGCTAACATTATACCAAATGAGGAAAAGTTGAAAGACTTTCCTCTAAGAACTAGAACAAGATAAGGATGCCTACTTTTACCATTCCTATTCAACACAGTACTGGAAGTCCCAGCCACAATCAGACAAGAGAAAGAAATAAAAGACATCCAAATTGGCAAAGAGGAAGTCAAATTGTTTCTCTTTGCTGATGATATAATCTTACAACTTTAAAAACCTAAAGACTCCACAAAAATCTCTTAGATTTGTTAAAGGAATTCAGTAAAGCTGCAGGATACAAAATCAATGTGCAAAAATCAGTAGCATCTCTATACACTAATAATGATCTGGCCAAGAAAAAATTCCCGAAGGCAATGTCATTTACAATCAGTACAAAAAAAAGAATGAAATATCTAGGAAAAAATTTAACAAAGGAGGTGAAAGACCTCCACAAGGAAAACTACAATACGCTGGTGAAAGAAATTGAAGATAACACAAATGAATGGAAAAACATCCCATGCACATGGATCAAAAGCATTAATATTATTAAAATGACTGTATTGTCCAAAGCAATCTACAGATTCATTACAATCCCAATAAAAATACCAACATTGTTCCTCACAGAGTTACAAAAAACAAGCCTAAAATTCATATGGAACCAAAGAAGAACCTGAATAGCCAAATAAATTCTGAGCAAAAAAAAAAAAAAAAAGAAAGCTGTGGGCATTACACTGCCTTACTTTAAAATATATTACAGCATGGTATTGGCATAAATATAGATACATAGACCAATGGAAAAAATAGAGAACCCAGAAATAAAGCCACATATTTACAGCCAAGTGATCTTTGACAAAGCCAACAAGAACCTAACATTGATTGGTGAAAAGACACCCTCCTCAATAAATGGTAATGGAAAAAGTGCATAGCCACATGCAGAACAATGAAAATGGACCCCTATACCTCACCATATTAAATACTCAACTTGAAATGGATTAAAGATTTAAACATAACACTTGCAACTACAAAAATACTAGAAGAAAATCTAAGAATAACTCCTACATTTTGCCATCACCAAAGGCAAAGACCTAGATTTTGATCAAGGCAAAATCTAGGACATTGGTCAAGGCAAAGGATTTATCACTAAGATTTTGAAAGCACAGCCAACAAAAACAAAAAATAGACAAATGGGACTTAATTAAACTAAAAAGCTGATACATAGCAAAAAAGAAAAAGAAAAAAGAAATCAAGAGTGAAAAGATAACCTGTTGCAAAGAAGAAAATATTTTCAAATTATTCATCCAACAAGGGACTAAGATCTAGAATATACAAGGAACTCAACAGAAAAAAGAAAAATCTCATTAAAAAGTGGACAAAGTACATAAGCAGATATTTCTCAAAAGAAGACATACAAATGGCCAACAGGTATATGAAAAAAAAAAAGTTCAACATTACTAATCACCAGAGAAAGGAAGGGAAATCAAAACCACAATGAGATAACACTTTGCCCTAGTCAGAACAGCAATTATTAAAAACACAAAAGATATCAGATGTTGGTGAGGACGCAGAGAAAGGAAACTCTTATACACTGTTGGTGGGAATTTAAACTAGTACAGTGACTTTGGAAAACAGTATGGAGATTTCTCAAAAAACTAAAAATAGAATCACTCTTCAATCCACCAATTGTACTACTGGGTATCTACCCAAAGGAAAAGAAATCAATATATCAAAGGGATGCCTCCACTCGCATGTTTATTGCAGTACTATTTACAATAACAAATATGTGGAATCAACCTAAGTGTCCATCGGTGGAGGAATGGACAAAGAAAATGTGGTATATACATGATGGAATACTATTCAGCCATAAAACAACAGAAGAAAATCATGTATTTTACAGCAACATGGATAGAACTGGAGGTCAATATCTTAAGTGAAATAAGCTAGGCACAAAAGGGACAAATACTACATATTCTCACACATATGGGAGCTAAAAATTTTGACCACATGGAGATAGAGAGTGAAAAAATAGATTACAGAGACTGAAAAGGGTGATGGAGGTGAGGGAAAGCAATGAAGAAAAGTAAATTAAAGGCTACAAACATGTAAGACAGAAGGAATAAATTCAATGCTTGATAGCACAGTAGGATGACTGTACTTATTATAATGTATTATACTCAGGTGATGGACACTGTAAATACCCTGACTTGATCACTACACATTACATACATGTAAAATATCTCTTATGTATTCCATAAATGTTCACAAATAAAACAATTATTTTCTAATGCAATCATTTAAAACTATACATTTCCTTCTAAGCAATGTTTTAACTACAATGTTCTAATTCTACAACCTGTTGTATTTTGTCATCTGCATATTATTCTATCCAAATTATTTTAAATTTCTGTTGTGATTTCTTTTTTGATCCTTGAGTTTTTAGAAGTATGTTGCTAATTTCATGATATTTTGTAATTTTCTATGTATTTTTTGGTTTTCTGTTTATTTCTAGTTTAATTCCATTGTGATCAGAAATATACTTTATATTATTTAAATAATTTTGAATTTATCAAGATTTATTTTATGGTCCAGTATAAGGTCAATTTTGGGAGAAATCAATGAAATAATATTCTTTGAAAATATTTTCCCACTCATTCTTCTTGTCTTTTTTTCTTTAACTTTTTAGATTCAGTGAAAAATTTCTAGAGTGCTATATGCATTCAAAGCAATTGTTTATCCCATAGTTATCCAGTGTCACCCTCTATAAATATCAATTAGCAGAGGCAGGTTAATTGCATTGTTGAAATCTTCAACAAAATTATGGGTTTGTCTATATCTCCTTTTAGTCTATTAATTTTTGCTTCATGTAGTTTGAAACTAGGCTATTAGGTGCATAAACGTTTCTAAAATATAGTCCCATATTTATATTTTAAAGAAGTCAAGTTTTTTTGTTAGTTTGTTTTTTGAAATGGAGTCTCACTCTGTCACCCAGGCTGGAGTGCAGTGGCACGATCTCGGCTCACTGCACCCTCCACCTCCTGGGTTCACGCCATTCTCCTGCTTCAGCCTCCTGATTAGCTAGGACCACAGGTGCCGACCACCACGCCCTGCTAATTTTTTGTATTTTTAGTAGAGACAGGGTTTCACCGTGTTAGCCAGGATGGTCTTGATCTCCTGACCTCGTGATCTGCCTGCCTCAGCCTCCTAAAGTGCTGGGATTATAGGCGTGAGTCATCGCACCTGGCTAGGGTTCAAGTTTTAAAGGATGTGTTAGACAATATAATATTTCTAGTAGAATCTATATTATTTGATGTGATTTTTAAACAGTTTTATTGAAACATAACTTACACTATAAAATTCACCCTTAAATGGTATAATTCAATGCTTTTTAATAAATTTACAGAGCTGTGCGATATCACCAAACCCAACATCACCAACCTTTTCATCAGTTCAAAAAGATTTCTAATTTCCACTTGCAGTCAGTCCCCATTTCTATTTCCAGCCCCAAGCAACCACTAATCCATGTTCTGTGTCTATGAATTTGCCTATTCTGGACAATTCATGTAAAATGAATGATATATGTAGCCTTTTGTGTCTGGCCTATTTCACTTAGCATAATTTTTCAAGGTTCATCTACACTGTAGTATATATCAGTACTTAATTCCTTTTTATTGCCCAATAATATTCCATTGTATGTGTACACCTCATTTTATTTATCCATTCAGCAGCTGTTGGACATTTGGATTACTTGCATTTTGGAGCAAGTATGAATGATGCTGCTATTAACATGTATGCGCCAGTTTTTGTTTGAACACGTTTTCATTTCTTAGGAACATACCTGGAAGTGGGATTTCTGGGTCATTTCCTTTTGAAGAACTGCCAGGCTATTTTCCAAAGCAGCTATACCATTTTGCACCCCCAACAACAATGAATGAGGATCCCAATTCCTTCCCATCCTTACCAATGTTAATTAGCTCTCTTTTATATTATAGCTATCCTACTATGTATGAAGGGATATTTCATTGTGGTTTTGTTTTGCTTTTCTCTGATGACTCAGGATGTTGAGCGTGTTTTTATGTGCTTACTGGCCATTTATATGTCTCCTTTTTAACTTTTATTTTAGGTTTGGGGGTACATGTGAAGGTTCATTAGAGAGGTAAATTCATGTCATGGGGGTTTGCTGTATAGATTATTTTATCGCCCAGGAATTAAGCCTAGTACACAATCATTATCTTTTCTGCTTCTCTCCCTCCTCCCACCCTCCACCCTCAAGTAGACCCCAGAGTCTGTTGTTTGCTTCTTTGTGTTCATAAGTTCTCATCATTTAGCTCCCACTTATAAGTGAGAACATGCAGTATTTGTTTTTCCTGTTTCTGCATTAGTTTGCTAAGGATAATGGCCTCCAGCTCCATCCATGTTACCCCAAAAGACATGATCTCATTCTTTTTTATGGCTACATAGTATTCCATGGTGTATATGTACCACATTTTCTTTTTACAACCTGTCATTGATAGGCATTTAAGTTGACTCCACATCTTTGCTATTGTGACTAATGCCATAATAAACATTCACGTACATGTGTCTTTATAGTAATGGTAGAATGATTTCCATTCCTCTGAGTATATACTCAGTAATGGAATTGCGGGGTCAAATGGTAGTTCTGCTTTTAGCTCTTTGAGAAAACCACTGCTTTCCACAATGGTTGAGCTAATTTACAGTCCTACCAACAGTGTATAAGTATTTCATTTTCTCTGCAACCTCGCCAGCATCTATTTTTTTTTATTTTTTAATAATAGTCATTCTGACTTGTGTGAGATAGTATCTCATTGTGGTTTTGATTTGAATTTCTCTAATGATGAGTGATACTGAGCTTTTTTTCATATGCTTCTTGGCCACAAACTATGTCTTCTTTTGAAAAGTATCTGTTCAACAAAGTCCTTTGCCCACTTTTCAATGGTGTTGTTTTTCTCTTGTAGATATGTTTCAGTTTCTCATAGATGCTGGATATCAGACCTTTGTCAGATGCACACTTTGCAAAATGTTCTCCAATTGTGTAGGATATCTGTTTACTCTGCTGATGGTTCCTTTTGCTACGCAGAAGCTCTTAAATTTAATTAGATCCCATTTGTCAATTTTTGCTTTTGTTGAGATTGCTCTTGCTATCTTTGTCATGAAATCTTTGCCCATTCCTATGTCCAGGATATTATTGCCTAGGTTGTCTTCCAGGGTTTTTATGGTTTGGGGTTGTACATTTAAGTCTTTAATCCATCTTGTGTTGATTTTTGTATACAGTGTAAGAAAGGGGTCCAGCTTCAGTCTTCTGCAAATGGCTAGCCAGTTATCCCAGCACCAATTATTGAATAGAGATAGTCTTTTCCTCATTATTTGTTTTTGTTAACTTTGTCAAAGATCAAGTGGTCATAGGTGTGCAACCTTATTTCTGGGCTCTCTATTCTGTTCCATTGGTCTATGTGTCTATTGTTGTGCTAGTATCATGCTGTTTTGGTTACTGTAGCCCTGTAGTATAGTTTGAAGGTAATGTGATGCCTCCAGTTTTGTTCTTATTGTTTAGGCTTGCCTTGGCTATTCGGGTTCCATATACATTTTTAAATTGTTTTTTCTAGTTTTGTGAAGAATGTTTTTGGTGGTTTGATAGGAATAACATTGAATCTGTAAATTGCTTTGGGCAGTATGGCCATTTTACTGATATTTTGTCTTACTATCCAAGAGTATAAAATGTTTTTGTGTATAAACAAGAGTATAAAATTTGTTTGTGTCTTCTCTGATTTCTCTGAGTAGTGTTTTGTAAATCTCATTATAGAGATCTTTCACTTCCCTGGTTAGCTGTATTCCTAGCTATTTTATTATTTTTGTTGCAATTGTGAATGAGACTGACTTTCTGATTTGGCTCTCAGCATGGCTGTTTTTGGTGTACAGGAATGCTAATTTATGTATATTGATTTTGTATTCTGAAACTTTGCTGAAGTTGTTTATCAGTTGAAGGAGTTTTTGGGCAGAGATTGGGTTTTTTTAGATATATAATCATGTTGTCTGCAAACAGCAATAGCTTGACTTCCTCTCTTCCAACTTGGATGCCCTTTCTTTCTTTCTCTTGCTTGAGTGTTCTGGCTAAGATTTCCTATGTTGAATCGGAATGGTGACAGAGGACATCCTTGCCTTGTACTGGTTTTCAAGGGAAATGCTTCCAGGTTTGCCCATTCAGTATGATGTTGGCTGTGGGTTTGCCATAGATGGTTTTCATTATTTTGAGGTAAGTTCCTTCAATGTCTAGTTTCTTGAGAGCTTTTAACATAAAAGGGTGCTGAATTTTATTGAAAGCCTTTTATGTGTCTATTGATATAATCATATGGTTTTTGTCTTTATTTCTGTTTATGTGATGAACCACATTTATTCATTTGTGTATGCTGAACAAACCTTGCATCCCAGAGATGGAGCCTACTTGATTCTGATGGACTTACGTTTGATGTGCTGCTGGATTTGGTTTGCAAGTATTTTGCTGAGAATTTTGTCATCAGTGTTCATTGAGGATAATGGCCTGAAGTTTTATTTTTTGTTGTGTCTCTGCCAGGTTTTGGCATCAGGATGATTCTGGCCTCATAGAATGGGTTGAGGAGGAGTCCCCCATCTTCGATTTTTTGGAATAGTTTCTGTAAGAATGTTATCAACTCTTCTTTCTACATCTGGTAGAATTTGGCTGTGAATCCACCTGGTTCTGGGCCCTTTTTGGTTGGTAGACTATTTATTACTGATTCAATTTCAGTGAGTGTTATTGGTCTGTTTAGAAAATGAATTCCTTCCTGGTTCACTCTTGGGAGGGTGCATATGTCCAGGAATTCACCCATCTCTTCTGGATTTTTCTAGTTTGTGTGCATAGAGGTGTTCATAGTAGTTTCTAACAGTTATTTCTATTTCTGAGGGATCAGTGGTAACATTCACTTCATTATTTCTAATTGTGTTTGTTTGGATCTTCTCCTTTATTCGTTTTTTTTTTTCATTGTTTTTATTAGTTTTTTTCATTTCATTAGTTTTTCATAGTTTTTTATTGTTTTTTGAAAAAAAAAAACAACTCCTGGATTCACTGATCTTCTGAATGGTTTTTCATGTTTTAATTTCCTTCAGTTCAGTTTTGACTTTGGTTTTTTCTTGTCTTCTGCTAGCTTTGGGGTTGATTTGTTTTTGATTCTCTAAATCTTTCTGTTTTGATGTTGTTAATTTGAGATATTTCTAAGTTTTTAATGTGGGCATTTAGTGTTATGAATTTCTCTCTTAATACTGTCCTAGCTGTGTGCCAGAGATTCTGGTATATTGTGTCTTGGTTCTCATTAGTTTCAAATCTGCCTTATGTTATTTACCCAAAGTCATTCAGGAGCATGTTGCTTAATTTCCATGTAATTGCATGGTTTTGAGCAAATTTCTTATTCTTGACTTCTATTTTTATTGCACAGTGGTCCAAGAGTGTGCTTGGTATGATTTCAGTTCTTTTGCATTTGTTGAGGATTGTTCTATGTCCAAGTAAGTTGTCAATTTTAGAGTATGAGACATGTGGCAATGAGAAGAATGTATATTCTCTTGTTTTGGGGTGGAGAGTTGTATAGAGGTCTGTCAGATCCATCAGGTCCAATGTTGAGTTCAGGTCTTGAATGTGTTTGTTAATTTTCTGCCTCAATGATCTAATACTGTCAGCAGAGTGTTGAAGTCTCCTACTGGCATTGTGTTGAAGTCTATGTCTCTTCATAGGTTTCTAAGAACTTCCTTTATGAATCCAGGTGCTCCTGTGTTGAGTGCATAAATATTTAGAACAGTTAGGTCTTGTTGAATTGAACCCTTTACCATTATGTAATGCCCTTCTTTGTCTTTTTTTCATCTTTGTTGGTTTGAAGTCTGTTTTGCCTGAAATTAGGATTGCAACCTCTGCTTTTTTTCTGACTTCCATTTGCTTAGCAGATTTTTCTCCATCCTTTAATTTTGAGCCTATGTGTGTCACTTCGTGTGAAACGTGTCTCTTGAAGACAGCATACCATTGGTTTTTGCTTTTTTATCCAGCTTGCCACTCTGTATCTTTTAAGTGGGGGGCAGTTAGCTCATTTACATTGAAGGTTATTATTGACAGATGTCAATTTGATCCTGTCATTGTGTTGTTAGCTGGTTATTGTGTTGACTTGTTTGTGTGGTTGCTTTACAGTGACATTGGTCTATGTGTTTAAGACTGTTTTTGTATTAGTTGGTAGCAATCTTTCCTTTCTATGTTTAATGCTCCTTTCAAAATCTCTTGTAATGCAGGTCTGGTGGTAATGAACTTTCTCAACATATGCTTATCTGAAAAGGATCTTATTTATTCTTTGCTCAGGAAGCTTAGTTTGGCTATATATGAAATTTTTGGTTGAAGATTTTTTTCTTTAAAAATGTTGAACACAGGCCCCCCAATCTCGTCTGGCTTACAGGGTTTCAGCTGAAAGATCTGCTGTTAGCCTGACAGTGTTCTCTTTGTCAGTAACCTGCCCCTTCTCTCTAGCTGCTTTTAACATTCTTTCTGGCATTTTAACCTTGGAAAATCTGACAATTATGTATCTTGGAGATAATCTTCTTGTATAGAATCTTGCAGAAATTCTCTGTATTTCCTGAATTTGACTATTGGCCTCTCTAGCAAAGTTTGGGAAGTTTTCATGAATGATATCCTGAAATGTTTTCCAAGTTATTTGCTTTCTCCCTCTCCCTTTCAGGGATGCCAATGATTTGTGTAGCTCTGGCCTCTTTACATAATCCCATACTTCTTGGAGGTTTTGTTCATTCATTTTTATTCTTTTTTTTTAATTTTTGTTTGTCTCACTTCAGAGAATTAGTCTTCAAATTCTGAGATGCTTTCTTCAGTTTGGTTTATTCTGCTGTTAATACTTGTGATTGCATTGTGAAATTATTGTATTGTGTTCATCAGCTCTGTCAGACCTGTCAGGTTCTTTTTTATACCACCTACTTCGTCCTTCAGCTCCTATATTGCTTTATTGTGATTCTTATTTTCCTTGGATTGGGTTTTGCTGTTCTCCTGAATCTCAATGATCTTCATTCCTATCCATATTCTAAATTTTATTTCTGTTATCCCAGCCAGTTCAGCCTGATTAAGAACTCTTATTGGAGAACTGGTACAGTCATTTTGAGGACATACAAATCTCTGACCATTTGAGTTACCAGAGTTCTTGCATTGGTTCCTTCTCATTTCTGCATATGGGTGTTCCTTTAACTGCAGTATAGACTGAGTTCAGTCAATAGACTTCTGGATGTTTTCACCTGGCTGAGGCCTTGTGCAAGGTCTCTATTTGAAGCTGATTTCTTGTCTCTGGTTTCAGATGGGGGTATGTTAGTGAGGCATTTTTTATGTTGAAGCTTTGTGGTGTGATCCAGTAGGTGGCATTTAGGCTTACTGGTCAGTTGGTAGACTCACTCAGTTGTGTAGCTCCCCTATGTTTCCCCACAGTTGCAGCTATGTTTCCTCTCAATCCTCTGGAAGTGTGGCTTCCTCTCCCCCTTGAGCGCTGACTGTAGATCATGGCTTGTCACTCCTGGACTGCCCTCTGTAACTCTGGGATGATCTCAGCATTTATGATCCTTCCCCAACTCAGAGGCAGCAGAGGAAGAGACCTTAGTAGTGGTTTTGACCAAGGGTCTTTTTCCTGTCTCCTGAAGGCTCCACCCAAAAGATGGAAGATGAACTGACCTCCCTTCTTAAATTGACTGCAGCTTATTGGAGGTATGGATAAAGCACTTAAGGCCTTTTTCCTTCATTAGTCTGAGTGCAGTAATGGCAGTTCTACTGCAGAGACAGTGGCAGAGAAGCTTTCAGTTGCCCCTGGAGGCTCTGCCCAGGGAGTTGCTGAGGTGCTACTGGCTCAATAGCTCTGTGGATGGCTCAATCAGTGGATGGCTGGAGGCCCTGGAGAACCTGCCCAGTGAGGAGATACGGGAATAGGCACCCATTCAGTCTGGCCAGTTTTCCATAGGGGTACTGTGGTATGCTGGAGTCCCTCTCCAGTTCCTAGTTGCCTTGAATTTTCCAGTATGTGGAGATATCATCAGTGAAGGCTGCAATACAGCAAAGATGGTAGCCTGTCCCTCCCTCTGGAAGCTCCATCCCAGGAAGGTATGGGCCTGGTGCCAGCCCAAATGTGCCTGCAGGAGGTGGCTGGAGACCCTGATTAGGAGGTCCCACCTAGTGAGGAGGAACAGGATCAGGAACTACTTTAAAAAGCACACTGGCCGTGTTTTCATAGAGCATCTTGCTGTGCTAGGGGTCTGCTTCAGCTCCCAGTCACCTCAGACACTCCAAAACCACCCAAACAGCAAAGACAGAGGTCCACCCTTCCTCTGGAAGCTCCATCCCAGTGAGGTTTGAATCTCTGTCAGCCAGAGAACACTGGTGAGGGTAGCTGGAGACCCTGGTTGAGAGGTCTCACCAAGTGATGGGGAATGGGATTGGAGACCTGCTGGAAAATGCAATCTGGCCATGTTTTTGGAGGGTAACTGTGTTGTGTTAGAGGTCCACCTCAGACCCTTGTCTGCTTGGACTCTCCAAAGCCCAAAGGTTGGAAAGGCTAAGTCACTCAAAAAGCAAAAATAGTGGCCCATCCCTTCCCTGGGGAGCTCCGTCCCAGGGAGGTGCAAAGCTACTATTGGTGGCTGGCTGGAACTCCAAGCCGGTGGGTCTTATCCTGTGAGATGGCCATGGATGTGGTGCCTGCAGACTAGCTGATCAGCCCCCTGGATTCAGCCTCTTTCCTAGGTGTATATTTAGGGTCTAACCTCCTGCTTTGCCTGAGTTTCAGCTACTTTTGCTGGGAAGCGCAGATAGCCTGAGTATCTAAGGCTTCCAGGTCTCTGCAAGTGCTGAGTGGCTGCTCTGCCAAGACTCCATGTAACTCTATGTGTCAGACTGAAGGGCCTGGTGGAGTGGGTTCATAAGGGGATCTCCTGACCTAAGGGTTGCAAAGATCCATGGGAGAAGTGTGGGTTCCCAGGGTCACACATTCACTCATTACTTCCCTGGGTAGGGAAGGTTCTCTTGGCTCTATATTCCTCTTGGGTGGGCCACCATCCTGCCTTCTCCATTCTCCATGGGTCAAGTTGTTTCCTTGATTAGTCCCACTGCTAGTACCTAGATGTTTCAGTTTGAAGGTGCTGTATTTACTGACCCTTCCGTTCCTCTCCATGAGAGCCATGCACACTAGCTGCTTCTAGTCAGCCATTTTGGCCACCTCCCCAATATGTGTGTCTTCTTTGGACTTTGCTCATTTATAAATAGAGAAATTTGACCTTTTATTATTGAGTTGTAACAATTCTTTATATAGTCTAGATACAAGTCCATTAACATATATACATTGGCGAATATAATCTCCCAATCTGTTGACTGCTTTTTCACTTCCTTGGTGTTGTCCTTTAAAGCACAAAATCTTTTAATTTTATGAAGTCTAATTTATTCATTTGTTCTCTTGTTGCATGTGTTTTTGTGTTACACCTAAAAAACCAAACTGCCAAACCCGAGATCATAAAGATTTATTTCTAATAAATCTCTGTCTGACACACAGAGCTAAGTGGAGTCTTGGCAGAGCAGTCACTCAGGCACTTGCAGAGACCCAGGAGCCTTCCCTCTGACCTGGAGGGATAACTTTGCCCTGAAGAGCTGCTAGGCTAGTTTTTTGTTTTTTTTTTTTCTAAGAATTGCATAGTTGTAGCTCATACATTTAGGTCTATTAGCCATTCTGAGTTAATTTTGTGTATATTACTTACAAATCCTACAAATGATGTTTTGTAAACAAAACTTATTTGTGAACTGGGAACTGCCTATAACACATGACCTTTTGAATAACACAAGATTCACCTTGACATTAATTGTGATGAATAGAAATATGTCAAACAACTGCCTTGGTGCTTTTGTTTGGGAAGTAGGCAAAGAGGGTTGTTCTTCACAAAATCTACCAGTAAATGTGTGTTAGTAAAATGGACCATTGATTCAGGTGTAGGCACTTTTTAAAAAATAGGCAGCTGGGCTGTAGAAGCTGAATCTCCCTACAATATTCCTATTTTGTATGCCTGTTGGCTATGCCCAGATTTCATACAATTTACATGTCTATATTATGACATTTCTACCGTCTTCTAATAAGCACTATTGCTCCTTAGTGAGTAGAAATAACATAAATTACTAACGATGTCTGCATTTTTGATATATAAATCTGACACTGTTAGATGTTTTTGTCCTAGTTTCATTGCAGTGAAATATTGCAAGATTATTCAAGCCTACTGCCTTCCCTCTGACCTGGAGGCATAACTTTGCCCTGAAGAGCTGCTATTTATCTTTTCCTTTTCTTGTATTCCAGAGGCAACTGCTGTTAGTACAAAGTCTTGGGAAATGGCAAGCAGAATATCAGGGGACCTATGAACTGCAGGAAGCTGTGGGGAAGCCAGGAGGCACAGCATTCAGGAAAGCATTTTCAATCAGAGCATGGGTTGGTACTAAGAAAGTGGTGTATTGTTAGAACCATAGCTTTGGTGCCAAAGCACAGGTCAGTGTAGGTTGGTAAGTCAAAAGAAAGGGAAGGTGCCATATGGAGTCTAAGAAGGTCTGTATCCAAGGACACCAGCCAATTTGGAGGAAAAAGTCCATATGTGAAGTCTAACGAAGCACATGGGCTATGGTTAGTGTACTGAAATCCAGGCAATAAATACATCAGAGAGGTTTGTGTAATCCCAGCTTTGGGAGGCCAAGGCAGGTGAGTCACTTTAGCTCACAAGTTCGAGACCAGCCTGGGCAACATGGCAAAACCCCATCTCTACAAAAAATGCAACTTAACCAGGCATGGTGGTGCATGCCTGTAGTCCCAGCTATTTGGGAAGCTGAGATGGGAGGATGACTTGAGCCGGGAGGCAGGGGTTGCAGTGAGCCGAGATCGTGCCACTGTACTCCAGCCTGGATGATAGAGCCAGACTTTGCCTCAAAAGAAAGAGAGAGAGAGAGAGAGAGACCGAGGTAGTGAGGTCTGTTAGCATGTATAACCATGGGAAGAACATGGAGGGTACTCAGACTGGCCTTGAGGGAAACAGGTAAGGAGCAGAGTTCAAAAAAAGCAAGAAACAGCAATTTGGATCATAGAACCACAGAGCAGCATAACCAGCATTATGGCTGCGAGTTTCTTAAGGCTGGGAATTGTCTTTTCATTTCTGTTACTCCAGTGCCTAAAATGGACCTGACATAAAACAAGTGCTCAGTGCCCGCTGTGGAATTAATGAATACATGAATGTTTATAAGAGGATTGAAGTTGTCTGCTCCTAGGCTTAGTTGTTTTTGTGGATGTCTAAGGTTGTTGGGTATGCACAGTTCTCTAGAGAGGGGAAGGACTCTGCAGATGACTAAAGTTGGAGACCATAGCTTATGGGGTGGGCTGAGTTTGGTCCATTGAAGAGTACTCACTCTCAATACTCAATAGTCAGAAACACAGTGGTTAAGATAAAGAGGAAATGCAGTAAGGTGCAAGTTTGCATAAATTAGGAAAAGAGTCAAGAAACGATGACAATTTAGGCGGCCTGACCAAAGTTATACTAATGAGCTTCAACAATCAGCTATTCACAGGGAGTCTGATTTGAAACTTAAGTTATGGAGAGTGGCATATTTTCGCTATCTCTGCCCTCTTAGAGCACAAAAGAGAGCTTCAGGGGAGCTGAGATAGAGAGCTAATCTGTTCACTGGGTGTGTAGGATGACCAACACAAAAAAATTCCTGTGTTCCTGGCAAATATAAGGATTTAATCAGAGAATTCTCAACCCTGAAAATAACAGACCAGAGGATGATTTGAAACCAGTGTCAGGAACACCCTAGTCCCAGGGACTGTCTACTGCTCATCAGAACTAATTGATTTAATCCACTGAGAAGAAATGTTTGAACTCTTACGGTATTATAAATAATATCATATTTATATTACATAAGTGTCTGAGCATGATAATAAAAACTCATGGTTGGTAGGAGCTGTTAAGAGTGATCTCACTGGATGTAGCAGTCCAGCCTCTGCCTGAATATCTCAGTCATGAGGAGCTCATTACTCCCTAAAAGCTACAAAATGCTTGTTCAATTAGTAAAACAAGGAATTGAAAAGCAAAAACAAATACAGTAACAACAACAAAGAAAAATTTTAAAAACCAAGCTTCTATGACAACACATACTTGCCTCAATTAAACATGAGAATGAGATTACAATTCACTATGAACTTCCCAGCTTTTCCAACTGCTAATCACACATTCTCTGGGAAAGCTTGTGGATTTACAAGTAAACAAAGTTAAGTTGTGAGCTGAAACCTGAACACCCTGACATTTAATATGGGGGGAAAGTTTAAACTTCTAAGCTTACTCAACAGATATTTCGTATTCTGTCAAAGCAAATTATTGACAGGCATACTCACTGTGCTTCACTGTATTGCATTTCACAGAGACTGCATTTTTTACAAACTGAAAGTTTGTGACAACCCAGTAACAAGCAAGTCTGTCGGCTCCATTTTTCCAACGGCATGTGCTCACTTCGTGTCTCTGTCATATTTTGGTAATTCTCATAATAGTTCAAATTTTTTCACTATTATTTTGTCTGCTATGTTAATCTGTGACTATTGATCTTCGGTGTTACTATTTTAATTGTTGTGAGGTGCAAAAACCACACTCTTATAAGATGGCAAACTTAATCAATAAATGTTGTGTGTGTACCAACTCACCACTCCCTTGTCCATCTCTCCCCTTCTCCACAGGCCTCCTTATTTCCTGAGATGCACCAATATTGAAATTAGGCCAATAATAACTCTACAATGGCCGCTAAGTGTTCAAGTAAAAGGAAGAGTCACGTGTCTCTCATCTTAAATCAAAAGCTAGAAATGATTACGCTAAGTAACTAGTAAACGATTAAGCATGTCAAAAGCTGAGATAAGCCAAAATCTATGCCTCTTGCACCAAATAGTTAGCCAGGTAGTGAATGCAAAGAAAAAGTTATCAAAGGAAATTAAAAACACTACTCCAGTGAACATGTGAATAATAAGAAAATGTCACAACCTCATTGTTTATATGGAGAAAGTTTCAGTGGTCCGGGCAGAAGATCAAACCAGCCGCAATATTCCCTTAAGCTAAAGCCTAATCCAGAGGAAATCCTTACCGCCCTTCAGTTCTATGAAGGCTGAGAGAGGTGAGAAAGCTGCAGAAGAAAAGTTTGAAGCTATCAGAGTTTGGTGTTTATGACATAAAAGTACAAAGTGAAGCAGCCAGTGCTGATGTGGAAGCTGCAGCAAGTTGTAAAGATTTAGCTAAAATAATTGAGGAAGGTGGCTACACTAACCAACAAATTTTCAATGTAAATGAAACAACCTTCATCTACATTGATGAAGACGGAAGAAGATGCCATCTAGGACTTTCATAGCTAGAGAGAAGTCAATGCCTGGCTTCAAAGCTTCAAAGGATGGGCTGACAGTCTTGCTAGGGGCATACTGCAGTAACTTTAAGCTGAAGCCAATGCTCATTTACCATTCTACAAATCCTAGGGCTCTTAAGAATTATGCTAAACCTGCCCTTCCTGTGCCCTGTAAATAGAACAATAAAGCCTGGATAATAACACATTTGTTGACAGTGTGATTTACTGAATATTTTAAGCCCACTGTTGAGACTTACTGCAAAAAAAAAAAAAAAATCAATTCCAAAATATTACTCATTGACAATTCACTTGGCCATGCAAGAGCCTGACAGAGATATATAAGGAGATTAGTGGTGTTGTCATGCCTGCTAACACACCAACCATTTTGCAGCCCATGTACCAAGGAGTAATTTTGCCTTTCATGTCTTATTATTTAAGAAATACAGTTTGTAAAGCTCTAGTTGCCATAGATAGTGACTCCTCTGATGGATCTGGGCAAAATAAATTGAAAGTCCTCTGGAAAGGATTCACTATTCTAGACACTATTAGGAACATTTGTGATTCATAGGAGGAGGTAAAAAATGTCAATGTGAACAGGAGTTTGGAAGTTTATTGTAACTCTCATGGATGACTTTGGAGGGTTCAAGACTTTGTTGGAGGAAGTAACTGCAGATATGGTGGATGTAGCAAGAGAACTAGAATTAGGAGTAGAAACTGAAGATGTAACCAAATTGCTGCAATGTCATGATAAAATTTGAATGGACAAAAGTTGGTTCTTTTACACTGTTAGTGGGACTGTAAACTAGTTCAACCATTGTGGAAGAGAGTGTGGCAATTCCTCAAGGATCTAGAACTAGAAATACCATTTGACTCAGCCATCCCATTACTGGGGATATACCCAAAGGATTATAAATCATGCTGCTATAAAGACACATGCACACGTATGTTTATTGTGACACTATTCACAATAGCAAAGACTTGGAACCAACCCAGGTGCCCATCAATGATAGACTAGATTAAGAAAACATGGCACATATACACCACGGAATACTATGCAGCCATAAAAAAGGATAATTCATGTCCTTTGTAGGGACATGGATGCAGCTGGAAACCATCATTCTCAGCAAGCTATCCCAAGGACAGAAAACCAAACACCACATGTTTCTCACTTATAAGAACACCACTTATTCTCACTCATGAGTGGGAATTGAACAATGAGAACACTTGGACACAGGAAGGGAAACATCACACACCGGGGCCTGTTGTGGGGTGGGGGGAGGGGGGAGGGATAGCATTAGGAGATATACCTAACGTAAATGACGAGTTAACAGGTGCAGCACACCAACATGGCACATGTATACATATGTAACAAACCTGCACGGTGCACAAGTACCCTAGAACTTAAAAGTATAATAATAATAATAATAATAATAATAATAAAGAAAGCCGTTTCTTGAGATGGAATCTACTCCTGGTGAGGATACTATGAACACTGTTTAACTGTAAACAAAGGACTTAGAATGTTACATAAGCTTAGTTGATAAAGCAGCAGTAGGGTTTCAGAGGATTGACTCCAATTTTGAAAGGAGTTCTCCTGTGGGTAAAATGCTATCAAATGGCATCATATGCTACAGAAAAATCTTTTGTGAAAGGAAGAATCCATCAATGTAGCAAACTTTATTGGTCTCTTATGTTACCAAATTGCCACAGCCACCTTAACCTCTAGCAACCACCACCCTGATCAATCAGTAGCCATCAACACCGAGGCAACACTCTTCACTAGCAAAAATATTAAGACTTGCTGAAGGCTCAGAAGATTATTAGCACTTTTAGCAATAAATTAAGGTATGTACATTGTTTTTATACATAATGCTATTGCACACTTAACAGACCACAGTATACTGTAAACATAACTTTCATATGCACTGGAAAACCAAAACATTCATATGACTCATTTTATTGCAATATTTGCTTTGTTGCAGTGGTCTGAAACCAAACCTGCAATATTGCTGAAGTATACCTGTATTTCTTAGAAACTTCTAGGCTTATTATATATCTACCATTTAAATTTAGCTTTAGCAATTGTCGAATTTGAACTTCAGTATCAAATTTCTATTGAATAATAAATACTTCAAAAGGTCCTGGAGACTTTGAGATTTGGAATTTTTAATAAAAGCTACGTCTGCCTATTAATCATGTGTCTTGAAAGCTTGGAATAAAAGAATAAGTAGTGTGCGTTATTTTTCATGTGCTTTAAATAATTCAAAGTATTGTTAAAGTGTATCATTTCATAATTATGTTATATGGCATATTATCTAATAATCCATAACATTATCATAGCCACTTAACCCCTCTATGCCTTGAATTTCTCATCTATAAAATGAGAATAACAGTATGACTTCAGTATTGTAATGATTAAATAGCTAATACATGTAAAGCAATTTCAACAAATTCTGGCATCTAGTAAGTTTTCATTAAGTGTTATTATTATAATACTGTCTAATATGTGTCCACACACAACACAATTTGGAATATCCTGGTTAAATTCAGGCATGTGAAAAAATGCATTTATTTGCATGTGTATTTGTCATTTTATAATGAACTCAATCTAGAGGTGACAAGTCAGGATAGAGGATACATAGCACAGTACTGACAGCATAGACTCTAGAGTCTTACAAGCTGGGTTTATATCTCACTTCTGACACTTAGCTGAGTGAACTTGGGCACCTCATTTAATCTTTCTGTGTCTCATTTTTCTCAGCTGTAAAACGAAGGTCTTAATAGTATCTATCTTCTAATGTTATGGTAAAGATAACCGAATTAATATACATAAGATATTTAGAGCAGTGAACTCCATATAAGGGTTTACTACTATTATTATTATTACGTCTACTATTATTTTTCAGGATCTACCTTCAAGTAAATAAAAGTCATATATCAAGATATTTAAAATAAGCAATGAGACTAATTCCAAAGCCAACCAATTTTGACCCCTGAATATCTGTATCCTTTTTGTTAATTTGGTTATTCAAAAACAAGGCAAGTGTCTCTCAGAGAAACTATGTAAACAGTGCCCTTTTTTCTTTTCCTTCTATAAATAAACCTACTTCAAGTTGGGATATTTATTTGAGATTTTCTATCATGAGATAAAGTAATATATCAGCTCCCAAGGGAGGAGGAACTTGAGGTTTATCATCAGAGATGATAAAAACCACAAAAAGCAGCACTCTCATTACAGAGAAATTTGGAACACATATACTCAGACTCCTAACCCATTTAAGGGGAGTATTTGCTGAAAAATCAATGCCTAAGCCTTGGGGATTTCAGTGCCTGCAGTCAACTCTGGAGATTGAGATGAGTATCTAAAAACCCATCACAGATCTTCCTTGACAACTTTTTCTACTTTTTAAATATATGAGGACCCAATCCTCAACTTCTTTTTGTAACTACTCTCCCTGGTACATTTCATACACAGTCATGGCTTCAACACTCTCCTTCATGCCAATGACTCTTAAACTGCTATCTTCAGCCTTTCTCCTGAGTACCAATCCTATAATTTCCATTATTGACTGGGCACTTCCTCCTGGAGTCCCACAGCACTTTACATTTCCAAAATGAATTCATTATCTTATTTCCAACACTTGTTCTTTCTCAATAATTCCCACCATCATTTAATGACCAAATTGGCTCAGCGAATTCATACCCACCCACGGACTCTAGGATGTTCAAAAAACGCCTTCCACGCACTGAACTATTGCTTCAAGGACTCTCTCCAAAGTCCAAAACCTCTATCTTCACATCACAGACCAATTTTTTTTTTTTTTTGAGACTGAGTCTCACTCCAGGCTGGAGTGCAGTGGTGTGATCTCAGCTCACTGCAGCCTCTGCCTCCCGGGTTCAAGGGATTCTCCTGCCCCAGCCTCCTGCGTAGCTGGGATTACAGGTGCACACCACCACACCCAGCTAATTTTTGTATTTTTAGTACAGACAAGGTTTCACCATGTTGGTGAGGATGGTCTTGATCTCCTGACATCATGATCCTCCCGCCTCAGCCTCCCAAAGTGCTGGGATTACAGGTATGAGCCACTGCACCTGGCCCAGACCATCCTCTTTAAATATGGTTCTAGGTCTACCCACTTTCTGGTCTAAATGAGGAATTTTGAACTCCAGGATCTGCTGAGTGCTATGAAAACTCAACAGGTTTTATAATTCTGAAATTCCTTCTTGAAATTACATGCAAAATGCCATGAGTGTAGGTAAGTTCATTTTTCTTAGTACTTGAATTGTATTATGCTTTGCAATCCATCTGTGGTCGATGGACCGTTGACTCACCAAACAGATTCACTACTCAAAACAAATTATTGACTCACACTTTTGAAAGATATGTCAGTCCTTACATATACTCATGGGCACCCTACTGTTCTTCATAAAGAAAAATAATGATGGTCAAATGTGGCAGACTGCCACAGTTACTACTTGAGACCGTCACTACAACAGTTTCTACTGTCACTACTTGAGACCGTCATTACAAGACTGAACAAAGGGACGAATGCAGAAATGAAAACCTAAGACAAAAGCAATCTGTTTTAAAGAAAGGGCCAGGGGAAGAAGAGAGCTCACTGCTTCTAGTGAGCAAGGGCAGCCCCCGAGCTTCTACAGCCCTTCATATTTATTGGGTAACAAGAGCAAGGAAGAGGAGGTAACGACTACTCAGCTGCTTAATTGATCACAGGTTCATATTATTACTAACAGGCTTCAGATGTACCTAATCACAAGAAACACTGCACTTGGGGCATGACTACCCTCAGCATTCCTTCTGGGTGGCATACACAGTTTGTCAGTTTGCCAACATTCTGCGTTTATGAGAACAGTTTGCAGTTTACTCATATAGACTCCGGTGGTATACTGAGTTAATCATGACCCTCAATCTTTCAGCCTCCAACAGTCAAATCTCTGCCAGGAATCACTGGCCACAGTGCAGTCATCCTTTGGGACCATTACCAGTTCCTCCAAGCACCAGGCTTTAGGGCCTTCTCTATCATACCATTCTTCATGAAATAAGATGTCTGGGATAACTTTAACCTCATCTTCACCCAGGGAGTGGAAGACAGATATGTCTTTATTGGTGTGAGTTCACCGTGACATCCTCTGGGCTCTGCAACATACTAACCAATGTCCTTACGTGATAAGCAGCATTTTGAATGGCCTTGGAGTAGGATCTATTAATACTTAAAACACAAGCTAATAACTTCTCCTATGCTGACATCTCATGGACCCCTGGGGAGCACTTAATTACCTATTTCAGAACTGCTCCCAAATCAATTGTAAGAGAATTTAAGAAACTCAACATGGAGATTCCGGATAAAATATCATTAGCCATGCAGTCTATGTGATAGTGAATGTATTAGTTTCCTCTTGCTACTATAACAAATTACCACATACTTAAGGGTTAAAATAACACAAATGTATTGTCTTCCAGTTCTGGAAGTCAGAAGTCCTAAGGTGAAGATATCATTAGGGCTGTATTCCTTGTGAAGGCTCTAGGACCAAATCTGTTTCCTTGCCTTTTCCAGTTTCCAGAGGCTGCCTGAATCCCCTGACTCAATGGCCCTTCTTTACTCTTCAGAGTTCATCATTCCAATCTCTGCTTCCATCATAACATGTTCTTCCTCTAACTTTGACCCACCCATCTCCCTCTTGTAAGGATCCTTGTGATTACATTGGGTCTACCCGGATAATCCAGGATAGCATCCCCATTTCAAAATTCTTAATTGAATCACACCTAAAAAGTCCCTTTTGCATTCACGGGTTCTGGGAATTAGGATGTGAACATCTTTTGGTGTTCACATGATTATTTTTGTCTGCCATAGTGAACAAGGCAGCAGTCTTTTTAGGGTAAAAGCCTTCCCTTATTTCTGTTACTAAGAGTATTAAAGATATCTAGGTTTACCAGTTACTAACCTTAGCTCACTTTCTGCTTTTTCACCCTGACATCTCCAGTACTGGCCCCTTTCAGAAAGGTGATTTTTTAATAGGTGGAGGATGATGCAGTGTTTTGGCATATTTCTCTCTGCCCTGACCAAATCTTGCTCTGACTATGCACGGTCTCACTGGTAGGACCATATACCTTCCCCAGGTGAATCCTAGTCTCTCCTCAGCTTATTTATTACAAAAGCTAACCTGGATAAAATTTAATACCTGATTTGGTAGGTGGGCCCAGTGTGCTAGACATGTGTAAGAGCAGAAAGTAGACCGGTGTAGTTCCAACACAGTGAGCAAAAGGTAGAATGGTTTAAGATGAGGTCAAAGAGCTAGCCATGAATATCTGAGCGCTTTGGACTTTACTCTGCTTGATGTGGAAAGCTACTAAATGGTTTTTAGCCAAGAACTCCCCTTTCCAATCTATGGGAAGCATGGGAATAGAGCAAGGGTGAAATAATAGAAAACAGTAGGCTATTGCCAGTAAGTGAAAGATTTTTTTTTTAATATGTGATAAGAATGTGTTGAAAAACTGAGCACAGGTATGAAATAAAAATATTTATATCTATAAAGAAACACCCTGGCAGCTGTGAGGAGAAAAGACTAATACAGGTAAGGTAGGAGGTCAGTGGAGAGGCTATTGCATAGTCCAGGGGAAAGAAGGTGGTAGATTGGTTTGGGGAGTTAGCAGCAGAGTTGGTGAGAAAATAGGTAGAAAGCACTCGGAACAGAGTGCTTTCTGATGAGACTATTGTATTTTAAGAGCTGTTTACATGGGCTGATACATAATCTAATTTAATCCTTCTAAAACACATATGAGTTAGATATTATGATCTTTATCATTTAGATGAATAAACTGAGACTCATGGACAACAGTTTCTAGAACATACAGAGACAAAGCCAGGATTCAAATCTACCTGGCACCAAAGCCCACCCTTTCCATCATAGTTACACTGACTCCAATTCTAAAACAGATACACTGAAAACTAACCCAGCAAGGGTTCAAAGTTTAAGTGAATAAACTAGTAGAAAGTTGGTAGTCATATTGACTGCTGTTAGGAAAGAGAAAATATTTAACAGAGGATGTCTAGGGTAACAGTTTATATCAATGAGAAAATATTCCAGAAGAAACTGGCATAAAATTAATTGGTTGATTAAAATTTCTAAGAACGTAGGCACTCTGAAAAGAGAAATCATATTGTTAGGAAAAATAAAGTCCATACAAAAGAAAAAACGTTTTCTCAAAAAAATTCTCAAGAAACCTGCTAAAAAAACAGAACTTGCTGTGCTCACCCCCGTAATCCCAGCACTTTGGGAGGCCGAGGTGGGCAGATGACCTGAGGTCAGGAGTTCGAGACCAGCCTGGCTAACATGGTAAAATCCTGTTTCTACTAAAAATACAAAATCAGCTGGGCTGGTGGCACATGCCTGTAATCCCAGCTACTTGGGAGGCTGAGACAGCAGAATCACTTGAACTTGGGAGGCGGAGGTTGCGGTGAGCCAAGACTGCACAATTGTCCTACAGCCTGGGCGACAAGAGTGAAACTCCATCTCAAAAAAAAAAAAAAAAAAAATCCGAACTCAAACATTTAACTTAAGGAAATTAGCAAAAGATGGCATATAATAATATAAAAAATGCTCATCACAATACTTCTATAAAAGAAAAATCATGAACACAACCTAAATATTGACCAATGTGGAATAATTAAACACAATTTATATGTATTTCCATATAATGGAATATTACACAGCCATTGGAAATTATACATTCAAATATACTGAAAGCTATGGAAAATGTTTATGCTATAATGTTAGTTTTTCATGATTTGACTGATGTGCTGCCCACTGTGCTGAGGGTGATGATACTACTTTTTAAAAGATACAAAATTAAATACAAAAATATCTATTTTGTGAAGATACAGACACATATACAGATACAAATGAAGAGAGAGACACAGAAAGAGAATAGTAGAGAAGAGAGGGCAAGAGGAAAAGAGAATGAGAACATAATAAAATACATCGAAGCGAAACATTTATTTGGAAGATGTTAAGCATCTTTTTGTATAATTTTTATTCATAAATGTCTATTATATTCATAATGAGACCTTCACATAAATAAAGTTAAATAATAATATAGTGAAAGCAATGCTAAGAGGGAGGTTTACATAGCCTTTAGAAAGTGAGCTCACTTTAACACAGAGATTCACACAGGTTTGAACTAGTGCATTCATGCGAACATGGGAGCTACCTGAGCCTGACATGGCAAGGTCCATCCTATCAGGAGAAGTGGTGGTCTTCCTGAAGGCAGTCCTGCTTGCTTTTCTCCACAGTCCAGGCTGCTTTGCTCCTAAAATCATTTGGCATAACCCTACAAGTTTACAAACTCACTTATGGTGTTCTCTGTGCATTTTCATTATGGTTTATTTTTTTCTCATTGTTTGTGATGCCATTTGAGTAAACAATCAGTCAAATGTCAACAAATTTGTCTTCTTGGGATTTTCCAGCATCCAACCTATAGGGCATGTTCTTTTTGGTCTTCCTGGTCATTTACCTGACTACTCTGCTGGGGAACAGCCATAATAGGATAAGACTGACCCTGGTGGCCATCACAATAACAGGCACCAGGGTCAGTCCTGTCCTCACACTGCAATGGGTTATTTCCCCAGCAACCTGAGGCTCTTAGACATCTTCTGTATGTCCACCACTGACCCAGTCTGCATTGAACATTCCACATGTATAAGGTCAGTATCTGCTTCACCTTCTTTAATATTATAGGGTTAGAGATTTACAATTAAAACTAAGAAATATACCACATGCCCTACAAGACGGGATGTCAAGTTTTAGTACTTCA
Organism: Trachypithecus francoisi; assembly: GCF_009764315.1. Lineage (NCBI taxonomy): Eukaryota > Metazoa > Chordata > Mammalia > Primates > Cercopithecidae > Trachypithecus > Trachypithecus francoisi. The sequence continues at coordinate 100,297,083 of NW_022681470.1, read as the reverse complement.
GTCCTTTTAAGAGTGCCTTATCCATTCTTATAACTTTAAAACCCCTATGTCTGCAACTCTCAAATGTATTTTTTCAGTCTACACATCTCTCCTCGGCTTAAGACTTAGAGATTTGACTGCCTCTTTGACATCTCCTCCTGAATGTCTAGTAGGCATTACAAATTTACTATGTTCGAAATGAAGTTTTTGGTTTTCCCTGCTCTTTATCTGATCCTCTATTCATCTTCCACCAATTCTCAAACCATATTCCACATTCAATTCATGACCTAATTTTCTGAAGACTATCCCTTCTACCCTACTACAAACCTGAGCAAGTCACTAACAGTCTTTGCTCAGATCCCTATATTTTTCCCATGGTGGCCAGGTGCAGTGGCCCGTAACCCCAGCACTTTGGGAGGCCAAGGTGGGCAGGATCACCTGATGTCAGGAGTTTGAGACCAGCCTGGCCAACACAGGGAAACCCCGTCTCTACCAAAAGTATAAAAATTAGCCAGGTGTTGTGGTGGGCACCTGTAATCCCAGAAACTTGGGAGACTGAGACAGGAGAATTGTTTGAACCTGGGAGACAGAGGTTGCAGCGAGCTAAGATTGCCCCACCACACTCCAGCCTGGGCAACAAGAGTGAGATTCTCTCTCAAAAAAAAATAATAATAATAATAAATAAATATATATATATGTGTGTGTGTGTATTTATAATGTGTGTATACATGTATACACACACACATATTATATATATATATATATATATATATATTATATATATTTTTCCCCCTCATAGCTTTTTCTGATTCTGCTCTTAACGTCATTCTAATTCATTTTCTATAAGGTAACCAAAATGATAGTTCAAGAATATCAACCAGAAATCATATCACCAACATCAACACCAACACCACCAAGGTACATTACAATCAAATTGTTTAAAAAGAAAAACCTCTGATAAACAGAAAATATTGAAAGCAACCATATGAAAAGACATTATATACAGATGAACAAGGATAAGAATTATCACAGACTTCTTGTCAGAAACGATGCAAGCCAGTAGGCAATGGAATGATATATTTAAAGTTCTGAGGGGAAATGGTCAGCCCAGAAATCTACACCCAGTGAAAACATTAAGCACGTTGGGAGGCCGAAGCAGGTGAATCACCTGAAGCCAGGAGTTCAGGACCAGTCTGGCTTCAGGTGATTCCCATTTTTATAATATTAAAATACAGCAATCATAGCTGTAATTTAATGAGCCAAATACTGTTAAAGCACTTCCCCCAAATCATCTCATTTACTCGTCAATAACAAGTTTGTGAGTTTACTATGAGCTCTCATAGAAGGCATCTGGATGTCCATACTTAGGCGTATGGGCTCTGTCCTGGAGATGAAGTTCAGAAACACTCTGACTGTTAGTAGCCTTATTATCTCACAAGGTTAGTGAAATTTAGCATGATTGTAACTGAGCTACGTTCTGGCTCTAGGGGAACTCCAGATGATTCCTGAGGTTATTGTTCCTCCTGTCTGGTGTCTGCAAGCCTCCCAAGCCAGGCAGATAATTCCTTATTATAAATGGTCGAGGTACCTGCATTCCACCAATCAGAGCTCCAGCTTCCTTCCTTTTTGTGTGCATTCCAATCCACAGTGACAGAAATAAGAAAGGCTAGGGCTGAGAATGGGGAAGATCGACTAGAAAGGGGAAGGAGGGAGCTTTTTGGGCAAAGGAAGTGTGTATATATGTGTGTATGTGTGTGTCTACATATATATAAAATACAACATATGTAATATATTATATGTATTTTATTATAATAATGTAGCCCCAATAAAGTTGATTTTAAAAGTGTGCTTCTTACCTTAGGTTGTAGGGTTCTATATAATTTGGCTCCTGCCTCTGTCTCCAACCACTCCTGTCTCCTGCCACTCTCCATCTATCTCATAGTGGTCTTCTCTTTGTTCTGTTTCAGTCACAGGAGGTCTCTCTGTTTCACAAAGCAAGGCCTTTCTTGCCTCAAGGACTTTGCACTTGCTGTTCCTTTAGCCTGGAGTGCTTTCTCCTAGCTCTTCCTATAGCTAGCTCATTCTCATTCTTAAGATTAATCACAAATATTCCTTTCTCAAAGAGGTTGCCTTTGCCATTTTAATATAGCCACCCCTTCCCCCATACCTCTCTTCTTAATGCCTTGCTTGGCCTTCACTATCATGAAGACGAACATGTAAATATAGATCTTCCAGACATGACCAAAAGATTTTGAGATTCTGTTTATCAATAATTTGTTACTTTTTAATGCTGATTAGTATTCCATTGTATAAATAAACCACAATATTTTTATCCATTCACTGTTTTTGATAGAAATTTGGGTCATTTCCAGTTTGAGACAATTACAAATAAAACTACAATAAACATTTGTGTGTTTGGGGGGACACATTCTTCATTTCTCTTGCAACGTTGTCATGCAGAAAAGACAGATATTTGCAAAATTTCTTATGTTACAGGACAATCTATTATTATATTCTGAACTGCCAAGTACATTTGATGGGAGATGATTATCTTTAAATAACATTAAACAAATAATAATATTTGAATATCCAAGAAATATCCAGATTGTAATGGCGAAAGAATAATGTATAGACTTGGTCATTTTTCCTAGAAACATGACCTCACAATTTTAACTGTTAGTATAAACTGATAGTATAAACAAGCATTTTAAAGATCACTTCAGGCCGGGCGCGGTGGCTCAAGCCTGTAATCCCAGCACTTTGGGAGGCCGAGGCGGGCGGATCATGAGGTCAGGAGATCGGGACCCTCCTGGCTAACACGGTGAAACCCCGTCTCTACTAAAAATACAAAAAACTAGCCGGGCGCGGTGGTGGGCGCCTGTAGTCCCAGCTACTCGGAGGCTGAGGCAGGAGAATGGCGGGAACCCGGGAGGCGGAGCTTGCAGTGAGCCGAGATCGCGCCACTGCACTACAGCCCGGGCGACACAGCCAGACTCCGTCTCAAAAAAAAAAAAAAAAAAAAAAAAAAGATCACTTCAAAAAGTAATAGTGTTCCATATGGATATCTACAGAAAAATACAAAGATTGTGGTATATTCATACAATGCAGTATTAAATAAGATGTGAACAAACAAAAGCTACATGCAAAAATATAGATAAATTTTACAAACATAAGAGAGATCATGTGATATTTCAGTTTCACCTTATATTTTTTCGCCAATAGTATACAGCATATAAAGTTCTCTATTTTCAATTAAAGAAATGGCACATCTATAGGCACTAACAAAGAGGTAGCTCTAAACAGCCATATTATATCACATGACCCTTCACCCCCCGCCACATATTTTGGACAGTAGATGTGTGTCTGATCCAAGAGCAGTCAATCCATAATTAAAGCAAACCCCTGCAATCCATGCTTAGTAAAGTGAAAACCAACACAAGCAATTCGCGCCCAGTGGACTCCATGCTTAGTACAAACACTAAAAATAATAACAAGTTCTGTCTTGAGAAGTTTCATAGAGAAGATGTTTCTAAAGGGGCCTTGAACAAAGGACAAAAGAAACATATAAATATGATGGAGGCTGAAAATGAAATATATTGACTCACATCAGTAAACTAGCAAAAGGGAAACAAAGTATACTTCAGAATAAAGCATATAACCAGGAATAAAGAAGGGTATTTAAAATGACAGAAAGGTCAATTCTTTGAGAAGTTATACCTAAGCCCAAATGTGTATATGTACTTACTAAAAGAGCATCAAAAACTGATAGACCTGAATGAAGAAACAGATAAATCCACAATCATAATAGCGATTTCAACATCCTTTTTAATCATTGATAGAACAATAGGTGATGATAGCTTTTAAAACTACTACAGAACACCAAAGGCTGTGAGTATTCCAACTACCAAACAGTAGTGGAGTTTTCATTCCCAGCAACGGGCTGGTGATCCAGTTCCAAAATGCTTTTTAGAGTCTGTTTCCTAGCACTGTTCTCAGTATTTACTATCTTAAGTCAGGTTCCTCAGGAAACAGAGTCAGACAGAGATTGGTGTTCCCCAGAGACCCATCCCTGGAACATTACCTGTAAAGGCAGTGAGAGAGGTAGGGTCGGGCAGACAGAGAGGCAGTGCCGAGCATCACTCCACCGTGATGGAGCTGTGACAGAGACCTCTGCTGATCCCACATGGAGCTGCAATGACTCTTCAGAGTTGTCTCAAACTGAGGCAGTGGGACTGGACCTTTTCTCTGTCACATCCACCAGGCAATGGAGAGGAACTGCCTCAAGTAAGAGTGTTATCTTAAGCAAGACAGGTCCCTTCAGCTGAGGGCAATTCTTAAAGAGGGACTTTGCTACAAGCTGGCAGAGAACTGCCTCAGTTCTGAGGGGGACGTGGCCAGCACATCACAGCAGTCACTACATAAAGATCTGAAGTTTAGTTTTATTATGTTTGAAATGCCTATTAAACATCTAACTAGAAGTGTTAAGTAGCCAATTGAGTATAAGAACTTGGAGCTCAAGAGAAAGGGCTGGGCTAGAGACAAATCTGTAGTCAATATTTGGGTGACACTTTTAAAACCTTAAGGCTAGGTGACATCACCAAGGGAATTCAAAGAGAAGCAGTTCAAAACCTGAACCCTGGAGCACTTCAAAGTTAAGAGTGAAGGAAGAGTAGGAGCCACCTAAGGTAAATGAGAAGGAGGAGCCAGTGAGGCAGGAAGAAAGCAGAGAGTATGGTGACCAGGAAGCCACCAAGTACACAAAGTGTTTCCAGAAAAGACGAACAATCAATGATGTCAAATGTGGCAGACAGGTCAAGGGAGATGAGGACTGAGACTTGACTATTGGATTTAAACATGTGAAAGTCACTGGCCATCTTGACAAGAACAGTTTTGGTAGCGCAGTGGGGGTGCAAGCCTGACTGGAGTGAGTTTACAAGAGAATGAAAAGAGAGGAATTGAAAGCATTAAGAATAAATAAGCTGCCAGGTGTGGTGGCTCACGCCTGTAATCCCAGCACTGTGGGAGGCCGAGGTGGACGGATCACCGGAGGTCACGAGTTGGAGACCAACCTGGCCAACATGGTGAAGCCCCATCTCTACTAAAAATATTTTTTAAAAAAATTAGCCGGGCTTGGTGGCAGGCGCCTGTAATCCCAGCTACTCAAGAGGCTGAGGCAGGATAATCACTTGAACCCAGGAGGTGGAGGTTGCAGTGAGCCAGAGATGGTGCCACTGCACTCCAGCCTGGCGACAGAGCAAGACTCCATCTAAAAAAAAAAAAAAAAAAAAAAGAATGAATAAACTTATTGTGGCATTTGCTCTAAAGGGAAGCAAATAAATGTGATGTAGCTGGAAGGGGAATGAGGTTAGAAAGGAAGTTTTACAAAGATAGGATAAATAACAGATGAAAATAATTAGTCAAAAGAAACAAACTGATAATGTGGGAGAAAGGGGATAATGCTATAGTGACGGCCTTGAGTGGAAGATAGTGTGTGAAATGGAGCATACTTGGAGGGGTTGGTGTAGTTAGGGGCATAGACACTAGGTGGGAAGGCAGAACATATGGCAGTTAGTAGGAGTTGTGGAAGTTCTTTTGATTGTTTCTCTTCAATGTTGGAAGCACTAGGATCAGCTGAAAGTGAGGATGGGGAGGTGTTGGAGATTTGAAGAGAGAATAGAGAGTATACAATCATCTTGGAGAGTGAGAAAGTAAATGGAAGAGAGATATAGTATGATAGGCAGGCAGCATTAGGCCCACTTGAGGTTTGTGGTCATTAATTTAAAATGGGAGTGGTTGGCCGGGCGCGGTGGCTCAAGCCTGTAATCCCAGCACTTTGGGAGGCCGAGACGGGCGGATCACGAGGTCAGGAGATCGAGACCATCCTGGCTAACATGGTGAAACCCCGTCTCTACTAAAAATACAAAAAAAAAAAAAAAAAAACTAGCCGGGCGAGGTGGCGGGCGCCTGTAGTCCCAGCTACTCGGGAGGCTGAGGCAGGAGAATGGCGTGAACCCGGGAGGCGGAGCTTGCAGTGAGCCGAGGTTGCGCCACTGCACTCCAGTCTGGGCGACAGAGCGAGACTCCGCCTCAAAAAAAAATAAAATAAAATAAAATAAAATGGGAGTGATAAGCATGATTGTGTTTCTCCACTGCAGCTATTCATCTATAAAACAGGGATATCAGTGCCTTTCTCCATGGGGTTGCTGGAGGATGAGAGGATTAAACATCTTAGTATAGGTAACATGCCTGACACATGATATCACTTAATGAGTGTTAATTATTGTCCTGTACATTGTTATCTTGTGTACATATCTCTATTTTGATCACAAATAAGTGGACTCCTAGAACTAGTTAAAAATCATCCAGTCCGACCACTTACTTGATAACCTGAATTTCATCTGCATCCCCATTCAGCCTTTGTCTGAGCTGCTTAGGGTAGAGCACATATTCTGTCCCAAAGCAGTCATTTCACCTTTGGACATCTCTAATAACTGAAATGGTCTTCCTTCTATTATAGTGAAATTGGCCCTGTGGTAATTTTCACCAAAACTTACCCATTGGGCCACACTGAAGAAATCATCCTTGTCTATGGGTCCATCTCTCCTACAAACGGTCCTCTTCATGTTTGACTGTAGAGCAGACAGCATTCCATGCAGCCAGTCTCAACCCTTTCAATACACCCTCCAACCTTTCCTTCCTTATCAGTATCATTTGCATTTGCAGAAGTAAAAGAAAAAGTCTATTTTTCAATACTTTCACCCCCTGGAGCCACATTTCTCGTTAAAGTGTCTGACTTTGTTACCTTGCTTGTTTCTGCAGAGAAAAGTGGATAATCTGCTTTTTTTCTAGTCCAGAACATTTTTCCTTTACTGTGTTTTGTAGAACGCTGTAAGATTCTAATGATTGTTTCATTTAAACATGGTTTAACAAAGGCAAATAATTTTGAAAAACTGTAGTCAAAATTGCACAGTTTTCTCATGTTGAAATAGCTAACATGTACTATCAATTCCCAAAAAGGTAGCTGTAGTGCATTTCCTAAATGTATTTGTTAACAAAAGCATTTTGATGTTGTTGTTGCTCATTTCCTGGAACTAGCATTCCACAGAATAATCTTTGGGAAACACTCACTCAGAAAAACATCTCCTAAACTAATACACGACATATAAAATGTTGGCTTATATTACATTTATTATGAAGTTATATAAATATGCACAATCATAAAACTAGGTGTTAACGCCACTCCTTATGCTTATAGCTTTTATATAAGCAACTATAAAACCAAATCAATTTATAAAATAAATATAAGTAAAACAAATGAACTTCAAATTGATCACATTACGTTAATGTGATGTGTAACATTGCTTTGTTTAAACAAAATCACCAATGCAGAGTTTATTGATAATGACATAACATATTATTATTAACTTGGTTTTTTATTTTGTACATGATAAACTTGCATTTGAATCAACAATACGATTGCTGATCATTTCAGTTTTTTAAAAAGAAACTCATAACCACAGATTTATTTTTGGATAGATCAATTTAAGGATTCACTTCCAAATAAAATACTATAATTTTAAAACACTTTTTGAAAAAAAACAATACTTGTTGCATATTTATTTTCTTCTGTTGAACTGTAGCAAGTTGGTATGAACAAAGAATACAGGTAAAACATTTAAAATATGAATACCATATGAATGTACTCACTATATGCACAGATTCTTTCTTTCTCTCTTTCTTTCTTTTTTGAGATGGAGTCTAGCTCTGTTGCCCTGGCTGGAGTGCAGTGGAGCAATCTCGGCTCACTGCAACCTCCACCTCCTGGGTTCAATCGATTCTCCTGCCTCAGCCTCTCAAGTAGCTGGGATTACAGGTGCTGGCCACCATGCCCAGCTAATTTTTGCATTTTTACTAGAGACGGGGTTTCAATGTGTTGGCCAGGGTGGTCTCGAACTCCTGACCTCGTGATCCACCCACCTCGGCCTCCCAAAGTGCTGGGATTACAAGTGTGAGTCATCACACCCGGCCGGATTCTTTCAAGTCTGACATTTCTATTTTTCTGTCACGTGGTCGTGATGGCAGTTCTCCCAGCGATTTTACTTTCTTGACCTACTGCAAAACCTTCATTCACAGGACACTCTAGGATATTATTTAGCCTTCGCTTGGCAGAAATAGAATCATAGACGCAAACTCAGGCACTAAAACTGGGTGACCATAGTCAGTTTTTAAGATAATTATCTACAACCCAGAATATTTTTATATTATTTTCAGAAATTACTATAAAAGTGGAACCAATAATGGGAAAATAGAGACGAGGAGCTGCTGAAATGTCCATCATAATCTTTGTAGACAGAGCGGATTGGCAGCCTCTCTTTTTTTGCACAGGGATGAAGAGAAACAGCTCAGCCAAAGTCTCCAGCCCTCCCTTCTATAGTTTTCCACCCACCCACCTGCCCAAAACAAACAGGAAAGAAAACTGTCAGGTATATTTTTACATTGCTCACACCAATTGTTTCTTATATTTGAATCTGTAAGGCTTTTCAATTTATTATTGTAGAAGAAAGGCTTTTCCTCTCATTCAAGGGAATTCAAGCTCAGATTCCCCGGACTGGTAAAGGATTCTGGATTTGGGGCTGGACAAGATACATAGGGTGATTTTCTCCTTAGAATTTAAGCTATAGTTAGGGATAAAATCTAAGCTAATGCTAATCTAATCTGAACTCTAACCTGCATTTGCAGGTGTAGGGAGTGTGATCTGCCACATGACACCCCAAGTTACTTTTTCACAATGCCCTGTCCCCTGTACCAGAGTTGGCTCCAGCCTGGCTCTTTCTCCCTGCTTGCCTCTCCTCTTTCCTCTAGGGGCCCCCTTAGTCCTCTTCTTCTCACTCTTCACCCTTCCTGCCCAAGGAGGAAGAAATTCCTCTAGGACCACGTTTCTGCGGAACTGGGAAGTGGTAGGCTGGCATGAAAAAGAAATGAAAGGAACCTCATCTCAAGAGAAGCTCAACTCCTAAGAAATAACATGCTTGGTTTTTTGTCTTTCAACTCTCAGATGATAACAAACATACTAGGACGGTGAGATTACAAGACACAGAACATGGTCTCCAGGTCCACACCGATGATTTTTAACGATAAAAAAATGGTGGGCAACTCTGGTTCAGCTAAATGGGAATATGTCTTAATGGTTTTCTCTGGAAAGTAAACTCTTTCATTTACCTGCATTTCCTAATCTGAAAATCTCTAAGAGGTCAATATTCCACTGAAGTCAGGCATGGAAGGATTCTTGTCTCTTCTTGAAGAAAAAAGAAGGAAAGATAAATAAAACTGCACTCTGGGACTAAGAGCATGCAACTCAGATAATTCATACAAGGCATGCTCCAAATTCCTTTCTGTATAGCAGTGTTCACAGTTTTTCCTTCTCATTTTTACTTTTTAATTTCTTAACTTTTTTCTCAGTTGTTCAACAAACATTTATTAAGTCCCTTTCATGCGACGGGCTCTCGGCTAAGTGTTTCAGGATTTAAAGATGAAAAAGACTGGTCCCTGTCTTCAAAAGACTTTCAGTCTAGAGGAAGACACAGACAATAAACTATAAATAGCCAAGTTAACAAATAATTTGCAATACATAATCATTCCTTAACTTGTTTGGAGCTTGTATGCCCATTTTTATTTCTGTTATTTTTTATTTTCTATTATAATCTCCACAGAGCAAGGCTCACCCTGGCCTGCTCAGATTCTGCAGACCTTGCCTACAATCTTTCAGAGAAGGGCATTCAGCATAGCTGCTTTTGATAATGAAGATATGGAGCTTTATATAATGACAACTGATCCATCTATAGATTGCAAGCTGTTTGTGCAGGGCCTGTGTCTAATTGTCCATTTCGTATAGCAGCTAATCCGCTGGGAAAATGCCTTAAGTGTTTAAAAAAGAAAAAAAATGTGTAGCAATACTCCCCTGCTGCCACCTGGTGCTTTATTTATACTAAGTTACACTCAGAATTGTAGGTAAGGCAGCTTAAAATCATTTATCACACTCAACAATAAAATGAAATCCCAGCCCCTCAACACACACATATGAATGTGTGCAAGCACATACGAATACATACTGATCACACATACATACACTCCTTCATTCCCTCCATCTCTGCTAGCCCAGAGCAGACATTTCTTCATGTTTTGAAGATATGCTACCATGATAGCCAGAATTGAATCTTGAGAACTATGTTCAGTTAAGACTAGAGAATAGAACTAAGACAGTGTAACTGAAAAAACTTTCTGCTAGGCCAGGTGCGGTGGCTCACGCCTATAATCCCAGTACTTTGGGAGGCTGAGGCGGGGGGATCACCTGAGGTCAGGAGTTCGAGACCAGTCTGGCCAACATGGTGAAATCCCATCTCTACTAAAAATACAAAACATTAGCCGAGCATTGTGGCATGCACCTGTAATCCTAACTACTCGGGAGGCTGAGGCACGAGACTCCCTTGAACCCGGGAGACGGAGGCTGCAGTGAGCCAAGATCCCACCACTGCACTACAGCCTTGGAGACAGAGTGAGACCCTCTAAAAAACAAAACAAAACAACAAAAGAACATATAACTTTTTTCTTTCTTCTGGATGACAAAATTGTGTGCTATAATGATGAGCCTAACTGTGTAAAGAGTTAATGAAGCAGGCCGGGCTCATTAGCTGTCAGTTAATTCATCATGAAATATTTTTGAAGACCTACGGTGTGACAGGCATAATTCAAAGCTCTGGAGAATCAGTGGTGAACAAGAGGAATACCTCCTATGCTCAAAAGGAAGCTATATTCTAGTGTGGAGAGTGCTGTTACGCTCCTAAACACGTTTTTAAAAATCAGGCAGGAGTAAGGGTTAAAAAATAGGTAAAATATGGGGCTGTGACTCAGGCGCTGCTTCCGTTAATGGAGGCAGGGATGGCCCCTCAGAGGAGGTCACATTTGGGACTCGAGGCAGTATTGATCATGAGAAAGACAGCTGTGTTAAAATCTAAAGGAAGAGCATTTCAGGCAAAAAAAAAAAAAAGACAGCACAGGCCCCAAGAGGAGAAAAACTTTGGTGTCTTCAGGGACAGAGGGAAGGCCTGGGTGGCCACAGCAATGTGAGATGAAGGAGGGGTGGGTGGAGAAAGACTGGCTGGTGAGGGTGGGAGGGTTGGAGTGGGGGTGCCTCCAGACTAGGGATTTGATTTGGTTCTGTAAGCAAAGACAAAACTACTAGAGGGATTTCAGTAAGGGAACAACAGAATCTGTGCTGCTCTTCTGAATAATCATTCTGGAAGATGAATTCCAGGGGGAAGAGTAGAAGTCCAAGACCAGTTAGGAGGCTATGGCTGGCTGGGCGCGGTGGCTCATGCCTGTAATCCTAACACTTTGGGAGTCCGAGGCAGGCAGTTCCCAAGGTCAGGAGTTCCAGACCAGCCTGGACAACATGGTGAAACCCCGTCTCTACTAAAAATACAAAAATTAGCCGGGTGTGGTGGCACATGCCTGTAATCCCAGCTACTCGGGAGGCTGAGGCAGGCGAATCGCTTGAACCCGGGAGGTAGAGGTTGCAGTGAGCCAAGATCACCCCAGTGTACTCTAACCTGGGTGACAGAATGAGACTCAGTCTCAAAAAAAAAAAAAAAGAAGAGGCTATGGCTGTCATGTCATCCAGGTGGAGAGAGGGTAGTTATAGTAGCAGACAGTAGAGATGGAAGAAATTGTCAGCTTTGAGATATATTTTATAGGTAGAGTGAAGGGGTTTTGGAAGACCTAGACATGGGGATATAACTGAAAGAAGAAAAGTAAATAGGGCTCCTAGAGCAACTAGGTAGACAGTGGTACCATTCACTAAGGTGGGAAAGGTCAGGGTGGGGGAATATATCTAGGAGGAACGGGGAATAAATAGCTCTATTTTGGCCATGTTAGGTTTGAAATATCTGTTAGATTTCCAAATGGAGTAGACAGGTAGATACTAACTCTGGATCTCAGGGAAGAGGCCCAGGTCATATGTGTAAGAATTGTCAGCATGTACGTGGCCCCTAAGGCCATCCTTGTTCACCTTACTCTACCTTAGCTCTAGATAATATATTTTCCTAACACCTCTGTCCCAGCTTCCCTGAAAGGCATGTTCCCATCAACAAAAATCTCAAAGACTGAATGGAATGGTAAAAATCTGCCATTCTAAAGAACCAGCTCCATGCACATGCACAAGACAGATTTGCAAGGCCTCTTCCATCAAACCCCTCATTTATCCATGATGAGTTTGGGGTGCAGAGAGGTGACAGACCCAGTGGTGTCAATGCATAGCATTACCAGGGCTTAAACCTGATGTGTTGGTCCACAGCACAGCATCCCTTCAGCAATCCTGTTGCCGTCAAGATGGCCTGATTATATTAGGGCTGTGGGATATGAACAAAGTCAGGTATGTGCACATACCATAACTAAATTTAAAATTACAATTTTAATCTATGGGGAGGGCTCAAATCATTCAAGGGTGAGTGAGAGTCCTAGGCATGGTATAGAACAAACAGCATGCAAAGTTTTAAAAATAATAATCCTTCTGAGGACCAATGAGCTCAAGTCTATCTCCAAGGCTCCTCTGAGCCCTGCTTATCTTTAATTCATGGTCTGTGAAAGCGAATAGGCATTGAGGCCCCAGGTGCCCTGGCAGTCTGCATCAACCCTTTGTGAATAACTGCCATGAAAAGTTAGGTACCACTTGGTTCCTGCAAAGCACCACTAGAGGGCTGCAGACACTAGCAGTGGTTGGTACGGACGGCCACTGAAACCGAATTTGAGAACCGTGCCAGCGCCTAGTGGTCCAACCCTCCCTGTAGGCTGGGGAAATTAGAGCCTCAGAAATATTAAGTGGCTATCCCAAGGCCTCCTGGCTGGTTAGTGGCAAAGTCACAATTCCACCACAGTTCCTCTGATGCAAAATTCAGTGTGATATAATGGAAGTCTATGGGTTTTAGAGCCAAGAATCCCATTTTGCTGTGTCTTATCTTGAGTGCTCAGTGAAATTTCCTAACTTCTCTGAACTTCAGCGTCTTGATCTGTTTTATGGGTGATAAGTGCTTCTGCTGTACCGTGTGTTCTGCTGGTACGTTGCCATAGTTGAGGGGCCTGGCACTTAGTGAACACTCAGCCAATGCTGTGGCCTTCACCTCTTTCTGCTGAGGCCAGGTTCTTCTCTGAGATTGCTCAACCTCATGAAGCAACTTTCAGGAATGAATCCAGATGATGCAGTCTGGTTACAATACTTTGCTGCATGTTGGAGTACACATAAAGAGAACTACCTATTGCTTTAAAAGACACAACAAATAAACACAACCATAGGAGGGGTGTGTGTGTGTGTGTGTGTGTGTGTGTGTGTGTATAGCTTTAGTTGAACAAGGAAGCATGGGAAGGAAAGGGGCTTCCTTGCTCTGTCCTAGGATTTAGATTCCCAGCATGTCCTTTCATGCACGCCCTTTCAATGGATGTTTGTTGAGTGCCCATTGAAGGAGGGACCTGGGCATTTGGGGAGGACACACACGAATCCTACCCTCAGCAAGAAACACAATTTCATGCCAGGCATTTCCCATAACTGTATCTTACCTCATGGATTCCCACGATAGTCAGGTTAGTGATTATTAGTCCTTAAGGATTCATCAACAGTCCCTCATGATTTTAGAGATGAGAAGACTGAGTCCCTGAAAAACTTAGATAACTTGTCCAAGGTCTTTCAGAAAACAGGGAGAAAGAAGCTCTGGAGTTTAAGCCCAGCTCTGCCTGAACTTTCACAGCACTGCCTGCACCCTGTTTCCGGAGGGGTAAGGACTGAGGATGTGGGAAGTGCCGCAATAAGAAGGCTGCTGGGAATTCTGAGCAGTGGCCCCGAACTGAGGGGATCCAAGACGGCTTCAGGGGAAGCTCATATTGGCCTGGGGAGGTGGGAAGAAGAAATTCCTGCCACAACTGTATATGTTAATCTGATGCATCGAAACATGGTGTATTTGATGGATGAAGGAGAACACACACACATACACACACACACACACACACACAGAGTTAGGGCTGGTTGAATTCCATAAAAGAATTCTTCCTGAAAGGAAGTACAGTCAAAAGCTGAAGTAAAAAATCTAAAGTTAGAGTTGTAACACCAGTATACCTCACTACCAGCTTGCCCAGAAAATTAATTTCATGTTGCATTGTTCTATTTAAAAACTCTGGCTGAAATGTCTTCACAAGGTAAACAACGGGAAAGGGTCCAGGAACTTCCTAAAGCATTTAACACAGCCAAAGGCTGACCTGACCTAATTGGTGGGAAGTAGGAGGGAGGCCAGGGAATCCCAGCTCCCTTCCGCCTACCCGAGGCCTGGCTGACTGCCACTTAAAAATACTAGCCCAGTGGCCACGTGCGGCAGCTGCAGGGCCCACCCCCTCCTGGGCCCTCGAGGTGCTGCCCACCAGCAAGTTAGTCATTGTGAGCATCTTCTGAACATGAATGTCCAGATGCTATTCCAAAGCAGTTCTAGAAATAGCCAGGCACCTGAGTAAAGCCTGACACAGGAAACATCTTTCCATCCAGTACAAAGCACACTCCTCCAGGGGAAGCGGAGAGGAAGTCATAATTAGAATCATTCATTCATCCAACAGAACTGAGCCTCCAGCAAAGAGCCAAATGTAATTTTTGCCTCTGACTGCACATTGGAATCACCTGGGAACTTTTAAAAATACCAATGCCGCAGCTCCACCCTAAAACAATTAAGTAAGAATATCTGGGAGTGAAGCCCAGGCCTTCGTATTTTTTAAAAGCTCTCTGGATGATTCTTATGTGGTTGAGAATTACTGCATTAAATATTATATACAAAAAAAAAAAAACAGAGTCACGACCAGGCCTCAAGGAGCTTACAGTTTCACAGAGCCATACAGTTTGCAATATGTTTCTTTCTGCCGGTGACCTTGGTTGATCGTCACCACCAGTCTGGAAGGGTATAGTTGTTGCCTGTTTTGCAGATGAGGCAGCTGAGGCTCAGAGAGAGTATACAATATTGCACAGCAGGTAGGCAGCAAGTGAGCACAAGAACCAGGTTTTCTAATTCCATGACTCCTGCTCTCACATCACAGAGTAACACGTAGAGGAATCGGACTGAGGAGACGCTCAAAGCGCTTCATAATTACAGCATGGCAAGAGTCAAGAGCCAAAGGAATAAATCGAGGAGAGTCTTAGGTGGACCTACCTGCCCTAACTAATTAGTCCACCAACCAGATGATGTCCATTAGTGTTCCTAAAACTGTGCCTGCATTGATCAACTGCTTGCTTAACTCTTCTCATTAAGAATTTTCTAGGCAACAGAACCTTGTGGATAGAATTTTAAGCAGATACTTAAAATATCACCTTGCCAGGCTCAACAACTGGCCTTTGGATATGCTAACAAACCCTAAGAAAAATACAATTTATTGCATAAATTCTTAGACTGTGAACAATAAGTACTTAGTACAGTATGTCAACTGATTTGTTGGCCATTAATTAATGGTCAGTAGGTGTTAGAGGGAGAGCCCATGCTAGTAAAAAGAAAAAGGGAAACAGGTGCAGCATATGGCTAAGCAGTGAGCCAGAACTCAGAGGCTTTGAAATCTAATTCCCTTCTGGGTGGTTGTTTAGCCTTATGTAAATCCTTCCCTCTTTAGGTTACATATACAGTTTTGCCTACCCCGAAGTGGGCTGTACATTCCCATGGCCTCAGAGATATTTAGTCTGGTTTCCCAAGTGCTGGTCCTTTGGGAAGCAGGAATTACTCTTCTCAAACAGATTTTCTACCCCTGCCCTTTCCCCTTCAGCAACTGTAATCTGGCTCTTCTCTGTCTGCTCTCCTAACCCCTTTTCTTCCTCACTCCTGGTGTTTGTCAAAGGGCTGTTTCCCTGTTCACCACTTGGGAATCACCAATAAAATGCAACCCTCCCATTCTGCAGATGAAGAGACTGACATCCAAAGAGAGACCCTGGCCAAAGCCACATGGACAGTGACAGAGCTAGGACCAGCCCAGCCTCCTGGTCCCACCCCTGTACTCTGTCAGGACAGAAACAACCAGGACTATAAAGCATTTGCGAGTGTAGGTTCCATTCCCAATGCTAACTAGAGCAACTCACAGTTACTAAACTCAGCTTAGTGGCCTTTGGGCATGGGTCTAACCTTGGGCAAAATCACGATGAAAGGAAATGTAGTCTGATAACCCCTTGCCTCTTTCAATTCAAGAAGAAAGTACTTAGATGGATTACTAATGTATGTTACTAACACCTCAGTACATTCAAAATCCATATCTGTTTTTTAAAAGGAG
Organism: Trachypithecus francoisi; assembly: GCF_009764315.1. Classification (NCBI taxonomy): domain Eukaryota; kingdom Metazoa; phylum Chordata; class Mammalia; order Primates; family Cercopithecidae; genus Trachypithecus; species Trachypithecus francoisi. The sequence continues at coordinate 100,280,775 of NW_022681470.1, read as the reverse complement.
ATCCACTAAGAGAAGAACCCAAACAAATAACTCTCTGGTAACAGCATTTATGCTCTGTGATATCTGGATTCAGCTGACCTTCTTGGTTCCTTCCATAATAGTAGTAAGGATAATAATAATAATCTACCTACCATTTACGGAGCAGCCGATATATTCCAGGGGCTATGAAACAGGCTTTATGTATCATTTAATGCTCATGTGAAGCAGGTCTTACTTTCTCCTTACATAGCTGAGGAAAGTGAAACTCAGAATGGGTAATAACATGCTCACATTCCCACAGTTTATAAGCACCTGAGCCAGGGTCAAGTCTGGGTCTTTGTACCGCATATATAAACTCCTCCTCAGAAGACCTCAGTTCTAAACAAACATCCAGAAATTTTGGACATGGCAGAGGCCATACATAGATCCAAGGATGCACAAGAGAGAGAAATATCAGTTCTCAAAGGCTGAGCACTCTGCAGTTACTTTTGAACTGGTTGCCCACCCAACCCCTGGACCATTCATCTTACCCTTAGTCAAGAAGTCAGTGAGGCTGGGCACAGTGGCTCATGCCTGTAATCCCAGCACTTTGGGAGGCCAAGGTGGGCAGATCACGAGGTCAGGAGATTGAGACCATCCTGGAGGCTGTGAGGGAAGCATGCAGCTTAAGCACTGTCTGGCCCAACACTGGAGGGGAGCCTGATGGCCGTGACATTCATCAACTGGTTAATTTAAGAAAGGCATCCATTTGCACCAGTTGCTTAAAAAACTCTTGGCCCTCAGGAGACATTCAACCAATCACAAAGCAAAGGCAGGGAGTGTTTCTGGTAATCACATTCAATTGGGTGTCTGTCTGCTGCTTGATTGGTTGTATAATTTCAGCAAAGCAAAGGACAGTGGATAACAGAGTTAAAATGAATGATCTTATTTCTTTTAAATTATTATTTTTATATTTATGACTCACATTTGTCCTTAATGCACAAGTGCCCCATTAATCTATCATGACGATGATGGTCATGATGAAAATGACTGCTGTTGCTCTTTACATGGTGAGAGATGCTTGGCTGTTTCTGACAAATTCTCCCCAGGTGGCCGCATTTTGTGTGTGTGTTTGGAGGGAGGGGAGAGGGAAAGTCACCACAGGTCCAGGGTCTCCTCCTGAACTCGGTCAGTTCAAGTTCAAGTCTCAAGTGAGAAATGTCTTATAAAAATGATTGGTAAACCAGAAAGCAAACACATTCACATAGACAAGGAGAGATTTCCCACCAGTTCCCAGAGTTGGTGTTGAGGAATGGGGCACTTCCTCCTAGTTGTCAGTTCCCCTCATGAAAGCAAACGCTCTACGATCACAGATTTGAAATAAAGAGCATGGGATGTTCTTAAGAAGCCATTTCTCCTTGTTGGGGTGAAGATGAATGAAGAGAAAAGCAGTATGATCATTTCAATCAATGCATAAAATGGATATGACAAAATACTGCTCCCTCTTATGATAAAAACTCACAGCACACTAGGAATACAAGGGAATGTCGTCACTCTGATAATAAGTATCCACAAACAAATTAAAACTAATCATATTAAGTGGAAAAATACTGAACGTTATCATTTCTATTCAACATTGTACTGGCCTGTGCCATATGGTGTTAATGTCAGAAAAATAATGAAAATGTATTGCAATTGGAAAAGAAAAAATAAAATAGTAATTATTTACAGTGACATGATTGTGTATGCTGACCCTTCATAGCCCCACTCTATAGTTAATTCTTATTGGGACCTCTCAATGTGGCAAACACTGGACAACAATGATCTCACTTGGTCCTGCACTGGTTATCTCTTTCATTTTACTGGTGGTGAAGGAGAAGCCTAGAGAAGGCAGTGCCCTCATTCAACTCCAGGTCTGTCGACCTACAAAGCCCAAGCTCTCAATTGCCCCCTTTGTCCCATCTCTGTAGGTTTAGAGCCACTTAAAGAGTTAGCACTGTGTGTCTATACTCAAAGTACCTTCTCCCTATGTAGTATTGAGCACTTCTGACTAATTTTTGCTTATTCTTTCCTTTTATAGTCTCTTTGTAATCCACCAGTCTGGCTGCATTTGAGAGTTTATATGTTTGTTTTAAACTCAATGGTTTATTAAAGTTAAGAATGAAGACTCAGTCCAGAAAAAATATATATATTCATGTATACATATATACACACACACATATATACAATAGTAGAAAGAAGTTGGGGATTATGGTAAAAGGGCAGGTAGGTAGGAGAGGGCAGAACATAAATCTGAAGATGCTACATTCACTATTCAACAACAAATAAGTGTGGAACATTTACTGTGTGCCAGCTACTGAATACTTAGAACTGACAATAAAAAGATGAGGTCTCAGCCTTAGCGCCATCTTCTTGGAAACCTCTGTGCCATGAGAGCCAAGTGGAGGAAGAAGTGAATGTGCAGGCTGAAGCGCAAAAGAAAGATGAGGCAAAGGTTCAAGTAAATCACTAGTCTGTGCACCAGTGGAGGCCATGGGAGTAGAAACATGGAATGGTAGAGGCCGAAAATGCTGGTACAAGTTGTTGAAATGCAAGCTACTGTTTAGAGCTTCTCTCAATGGATCTAGAACTTCATCGCCATCTGATCACCGAGACTACCTCTGAGACTCACCTTGCTCATAACAAAAACTGTCCATGTTGGTCCTCTGCCCTGGACCTGTAACATCCCAGACTATTTCTGTGTTCACTTGTGGCTGAGTGCAACAACTATACAATGAATCACCTCTTCTTCTGTCTTAGCTGAAGAGTTAAAAAACTAAAAAATAAAAAGACGAACAGAACTAGGCTATACCCTCAAGCTTCCTGCGGTGTAGTAGGGGTAACAGTGGGAAATAGTTATGATCTAACGGGTATTTTGGAAGCAAAGGAAAATGCATGACCTGACTCTGCCAAAGTCCCTACGTAGGGAAGCAGGGCTGGGAAGATTTCACTTGCCTTTAAAAATTATATCTTCTATTAGCTCATTAATGGCACCATAAGATGAAAAAAAGTTCATTTTTTTAAAGTCCATGTCTAGGACAAAAAGTCTTAACACAAATATTTAGAAATATCGGCTTATAAATGAATAATGAAATATGTTGAGGTGGAATAAAATATAATAATAAACTAACTGTATTCATCTGTTTTCACACTGCTATAAAGAATACCACCTGCGCCCAGGTAATTTATAAAGAAAGGAGGTTTAATTGACTCAGAGTTCCACATGACTGGGGAAGCCTTGGCAAACTTACAATCATGGCAGAAGGTGAAGGAGAGGCAGGCACCTTCCTCACAAGGCGGCAGGAGGGAGAAGAGAAGGGAAAACCGCCTTTTACAAAACCATCAGATTTTATGAGAATTAACTTACTATCACAAGAACAGCATGGGGGAAATCAACTCCATGATCCAATCGCCTCCCACTAGGTCCCTCCCTCTGCACCTGGGGATTATAATTCAGATTACAATCTAAGATGAGATTGGGGTGGGGACACAGAGTCAAGCCACATCACTAACATTTATCAGTTCAGGCACCAATCTAAGCTCTTTACATGTATTTACTCATTTAAACCTCACTAGAATCCTAAGGGATAAATATCAATACTATTCCCATTTTACAAACTAAAAATTGACTCACAGATTGCTACACATGACCAAATAACACTTATTATCTATTATGTAACTGATCCTAAAATGAGGTAGCAAGGAGTAGAGGAAAGAGAACAAACTTTAATTAGAACAGGGCTCTGCCACAGTTAGCTCTGTTGATTTGGGTTTTTATGGGTAAAGTGAGTGGGCTGGTAGATAACTTCTGAGGCTCTTTCAATTTCAAGCCTTGAAAATCCTTCTTAACTTTATTTTCTATGGGAATAAGGTAAGGAAGGACAAGAGATGAGCAAAGGTGAGAAGCAGACTGAAGCCACCAGGGCTTTGGAAAGTGTCGCTGGAACTGCAACAGAGTTAGTACACAATAGAACCGATGCCCAGTAGGTGGTGAGGAAACAGATGCTGAACAAAATGAATGTATGAAGGGAATAACTAGTGAAGGAAAAATAAAATCTTCAGACATGGAAAAAGATTGACGCCGTACAATATAGCAGAAAAGAATGTAAGCACTGTGTTTATAATGGAACCCCCAGTGGGACTACAGAGGAGGAAGCATGACAAACTTCCTGGTTCCATGGCAGGGTTGTCAGGAGCATGAGTTCTGGCATCAGACTACTTCGAGTTCAAGTCCAGACTCTGCGGCTCTTTACTGTGGCCTTGGGCAAGTCATTCAATCTCTCTGTGCCTTGTTTTCCTTATGTATAATTCAGGAATACTATTAGCACTTTCATCATAGAGTTGCTGAAAGATAAATTGAGATAATATACGTATAGCCCTGGCACATGGTGAGTGCACTATTCATTTAGGCATGGTTATTAATTCTGAATTGGTGTGAGTGAGACAGACAAGTAGGAAATATTGGTTGCACCAGTATTGGTATCTTCTCATCATATCCAGCCTGATTTCTCCTTGAAAGAAGTTGTGGCAGGGGCGAAAGGATGATGTAAACGTTTGGTTAATGAGATCACTTATAAACATGGAAGGAAATAAGATCAGGCATTGTGGAGAAAGGGGGTTGAGGCATTATATGGATTGGTGCATAAAGGGCTCCCTAAAAAAGTCAGTGAGGCTGGGCGCAGTGGCACATGCCTGTAATCCCAGCACTTTGGGCGGCCAAGGTGGGCAGATCACGAGGTCAGGAGATTGAGACCATCCTGGCCAACATGGTGAAACCCTGTCTCTACTAAAAATACAAAAATTAGCTGGGCGTGGTGGCACATGCCTATAATCACAGCTACTCAGGAGGCTGAGGCAAGAGAATCGCTTGAACCAGGGAGTCGGAGGTTGAAGTGAACTGAGACTGCACCACTGCAATACAGCCTGGTGACAGAGCAAGACTCCATCTCAAAAAAAAAAAAAAAAAAAAAACAAAAAACAAAAAACAAAAACAAACAAACAAACAAACAAAAAACAGCGAACTAGAGCTCTCTGTCTCCTCCAAGGGCAGGTCCAGAAGAAATGAGCTTGCTTCCAAACAGAGGGGAAGACTGTCCTAATAAGAAATTAAGAATAGAGTTCTAAAGGAGGAAGAAAGCTGCCTATTTCCTACTTTGTGGAGCTTTATAATGTAAATAGAAACATGTTTTGGACCTTTACATACATTCTTATCCTACTGAAATAAGGACTTAACTAAGGCGAAGGGTGAGTTGGAATGAATCGGTATTCCAAGCCTCAGGTCTAACAACCTAGTATTGTTGGCATTCTTTTTTTTTTTTTTTTTTTTTGAGATGGAGTCTTGCTCCATTGCCCCGGCTGAAGTGCAGTGGCGCCATCTCAGCCCACTGCAAGCTCCACCTTCCGGGTTCACGCTATTCTGCCACAGCCTCCCAACTAGCTGGGACTACAGGCGTCTGCCACCACACCAAGCTAATTTTTTGTATTTTTTAGTAGAGACAGGGTTTCACTGTGTTAGCCAGGACGGTCTCCATCTCCCGACTTCGTGATCTGCCCGCCTCGGCCTCCCAAAGTGCTGGGATTACAGGCGTGAGCCACCGTGCCCTGCCACATTGTTGGCATTCTTGCCATAGCTTTGGTTCTACTTTGTCAAATTCAGCCGCCACTTACTGAGCACCTACTGTGTGCCAGGCACCCTCCAAGGCCTCACACTTGTTTTATATTCCAGACCTCCTAGTCGGCCTTTCTGAAGCACCATTAATTGTCTATATGGGCGTGCAATCCCCATTCAACCTTAATTCGCCTGCTCTTCTCCAGCAGCTGATTTCTGACTCACAAACTCATACTCAAGTCAGCCATAACACCGACGTACTTCCCTGGTGTGTGCGCTGAAGGATGGGTTGGAGGAGGCGACAGTGACACTGGTTCAGACATTGAAAGCCTCCTTAGGGTCTGGGCCTCCACCCTCACACCTAGCAACCGGGGCCACAGAGATCATTAGCACAGTGCACTGATTTCCTTCTATTCCTCGGGTGCTGAGAAATGGAGGTGAATTAAAGAGAAGAGTCGTATAAATAGGCCCCTTTAACAAGTGATCATATTCACACCCAGGAAACACAATAACAAATCAGAACAACAGAGAAACATAGCCCACTAATGAGACCGGAAGGCTGTTTCAGTTTCTGGGCTCTGCTCGCTTGTGTTTTGAAAGGGCGAAGCAACTCAGTTGCAGGAATGTCCTGGGGGAGAAAATTCCACCAGGACGGACTATTATCAAGTTGTCACGGAGGAGGTGGGAAAAGGCTGCCAAAGACAGTCTGATTCGTAGACTGCTCTCAGAAGGAATCAGTGCTGGTTCTGATCAGAGCTCATCCTCTTTCATGCTGCCTGATTTTTTGAGAAATAATGCCCAGGGTTACACTGCATCGTTGCAAACTCACCAGCCAGCTCCAGTCAGAGCTAGAGACCCGGCAGGGGAGAGCAAATGTAATCTGACCCTACCACCTGCTGGCTGGCTGGCTGGAGGGCTGGCTGGAGGGCGGGTAGGGAAGGCAGGCCATGTTTGAGAATCTTTGTTGAGGCTTTGCTTCATCCTCCTCCCTCCCCCATCCTCCCACAGAATTGCTTATTCCTCTGGCAAAACCCTGATTCTCAGCGCCAAGCTTCTCCATGCATAAAATAAGGATGATAACATTTGTTTTCCACTTTTCCAGTGTCTTGTGAGACGTCATCTGCTAATATTTATAAAGCATCTCAAACTTCTTCAGTGAAAGGTGACAATCTGTAAGCACCTTGAACTGCCACTGACAAGTGACATTTATTGAGCCTGGACTTCGGATCAGACCGTGTACCAGGTAATTTATATACATGGTATTCCATTCAGGCCTGGTACAACAGCCTGGCAAAGTAGGTGTTGCTATTCCTATCTGGCAAAGAAAAGGAAACCCAGAAATGTCAAGTAATTAGGCCGGGCGCGGTGGCTCAAGCCTGTAATCCCAGCACTTTGGGAGGCCGAGACGGGCGGATCACGAGGTCAGGAGATCGAGACCATCCTGGCTAACACGGTGAAACCCCGTCTCTACTAAAAATACAAAAAAAAAAAAAAACTAGCAGGGCGAGGTGGCGGGCGCCTGTAGTCCCAGCTACTCGGGAGGCTGAGGCAGGAGAATGGCGACCCGGGAGGCGGAGCTTGCAGTGAGCTGAGATCTGGCCACTGCACTCCAGTCCGGGCGACAGAGCGAGACTCCGCCTCAAAAAAAAAAAAAAAGAGTCATGATTGAGTCTGATTCAGATTTCCCAATACGTGGCTCAGCCTCTCTCATACACTTTGCTTTGAATCTCCTTGGATTGTCTGTTCATCTATCCAGTGAGCCACTAGGTGCCAGGCATTCTTTCCCTATTTTTCATCATCTACCCTTTTTCTATGTCTCTGTGTTTACCTATCTGTTTCTACGTGTCTTTCTCCAATTTTTGTCTCTGATACACACACACACACACACACACACACACACCCTGAGCCAGGTGCAGACCAGTGTTCTCATCCTATAGCCCAGTTATGGGTCACCCAGCTTTTCTGGGCCCACGCCACAAGACTTATTACCCTCCACTAGCAGGGGCAGCCCCATCTCTTGGCACAACTCCCAGGGGCCCCCGTACCTGGCGCTGCTGAGGGACCCAGTTCATCTACCTGAAACTGAGTGAGCTTTCCTTGGCAAATTCTGAAGAAGTTTTTTCATTCATTGTTTGCTACCATTCATTTGACAATAAATCATATATTGCTTTGTGGCAGCTCTTCCATTGTTGCCTTAAACAACTGTTCAGCACTTAAATTTTTCTCATGTTTATGTCTTGTTCCTGGAAGCAAGAGTCGTGTCTTATGTCTCTGTTTCATCTGCAGTCCCCACATGCTTGACACGTGAGAGGCATTCAAGAAACATTTGTTGATTTTATATTCAGCTTCCTCCCCTTCCTGGGAATGGGTCTGCCTAATTACCCTTCCTGACAAATTCTGTGCCTTGCTATATATTTCTATCTCCCCGTACCCCATCCTTTCTTTCTATTTTTATTTTTTTCAATCCTTCCTCTCCTCAGTTAACTAGGCAGAAGTCATGGAGTTATGTGTATTTGTTAAATCATCTTCCTTGGGTCCTATAGGTGGAAAGAAAACCAGATTTTCTGACAATCTGAGTTTGAGTCACTATGTGTCAACGGAGTTTACTGGCTGTATGACCTCAGCCTAACTACTGAACTCATCTGAAAATCCACTTCTCCCACAATTGTTATCTCCAGGTCTTCCTCATCTCAGACCATGCTCCTAAAAGTCTTGCAAAGGTCATACCTTTGCAAAGGTCATCAATGTCCTACCTACAGCCAAATCCAATAGACTATTTTCAGCCTTTTTGTTTTGACCTCAGCACATTTGTCTTTGTTTATTTATGTATTTATTTTTTGCAGAGACAAGGTCTCAGTTTGTTGCCCAGTCTGGTCTTGAATTCCTGGGCTCAAATGATCCGCCCATCTCAGTCTCCCAAAGTGCTGAGATTACAGGCGTGAGCCACTTCACCTGGCCCATTTGTCCTTATTGACCAGTTTTCCCTTGTCTCAACACTATTCCCCCATGCCATCACCTTCATCTCATGTTCTTCTGACTTCTCTAGTTGCTGCTTTTTTTCATTATCATTCTTCTTACTAAAACATGAGCTAACCTTAACTGATGCTTACTATGTGCCAGAATTGCCATAAACTTTAGGTACTGCTCCATAAGGTAGGTGCTATTATTGCCCCTGTTAGAGATGAAAAGACCATGGCTCAGAGAGGTGACCTAACTTGCCCAGAGACATATGGCCAGAACATATTTTCTCAACAGAACAACATGCTTCTTCAACTCCTTTATGGGTTCTTCTTCTCTTCTTTTTACTTTTGAAGTTCCTTGGAGCTCTATCCCGGGCCTGTTTCTCCTCTGTCTACTCTCCCTGGCAATCTCAGCTACTTCTTTGTCTTTAATAACCAACCACATGGCAATAGTTCCATATTGCCATCTTCAGCCCATGCTCCTCTCCTGAGATCCAGATCTTTGTCTTCAACTACTTACTGGACAGTGACACATGATGTTTCCAACATGACATGTCTTAAACTGCATTAGTCATCTCTCCCTCAAAACCTGCTTTTCCTCTCAGGCTTCCTACCTCAGTAAAGTCACATGAGCCATCCACCAACTGTCCAAGTGAGAAAGCTCAATGTCATCTTCTTTACCTCTCATTCATCCTTCTTAACATGGCTTACAAGACCCTTCAAGACTTGGTTCCTTCCTCTTTCCAGTTTCATTTCTTTTGATTCATCCCTGACATTCTTCATCCAGCTGTGATCACCGCAGTGTGGTTCCTAGAGTAAGGCAAATTCACTTGCTTGCTTTCTCTGACTTTCTCTGATCTTCTCATGTCTGGGTCTTCAATAAATTGTACCTCTAGCTGTAACATGCTTCCATCCCTTGCCCCTCACCTAGCTCATCTTTACTTACTATTCAGTCTCATCTTAAATGTCATGTCTTTTGAAAATACTTGCCTACACCATCTCAGGTCTTCCTGCTGGCTGTGCCCAGCTACCCTTACGTACCGAAACATAATCCCATCACATGGCAATTACTTTTCAACTGTTGATATAGTCTTGTCCGTTGTAGTATCTCGAGTATCCAGCACAGTGCCTTGTGCATAAAAGGCTCTCAAAATATGATGAACAAATGAATGAATTATAGAGTTAGCTAAAACTACTTCTCAGTATTATTAGGTAACTGTGGAAATTACAAGATAATATGTGTGATTATACCTTGTAAACTGTAAAATTCTAGAAGACACTCCATAATGATAAAATTATGCATGGTTGATCTCTCACACTTTTCCAGATTCCTCATCCTCTTTCTGGACCTACCATCTCCTCAACAGCTAAGAGATCTTGATGTATCAAAGTCCCATCAGGGGACTCCAGCTGAGATTCGCCCCAGATTCTCTCACTTTGAGGCTCCTTTCTGATCCAGGAGCTACTTAGGTAAGTTGTCTTCCATATCATCTGTCAGTTCCAGGCTGAACTTGGCTCAATCAGCAGCTACTGCCAAAACCACTCTTCCATACCTATACCTCTGCTCTGGTCCAATCCAATTTGGTTCTTTAAGCTGATTCTCTCCACTCACTTTACCCTCTAATCTGCCAAGACACTTAGTGACTACCTTTGCACTGAGAATTAGCCTCTTGCCCTACCACCCCAGTGGACCCTCTTGCTTTCACTTGCTACAGAAACTTTATGAGAGATGGACATCCTAACCTAAGGTTTTCCTGGCCATAGAGAAGCTGATTTGGAGAAGATTAAGATGTTGATAGGTTTTTAAAGCAAACCCTCAATGAGTCAACTACTGAGTGAGGGAGGTTGACATGGGTATGAGAAAAGGGAGACAAGGAGAAACAAGGAGTATCTATGGAGCTACAAGATTTGTTGTGGGAGGAGGAGCATGAATTTGATCCTCCCTGGTGATGCACTGTTCTCTCAGTGACAGCCCATCTCTCCAAAAGCAGGGTAACTTTTCTGGCTGGCTCCCAGAGAATAGATGTCCCATTCTCAACCAGCATCACCTAAGACACACTTGGAAACAGGGTTGCTTATCCAGAACCATCCCTGAGTTTAGAGGCCCAAATCGGGGATAATCTGAGTAGCTTTTTAAATCACCACCAGGGGTATGTTTTGGAAAGTCAATCACTGTATCAGTTAGTGGTTTCAAATTATAAAATCAACCACAATTGCAACAGCAAAAACCTCTGGTTCATTCACATAAAGAGTGTGTGTAGACGGGCCTTCTTTTCTACTTCAACACCTGCTCCTTAGACTCACCCCCTTTGTGACTTCTTGAAAAGTGCCTTGGGTGTTCATTAACCTGATGTAACCAATATAAATATGTTAGAGGAAAGCACTCAACATGATCTGCCCTGGACCATGCTTGCCAGAGAAGGACAAGCTCTTAATACTATAGGAGATTGTTCATCTAAAAAATCTAAACACTGGAAGCATCCAAGGACTGTTTATAAGCTAACTTTATTTTCTTTTTTTAGGCAATAAGTTCATGTGGAATTAACATATCTAAATTCCAGAGAAAGTGCTGATTGAACATTCAAGGTGAACAGTCCTCCCTTACAGTCCCTGAGCTCAGGCACTTTCCCTTTCCTCAGGCCCTTAACATCTCTCTCCCTTAAAGGCTCTCCTTCCCTTCTGGCTTCTGGTGCAGCACCTCTTTCTACCACACACCCCCATCCTCGGCCCAGCACAGCATTGCTTCTAAAACACTCAAGGTGCTAAACTTACCTGCACCTTTGTGTGTTTTTACTGCGTAATTTAAGGAAGTGACAGAACTGTCATAATGTGTGAGTTTAAGTCTCTGAGTTTTAAATTCAACACAGAAGAAAAACAAGGGGCTCATGAAGATGAGAAAGGTAGCAGACACATTTGATAATTTTTCAAGGTATTACTCTTGGAGCCTTATTTTTTTCCTCCTCCTGAAATCCTTGCATAACAACTAGATAGAATGATGAGCAGTGGCACCTTGGAAGGCAGCCAGTCTCACAGTATTAGAGAGATAATATAATTTTAGAACTGGAGGGGACCTCAGACCTGATTTAGTCCAACATTCTCATGTTAAGATTAGGACAGTGGGGCCCAGGGAAGTGTTGGGATTCGCTCAAGGTCGCATAGGGGATTTAGTTGAGCAAAAGCCCTCTGGGCACCCAAGGCCATACTATCCAGATTTAGGCAGGGCTTGACTGGCAGCAACCGGGCCTGTGCAGAGAGCCAGAGGGAGGCAGTGGTAAAGAAAATGAGGCTGCAGGGTGCTGGGGGAAAAGAAACCAGGAAGGATCGCAGAGGAAGATGCCTTTGAAGCACAATTTCAAACCAAGTGGTCAAGTTTGCAACATTCGGAGCATGAAGGTTACCAGATGGGCCTGGGATGGGCAGCAATCAGGCACTGGGGGATTCACTGGGAGTCAAGGCAACCATAAGAAGCTGAATCAAAGACACTGATGTGAAAACCACACAGGGCTCTCCATATAGTGTGGCTACAGCTGCAAACTCAAGGACAGTGTTTAAATTGACGGGTGTGTGGATAAGACTTTTGGTCAGGGCCGGGTGCGGTGGCTCATGCCTATAATCCCAGCACTTTGGGAGGCCAAGGCCGGCGGATCACGAGGTCAGGAGATCGAGACCATACTGGCTAACACGGTGAAACCCCGTCTCTACTAAAAATACAAAAAATTAGATGGGCGTGGTGGCGGGTGCCTGTAGTCCCAGCTAGTCGGGAGGCTGAGGCAGGAGAATGGCGCGAACCTGGGAGGCAGAGCTTGCAGTGAGCCGAGATCATGCCACTACACCCCAGGCTGGGTGACAGAGTGAGACTCCATCTCAAAAAAAAAAAAAATGATTTTTGATCAGCATCAGTCACCTCAGGCAGGTCCCTGAATCACAGCCAAACCTAGATGAGTGGTATTATTGACGATGATAATGGGAGGATGAATGGTGGCTATGACGGCCTACTGCAATCAACCTTTAGGATGACCGGAAATTCTGATTTGGCCAGCATTTGGCCCAGATAGCAATGTCCCCAAGACACAGTGATCACTGTGAACAGAAGCAGCTTCCATGACAAAGGCCACATACACAGCCCTGTGATCGAGGAGACCACTTTGTCATGGGTCAGAGCTCAGGTTAACACAGGCCTTTGGGGGTGTGGGGGATGGAGACAGTGAGGAGAGCACAGAGCTGGAGAACGGAGAGAACTGAATTGACTATTTTCAAATCTTATGGATTCAGAAGCTGTCAATGGGGCAGTAGCAAAACATTCGTGCCACTGATACTAAAAAGGCAAATCTCTCAACAATTTTATTGCCAGTATATTCAGAAGGTTTTGTCACAAATCTTGAGTAAGTGACTTAACTTTGCTATGTGTCAGGCTAAATCAATGCAATGCAAAAACATCTGGATGAAAATGAAGCATCTCTGTCAGTTGTCTAGGTGTTTTGTCTACCTGACATCAAACAGCTGGATTCTTGTAAACATTTGGATGACGCACTAAATTTTTCATTTTTCATTCAGATCACAAAATCATAGACTCTCCAGCTTGGCAGGAACTTAAAGGTCATCTAATCCCTGATATTTGGCATAGCCTCAAATGACCTATTTTGTATTATCATGCAAATCAAACACTAAGATAGGGGTATGTGTTCTGTCTAATTATACACATTGTATCTCATTTAAAAACATGTTTATTTTAACATTCGGTTCTCCTTGGCTGTTTAATTGAACTGTAAATAAATCATTTACAGGGGAAACTAGATTATTATATGTATAAAAATACAATGAAATCCTGTAATTAGGCCAGACCTGATTTACAAAAAAGAGAAAAAAACTATAGGTGTGTAAATGCGTGTGAACTTTGGTGCTATGTTCAACACAAAACCAAGAGGCTGTGTGAGTTACCGTCACTCATACAGCTACCTGCTTAGTTTCACAAGGAGAGCAGTTTGCAAAGAAGTTTGCTTTACCTCTTTTTCACTCCTTACTTATTCCTGCCATTTAACAAGCTCACACCAGGTGTCTGTTTCTAGACTAAGACAAGCAAAGTAAGGGCAAAGGACTGTGAAATTCATTAACTCCAGAGATCTGTTTCAGCATCTGAATCTTTCTCATCCAGATGGCCAAGGCTTCATCCCACCCCAACCCCCTTTCATATTCAGAGAGTTCCTTTAAAAACATTCACCCAATCACAGCTTCATAGAGAACACAGCTAAGGAAGCTTTCTTACCCATAGATTCAGCTCCTGGTCTAAAGTATGTTTTTAATTTCCCTGAAAGTCTGCATGGAGTTTTTCATTTTTTACAAGTTGTTTTTTGAGCTATTGTCTCATGTATACTAGTAGGCAGCATAGAAATGAGGACAGCCAAATTAAGATATAGGAGCAAATAGGGAGTATTTTCCAAAACTAGATAATGTGTGCACGCTGAGTGAAAAAATGATAATCTGGGGAGAAAAAGTTAGAAGGTCCAGAAAAAGGAAGAAAGGGTGAAATGAGATGGTGAGTCAATGAGACAGGGAGATCTACGAGGACTGTTCTGGATGGCAGGAGATGTAGCAAAGAAGGTTCTTGCATTTGCAGTGATGAAAGCTTATAATGGGCAAGGGGGAGGCATAGTAAATCAATCAGTCAGTCAGTCAGCAGCATGTGCCAGGTGCCCACAGTGTACAGAGCATTCTTGCTACTAATAACTGCAGGGCGTTATTGAGGTTGTAAAAGACCTTCCAAGATGAGCTTGAAAACTAGTGGAGGAGAACATCACAGAAAAACCACACCTCACTAAACTTCACAGGAAACCAGAATCATACTGAATAATGAAGATGGCTATTACCTAAGCAGACATCAATACAGCCACATACACAAAAAATAACTCAAGCAATCTAGCTAGTATAAGTTTAACATATATGTATGTCAGAGTTAACATTTATGGAGTGCTTACTATGCAGCAGACATTGTATTAAGCACTTTATACACATTACATCTTATATATGGGAGATGTGGACAAGCCTAGAAAATCTAAACATCATGTAATAGGCCTGTTCATTTTGGTATGAAATGAAATAAATGAAAGGATATGGGTAGAGATGTAAACACAGACTCCAGCATTCAAGGATTTGACATAACTAGCTGTGACTATTCATGGGCAACCCTTAAAGTAAAGGGGTTAAGTTGTAATTTTCTCAGATTTGGATTGACTTATGGTGGGCAATGACTCTCCTTCAGCTTTGGGTAGAGAATTGTTCACTGCTACTGTCTACATCTCAGTACACCTTGATTGTTCTATGTGTTTCATTGAGTTTGTCATTTTTTTTTTGAGACGGAGTTTCACTCTTGTCGCCCAGGCTGTAGTGCAGTGGCACGATCTCGGCTCACTGCAAGCTCCACCTCCCGGGTTCAAGTGATTCTCCTGCCTCAGCCTCCCCAGTAGCTAGGATTACAGGCGCCCGCCACCATGCCTGGCTAATTTTTTGTATGTTTAATAGAGGCGGAGTTTCGCCATGTTGGGCAGGCTGATCTCAAACTCCTGACCTCAGGTGATCCGCCTGCCTCGGCCTCCCAAAGTGCAGGGATTACAGGTGTGAGCCACGGCGCCCAGCCAAGTCATCATTCGTTTGAAGTTACGTGTTTCTGAATTCTAGGGGTACAGTATAAACTATTGTTTAACCAACAGTTTGAAGATCTGCAAATGTCTTCAGAAGTATAAATGTTCACAAACGGAAAGTGTCTCCTGACTTTAGAGAAATGCAGAAGTACCCCATTGGGTATGAATAAGTTCTCCAGAGTCTCTCTTTAGTTCTAGGGTAGGATAGAGGTGGAGCCAGAAGGGTCTGTGTCTGCAGTTGTGTCAGTGTTACCCTTCTTCAGCCTCCTGCACAGTGAGTGACCTCCAAGGATTATTCAGGGTTTGGGAATAGAGAATTGTAAAATGTATTTTAGATGGTCCAACCTTTTCTCAAAATCCTCTTCAAAGGAAAACTAGCCTCTTCCTCACCATTCCCTGCTGTACTGAGGAAGAGGACCTGATGTTCCTTGAAGGAGAGTGGCCATTTCTATACCACAAGAGCCTACTCTGCCCTATGACTGGATGCCTGGCCAACCCCCGACATTAAGGCAGCAAGCAACCCCAGTACTGCACAAAGTTCTGCAGCAACAGAAGTGATGATTAAATAGGGCAGTGGATTCTCTTGGGAATGTGAACTGGGAAATTCCAAAAAACAATCAGTCAGTATCATGAGGAGTATCAGGAAGAACACAGAAGAGCAGCCGAGGCATGCTCGCAGTGAACAGCACGGAGATGAAGGGCCACCTCAGTGTTAGATCCTTCCAGGGGCCATGTAACATTTCACTCACCGGGAGGCCACTGCTGCCAGATGCTCCTGTGATGTACCTCTCTCTCATTGCCACAGGTATGCTGCAACAAGCCCCCAGTGACTAAGGTAGCCTGAAGGAGTGTCAGTTCCTGGAAAACAAAAAATCACTGTACTGTCAGAGGTAGTCACTTAGTCAGTGCTACTCAAAGTGTGGTCCAAGGACCAGTGGAATCCATCACTGTTCCAGTGTGCAGAAATGAAGCATAGAAATAGAATAAGCATTTGGAAACCTTTAAATAGGAATTTGACCTTGCCCCAGCATCCAATTTTATGTCTGTTAAATCTAACAATAAAAAGTTGAGCTTGCATTGCGTAAGTCTATGGGAGTTTTTTTCACTTCATTTTCCTAATAATTTATTTTTATTGTGTTTTATGAAAGCATCGGTCAGTATGTGAAGGACTGAAAACTGTCAAGTATTTAAAAACTGGTGCTTCACAACAGACAGTTTGAGGAGCACTGATCTAGTCCCCTGTTTACAAACGTGATTTCTTGACCCATTCGTGGGTAGTAATCCGTTAAGGCGTCACGAAATTAATTTGTGTGGATACCAGCATTAACAAAAGAATAGAATAAAAAGTATCAGGGTACATTGCATGAATTCAGGGTTACTTTTTTGTGAAATTTTTATATTAGAAAGTATATGCAAATGCATATACACATACACACTTCTATATTTTTGCATGTATATAAAACAGAAAAAGGAACCTGGGATGCCCATGTTTTGTTGTAAATGATACTTCTGCTTTTCCAATAGTTGTAAGGAAAATGTCTGCACATCTTTGGAAAGCTATGTGTTGTCCATCGCACACCCTTCTGCTATCTTTTATCTGATTTGGATTCTATGGGAGCTATTTCACAACTTTGTAAACTGTAACTAGCTGATAGCATTGCAAAATAATTGTTGTCTGTAAACATTCAAGTTTTGTCCCTCTGGTAGAGGTTCAATTGACTCCCACTCCCTCTGTGGAAAAAGTCAGTTTTGCCCTTTTTTTGTGCATTCATTTCAATATTCTTGATCTATACATGTTCTTTGTATTCTCTTTTGAGCCAGTTAGTCATAATATCTGCCTAGTTCTTTCATTGATTGAGTTATACAAAATCTCTAACATATGTTCATGTTCAATCTGTATGAGTCATGATTCTATCTTTTTTTTTTTTTTTGAAAATTACCTTTTAACGTAGGTCACAGTAGAGTTTTCATGCATCAGGTGGCAGTGTTTGTTCAAACTTAGGTCAACTGATCAAATGGGATACCTCGACAGGAAGGCAAGCCTGGATCCCTAGCAAGGCAGAAGGACTTCCTGGTTTAACTTTGTGCTATTGCCTAGAGGAATCAAAAGGAAGGGGAAAATTTTATTGTGAAAGATCATATGCCAGCAATGATTTTAATTGCTGCTCTGTAAGATCCCTCCCACGTTTTGTTCCCATGATGTTTGAAATACACACCTCTTTTACTACAGCTCAGAAAAATCTGAAGATACAAATGAATGTGGACTACGCAAATTAGAAGTACAAGGTCTCAGATATAGCAAGAAAGAACACCAGCCTGAGAATCAAAAATTTAGGTTCTAGGCCCAACTTGATCCCTAATTAGCTGTATGATTTGATTTTAAGCATGTTGACTTAGCTTCTCTGGGCCTCATATTCTTTATCTGTACATTGATTTACCTTAAGCTGGTAGCTTTCAATTTCTTTTCAGGCACAACAACTTTTCTTTTTTTCAAAAGAAAGCTTGCACACAGTTTTAATGTGCGAAACAAGATAATAACTCTGGTTTAGTAGGGTGTCTGCTTGGTTTCAACTCCTCCACTATGGTGGCCTCTAATCATAGGGGCCCCTCAGAATTCTGAGGATTCCATGACGCACAGTCTGAGAAGCATGGAATCCAAGAGCACTAACACTCTTCCTAATGCTGCGATGTTGCAGTCAATTACTTTGTCTCTGGCTTAAGAGCATTCAAAATCTTTTCCAAGTTGTTCCACCCTTTCCTTCCTTGCCCCATCCCCACCCTGTTGACTATCTCCAATTTTAGCTCTGACCTTTAAAGTCCTTGTTCTAGCTTCAGTTCCTTCAACTGCTGGGATCCACCCCACAGCTTTGGTCCAAAACTAAACGTATGGGATGTATTCCACTGTATTCTAATGATCTGTTTAATTATCTGCTTCCCCCACCAGACTGAATTCCCTGAGAGTGGGAGTCTTGTCTTCTCACCTTTGTCTCCCAGGTCCAGTGCCAAGACTCGTCCTCTTCTCTATTCTCAGTACACACTGTCTGAGTTCTCTCCTCTACCCTACCTATGTATGTTCTACTCAGATCTCTCTCCTCAATTTTAGCCTCTCATGTACAACTACTTTCCAGACAATTCCACTTTGGGTAGCTCATAGGCTCTTCAAAAGCAGCACATCCAGTTCTATAGCTTCCATTCAGAATCTTCACCTTCTCCTAAAGTCCTATCTCAAGGAAAGATGCTGCAATCTACCTGCTGCCCAAGCCAGAAATCCTTGACACCTTACTTTCTTTCATTTCCACTTCCATATCCAACCCTTTAATTCCACCTCCTACTATTTTTGAATCCAGCTACACTTTTTTTAGAGATGGAGTCTTGCTATGTTGTCCACACTAGATTTAAGTGATCCCCCTGTCTCAGCCTCCTGAGGAGCTGGAGCTACACGTGTGTGCCACAGCACCAATGATCTATGTCTTTCCATTTCCACGACTGTTGCCCAGGTTAAGATCACATGGATAATAACAGATCATTTTGATGGTGCTTCCAAGGTGCCAACTTGGAACATTAGATCCTTCAATGTGCATATCTGCTCTGGTTATTACTGTAGCCCCATTTTATCATTAAGGAAACTGAAGTTTAAAGAGAATAAATAATTTACCTAAGCTGGTAAGTGTTGGAGCTGAGAATTTAGTCCCTTTCTCTCCAATGCCAATACTCCAGCCCTTAACTGTAATATTACAACTGAAATATTAACTAATGTTGTATCCCTACTATCAGCTTTGCCTTCTAAGTCTTTTCTTCCCATTCTACAGCCCAGGGATTTTTAAGAAATAGTGATCTTACTGTGTCCGGAATTTACTCCTTCTGGCGGGTTCTGTTACAGTTCTTAAAGATAGTGTGTCCGGAGTTTGTTCCTTCAGACGTTCAGATGTGTCCGGAGTTTCTTCCTTCCAGTGGGTACGTGGTCTCACTGACTCGAGGAATGAAGCCACATACCCTCGCAGTGAGTGTTATAGCTCTTAGAGGGGCGAATCCGGAGTTGTTTGTTCCTCCCAGTGGGTTCGTGGTCTCGCTGACTTCAGGAATGAAGCCACAGAGCCTGGCGGTGAGTGTTAGCGTTCGTAGACCTCATTCGGACGCGAAGAGTGAGCAAGATTTACTATGGAGAGCGAAAAAACAAGGCTTCCACCCGGAAACGACCCCCAGCAGGTTGCCGCTGCTGGCTGGCTGGGTGCGGGGGGGTTGGGGGGGGCGCAGCTTTTATTCCCTTATTTGTCCCCGCCCACATCCTGCTGATTGGTCCATTTTACAGAGAGCTGATTGGTTCATTTTACAGAGTGCTGATTGGTCCATTTTTACAGAGTGCATTTACAATCTTTTAGCTAGATGCAGAGCACTGTTTGGTGTGTTTACAATCCTCTAGCTAGACAGAAAAGTTCTCCAAGTCCCCCACTCCACCCAGAAATGTCCAGCTGGCTTCACCTCTCATTATCATGTATCGTTCACTTAAAATTCTTCATTATTTTTCCTTTGCCCAGGGATACAATAGAAATGTGTTAATATCTCACTACGCCCTTCATAATCTGTGTCTGGTGTCTTTTCTTGCTACTCTCACCCTTGGCTTCAGTCATACTGAACCATTTATGATATGGGGGGCATATATTACAGTATTTTCCTTTCATCCTCAATATCTTATTTTTCCTCTGCTTGAGAAATTCTTTATTTCCCCAATAAATATAGCCAATTTATTGGCTTTACCCAGCCAGCTCCTAGTTATACTTCAGTTCTCAGCTCAGAAATGTTCAACTCTAAGAAACACTCTGTGCCTATTGCTGTTCCCAGAGCACCGTGTATCTTCTGAAGCTACCATTGTGACTCTACATTATAAATGCTTATGTATTTGTCCGTATCCTCCCCCAGTACAAGCTCCCAGAGGGAGACTACTTTTGATTTATTCAACATTGCCTGTTGTCTTAACTTGGGTTCCTTAGAAGCAGACCCTGAGATGAGAATTCTTACTCAAGTGATTTACTGAGGGTGAAATTCATATGAGTGAGGGAAACTGGATAGGGCTGGAGAGATCAATCAAGCTGTGGGTCTAGCCTCAGCCTGATTCCAGGGGGCGCTTTGGAGCTTGAATGACATCACAGAGTCAGCCCACTTGAGACAAGGGGACTGCGCTTTTATTCCCATCCCTAACAACCGGACATTGGCTGCAAGCTGCCCCTAGAGTGTGTGTGTGTGTATGTGTGTGTGGTGAGGGGATGAAGGTAGCATAACCTCCCAGGCATCCAGGCATCGCTGTGGGGAGTGCTTCCCTGCTGCAGGGCTCCAGAGAAGGGTGCAAGTGTGAGTCCTTAGTAGCTGGGGGATGGGTGCTCCGCCAGACAGCGGGGATCTACTACATACCCCAGCCGCTAGAAAATGTCCTACCACATCACACTCAATACATGCCAAAGAAAGAAATGATAGAACTTTTTCAACCACCTATTTCTCATTTATTCCCGGCTGAATGATTTTTCTAGTAGATTCGATTCTCTAATATTCCCAATCTTGATTTTTTTTTTAAAGTCTCTCAATTTTCTTCCACCTTTCCTAAACACTAATCACTTTATAAGATTTCCAAACTTGGGTAACTCTAGTTTCTCAGCTCATGTGCTTCATTAAGTTCTAGACAAACATGAGCACGGCCATTAATATTTCTACAACTTAATTAGTTGAGGTCTGACTGGTTACTGGTCAGAATGTACACATCTTCTCAAATTGAGTGGGACTTATGGGGAGAAGGTTTCTGTCAATTATGGGAAAATTTGATTTTTAAAAAATTAATTTTTTGTTTGTTTTGTTTTGTTTTGAAACGGAGTCTCACTCTGTCCCCAAGGCTGGAGTGGAGTGGCGTGATCTCAGCTCACTGCAAGCTCCGCCTCCCGGGTTCACGCCATTCCCCTGCCTCAGCCTCCCCACTAGCTGGGACTACAGGCGCCCACCACCACGACAGTCTAATTTTTTGCATTTTTAGTAGAGACAGGGTTTCACTGTGTTAGCCAGGATGGTCTCGATCTCCTGACCTTGTGATCCACCCACCTTGGCCTCCCAAAGTGCTGGGATTACAGGCGTGAGCCACCGTGCCCAGCCTGGAAAATTTGATTTTTAAACCATTTGTCTAGAACAATTTACTCCAAAATATCTACCTATATACCTTGGGGGTCTACCCAGAGAGATCTGTGAATTCTCTGTAATCCATGAATACATATTCCAGGCTGTGTGCCCTTACCTCTGGCATTCAGCTACCACCTGCTCAGATGGATGGACACCAGCAGCCTCCTCCCTGATGGCGAAGTTGGACCACATGGAGGGAAGACGACTTCTTCCCACAAGAAGGTTCCCTTCTGCTCAAGTGGACTGGAGACCTGAGCTTATTCCTCAAGGAAATTTTCTCTCTGGAAGAAGTCTAACCCAATCAGACTCAGACAAAAGGTAAGAGTCTTAAAGATAGAGATCGGGTCCTGTTCTTCTTTACGTAAAAACTAATAATATCTCACACTCAACTGTTTAAAAGTGCTTTCACATATTGTATCTCATCTGATCCTCAATAAAATCCCACCTATGAGAAAACTGAGACATCTAGCAGTCAAGTGACTCACCTAAGATCACACCTAAGACCAACAAACGGCAGAGCTGTGATTCAAACCCAGGATCTCTGATGCCAAATATGAAGGTCTTTTCAGAGTACCCTGCTGTGTAACACAAGGCCTGGCTTACTCTATGCCCCTCATTAGCTTTTCGTTGAGTTGAATTACCTATGGCTTCTGTTATTCGTGTCCAGTGCACCCCTTCTTTAGATAACAAAAAGTAGATGATGGACTAGTCTGTGTCAGCTAAAGCATTGTGCCAATGAGGTCCAGGTCATTGGTTCAACTCCCAAAAGACCAGTTACCTTTGCCTCAAGATGGCAGTAAGCTTAGTTCTGCTGATACAGGCCACTGCCCTAATCACTCATTTTGCCTATGAGTCAACATCAGAGAATGGCAAAAGGATTTGGATAGAGCAGAGCAAGTTCATTACTAATTCTAGAGGGACATGGGGAAGAAAATCTTATTGCTTTTATTTTTACCCAGGAAAAGGGATAGTGCATCACTGGACTTAGCCGTAGAAGGCTCTGGGTTGATACATGTGGAGTTGAATTCAGTGACTTGAGCGGATCTGACCCAGAAAGGCTTCATGAGGAGGGGGTGTGCCAGGCTGAAGTGAGAAAAAGGGCTGGGAAGAAATGACCAGCTGGAAAGGCCAGTCCAGCACCGCCAAAGTCTTCAAACAGAAGGCTGCAGGGGACATTTTCTGCTAGAGATAACTTGAAGACTTTGAGGAGTAGGAAAGTGTCATGGTTCTGGAGGCTAAATTTAAAATCCAGAGCCCCAAATAAAACCTTCACTCAGGTTCTCTTCTTCCATTCCTATAACTTAGCCTATGGTGCTGACAAGGAAGCAAATACTTAAAAACTGCAGAGCTCTTATTATCAATAATTGTTATACCATTCAATGCAATAAACACTGACAAGCCTGTTTTGCATCCACTGCTGTACAACATGCTGGGGTTGGGGTTCATGAAATCTCTGACCATAAGTTATCATCCAAGGAGTAAAATGATTGTAGTACATTATACAGATCAAGCAAAAATAAGTTCTACTTAGTGACTGCTCTGAGAGTTTAAAGGGAAAAGTTGACTATGGTCAGATTCCTTTGGAAGAACTTCTCAGGAGGGGACTGAGTTAGTCTTTGAAGAACTGGCAGGATCTGAATCTGAAGGTGGAGGGAGGTAGAAAGAGGATTCATCCCCTGAATCCAGTGCCCCACATACCTCCTTTGGGCCCACCTTACTGTTTCAGCCATTGCTATAGCAACCAGCTATGAGCAAGTGAAACCTGGCAGAGCCTTGTCTTTGGTTGCAGAGAGCAGTGCTCACCTTCTGTTCCTGGTTTCTGTGCCACATCTGCCTGCAGGAACCTGCTCGCCATTCTGATACACATGCAAACCTGAGAGTATGGGGAAGTTAACAACCAAAGGACAATACTTGATCAGTGGGAGCAGACACTGGTAGATTAATACTTCCCTCTTCCACCTTGCAGGCTGCCAAGTCTGAGATGCATTCTACAGGGGCTTCATAGCCTTCTAAGTAGGACTGAGCTCTGGTTGCCCACAACGATGATCCGATAAAGTCATCATGGATTGGCTTCTCCTTCTTCCTTCTTTCAGCCTTCACAGACCTCAAAGGTCCCAATCCTACTTCTTAGCATAACTCCCCCAATTCAACCACCTGTATGAGCCATTTTTTGGGAGGGAACATGAACTAAAGTTAAAAATGGGCATGTTGCTTTTTCCCTATATCCCTGAAAAGTAACTTCCAGAGAAAGGAGAAAGCTGAACAACGTGGCACAGGGAAAAGGTGCAGATTCTCTTTACTACACCTCCCAAACCCCTAACTGGCTCCCACCTTTTGATCAATCCTTGGGGACTTCACTTAGAGCCACCAGGGGTCTTTAAAGAGCTCCCTGAAGCCTGAGTGATGGGAAGCCTCACACCCATGTGGTAGGGGACATTTCACTGAGAGTGACACAGCCAAGCCCTCCTCTCCTTCCCCAATTCCTTCAGACATCTCTGAAAGCTGAAAGGGGTTCTTGCGTTCCCAGGCCAAGGACTGCAGGGAAGGAGGTAGCTGACCCTCAGCCTCCCTGAAACATCCTTTGTGGGACTCCCATCCCTACCACCTCTTTAAGTTCTCAGACCTCAGCACTGGGCTGGGATCTTCCCAGGACCACCAGCCCACCCAGCCCCAGAGTATATCCACCAGAAGCCATGCTCAGAAGCTGGCCTGATCTTGGTAATAGTCCTGACTCTTTCCAAGCATAGACCATGCTGGGTTTTATGCCTCACAAGTGAAGTGTGATAACAAGAACTTGGAGAGGATCTAAAGCAACCAAAGGGCAGGGCATGGTGGCTCATGCTTGTAATCCCAGCACTCTGGGAGGCTGAAGTGGGAGGGCCACTTGAAGCAGGAGGATTGCTTGAGGCCAGAAATTCATGTTTACAGTGAGCTACAAGCTGCATTACAGCCTGAATGACAGAGCAAGATCCTGTCTCAAAAAAAAAAAAAAAAGTAAAATAAGATAAAGCAACCAAAGGGATATGAGTTTGAAAAACAGCTTTAGGCTGCACCCTTAGAGAAGTGGGGCAACTTACCTTCTCGAAAAGGCAGGAAGTGCAAGGATGGCCACTCAGCCCAGAGGAGGACACGATATGAGAGACTGGGGCAAGACAGAACTTTGGCCTTGCGAAGACTGTGGAAGGACTTGAATTTGCTGGGGAGGTGAGACGGGAAAGATAATTGGAGAGTGTGAAGAAAGGATTGCTAAATAGTTTTTTTCTGGCAACATTTTAAAAAGTTCAGGTAGTTTAGACACGGCTGAGGCAATGCTTGGAGAGAGTCGTGGGAGTGGGCTTTTTCTTCGCAGCAATCTCTCCAGCCCTGAGTGCCCCCGTCAGATTCTACCCTTGTACACTTGAAGGCACATGAAAGTGATAAGGAGAAGAAGGGAGAGAGGACAGCGGAGAAGGAAAGGTGAGAGAATGACATTGGTCATTGCTGTGGCACATTTCAGGTCACCGAGGCTGCCCACCTGCAGGAATCCTTACACAGTCTTCCCGGGCCTGTAATATGGGACCCTCTTCAGGGAAGCAGTATGGCCTAGGATTAAGAACACTAGCCTTGGAGTCAGACCCAAAGGTCCCAGAGCTGTTTATTGGCTAAACAACCCTTGCTCAACAAGTATTTACCTTCTGGGGCCACTGTTTCCTCATGTAGAATGGGAGCTCCATGAAGTCTGCCTTATTCTCTACAAGAGCCCTAGAGCCTCGTATTGCACCTGGCGATACATATTTGCTGAGTGAATAAATAAATCTATAAAATGAGAATAACCTTATTACTACTCCAAAGGCAGTAAAATCACGATAAGGAACGTGGATGCTGGAGCCAGACTCCCTGGATTTGAATCTGGGCTCAGCCGCTTCCATTACTGCCACTTAGCAGGTTAGTGAATCTTTCTACGCCTCTCTGTGCCTCAGTTTCCTTGTCAGTGAAATGGGGGTGATAACAGAACACCTACCTCAAAAGATTGTTGTGAGGCTTAAAACAAGTTAATGTATGTGAAATGCAGAAAATAGTGCCTGACTATGTATCAGTTCACTATTGTTATAAGGGTTAATTGACTAAATCCAGAAAAAGTAGTGAGAATTTCATGTTTTATTCTATATACTTCTGAACTATTCAAATCTCTCTCTCTCTTTCTCTTTGAGATATAGTCTTGCTCTGCCCCCTACCCCCAGGGTGGACTGCAGTGGTATGATCTCGGCTCACTGCAACCTCTACCTCCTGGGTTCAAGCAATTCTTGTGCCTCAGGCTCCTGAGTAGCTGGGACTACAGGCATGTGCCACTGTGCCTGGCTAATTTTTGTAGTTTTAGTAGAGAACGGGGTTTCTCCATGTTGGCCAGGCTGGTCTTGAACTCCTGACATGAAGTGATCTTCCCACCTCGGCTTCCCAAAGTGCTGGGATTACAGATGTGAGCCACCGCACCCGGCCTCAAGTCTCTTATAATAAAATGTAATCAGATATTATTATTACTAAATATTTTTAAGCAGTTAGCTCATTACCTGCTACATTGTAAACTCTCACTAAATGCTGGCTGTTGTTGTTGTTATTGAAAAAAAAATCATTCTGATCTTACTAGGTCTGCCAGTTGATGATAAAGCCAAAAGTTTGTCCTCAGGATCAACTTAGAATAGGAGCAGGCAATTGCAGGCTTTAACTGAAGAAGGATCCCCAGGAAAACTGCTATTGGCATTGAATAGGATGAGAGTAGTGGGAGCTGCATTGGTTGTAATGTTTAGCCGCAGGCTAGAGAAACAGACTTGAACAGGAGAAAAACAGTGCCTTGCAGAAGCACATACACTGAGTGTAACTGTTTGTAATATACCAGACCAATTTCTTCTTTTTTACAGTTTATTTCCATTCCTAGTCAGAGGAGCTGGTCCAATTCCTCAGGAAGTAGTTACAAAACTCCTATTTTTTTTTTCAGCCCTACCATTGGGGTTGTGGGAAAAAGAAAAACCCTACACGGCAGCCCTAACTCTTGCAGAGAGAATATGTTAAATCATAAAGCAAGATCATATATGATCACATCTCAAAGTGCACAAAACAGGAAACTGCTACAGTAAGTTAAGACAAGGGAGACATCAATTCATTTGTTCATGCTCGCATGTATTCATTTACTGACTCATTATCTAAAAGACACTAAGCACCCACTGCACCGAAGGCCATAAGAGACAGGGAGCTTGGGGTGGGTTCCCTTCCCTCAAGGAACCTACGCTTCATTGAGTTGGTGTCAATCTGTATGAGAATAACTCCAATACGGGGCAGAATGTGATCATGCTTTATGAGGCCACAGAGCTTGCTTGGGGTGAGTGTTATCAGAGTTGCCTGGTTGAGTAGTCTGGTATGGCTTTTTGAGGGTGGTGGGACTTGATTTGGACCTTGAAGGTGTGGTATTAGCTAAACAGATGGGCATGAAAGTTGGCATCCCAAGCAAGAAGACACTAGGAGGAAGCTCACGGAGGCAGGGATGATCATGGCTGTTATATTATTGATTCATCAATGCACTGAACAAACTTTCGTTTTGAAATATCTATTATGTGCTTGAAAGATGAACACATCATCATTCTTTCCCTCAAACAGTTTTTAGTTTAATGGGGGAGGCAAACACATAAAGAAAAACGTCTATTACAGTGTGGTAAGTGTATTAGCCAAGGTAGGTATAAAGTTGCATGCAGAAGGTTCTCCCGGGGAATGAGCTGGGGGCTCAGAGGGTGAGGAGGGAGCCATGGTGCTGCAAGCACAAAGGGCTGCAGAGGCCCTTTAGGAGGTACATTGGAGGAAAGGGTATATGGGCCACTGGAGAGTGATGGGAAATGAGGTAGCTAGATGGGTAGAGATCAGATCATAAAGGCATGCTGAGGACGTTCTATGGAATTTGGGTTTTATTCAGAGGACAGGGCAATCACTGAAAGGTTTCATAGGAAAGGACATACTACATTTGCATTTTAGAAAGATAATAAATTATAACATTGTCTTATATTATTTACACTATTTAGGGCCAACTATGATTTAAACATCGAGCCTCACAATAATGTTAATTATCTCCAGAGAGATGCATGCACACTTGCCCCAAGTCAGTTGAGTAGTAAGGAGTAGAAAGATGCTCTGTCTACAGGGCCAAACTCTTAACCCTTATACTCTGCTACTTCTGCAGCATGGAGGAGGGAGGCCAGGGGGTGGTGAGGAAAGAGGCAGGAGCTGAAGTCAGAATGAAAAATAATGAGGCCAGAACTAAAGCAGTAGGGGTGAGAATACAGAGAAAGAAACAGAATCCAGAAATGTTGAGTAAGTAGGCTCTACCAGATGTTAGGATTGATTAGATGTAGGGAGAAATGTGAAGGGAGGACTGGAATGACTCCCAGGTTCTGCTCCTCTAAGTGTGTCTCGTGTGAGGCTGCTACCAGTGAGAGGAACTATAGGAAGTAAAGGAGGTGAGGAGATAATGAATTGAGGAAGCTGTGGGACTCCATGGCAGAGATCCTAGTGGGGAGTGGGACAGACCCAGCTGGAGCTTAGGAGCCAGGAATGGGCTGGAAGAAGAGACTGGGAAATCTGACGGATTGGCTGGGGCAGCAAGGACTGATTAGGTTGCAGGAAGCTGAGATGACAGGATAACATATGGATTTGAATTTGAAGACTATAAAAAGTCGCTGAGGCCTTTTGATTACGGAAGCAACATGGTCAGTAACAGCTTTTCAAATGTCAAGCCTCAAACTAAAATATCCAAGAACTGACACGGAATTTTATTTCCAACCTTGCTTCCGGTCTCTGGTGAAAGCAACATCTCAGTAAGGATGGGCCAGTCCCCCATGCTCAGGGTGAAGACCAGGTTCTGGGGGGCTTAGCAGGCACTGGGGAAGGGAGCTGGTCCTTGACCGCTTTCCCCCTCCTGCCCCTGGGACATCCTCATCCTGTAGCTCTACTCCACAAGGGTCCCAGCCACAGCTCCTCCAGAGGGTTGCAAGGTCTTTCCTGGTCTGAAAGAGGTGAAGGGCTGGAACCCCTGTATTCACAAGCACTTGTCTCTTTGTTTTGTCCCTCATGTCACCTATATCCACCAGGATATGAAAAGGAATGTTGCAGGTGAAGCAGACGTGGAAAATATTAATAATATCGTGAATATTATCCTGCCATTTAATTAAAATCGTATTTTGGGAAAACCAGTTCACAACACTGGACAAGGTCTAATGGAGGAGGGAAAGGACAGGAAACAGGCAGACCAACTTAGAGACTATTGCAGTAACAGCAGTGTTGTGCGGTACTGTGTAACTTATGGTGCACTTTGACCGCTCGTTTGATCCTCATAGTGTCTCTGCAAGTTGGCCTTACTAGCCTTATTTTACAGATAGGGCAACCAAGAAAAGTTAGCTCAATGAGACAAAATCATCTGGCTAGCAAATAGAAGAGCTCAGGCTTAACACCTTGGTCTTCCAATAAAAACCTTTAAGAGAAAAAAGAATCCCATCTTCCAGTGCATTCATCACCTGCTGCACATCCCACAACACCAGGCTGCCTCTCGGGAATAAGGTGCTCTAAACATCAGAGCCTAAACATGCATTTGGAGGCTCTGTCTTCTGAGAAGATCCCACTGGGAAACAAGTCTGCACCACCTTAAAGGATTCCTCTGGGCTTTGGAAGGGACTTCCCACAGAGAACTGCTTCCAATCATAACACATTCAGCCTTCTGCAAGGTCCCTGTGTAACTAACTGTCGAGGCACAGTAGAAAGCCGGCTCCAAAAACCATCCTCTGTTCATGCCTAATGAATCCCTGGTATACGCTGTCAGGATTTAAGAGGCAGGTGTCGCTCCCCTGATGCTTTGAATAGGAACTTGTTCAAATCATGTAGCCTCTCTAGGAACAGTTTTTCAAGAGTGTTTTATAATTTTTCATGTGTAGCAGTAGTGAGGGGGTGGATTCAGAGGAAGAAGGAGGAAGTACTGATGGGGGAGGCAGGAAAAGAAATGCCATCCTGGATCAGAGCTGTGAACGTCAAAGGAGAGGGGTGATCCTCACCTCAGGAGATGAGAGGCTGGAAGAGAATGGCTGTGAAGGTAAAGGAAAGAAAGAATTTAGATGTGGTAGGTGGAGACCTCTCTACAGAGAAACACAGAAGAGGTTTCTATTTCCCCAGATGATAGCTAGTAGTCAAGGCTTCCTGGCCTCACCATCATCCTCTGCAGGCATCTCCACATCAACCAGGCCAGGCCGCTCCTCCTTCTACCCCCCTCAGTAACCCCCAACCCTTTCTCTCGTTTATACAACCCAATATCTATACATTTGTTCATCTGGTTTACTCTTTCTGGATCACTCTCTACCCTTTGCTTTACTTCATTGATCAGAATCAAATTTAAGTGCTGAATGCCCTGTAAGTCTGACCTGAAACTCCAGCCTACAGTGGTTCTTATTGCCTGTACCAGCAGTTCTCAAACCCTAGCATGCATCAGAATCACTCAGGGGGCATTTGAAAACACACGTTGCCAGGACCCCCAGAGTTTCTGATTCCCAGAGTTACTGATTCAGTAGGTCTGGGCCAGAGCCTGAGAATTTACCTTGCTAACAAGTTCCCAAATGACCCTCGCTGATGCTTCTTGTCTGGGAACCCCTAACCTGTACCATTGATTTAGCCTTAATCATGCACTACCCTGTGCTGATACTCTAACTGAGTATCCAGATGCAGCTGTGAACATATCAAAGGCAGTGATGTGGTAGGTACTGAGCTATATCCCCCACAGGACCTGGCTAGCATACTCAGAGCAGTTACCCAAACCCAATATAATTTATTAGTTGTTGTGAAAAGTTAGTATTGGTTTTAGGTAAAATTAGGAAGACAGTAGTTTGTCCACAGGAACCTTCCACTTTCCCTCCTCCATTTCCCAACCAACTTCTGTGTCTCTCACTCTTCCTCCTCCAAGCGACCCAGGCTCCCCTAAACATAGGCTTGCCCAATACCCAGAGCTCTCCCATCTGCCCCTCAAAGTTTACAGGCAATTCTCATAAGAAGTTTGACTGAGGCTGGGCATAGTGGCTCACGCCTGTAACCCCAGCACTTTGGGAGGCCGAGGCAGGTGGATCACAAGGTCAGGAGTTCAAGACCAGCCTGGCCAACACGGTGAAACCCCATCTCTACTAAAAATACAAAAAAAATGGTGGCAGGCACCTGTAGTCCCAGCTACTTGGAGGCTGAGGCAGGAGAACCACTTGAATCTGGGAGGCGGAGGTTGCAGTAAGCCGAGATCGCGCCATTGCACTGTAGCCTGGGTGACAGACCTAGACTCTGTCTCAAAAAAAAAAAAAAAGAAGCTTGACTGAGAAGTTAAGAGACAGTTGAGCTTATGAGCTTATTTAAATACTGATGGAGAGAGGCCAGCAGTGGTGCCGGTGTGGGAAAGAGAGGGAATAATGGCAGGTGAGATCCACAGGGCAAGAAGGATTTGCTTAGACAGGAGCAGGGACACCTCTGCCACTGTAAATGGAAAAAGGAAAAAATGGATTTAGATGCAGGAATAATGAAGCTTTAGATGCTAGGTGACTCCCAGCTCTAACATCTTGTGATTCCATGAAATTAAATTGCCACAGTGTCAGTGGCTTCATATGTCACCTCTCCCTGGCAGAGCTTTAACCCAAGGAAATGAATGTTTCAGGAAAGGCTCTTAGGCTATGGGAGGCCTGCCAGTGGGACAGCAGGGCCTTCCCAGTGGTCTTGAATACCTGTTGCCCCACTAGGCAAAGTGGGATTGGGAAAATGGGATAAATATATCCAACTGTGACAATGTAAGAACTACAGCAAGGCCACAGAGCTAATAGGTTCTGGAGCCAGATTTAGAACTCTATATCACTCAAGCCCGCAGTCATCTGGCCACCCAGTCACATTCTGACCACCTGAAATTGCAAGGGAGAGCTGGAAGTATTAGGAACAACTTCTTCCTAACCCTTGGGCTAGAGACTTGACATGACATGCTCCATCCCAGACCCACACAGCCCCAGCCCATCTCTGGGGCTCTAAGAAACACCTGATAGTGACAGGAATAATAACAGCAATAATAATTTATCAAATGTCTCCTCAATTAAACTAGCATGTAAGGTGCCTGGTACATCGTTCCAAAACCTGAATCATAGGAAGAAGTCAACAAATGCAAGCTGTCATCCTCCTCCTCCTTCTCCTCCTCTTTCTCATTATCACCACCTTCACCGTCTGCCAGTAACCATACTAGGTACTTTATATATATTTTTAGGTATATTTTTTCCTGATTACAAAAGTAACCAGTGTTTAAAAATTCTAACGAGAAATGCATAACATAAAAAGACCAAGTGTAGTGCACTAGAAAGAGGGAAAGCGCATAAAAAGTTGCTGACCAATGCCTTATAAAAAGTCACATAAAAAGCACAGCAGACTGTCTATGTTTACTTTCTGGTTCTTCTAATACTCACTGGGTGGTCTTATTTAACTCTTCTATGCTCCAGTTTTCTTATTTGTTAAATGACAGCAATGATAGTTCTAACATCTAGTGTTCTTGGGAAATTTAAATAAGATGCTGTATACATAAGGCAATGAGCACAGTGCTCTGCACATAGTAAGCAGTCCATATAAAGTGGTTATTATTTATATTATTTTTTAATAAATAAAATTCTTCGTGATCCACATGTCAGAAGTAACCCATATTGGCCAGGCACGGTGGCTCATGCCTGTAATCCCAGCATTTTGGGAGGCCGAGGCAGGTGGATCACCTGAGGTCAGAAGTTCAAGACCAGCCTGGCCAACATGGCGAAACCCTGTCTCTACTAAAAATACAAAAATTATCAGGGCATGATGGCATGCGCCTGTAGTCCCAGCTACCTGGGAGGTTGAGGCAGGAGACTCGCTTGAACCTGGGAGGTAGAGGTTGCAGTGAGCCAAGATTGCATCGTTGCACTTCCAGCCTGGGCAACAGAGCAAGACTCCATCTCAAAAAAAAAAAAAAGAAAGAAAGAAAGAAAAGAAAAGAAAGAAAGAAAAAGAAATAACCCATATTCATAGCTTATTGCATATTTTTCAGGCGAGATATATGTATATCTATATACACATTCTATGAGATCCAAAACATATACACTTTTTTACATTTCTTTATTCATTTGACAAATAGTATGGGTGATTCTTAAAACAATCTTACGAAGTACTTATTGATACATGGTTTTGTTTCCATTATATTTCTTCTAAGGTTGCATCTCCACCTCCCAAATATTCAGAGGAAACCTCTGAATGGGTGGATGGGTCAGCAACCTTTTTTTTTTTTTTTGAGACGGAGTTTTACTCTTGTTGCCAAGGCTGGAGTGCAATTGCGCGATCTCGGCTCACTGAAACCTCCATCTCTTGGGTTCAAGCAATTCTCCTGCCTCAGCCTCCCAAGTAGCTGGGATTA
Source organism: Trachypithecus francoisi (assembly GCF_009764315.1). Classification (NCBI taxonomy): domain Eukaryota; kingdom Metazoa; phylum Chordata; class Mammalia; order Primates; family Cercopithecidae; genus Trachypithecus; species Trachypithecus francoisi. The sequence continues at coordinate 100,247,973 of NW_022681470.1, read as the reverse complement.
TAGGCGCCCACCATCACACCTGGCAAATTTTTTGTATTTTTAGTAGAGATGGGGTTTCACCAGTTTGGCCAGGCTGGCCTCGAACTCCTGACCTCAGGTGATCCACCTGCCTCGGCCTCCCAAAGTGCTGGGATTACAGGCGTGAGCCACTGTGCCCCGCCTGGTCAGCAACGTTTTTTATGTGAAGGACCAGACAGAAACAGTTTAAGCTTTGCAGACCATACAGTCTCCGTTGCAGCTACTTAATGCTGTGGTTGTAGTGCAAAAGCAACCGTAGACAATACGTGAACAAATGAGAGAGGCTATGTTCCAATAAAACTTCTTTTTAGTTAGTTTGTTTGTTTTGAGACAAGGTCTTGCTCTGTTGTCCAAGTTGGAGTACAGTCGTGCAATCATAGCTCCCTGTAACCTGGAGCTCCTGGGCTCAAGTCATCCTCCTGCCTCAGCCTCCTGAGTAGCTGGGACTACAGGCATGCACCACCATGCCTGGCTAATTTTTAATTTTTGTAGAAATGAGGTCTTACTATGTCGCCCAGGCTGGTCTTGAACTCCTGGCTTCAAGTGATCCTCCCATCTCCACCTACCAAAACGTTGGGATTACAGGTGTGAGTCACCATGCCCAGCCCCAATAACACTTTATGGAGATTGATATTTGAATTTCCTATAATTTTCAAGTGCCATGAAATATTCTTTTAATTTTTTTCCAACCACTATTTTAAAATGTAATAACCATTCTGAGCTTGCAGATGGTACTGTGTAAAAACAGGTGGCAGGCTGGATTTGGCCTGTGGGTCACGGGGAGCAAGCTAGCTTGCCATTCTGGAGCCTGGTTGAAAATTAGAGGGGCAATGAAGTGTAGAAGTAACATCTTAATATAACCTTCCTGCCTTTTCAGTGAGTAGTGCCTTTTCCTCTTCTTGAGATGCGTGATCCCATCACACCTGTTAAAATTCCCCTGAAGAATTAAAAGTTGTTGCCTCCTCAGAGTCCTCTAAGCACTTCTTTATAGTATATACTAAACACTGGGTGTCCCCCCATACCAAAATTCCTATGAAGCTTCAAACTCCTTGCGTGTTCAATTTACTGCTGTTCATCCAGAACTAGCACAGTGCTTGGCAACCGACAGAGGTTGGGTTGAATCACAAAGCTTCGCTTTCACTCTGTTGGTGCAAGCAAAAGGAATCCATTAGAACCAGTCTAGTGGGAGGGAGAAAGGGGAACGATTTAGAACTAGGAACATCTTAGTGTAGGAAATCTCCACCAGGGCTTTGGGCTTCATTCTCTCTCTCTCTCTCTCTCTCTCCTCTCTCTCTCTCTCTCTGTCTTGGGCCACATGGATTCTTATCTCTATGTCTCTGAGTGGGTCTACTTCTTTTTTTTTTTTCCTCATCAGTTTTATCGGTTCAAGAACTTATAGAGATCAACTAGCTTCTGTGAACCCTACTTTCAAATTTCTGGGAGAAGGCCAGGCACAGCGACTCACGCCTGTAATCCCAGCACTTAGGGAGGCCGAGGTGGGTGGATCACCTGAGGAGTCAGGCATTTGATACCAGCCTGGTCAACATGGTGAAACCCTGTCTCTACGAAAAATACCAAAATTAGCCTGGTATGCTGGTGTGCGCCTGTAATCTCAACTACTCGGGAGGCTGAGGCAGGAGAATCGCTTGAACCCGGAGGCGGAGGCTACAGTGAGCTATCGCACCACTGCACTCCAGCCTGAGAGACAGAGCTCGACTCTGTCTCAAAATAAATAAATAAATAAATTTATGGGAGAGAGAATCGGATTGGCCAGGGGAACTGGTCGTACAGTATATACGTAAGTGCAGAAGCTTAACTGAACGGGTAGTCTAGGGATTATTTTCCAAAAACAGAGGGAACGTGTTGTGCAGACACTTCAAAATGCCTATAATACTTGCTAGCTTCCTTTATTTCATGATGGCTGTGTCATGGTTACTAGTGTACATCTTTCTCTTTTCTACTATCTAGATGGAACGCTCCTTTAGAACAGGGAAAAAGTCTTCCTCATTTTGGTGTCCCCAGTCCTAGCGCAGTCTTTTGCAAGTAATAGGTAACAGCAAACACTTATTGAACTGAATGAAAAACACTACCTTCTATTCAGTCTTTCATGCATCTTTCATCTTTATGAAAGGTACACATTCCATTGCTAGGCAAAAGACATGGTATAAAAGATAAATTTCCTTTTCCTGGCTTCAGTACTGTTTTTTATTAAATTGTCTTTAGCTCAGATAATTGCATTATTTCCATTTTAGGTTTTCAGAGGTCAAACAACCTCAGATCCAGATGTACTATGAATGCAACTATAATAGTTTCAGAGCAATTATCTCCATCCAGCTCTGTAGGGCAGAACAACTCGAACTCTGGAGCCCAGCTGGTGAGAAATCCTTTTATACATAGCCCTCTCAGAATCAGTCCAAACTGAACTCAAGATTAGTTTCAGCAGAGAATCTACTTAGCTGTGGCTAGTGGCCTAGGTAGCTGTTGCCTCTGCAGGCATCTAAGCAGCCCTGAGAACAGCTGAGTGCCCCAGGTCATACCTGAAACTCTCTGCCCATTAACCAAGGCCAGCGTAAGCTCATGTTCAACACCATTGCAGCAGCTAAGGTCAATCAGAAGAGGCAGTCTCTTCCTGGTGAATGAGTCTCTGCAAATGGCTGGAGAGTTTCTCTCCATAGTTTATTACATCCCCTCTGATCTGCTCCCCTGGGGGAGAAGTTGGTTCATTGTTTACCAAAACCAGTTGCTCCCACTGGTAGCTCCGCTGCCTCTTTCTGCTCTGATGAGCTGCAAGCTTCTGGCAGAAGCATATTTCAGGGAAGGGGCATTACAAACACAGCCCACAGCAAATGCAACTTGTTCTTGTTTGTGCCTTCCTTGCTTTGGCTCATATCAATTCCTGAGGCCTTTTTCAGAGTGTTCTAAGCTCCTTTCCACATCTTCATTAGAAGGAGTTGGGGACAGGACAAAGTGGCTTTTCTGTCCTACTGATATGTCCGTTGTATTATTACACATATACCATGTTCATGGTAGACATTCTAAGACTTTCATATCTGGGGTTCTAATAAGGTACAATCCTGGCTGATCTTCTGCAAGAGGACACTGTGTGAGTGTTCACATACATATGTGCCGCATCTCTACATGAAATGCACAGAACTCCAATTTATCGTTAGTTAATGCATTTAAGTAACAATTACAAATACAAATCAAATGCATACGAACTCAAGCAAATCTCTTTGACTCTCCTTTATCAGTTAATCAGGATCCTTCTTAGGTCTTCTGCAACAATTAGAGTTTCTTCAGAAAGTGGTCCAGAAAAAAAAAAAATAGCTATGCTTTTAAAAAAAGATGTTAAGATCTTGGGCATTTAGTCTGTTGGCCAATTCTAGAATGGTCATATGTCGGCCTACCCATATATGAGTCCATCCTTCTGATTTATTATTGTTTAAAAAGAACAAAGAAGCTGCATTCATTTATTCTGAAGGATAGGGGAATTTCTGTTCCTCACTACAATGATGCTGCCTCTCACCAGAGTTCAATGATGTGAATCTCTTGTTAACACATATTTATAAGTTAGTTGTGTTCCCTTAAATATTTTTGCTTATATAAACTGTAGTTCTCAATTTTCTACCCATCTCATAGTACATATTATATATTATATACTACAGTTTGTGGATTACCCAGATGCCTTGTTCTTTCTTCTTACTGGAGCTTTTGGCCATTTAATGCTCTCTAGTGACTTGAAGCTTTGCTGAGAAGAGAAAAAGATGAAATTTAAATGAATAATGTTTAAGTCCTAAATCATGAATTTGTCACTGTGCTTTTCTGAGATGCTTGAACTGTACTGTAGGTCACTTTGAGCGGTCTTTTCAAATAGTATTTTTATTTTGTCCATTTTTAAATTTTTTGACTTTTTTTTTTTTTTTAACTTCCTGCACTATGCTGATGTAGTATTTTTTATTTTTTTTAAGAGACAGGATCTCACTATGTTGGCCACGGTAGTCTCAAACTCCTGGCCTCAGGTGATCCTCCCATCTCAGCCTCCCAAAGTGCTGGGATTACAGGTGTGAGCCACCACACCCAGCCTCAAATAGTATTTTTAAATATTAACATTGTTTCTCTAAGGTGTCCTGTATAGAAAATATTTTCCTTGAGTGTTTGTTTACAGACTAACCATTCAAATGGGAACCTAATAAGGACAAAACAAATGATGATAATTAGTCTGTCCCTTCAGTTATTTGTAGGTCTGAAAAACCATAGCAAGATAGACAATATAAAACAGCTGAAATAACAGAGGCTTTGGGTCAAACAGAACCAGGTTTGAGGCCCTTATAGTTATGAACTGTGTGACCCTGGACAAAGTACTTAATCTCAGCAAGCCTGTAAAATGAGAACAAATATAACATCTAACATTTGTTGATTACTTTTTATGTACTGGGCACTATGCTAATTATGTCACATACATTCATTATCTCATTTTGTCCTCAAAGTAATCCCATGAAGAAAGTACTATTAATATCCTCATCTTACAGAAGAAGAAATTGAAGCTCAGAAAGGTTGAGTAACTTGTCCAGAGTCACAAAGTAGCAGAGCCTGTAACTCAATGTCATGTCTGTCTGGGTCTAGAGACCAAATAAATAAACACCACTAGTAGTACTTCCAATAGTAGTACTCCCCTTACAGGGTGAATTGCAAGGATTAAATGAGATAATGCATATAAGGCACATGCCTAGCACATAGCACTGCTATTCTTACTAAATATTATTATATATTACTAGCTAAAATTTGTATAGCACTTCACTGCTTGTAAAGCTTGTTTACATAGTAACTCGTTGGAAACTGTCTCAGAAAAGTTAAAAGACTTGGCCAAGGTCATTTAGCTTGTAAGCACACTGATATCAGAACCTGAATCTTTCAATTCCAAAACGCAGCCATTTTACCTTGGCTTTTAATCACTGGGGAGTGCTACGTTTTTCTGTAATTTAATTTACTTATTATTAGTAAGAGGTAGCTATTTTCAGATTAGGTGAGTTCTAATCTTGCCAGCCACTAAATTGCTCCTTTATCTTGGTAAATCTTAAAATGTGTTTCTTGATTTTCTGCTTGATTCTCTCCTTTAAGTCAGACAATTTACCTTTCAGAAATGTGGAAGAGAAGTCTCATTTGTCCTACTCCCACATTCTTTTTCACAGTTAAATATATACATGTAGGTAGATATCAAATTATGAATGGGCTGTAGTTTTTATGGTTATTTTGTAAGTTGGTTGTTTAGAAATCTGAGCATTTTTCCCATGTTTTGAATGAACCTTAAGTCCCATAGGGAACCCACAGGAACCTATTATGAGCCTGTGCCAGATGCAGGAAAAGGGAGAAGGAATATGGAGAATGATGAAGGTCCTTCAATTCATTCTGGGCTGGGCTAGATAAAAGTTTTGAAAGTCTTTGCTTTCCACATCTCCTCACCTCCTATAGCTTGTCTCGTTTCCTAGTGTCCCTTCTCTTTCTACTGCCCTGTACAGCCTCCAAATCAGACCTGCCTTACACCAAGGAGTCTTCTAAGTTCCAAAACTATCTACTGGCTCCTACTACTTTTTTCCTCTTCTCCCTCTACTCTAAATGGCTGTTTGATATGATCTAGGAATTTGTAGAAAAGTAGGCTAATGAAATAATTCATGCTAAAGTAGGAAAGGCTGACTTCCCTTATCCCTTCCAGAGCTGTTTACATTTTTAAAGGATTATTAATAATGCAAGTGAATTTGTAATTGGTGGGAGTTCTAGCAGTGAAAATAAAGTGAAAAGTGGGTATCATGTAGAAGGCGTTTTGGAAGAGGTGTGTTGCAATCTGGGTAGAACAGCCCAGATAGGGTCTAATTCTTGTTCCATTCCTTAATGCCACCACCCCCTCCAACACATTTTCTCACACATGTGCCAAACACATCTCATCAGTTACCCTGGCTTCTAGGTTTTTTTTGTTTTTGTTTTTGTTTTTGAGACAGAGTCTTGCTCTGTCGCCCAGGCTGGAGTGCAGTGGTGCGATCTCGGCTCACCGCAAGCTCTGCCTCTCGAGTTCACACCATTCTCCTGTCTCAACCTCCCCAGCAGCTGGGACTACAGGCAAATGCCGCCACGCCCAGCTGATTTTTTTGTATTTTTAGTAGAGATGGGGTTTCACTGTGTTAGCCAGGATGGTCTCGATCTCCTGACCTTGTGATCCACTCGCCTCGGTCTCCCAAAATGCTGGGATTACGGGCGTGAGCCACTGCGCCCAGTCTGGTTTCCAGTCTTTCCCTCATCAACCAGATAACTACTAGCATGATAGCACTTCAGAACTGGAAAGGGTTTTAGAGCTAATGTCATTAGCTTATTTTATAATAAGGTTCAGATAGCAAGGCTTGTGCTCACACACTGGTGAGTATAGAACCAGCACTAGAATGCCAGGTCTTCTGCCTAAGAATCTAGGACGTTTTCATCTATACTCCATGCTCAGCATTCATAAGTCTTGTAAAATACACTTAGAAATGCTCATGCATTGACCTTGTTCACATATCCACTTGGAATTTCTCTTTTTCTCTTTGGAGTTGGCAGGTGGAAGCCATCAGTGCTGGAGGCAAGATAGTCTGACCTGGTGTTCTTACCAACATGTTCTGGCCTGGAGGCCTGGCATTCTCTGTCCTCTGCCAAGTGGAGGAATTGGAAAACTAAAGGTTGTTTGGGGGCCTGGGCACATGCTTTCTTCTTCATTAGCTACTTTCAGGAGATGTCATGAAATTTTAAAATGCATGTGAAAATGTTAGGATCATGACTGCCTCTTTCTTCTTTCTCTCATTGAGCGTTTGTATTTTCACTCTAATAATTGGAACAAGTCTTTTCGCTGCCTTAGCAGTACAGCATAGTGGTGGCGATCCTGGTCTCTAGAAAGGTAGACCACCGGGAGCCATATCTCAGCCACGACCTCCTAGCTGGATTATCTTAACACCTTACTTCACTTCTGTGCCTCAGCTCCTTCATCTAGAAAATAGAAACACTAATAGTTTACACTGTATGCGGTTGTTTAATATATGGAAATGCTTAATAAATGTTAGTTGTTGCCATCATCATTATCATCAATATCTATGGGCCTTTTAAGTTTGCTTTTTTATTTAAAAAACTTTTTTATACTTAAGAAAAGGAAGCTTTTCTGGTCTTAGCTACCTTTCTCCATTCCCTAGCCATCTGAAAATAGTGCAGTCATGGAAGGTTAAGTCGACCCTTTATGCAATTCTTACCTAGGAGGCCTCATTGTGTATAGTGAGTCACCACCACTTAGAAGTGGACGGTGAGTCAGTAACCTATTAAGGGGAGGTCAGAAGTTCCCCTGGCTCAAAATGAAAGGATCCAAACCCAATCCTGGGGTACAGAAAAAACAGTGTACTTGTATGGCTGACTGGACTTGAAGTGCCATGGACTACCTGGTCTACTCCAGTGAGAAGGCACAATTTGGTGGGTAAATGCTGGGGCTTTAGAATTACACAGACCTCAGTTGGATTTCAGCTCCACCTCTACCTTGCTGTGTGACCTCAGACAAGTTGCTTAACCTCTCTGTGCCTCATTTTTCTATCATCTGTAAATGGAAATGATCTTAACAGAAATTACTTCATGATATAAATGCATGGGAAAATGCTAAGAATCAAGTAAATACTTAAAAAAAGTAATTATTATCATTATTATCACCACATCGTCATCATTAATGGGAGTCGGGACAGACAGTTCAGGGATCAGGGATAATGGAGAAGCAAATTAAGGGGGAAAATAACAGGAACAAGTCTATGTCTTTGATGTGGTGAGTTTTAGGTAGTGACACCTCATTTCGCTAGTATTAAGTATGAAAGAAGTCATAATTTATTCTTTACTGCACTCCTATGAAGGAATGAGTGATGTGTGTTCACATAATTTCCATTTTGTAGAGGAAGATTCTGAGGAATAGAGTCTAAACAATCTTCATGAAAAAGTACAGATCTGATTTAGCAGCAGTTAGGAGCGAAGCTTCCATTCAGATCCTGTTGCATAGGGGTGACTCTTCTGGCCTAGGCAGAGGAGATCTTGTTAGGTCTGTGAGTCCACAGTATCTAAAAATATCAATGTCATATAATCATCCTGTCATTCTCCTTCCTGATCTCAATTGGCCCTCCTGATTTCATGCCATCTGCAAATTTGCACATCCTTTGTGCTCCTTTTTGCTCACATTTTATGCCTTCTTTTACCATCTCATTTACTCTGCATGTTTCAATCTCTCTGGGTTTCCATTTTTCTTCTTTTTTTAATGCAGTGTTGTTTCTCTCTCTCTCTCCACTCCTTTACAGCCCCCACCTCCTCCCTCCACACCAATCAAATTCCTGCTTGTTTCTTGCCATATTCATTATCCTACCTCATTCCCCTCTTATTCCTAGAAAACAGCACGCAGACTCACCCTCCCCTCCTCCAACTCTCAGGCCCACCCTCCATAAATTCCAGCAGCCTGGCAATCAGTAACTTTAGCATCACACTTCACAGCTCTCCTAGTTTACACTACTTGTTACTACGCTCCTTGCTACTGCTCTCTAGGGTTTGTGCTAAAAGAAAAAAAAAAAAGCTTCACTTTAAAAATATCCTGGGTACAAGTTGAACCTACAGTTAAGTTTACTCACACATTTACACATTTCATGATTTTATTGTAACTAGTAGCTCAAGTCCATGCTCAATTATGCAGTGAAAGAAGGCTAGATCCTTAGGAAACAATTTTTTCTCTATTGTAAAGAAGAAAAATCACCTAACCACTGAACAGAAACCCCAGTCCTGGGGCCACCCACCCTCTTGTCTCCCTACTCCCCCAATCTCCAGCTAATGGGACTTTGGTTTTTCCTTTGTCGGGTCATTTATTTCACTTTTCCTGACGCTGAGATGGCCTGAGTCTGTGTATGTGTGCACACGTGTGTGGCCACTGCTGTTTTTCCAAAGGGCTCACCTCTCTTCTGCCATTTTACTAGGACAGAGGAGGCAGCTCTCTGCTCTGGCTCTCCCTCTCTCTTTTTCTCCCTGCCCCCAACTCAGCCTGGGCTTTTTCCTGTCTCTTAACTCCACCAGTGCAGCAGCAACTAGCTGAGCTGCTTGAGCGAGAGAGAGGAGAGAGAGAGAGAGAGAGAGAGAGAGAGAGAGAGAGAGAGAGTGTGTGTGTGTGTGTGTGTGTGTGTGTGTGTGTGTGCGTGTCTGCGTGCGCAGCTAGGCCAAGCCTGCGAGCCTGCCTGTCACTGGAGAGTTTTAGTTTGCATTCAGAAGAAAGGAGGAGGGGAGACAAGAGGGGAGGAGGAAAAGGTGGAGGGGGGAGGAGTAGGGGGGGCGTAGAGAAGGGAGGGAGAATGTCTTGTTTGTGGCTTGTCAGCAATTGCTTGAGACAAGCTTCCATGTGTGAAAGCTACTTGGCATGAATGCCTGGGCCGTACCAAGTGTCACCGCAGCAAGAGGGGGAGTCAGAAGAAAAACAGATCAGACCAGAGCAGACAATAGGCCCCTAAAGTGTTCCCCCTAAGTTGCTTTGATGTTGTCCTGGTGTCTTGATACCAGGAGGCCAGGGATTGCAGGAAAAGGGTCTTTTTTGTCTTCATTCACTTTCCCCCCTCAGTTTCTGAAATGATTCTCCAGAATTTCTCCTCATAAAAAAGGTAAGAGCCCTAACAATTCCTTCTTCGGTGGCAGGCTTGTTCGCCTGTGCCTGGAAGTGGGGGTCTCATTCCTGCGCTGCTCTGGAGGAGCGCTGGGGTCCTGCGATTGGAGCTCCTGCGTTGCCCCTGGAAGTCTTTCAAGGCGCCCAGGGCTGGGGATGGCCCCTCTTTCGAGGGAACCCCAGTAACACGATCTGTGCCTCTGGGTTGGTGGGGGAGAAGGGGTGGATGGAGAGGGGTGGGAGGAGGGTGTGAGTGTGGGAGGGAAAAGAGAGAGAGAGAGAGGGAGCGAGAGAGAGGGAAGCCTGAAAGAGAGGGAGAGAAGGGCAGAGCCTTCGTTCAGGGAAGCCCCAGCCCAGAGCCCAGGGAGGCCTTGCAGGCTCCAAGCTGTGCATTCTCAGGCTGAGCAAGGGCCGGCCAGGGCTCTGCCGAGTGACTGCAGAGATTGCATCGAGCTTTGTGTGTGCCAGTGTGCCGGTGGGTCTGTGTGTGCATGTGGACTTCCCACACACTGCCCTGGTGTGCCTTGCTGTGAAGGGGAGGCACCCCGATCCTTACCACCCCAGCCCAGACTCTACAAGGAGGAGCGGCATGGCAGGCGAGAAGGGAGAGCAAGAGAACTCTGCCACAAGACGATCCAGAAACTTTTCCAGTCTCAGGGATTCCTCTGGTCGTAGAGACTGTAGAGTTGTGGGGTGCCCCGTGCCTCAATTTCCCCATCTGTAAAATCAAGGGAGCTGATCAGGGATGCTGTATGCCTCCCTGGGATTGAGCGAAACGGAACAGATCACTGTGTCTGAAACGCGTGGAGAAATCGTCAGCTAGAGATGCTGTGGAATCACAGAGTAGAAGTGTTATCATTATTCTTGATCATCATCATCAGGGTAATAAAACCATCATTAAAGACACCCTGAGACAAATAGACTGAGGAGCATAGATCAAGTGTCTGAGCATTTCTGAGGAAACAAAAAGCCTTGTTCCACCTGTTGGCTTCTGTCCTTTTCTCTTGTGTCTTTTCGTTAGATTTATTGGCCGATTTGTACAGAGAATGGGGTGGGAGGGATTGGGTTTTCCCCTTTCCTCCTCCTTGTACATATTTTTGTTTTAAAGAAGGTCAATGTAAGATGCTTGAGCGAGAAAATGTGCCTCCTGGTATAGTAGTTTATTCAAGACCTTGTGTTTTCTGGCACTGGCAGGGCATGCAGACACATCTGTAAACTCTACCTTGGAGGTTAAAGATTTTTATTGTGGCTTTTAGAGATTAAATGAGATTTATTTACAATTGCTGTTTATCAGAGAGTAAATATCTCACTGTGTGTGTATGAGGCTAAGAATGTGAAGGCTGTTTACTCGCTGGTGGTTTTGTGGATAAAACCTTTTCCTTTTTGAAGTGACATCTTGAGGGATGGAATAGAGGGCTAAAATCAGTGCTTAACATGCATCTTTAAAATTTTTTTTTGAAGAAAAAAATGTCTGCTTATTTTCTTGAGTTGTGGCTTTCCTTTCTTCTGTTCCTACACAGTGATTGTTTAAAGGCTCTCAGTTGTAGCTCTCTCTGAATTCTCTGGGGGGAATTCTGCTTTCTTACCTAATTCTAGGTTTTCTGTGACTCTGCTACTTGTCCAAAAAAATCTGTAAAAGTCTAGGAGGCTGTGCCTCCTTCCATTCTAACTGCAAATGTTTATCAGACTGACTCCCTGTGATAGCTGGAGATTGAAGCAAAGGGCCAGCCCTGGTTGAGAATATTTATGTGCTTCTCACAGAGGCCTGGAAACCTGACTTCTGAGTGTGGGAAAAGCTGAAGGAAAGCCATTAGTTGGCCTGGATCTGGCAAGAAGGTCCCCCTACATTTAGTGTTTTATTAAAATAAAGCTGTATTGTATATATATGTGTATATATATATGAAAACTTAATTGTTTTCTACTTTATAGGCAGAGATCTTACCATGGTTGTTCCTGACAAGATTTCAGGGTCCAGATATGTTCCTAAAATGTTAGAATTTAAGGACTGCAAGGAAAAAGAAGTGTTATTCCATCATGTTATAGACGAGAATGTTAAGGTCCAAAAGAGATAAGCACTGATCTGAGGGGCGCAACAAAGCTGTGGTAACATCTAGACCACACCCGGGGGTTCAGAGTACCCCGAGGGTCTTCATGCCAGGTACCTTTACCTCACACCCACATTTGATTTTACATACTCCAGCACTTGGCCAACCAAACAGAGGCACCTTTTGTAGTTCTGCTTGCTGTGCTGGATTACAGCAGCATGCTCTGCCCTGCTCATGTCATCAAATAGCACAAATATGACAAACATGGGTCGACAACATGAATTTGCATAAATTCATTCATGTATTCATTTGTTCATTCAACTAATATTTTGGGGATCTTTACTCTGCAGCAGGCAAACACTGGGCACTGAGGATATAGGAAAGAGAAAGGCGGATATACCCCTGCCCTCAGGGAACTTACAGTCTTGTTGGTATGATCCACATTAATCACATGGTCACACAAACTAGTAATCCTAATATTGATAATACTTATTGAACAGCATACAGGTATTATGATGGAGTGCATAGAGTTGCATAAGTTATTGACTCAAAGTGTGTAACTAGACATAAGCTAACTGTTCTGTTTCTCTTTGTGGTTGAGTTCCCCTTGCCCCAGCCAACTTCCATTCCTCTGGTGTCATTCCTACTCACAGGGAGCCCAGCAATTCCAAAGAGCAGAATATTCTCCTTCCGTCTCTCACCGTCCTTCACTCTCTCTCTTTCTCAGCACACAGACCAACAAATAATATCTGCTAATCCCCTACACTTGTACTGTGAAGTAACTTCACTCTTGTAGTGAGCAGCCTAACATTGCTACCGGGATAATTCATGTTGACTGTGGTTAGTGAGACTCTGATCTCATTTTACTGATTCCATCGTTCTTCTAGGGCTAGTACTAAGCACTCAGCTGCAAGAGACTCCACCATTATCACTGTCATCTTGGAATTCCAAAGACAATATAATAAAATGACCTTTCCTACCCCTCCCAGCAAGGACACATATCCTACCCCTCCCAGCAAGGACTCATAAAGGGAAAAAAAACTAAATACCTTTTTAGCAGATCTCTGGTTGTGTTATTAAAATCTGACTGGTTTAGTGATATCAAAGATAGAACCTTTTTTTCTCTCTCTCTCTCTCTCTCTCTCTCTTCCTCCTATTTGTGGCCTTTCTTGGAAAGAATACAGTGTCTGGTTGAAATGCCAGTCATTTCCACGGAGGCAGATTTGTGTTAATGCTGGCGTCACCATTTTCTACATCGTGTCTTTCTCTAGTACTCAGCGGAGTTTGTCTTCAGTGTTGTCCATCCATCTTTCTTTTAAGATTAATTTAATAGTTTTTTTAGAAGGCACACAAGTCCACCCACACATAAATCATAGGTTTGATGCCTATACTTTAGGAACCCACACATAATGTGTGGTTAAGCCATGTCATGAGAAAAATAAGAGTCAGTTCTACATACCCAGCATTGTTACACAGGGATGTGCCCAGCCCACATTGTAGCAACAACCTAAACCGGAGCTTGCCAGCTTGCTGTGGTCTGCATTTGGCACCTGTGGCCAACGCCTCCTCCTCTGAGCGGTATGCACTTCATTTGCAAGTCTTTGATCACTTCCGACATACTCTCCCCCACCCCAAGTGTGTTACTCACCGGGGAGCTGCCTCTTGGGGAGGCATTCTGAGTTGGCATTGGAAGAGTAATCCAAAAAGAGGAGTAATCCAAGTGGGGAGTTGAGGAGTGAGTAAAACAAGGATCTGGTCAGAGGAAAGATTTAACAGAACTGGAGAGCCAGACAGCAGTGATACAGGTCATCTTTAACTCCGGGGGAAGAAAACTGAAGATTGTTATGACATTTTAAAGGGTGCAATGTGTAGGTACTCTGCATAAATAAAAATTCTGGAGTCTCTAGTCCTGCTGAAAGTAAAACCAACACAAGGTGCAGGACATTTCCAAAACTCATTAGTTACAAATACGGCTTTTGCATGTAGCTTTACTAAAGGGGATTTTGTAGTTTTTCTACTCCCAAGAGACATAAATATAAGATGTACAATGGAAATTTTCTCCATTCCTTTTAAACCTTGACATTTTAATGCACTTTAAAATATCTGCCTAGTCCTCTATTATAACAGCTCTGTGAATTAAATAGTATTGTTATCCTTCTCTTATATTTGAGTAAGGTTATGTGACTCACCCAAGGACTCACAAGAAAATGAGGGGTGAAACTGCTAGCTAATTAAATCTCCCTGTTAGGCCATCTTTGCAAGAGATGAGAAGCAAAGAACAGAGGCAATCACCACGACATTCAGATTAAAGGTACTGTGTTGACTTGGCATGAAAATAATTGCCTTGGGCCGGGCGCGGTGGCTCACACCTGTAATCCCAGCACTTTGGGAGGCCGAGGCGGGCGGATCAGGAAGTCAGGAGATCGAAATCATCCTGGCTAACACGGTGAAACCCCGTGTTTACTAAAAATACAAAAAAAATAGCAGGGCGTGGTGGTGAGCGCCTGTAGCCCCAGCTGCTGGGGAGGCTAAAGCAGGAGAATGGCGTGAACCCGGGAGGCAGAGCTTGCACTGAGCTGAAATCACGCCACTGCACTCCAGCCTGGGTGACAGAGCGAGACTCCATCTCAATAATAATAATAGTAATAAATAGTAATAATTGCCTTAGTTTTGCCTTCCCCCACCCCCCTTTTTTTTTTAAATGGTAGGATTTAGAGTGTTCATCGGAAAAAGGGATCCCTAGTTCTAGTTTAATAACGACATGTTTTCTACAAAGCGCAATGGACCAGCCTCTATCTTTGGTTTTGGCAATCTATGGCCTAGAAATCCCCATTCTACTTCTCTGGACCTCTCAGAATGAGGGAATCTGACTAAATCATCTTAAAGCTTCCTTCCAGCTCTGCTATTCAGTGTTTTTCTGATTCTGTGAATAGGATACTTACTGAATCTGGTCTTTGGTCATCTTATATGAAGCCCAATTCAAGAACTATAGTTATTAAAGGGGAAAGGGTAGTGGGTTTTGTGGATATATAGGATTCATTCCTATACGTCTATATCTATCATACTGACTGTGTTGACATTTTGAAGTGAAAAGCTCAATAGGAAGAAGTGAGAGTTTAATTTATATCTTTTGGAGAATTTGCCAGTCAGCATGCAGGCACATGTGCAAGAGACTAAAGAACCATTTCCAAAAGAAGAGGCTGTTTTGAATGCATGTTTTTCTGTATAAGTATGCATTTAAAATGGATGGGCACTGGGTACATCTCTTAGCTTTGCTGTTCTCACAGGCTTTTTCATAAAAATTGTGTTTTTTTTTTTTGTATTGTGCTCACATGTTGTTTTGAGGATGCAAAGGAACAGTGTAAGCAACTGTAGTGCTGATGGTACATGCTATGCATTTAACACTATGCTTTTGGGGATGACGGGACCATGGGCAATCTTTATGACATGAAACTCCTGAAAGAGATTATTGAAGACTTGCTGATAGTTACATATGTGTGTGTGTGTATAATATATGTGTGTGCACATATATTATATATGCCTTTAAGATATAAGTAATAATCTGCTTCTGAAAGGTGATTGAGGGTGAGACAGAGGGTAGAGAATGAATAATGGTTTCATTAATCATGTCATCTCTATGAGTAATTCCAAACACTATTCATTTGAAATTGGTTAAACCTTTGAAAATATATAATCTAAAAATTTTACACAGTGGCTCTTAATGTAATTTTTAGAACCCCAGAGTAAATTTTCCTGCCTTGTTTTAGGAGTATCATCTTGTTTGGAGCAAGGGAAACCAGTTCAAGGTTGCTTTGACAGTTAGTAAACCACTGACTCTATTTTAATTCGTTTTACGTTTTTTCATCTGGAAAAAAATAGTATGTAAGATATAATTACTTTCTAGCTGGGAAAGAGGATTTTGCACACTGTATGTAATAATTTTTTGATTTAGAATGTGTCTTTATTCTGGGTTGCTTAAAATTCCTGACATTGAATATCTTGCTTAATATCATAACAATAATAATAAGTAGATACATAAGAGAAATGTATTATTAACTTTAAAGACAGGAAAACAGAAATAGTTTAGTGAAGTGGACATGCCAGTAAGACTTTTAGAACCTAAGAATGTACTCTGTAGAAATTTGTGAAGTGTTTGGTTACCGATGAATGCTAAACATTATAAAGGGAAAAGGAAAGCATATGCTATATATTATTGTTGCCAATCTAATTTTTAATGATCTAAGTAGTTACCAAAAGTATTCTTAAAGATTCAAAAAGCCTTTAGTTTAAAACTTTGGAGAGCTTGAGTAATTCCATAAAAATCACAATCACTCTTTTTCCTGAAAAATACACAAACTCAAAACTACCACTAATAGCATTTGAAGGAAACCAAGCCGTCATTTGCTCAGAAGAGAAACTTATGAACCTTGTGGTAACTTTTTATCTTGGATAATACTAGATATATTGGACTTTCTGTTATCCTTAGGGCTTGTGTAGTTAGTATACGTTTGAGGAGAGAAATTTTGCTGAAGGTCTGTGGACAAGGATCATTCTGAGTGAAGGTTAAGGTCATACTTTCTCCAAGGATGCTTGGAATGGTAGTTTACGGTATAGACATCCATGACACACTGGAGTGTTTAAGGCAACCATAGTCTAAAGAATTCAGGACTTTAACTTCTGTGCCAGTGCCCACGTTGCTGTCTCTGCCTGGAATGTCTTTTTGCCTTAGCTTTTCCAAGCCAGCTCCAGCTGCTCCTTTCAAGATTGATCCTGGGCATTTCTTCTGGGAAGCTTCCTGGACCCAAATCAGGTCATTCCTGCTCCACCACCTCCTAGGGTGCCCTTATGTGGCTCTTATCACACTGCACTAGAATCATCTGCCTCCTGCTCTGGGCTGTGGTCCCTCAAAGGTTGGAATTGTTTGTAGTTTTTGTACCCCTAATCCTTAGCATAGGGTGAAACAGAGCAGGCAATCAATAAATGTTGGTGAATGAATAAACAGTTCACATTGAAATAAAGGTTATTAATGAATTTAATTAAATATACATCCAGAGGCTGAGGTGGGAGAATTGCTTGAGACCAGCCTGGGCGAGATAGTGAGACCCTGTCTCAAAAAAAAGGTGTAAATACAAAAAGAATTGACAAGAAGAATCTTAAATTGCAACCTTGTGTTGCATTAAAAAAAAAGGAAATTTCTCATAGGGTATTCGTCTTCTCTCCTGTTGCAAAGAATAAAATACACAATCATAGTAAAGCATTTTGTATACTCTCAAATTCTCTCCTTTTCTTTCTTTCTTTTTTTTTTTTTTTTTTTTGAGACAGAGTTTTGCTCTGTTGCCCAGGCTGGAGTGCTGTGGCAAGATCTCGGCTCACTGCAGCCTCTGTCTCCTGGCTTCAAGCAATTCTCCTGCCTTGACCTTCCAAGTAGCTGGGATTACAGGTGTGCACCATGATGCCCAGATAATTTTTGTATATTTAGTAGAGACAGAGTTTTGCCATGTTGGCCTGGCTGGTCTCAAACTCCTGACCTCAAGTGATCTGCCCACCTCAGCCTCCCAAAGTGCTGGGATTACAGGCTTGAGCCACCACACTCGGCCTCCTCTCCTTTCTTATGTCCAGCTTTTTCTCCCTAAAGCTTTTGTTTTTTATGTTTCCCATTCTTGGACCTTGTGATTTCCTATGAGTTTATTTTTTATGTCAAAGAATCACAGATGATAAATCAGTTAGTTAAGTTTGCCTATCTTACCTGCTATTTATTGATATTTATTGACTAAAGAGGAGAAGTTTCTTCTAGCTCAGAAACAGGAAAAATCAAGAGATCTTTCAGGAAGTCTGGACAATCAGAGGATAGTAAGGTGAATGCCTGACTTCCAGGAATCTGCAGTTGTGACCATCTGAAACAAAGAAGGAGTCACTGTAATTTAATTTTCATTTTCTTAAAATGGTTTTAAGTGCTAAACTGTCTAGAAAAGGGCTTCTGGTTGCAAAGAACTGACTCACCCAGGTTCCCTCTAGGAAAGTGACATTCATTGTGAAGATGCTCACGGATAGAGCCTGCAATCATACTTGGAGACCTTTTAGGTGCTGAGGCAGCTCTAGGGACAACCTTCTCGTTCATATCAGTCTGATTCTCTCCCTCTGTGTTTGCCTTACTCAGGCTCTTTCGCTACTCACGGCTTTGATCTTCTAGCTTTATTCAGAGTGAGCTCTCTCAATCTCATAGCCTTTTAATTACACCCCTAATTGTTGCTTCTTTGACTTGTCAAGAGCCCCATGTCCAGAATCTACTCTTTCTACTCTCCCCGGTTCATGGCTTCTCCTCATGGTTTCTTTCCTTCCATTCTTTCAGCTGCAATTTTCCGTGATAATTGCTTCCTTCTCTCAGAATTCCCTAATTTAGATTCCCAAGAAAGGATCCAACTAACCCAACTCATCTTTTCACTGCCATGCTTTATAGGTTCTTAGCCAGCTTGAGGTTGGAGCTGTCCATGAGTCAGAAGCTCACCTCTAGTCTAGGGTGCTGTGGTAAAGGGAGATGGGTAGGGGTAGAGTGGTTGTCACTTGGTATAAAACTGGACTGTCTTTT
Organism: Trachypithecus francoisi; assembly: GCF_009764315.1. Lineage (NCBI taxonomy): Eukaryota > Metazoa > Chordata > Mammalia > Primates > Cercopithecidae > Trachypithecus > Trachypithecus francoisi. The sequence goes on along the minus strand of NW_022681470.1, from coordinate 100,229,651 downwards.
AGTATGAACCATGGAAGGGCCATCTTCCCTTCCATGTGGCTGGCAATGAACATGTTTGACACAGCTAATATAAGCCCATTATGGAAGTCTAGGAAATTAAGGCTAACTAGATTACTAAAAATTAAAATTTTCATGGGTGACAATTAGTACAACTGAGATAAAAAGACCATGGGAGCAATAGCAAATTTATAACAAAAAAAATTGGGAGAGGGAAGTGTATTAGAGTTAGCTCTTACATGAGAGACGTCATTTCATGTATTTATCAAAAAGCAAGAGTAGGTGAATAGTGAGAGTGAGAATATATTGACATGGATGCCAGAGGCTAGTCTAAAAAGCAAGCGTAGTACTGGAATTGGGGACCAGGATGAGGATAAATAGAAATGCTCAACTCCATAGGGAGCTTCAAAGCCTGTGCTTTCTTCCTATGCTTCCCTGTTTTGTACTTGATCCAACTTGTCTGTAGCTTCTGGAACAGTCTGTCCTGAACTGGTTATGTGACCTTGGGCTGGTTATTTGTTCTCTCTGAAACTCAGTTCATCATCTGTAAAATAGGGATAATAATTGTTATTTAAATAGCTTGTCTTAAGAATTAAATTAGATGGGATCATATATTTAAAGTGACTGATACACATTACCTGATATGTAAAAGGCACTCAATCAGTTGTAGCAATTATTCTAGAACATAAGGAGGAAGGAAATGTTGATGGAACAACATACTGGGTAAAATTCTGCTTTTTATATCATTTATTCCTTACAACAGTCCTGAGGGACTTGTATTATTATTTCTACTTTATAAATGAGGAGACAGTAATAATAATTGAATATTTGCTATGTGCCACACACTGAGCTAAACTCTTCCAGGCATTGTCTCATTCAAACTGAGATAGGTGCTATTAATACCTTCATCTCATAGTTGAGGACACTGTGGTCTAGAGAGTATAACTTGCCAAACATCATACAATTAGTAAGTGACCATTAGAGTATAAGTCTATCTAAAGCTGGGTTGGTCTGACTGCAAAGGATTTCCAAAGTTATATAATTGCTAAATGACAGAGCCATGACAGAGTCATGGCTCAGGTCTTGTTAAGGGCAGTACTTCTTCAGTGCACAGCCAGAGGTACATGCTGATTGAATGAAGGATAGTGGCAGACACACACCTATAAGGGTCTTGCATCAGACTCTGAATGCCATGGTTAGACAAGGGTAAGTTTTGGATAGGGTACTGTTATGGTTCGGCTGTTCCCTCCATAACTTAGGTTCGAATTTAATTGCCATTATTAGAGTATTAAGAGGTGAGACCTTAAAGAGGTGGAGAATCCGTGAGGGCTTCACTTTCAAGAACGGATTAGCGCTGTTATCTTGGGAGTGGGTTAGTTATCGACGGAGTGGGCTCCCTATAAAAGGATGAATTTGGCCCCCATTTTCACTCTGCCATGCCCATGTGTTCACTAACCATGTGATGCCTTCTGCTATGGAGTGACCCTCACCAGCTGTGAGGGTGATCTTGGACTTTCCAGACTCTAGCAAATAAATTTCTTTTCTTTATAAATGACGAAGTCTGTGGTATCCTGTTATAGCAGCAGAAAACGGACTAAAGTATAGATTTTTAAAAAGTTTTAATAATTTAAATATGTCAAAATAAGGTCTCTGAGACCTGAGGAAGTGATTTAACAAACATGATAAATATCTGTTGTATATCAGGCAATGAAAATGAGCTTGGCATTGCGGGGTGCAAGATGATTGAGGCTTGAATCCCTACCTTTAAGGTGCTTTCATGCTGGTGGAGAGAGACAGATATTCACAGAACTAATTATAAAGCATAAACCAATGGATCAAAAGAACTGTAGTAGTCACGGGAGAGAACAATTAATTTGGTGGTGAAGGGAATAATGGTGGAAGGAATTGGGGAATGCTTCATGAAGGGGATGACATTTGCAATGGTCCTTGAGGGATGAATGTGGAAGTACTAGAAGTCTTCTATAGTTTCCTTTTTCTTCACTCCAGTGGTTTTATAAAGGGTGATATAAAGTAGCATTGTAATGACTGAATAATAGATTGAGGCCAGGCGCAGTGGCTCACGCCTGTAATCTTGGCACTTTCGGAGGCCAAGGATGATGGATCAACCGAGGTCAGGAGTTCAAGACCACCCTGGCCAACATGACGAAACCCTGTCTCTACTAAAAAACACTAAATTAGCCGGGCGTGGTGGCGCATGCCTGTAATCCCAGTTACTCAGGAGACTGAGGCAGGAGAATCACTTGAACCCAGGAGGCAGAGGTTGCAGTGAGCCAAGATCACGCCATTGCACTCCAGCCTGGGCAAAAAGAGTGAAACTCTGTCTCAAAAAATAAAACAAACAAACAAAGATTGACAGATAATAATGCTTTCAAAGATTGGTTTCTTTGAATGAAAGCGGAGAAATATCTACTCTTACTAACCATAATAATATATTGGCATTTTCCTAGTCTGTACTTTCCCAGAGTTCTATTGAAGGAATCGCACAATGAAATACCCTGTTCTGTGCTTTCTAGGTTTGGGTTCTAGAGTTGAACAGCAATCTAACAAGGGCCTATCAATCCCTGGTGTGACCATATGGGACACTAGTGTGAGTTCTTGTAGTACAAAGGAGTACTGGGGTACTGACAGATGGGTCATTTATTCATCTAATGTTTGAGATTTTAGTCTGTAGTTGGGAATTTCTTTTTTTTTTTTTTTTTTGAGACGGAGTCTCGCTCTGTCGCCCAGGCTGGAGTGCAGTGGCCGGATCTCAGCTCACTGCAAGCTCCGCCTCCCGGGTTTACGCCATTCTCCTGCCTCAGCCTCCCGAGTAGCTGGGATTACAGGCGCCCGCCACCTCGCCCGGCTAGTTTTTTGTATTTTTTTAGTAGAGAGGGGGTTTCACCGTGTTCGCCAGGATGGTCTCGATCTCCTGACCTTGTGATCCGCCCGTCTCGGCCTCCCAAAGTGCTGGGATTACAGGCTTGAGCCACCGCGCCCGGCCTGTAGTTGGGAATTTCTAATTTTTTTTTTTTACATACAATACCAGGCTTTCTGGATTTGGTGGGTTTTTTGGAGACAGTCCTAATTTAAAACATTCTGCCTTGTCTCCATAAGTATATTCATGACTGGTAGTCAATATATTCTGGTAGCTGTTTCAAGTTGTTCAGGTATATTGAGTTTTCACATCCTAATCCTGTTTAAAGCCTAGTAGATGTCTTCTGCATTATGGACTTTATTCACTTGCTGTGACTAAGTGCATACTGACTGGTCTTTACACTGTAAGGTAGAACCCCAGCTAAGCTCTCTTGTTCTGTTTTGGTTTGGTTCTTTGCTCAGCTTCTTTTTTCCCAAACGCTGCAAATGGACATTAGACTCATTCTTCTTTCAAGGTCTGGCTCAAATGTCACATTCTTCACAGTCTTTTTCAATTCCTAAAGCCAGAGGACTCTTGTGTCCATGTTATCTTCTACTTTGCTTAGAATGATCATATTACTATACGTGTTCACTGTCATAAATCCCTTACTAGAGAGTAAACCAGAGGGTAAGGATTTAGGTCCTATTTACCTCTGCATCCCCAAGAGCACCCAGCAGAGTTCCTCTCCTTTCAAGTGGTTGTGCTCGAGATGTTTACTGAACCCAACTGAATTGAATTCTTGGCTTCATTGGATTTGCTTTGAGTATGGTAACATTAATGTCTGTGCCCCAGTTCCCTTTTGGAAAAGAAATGCTGCCTTAACAATAAAAAGCATCTTAACTGATTTTGGGATGAAAGACACCACGTAATATAAGCAGTAATTGTAATTATTATTAATAAGCATCATTAAAATAGTGTGAACTGATAGGATTACTTCCTTTGCTTGCTTTTGCTGGCAGAGTTGGCAGGTTTGGTAAACTAACTGGTCTTTTCCATCTTTAATATCTATGATTCTTTGAAATTTTATGTAGACAAATGCAAACTAATGTACACTGGAAGGAACAATTGAAACAGCTCATACTCACTGATGGGCTCTGAATTACTCTACTTGTGAGTGCTCAGGAAAAAGATCTCAGATTCATTGTGGATTGCTCAATGGAGACAGCTGCTCACTGTGCAGCAGCAGTCAGAAGAATGAATGAGATATAATAGGCTGTATTAACTTTGAGAATGGGATAAAGAATAATGCAGAAAATAATATAGTGTGCATAATTTGGCATTGACTATTTCTGTAATTACAATAAAACATTTTAATGATATACATTGATGTTATGACTTCACCTTAAAATCAGAAATCAGCACTGGGTCCTTTCATTTCAAAGAAAACAAAGCAGAAATACAAAGGATCCAGAGAAAAACAACAGACAGTCTCAAAGACATACAGGGATTTGTCTGTAATGAGAAACTGAAAAGACAAGGACATTTTAATTTTGGGTAAAGGGAAAGATGACATTGTATAAATTAATTTAAAATTAATGAAAATTTCAGAAAATTGCTAGAGCTGGCTTCTGTTTATCCTTAGTAATGGAGGTCAGAGATAGGCAGGATAATCTCCAATCCTCATTTTAGCTATTAGTTGCAGCATCCTGTCCTACCAGTAGTTTTTACTAACGAATAAATATAATACCAGACACGACAGCTCAGGGTTTGTGAAGTGAACATGAGAAAGGCAGCCTGGGCTATTGAGAAGTGCACAGAATTTGGAATCGGGTGACCTGGGTTCTAGTCCTTGCTCCCTGTTTATGGTCTGCACAACTTTGAATGAAGTGTTTAACTTCTATGAGACCTACTTCCTACATATGTAAAATGGAGATAGTGGAAATAGTTATTTTACAGGATCTTTGGGGGAAATGAGTGAGCTAGTTGGAAGTGATGGCTGGACTGTGCAGGTTGAGAATTGGTTGTTGAGAGTGCTTGCCTCAGGGGCCGACATATCTCCAGGTCTCTGGTGCTTACACCCCACCTTTCTTTCTCTTCAATCTCCTACTTCTTACGATCTTGGCAAGAGATTTTAGAAGTATAAAACATTTTCTTTATCTCCAGAATCAGCATTCCTACTCCCTTGCTCCCGGAAAGCCTTAAAATAATTTTGCACTCATTTTTATTAGTGTATGATTAATTAGAGGTCATCTTATGTAATCTTCACAGCAGCCCCTTGAGGTGGGTACTGCTATTATCCTCATCTTTCAGATGCAGACCCTGAGACATAGAAGACTTGTTTAAGAACACAGAGTAATGGCAGACTAAAGAGTCAAACTTACGCTATCATGCCTCTGGGTTGGTTTACGAAGTCTAGAAAACTGAGTCATATGACTATACTGATTTCTTTTTTTTTTTTTTTTTGAGACGGAGTCTCGCTTTGCCGCCCAGGCTGGAGTGCAGTGGCCGGGTCTCAGCTCACTGCAAGCTCCGCCTCCTGGGTTTACGCCATTCTCCTGCCTCAGCCTCCTAAGCAGCTGGGACTACAGGCGCCCGCCATGTCGCCCGGCTAGTTTTTTGTATTTTTTAGTAGAGAGGGGGTTTCACCATGTTAGCCAGGATGGTCTCGATCTCCTGACCTCGTGATCCGCCCGTCTCGGCCTCCCAAAGTGCTGGGATTACAGGCGTGAGCCACCGCGCCCGGCCAACTATACTGATTTCTACCCTGGGAAGTGACTGGCTTTCCTTATTTTCCTAGGACCTCCTACTCTATACTTTGGCACCCAACTCAGGACTCACCTGCCCCCACGGAGGCTGTCCTAAGCCCTCTCTTCCCCTGTAAGAGATCATCTTGTGTGCCTTCACATCCTGTATTGCAACTTTTAACGTATTATTTGGTTAACAACAGTAGAAACCCTTATGCCCGATTCAATTAATAATTAGCGATTTAGTTGAACAAGTTAGTTAAGGCAGGAATCATGCAAAATGATGGAATCATACTTTAAGCTTTTATTTTAACTTAAAACATGCCTCAGGTTTTTGATGTTGAGCCAAGGCACCATCTTTGGAGTTGAAGGCTTCCTATTCGACTTCTGAGTCTTGTTTCTCACAGAAGTCACACCCCGAGGCTTTCCCAATCATTTTGTGTCCCGGGTTCTTTAATGTGGAGCAAGATCTTAAAGATATTTGTGAGGCAATCAGATTTTCCAGATTTAATGATGTTTTATGGTTGGCTCTCTCATGCCTAAGTTAACAGCACATTTTTCAGTAACTCTTTTTTTTTTTTTTTTTTTTTTTTTTTGAGGCGGAGTCTCGCTCTGTCTCCCGGACTGGAGTGCAGTGGCCGGATCTCAGCTCACTGCAAGCTCCGCCTCCCGGGTTTACGCCATTCTTCTGCCTCAGCCTCCTGAGTAGCTGGGACTACAGGCGCCCGCCACCTCGCCCGGCTCGTTTTTGTATTTTTAGTAGAGATGGGGTTTCACCGTGTTAGCCAGGATGGTCTCGATCTCCTGACCTCGTGATCCGCCCGCCTCGGCCTCCCAAAGTGCTGGGATTACAGGCTTGAGCCACCGCGCCCGGCCAGTAACTCATTTTTAAAGCCTTTTCTAAACATTCACCTTAGATCTTACAGAAACAACATCTTTTTTGCACTCATATTTCATCACTTTAAGTAAGTTTAATTAAATTATGTAATTACAATCATAGGAAGAACTAGCACAGATAGGCTTGGGAACAAACACTGACTCTTGGTGAGCAGACAGCTCCACTGGTGGGAGCAAGGGCATGAAGGTGTCCTAGAGTAGCCTACTACTAGCAGTGAGGCTCAGCAGATCGAAGGCCTTATGTCTTTACATTTATTTATTTATTTACTTATTTATTTTGAGACGGAGTCTCACAGTGTTGTCTGGGCTGGAGCGCAGTGGCTCCATCTTGGCTCACTGCAATCTCTGCCTCCAGGGTTCAAGCAATTCTCCTGCCTCGGCCTCCCGAGTAGCTGGGATTACAGGTGCCGGCCACCATGCCTGACTTTTTTTTTTTTTTTTTGTATCTTTTAGTAGAGACTGGATTTCACTATATCGGCTAGGCTGGTCTCGAGCTCCTGACCTCATGATCTGCCCGCCTCGGCCTCCCAAAGTGCTGGGATTACAGGCGTGAGCCACTGCTCCCAGCCTTATTTATTTATTTATTTATTTATTTATATTTTTTTGAGACGGAGTCTCCCTTTGTCGCCCAGGCTGGAATTCAGTGGTACAATCACAGTCACTGCAACTTTGACCTCTCAGGCTTAAGCAGTTTTCCCACCTCAGCCTGAGTAGCTGAAACTACAGGAGTGCATCACCACGCCTAGCTAATTTTTAAATTTGTTTGTAGAGACAGGGTCTCATTATGTTGCCCAGGCTGGTCCTGAACTCTTGGGCTCAAGTGATCCTCCCACCTTGACCTCCCAAAGTGCTGGGATTACTGGTGTGAGCCACTGCACCTGGCCATCTTTACATTTAAGGAGTGAATGGAGACCACAGATTAATCACTTAAGTGTTGGTCACTTGAGACAGCTCCTGCTCAATATGACATCTGTTTCATGTCTTTGCCATAGATGAATGCCTTGAAGGTCTAGCTTGTATCTTTCTAGTTAGTCTCAGAACCTAGAGCAGTGATGGGTATACAGTGGGCCCTCAGTGACCATTGACTGACTAGCTAATTGACCGACTAGCTAATTGACCATACTAAAAAAACAAAGCTTGGCTTTGTCACTGCACATCCTCAGGCAGGGGTACCAAGCAGCAATCCACTGTCTAGAAGTTGAACAAGGGGGAGAGAGACAGAGACAGATCTAGCAAACGAAATTCTAATATTGCAGGACAAGATGATATATACCGTTAAATAGTTTTAAAATGTAAGGCAGCTATAAAGAAGATGACTTTGTAGTAATATATAATTAACCTGGGTAACTCACTAGCACAAAATAACAGTGACACAACTTGCTTGATAACATTTTATATAGTGGATTAGATATGTTCTTATGTGAGGGAAAAAAATCTTCATTTACAACCATAATATCTGAGCACAGAAAGTCTTTCTGATGATTATGTTCAAGGCCAGCCAGATAAAGAAAAAATTTCCCTTACAGATATATCCTTGCAGCTTTGAGTTTATTATATGCTTCTTGTGACAAAGTAAAGCATCTTGTATTGAGCACCAGTAGAGGAAAGAAGTCGGATATGAAGGATATTCAACTTGACAAAGACATTCTGTGGTAAGTGACTGGTTTGGAAGATAGGGGTTGAGGCTTGGTGATCGCAGGGATATCCTCTTTTCTAAGATAAAGTAGGCAAACACATTTAGCTTTGTGCTCAATGGATGAATTTCACATTGAACTAAAATATACTGAGCAAACAGAGTTGGAAAGTTGTAGAATATTTACCCTACCATAGGAAATGGGATGAGAAAAAAATATATACATGTATATTTTATATATGCATGTGTAGAATAGAAATAATCTTCCATAGGATCTGGTGGGTGCAAACTTTCTCATTAATTTTCCATATTGGAAATCTGTAGGCTCCTTCCAATTATTAATTATTTAGGACCTCCCTGTTCCTCAAGAGGTTGTGAAACAGTTGTCTAAAAAAGGAAGGATGAAATTAACATTGTACTGAGTACTCATTGTTTGTCAGCCATTATGCTAATTATTTAATATATGTCGCCATATTCCTTTGAATATAAGTTGCCATTGATTTTTGTAAGACCCACATTAGTTTATGTGCCACTATGAAAGAAAAAAAAAAAACATACCCAATCAAACTGTATGTATACCATACATACCATCAATGTTAAAAAATGTGCATCTTAGAATCAGTGAGATGTGGTATGCCATTTATTTCTCCCAACAACCCTTAAACTAAGTAATAATAGGGGTAGATGAAGAAAGTGAGGCTTGGAGAAGTCAAGTAATTTGCCTAAAGTCAAATAGCATGTAAGTGTCAGAGCTGGGGTTTGACCCAGATTAGTCTGTCTCAAAATCCAGTAAGTTGTCCTTAGTACTATGCTGCTGATTGAAATCAGCACTTGCCCAGAACTCAGAGCTACATAAATAAATGCATGGTATCCCACCAAAAGCACTTATCTTTGAACTTCTCTCCCAAAGACCTTTCCTCAGAGAAAACTGTGGATGGCTCTGGAGTCAATGGCTGCCATGGATTTAAGGAGATCTCGCGTTCCTTGGTCTGGTCTCCCTCTGGTGTCTGATAATGCCTGCTGCCCCCACCAACCCCAAGGAAGCACACACGCTCTGTGGAAGCACAAGTGGGCTTTGCTTTTATCTACTTGTTGGTCCTAGTTCTATCTGTGGAGACATGGAGAGTGAGCCTTACCCATCTTACCATGACATGGCTCTTCCTGTATTTGAAAACAGGTGTGAGAGTCTTCTGAAGACTTTTCTTCTGGTGGAACATTCTGAGTTCCTTATAGGATGTGATATAGAAATCTCTCTTTCTCTCCAGTTACTATACTGAATGCACCTCAGTTTGTTTGTAGTCCTTTTAAACAGAGGCATTCAAAATTGATTGCAGGGCTCTACAAGGAGTAGGTGAACTATCACCTCCCTTGCTTTAGGCCACACTTCTCTGGGTGCAGCCTGAGAGTGCATTTGATTTTTCCAGCACCTCATCACATAAGTATAAAATCTTCCTCCCCCTACTTCATCTCCTTTACTCTCACCTTTTCTCCTCCTCCTTTTAAACACATGCTTCTACGTAGGCAACTTGGACTTCTGTAATTTTTCTGTGGGGCTTAAATTATTTTTGCTTTTATCACTTTTGAAATTTGGAATTTGTCTTGTTAGAATTGGTATTTTCAAGATTTTTTTTTTCTTTCTTTCTTTTTTTTTTTGTCGTCATTTGATGATCATCTCTCCTAATTTTTTTCTTCTTTACCAGGAAAGTCAGTGATCTCCTAATTTTGTAACATCCTCAAATGAGATTTTTAAAAGTATTTTCTATAGTTTTAGCCAAATCATTGCTATGTAAATTGAGTAGGACAGGCTCAAAGACAGAGCTCTTTGGGAGGCTGTAAGAAATCTTTTCATTGTTCTATTACCAACCCATCAGATTCCTCTGTCATCAGCTTGTATTTCTTTATCTTGTCTATAAAAATAGCAGTTGCTTTATATGTGCCATTCCACTTAAACTGCAAAATTTCATGTACCAAGTACTTTCGTTCCTGTTTAGGTTAGGCAAGCCAAACTACAGATAGCTGAAGCAGTTTGCCCAGAATTTCCCTGTTTGATAAAAGCAGAACCAGGATTTGCACCCAAGCTTTCATGTCCCTTCTTCTCTGTCGTGGTTGTACCCATTGTGAATTACCTTGATGAAATGCAGAGATGGTATTTTTACCTAATTTTCCTGGACTACAAGAGAGTGCTTTTGACCCCAAGGAGCCAAATGTTATAATAGAAATGTACTCTCTTCCTTCTTCCTTCAGAGAACCATAAGCAAGAGAGTAAATACCTCATTCCTCTCTAAGGACAGTACTCACACCCTTACCTTCCCCACTGACTTCTTTTAGAAACAGGTAGAAAAATAACATTTGAAAAAGAAGATTCTTTTCTGGGCTGTCTAAGCAATGGAACAGTTGTTGGGTCCTGAAGGCCGGGAATTAAGACCCAGAGAAAACAGAGACTTTAAGAAGCTTAGTAAAACGCTGGTTACCTAAAGTCTTGGAAACCAGAGTTCGAAAGCCTTGCTTTCACTCTCTTCCTCTAGGATATGCTAAGAGGACTTCGTATTTCAGAATAAGTACAGACTGTTGTAAAGTTAAAAGAACAGAACAGAAAAAGAACGTAAATGATGCAGAGAAACACTTGTGCTATTCAGACCACAGCTGCTATCAAGCTTGTTAGTAGGCAAGGTGTGTGGGATAGACGAAATTCATGAGGAACAGTAGTAGCCCAAGGTGAGTGTCCAATGCCATGCTTCTGTCTCTCACTGAGGGACTGATCTTTGGTGGATTCCTTAATCTTTCAGGAGGAGTCTTTTTAACTATTAAAAAAGAATAAGGCGAGGCCAGGCGCGGTGGCTCACACCTGTAATCCCAGCACTTTGGGAGGACGAGGCAGGTGGATCACCTGAGGTCAGGAGTTCTAGACCAGCCTGGCCAACATGGTGAAACCCTCTCGCTATGAAAATTAGCCTGGCTTGGTGGCGGGCGCCTGTAATCCCAGCTACTTGGGGGGCGGGGGAGTAGGGGGGCGCCAAGGCAGGAGAATCGATTGAACTCGGGAGGCGGAGGTTGCAGTGAGTGAAGTGAAGGTCACGCCATCCCACTCCAGCCTGGGGGCAAGAGCGAGACTTCCTCTCAAAAAAACAAGAAACAAAAAACGAATAAGGCCAGAAGCGGTGGCTCACTCCTGTAATCCCAGCATTTTGGGAGGCTAAGGGGCTTTGGGGGGATGACTTGAGCCTAGGAGTTTAAGACCAGTCCTGGCAACGTAGTGAGACCTCATCTTTATAAAAATAAATATATACATAAATAATTTTTTTAAAGTAATAAAAACAAGGCATCCTTACTTCATGGAGTTTCATGATTCTCAGCCATAATTAATAACAGATGGTTTACAATGTACTAACAATATGTGTAATTTAAATAACAACAGGGACACCTAGGTATCCTCTTACTCATAAAGAGAGTCAAGGTCAGTGCCTGAGGCAAAAGACGGTGAGTGAGGAAAAGTTGCCTCATTGCTTTCCAAGCAAATATTATGCCCATTTGCTACATAAACAGAAGTCTTTGCTCCATGAGGAGGTTCATTCACTGTCATTGTTCCAAAGCAAAGTCACTTAAGATAAATGAACTCACCAATGCAATTGATTGAGGTAAACCCCAACACACACTTTAGTCTTTCTGGAATGCTAATATAGTACAGCAAAGAATTAGGAAATTAACTGAAACTTTTATCTTTCTTTCTGAAAAGGAACTGCTCAACTCAAAATTAATTGCTAAGGGAGATGGTTTTACATTATTTCCCATAAACTCACCATGGGGATTGAAGGACCATGGATAGCGGGGAGGCACAGACATGGAATCTATGTCCTAGGGCACTATTAACACAGTGCATAATTTTCAGCAACTCCCAAGTGACCTTTTCTGACATCCATTCCGTAAAACAATGGAAATCTATTTCCAGGCTTATTTGTGTTTCCCTGGGGCCCTTCAACGCCATTGTGAAGATTAAAGGGCTAGACCCTTTTCATTCCCTCTTATGATTATTCATAATTTTTCTAAAATCATCTTATTGAGTGATGCAGCTCAAAGATGAATTTTAGGGTCTATTTGTCTATTTCTTCATTTGTTCATTCATTCTTCAACAAATATTTATCAAGGACCTCCTTCACATCATGTTCTCTGCTAGGAACTTAATAGGCATAAAAAATGAAGAAGAATCAGTCCCCACCCTTAAGGAGCTAATAATATAATAGGGGAGTAAGACATGTACACAGATAACTGTAATACAAAGAATATAATAAATGCCTTAGAAAGTTTCAGATGAAATCCTGTGGGAGGTTCACATCTAGTCAGAAAGAGCAGTGAGAGTGTCATGGAGATGGTATCATTTGACTCTCTAGGGACTGACTAGTATAGGAGCTCAACAGATGTTATTGGAGGAAATGTCAATTGAGACCCAGAAAATGGCATAAATAAAAAGAGTCATGTTCCGAGAAGAGGAAGTAAGCCAGTTTGGCCAGAACATAGGATAAATATAGGCAAATGTGGAGAGGAAAGAAGAGCAGTTCAAGATACCTGGGAGAGGCCAGGCATGGTGCCTCATGCCTGTAATCCCAGCGCGTTGGGAGGCTGAGGTGGGCAGATCACCTGAGGTTGGGAGTTCAAGACCAGCCTGACCAACATGGAGAAACCCTGTCTCTACTAAAAATACAAAATTAGCCGGGAGTGGTGGCGCATGCCTGTAATCCCAGATACTGGGGAGGCTGAGGCAGGAGAATCACTTGAACTCAGGAGGTGGAGGTTGCAGTGAGCCGAGATCGTACCATTGCACTCCAGACTGGACAACAAGAGCGAAATTCCGTCTCAAAATAAATAAATAAATAAATAAATAAATAAATAAATGAATGAATGAATAAAGATACCTGGTAGAGGATCTTAAACAGTGGGTTAGAAAATTACAGTTTTGTTTCTTGGGTACTGGGAAGCCATTAAACGTTCTTGAGCAGGAGTGACATATGTAGGCCTTTATTTTTCAGAGACATAATCTGACAGTAGTGCAGGGGTTGGATTGCAGAAGGATCAGAAGACTAGTTTGAGAGTTACTGAAGTAATTCTAGGGAGAAATGATGAGGACTTGAAATAGAATGATGGCAATAGAAATGCAAAGGGGAGTTGAGCTTCATAAACACTATTGAGGCTGACTTGATGGGATTGGGAATAGAGGCAGGGGGAGACTCACATGTGACTACCTAACTGGCAAAATAATGATGCTCTTAATAGAAAGTGGGTGCATGCACTTGCACATTTATACTTAGGAGCATGGACGGGGGGTGGCAGGATTAGAAGTAATCTTTTTAAAAGGCAAACCAAATCTCATTGCTGCCCCACTTAATATCAAAATGGCTTTCCACTGCATTTAGAATAAAATCCGAACTCCTTACCATGGCGTGGTGGAAGCCCTACATGATCTGGTCCCTGCTTTTCCCTGACCTCATCTCTTAAAACGCTCTGCTTTGGTTTAGCTTTAGCCACTCTGGCCTTTTTTCAGTTCCTCAAACGCACTGAGTTCATTTCTGCCTCAGGGCCTTTGCCTTTACTGTAACCTCTGCCCAGAACACTCTGTCCCCAGATTTTCACATGGTTGGCCCCTTCTTGTCAGTCAGGCCTTAGCTTAAATGTCACCTCTTCAGAGAGCCGTTCCTAACCAATTAATTCTCTTACTCTTCGTTCACAGTCACTCTTTATCCCATGGTCCTGCTTTTTATTCTTCACAGCACTTACTAAAATCTGAAATGATCTTCTTTGTTTACTCTGTTTATGTGAGCTCCTCTTCCCCAAAAGTAAGCCCCTAGAGTGTGTCTTGTTCATTGCCGTGCCCTGTTTATTAGAACGGAGCCTAGCACATACACATACATAGTCATCGAATGGACGAATAAATGAGTGGGTTCTGTTAAGGGAATGCTGGCTTCTCATGCAGGTATAACAACATTTAGGTAGACATGGGCAACAAGGACCTAGATACATGGGGTTAGGACTCAAGAGAGGGCTAGATTTGACCTCTGCTTTCAGGAGATGAAAAATCAGGGGAAGGAATGACAATTTGTGGGCCTTTTTGAACAAAGGCATCACTGCAGTGCTTCTGCCATAGCCACTGATCCTATCAATGACTGTTTGAAAACATGTGATATCCAACTGACTTAATCTTCAGTGTCCAAGTGAGTGTCCTGACATCATCTACTTGGTAGACTTTGGCAGAAATGCTACCACGTCTGAAGTCAATTTTGGAATTTCTATTTTAGAATTGCCTATAGAGTCGGCAGCACTTTCGTAATGTAAAATATTAACAACTGCTACTCATTACACACTCGTACCAAGCACTGTGCTAACTGTTGTCACACATTAATTTACTTCATAATCCTGAAAATGGGTAAAATGATTCTCCAATATTGCAGTTGAGGAAATTGAGACTCAGAAACATTAAATCCTTTGAACAGTGTGAGATCTGAGGTTCAGGTTCATTCTGGGTGACTCCAAAGCTGGCTTGTTAATGACTTTGCAGCATTCTAGGAGGAGTTGGGGTGAAAGGGTGGGAACCTTCACTTCCTTTGCATGTGGATGTGACTTGAAAACAGCCAGAAGCTATAGAACAGAATCCCCGTTGTGCCATTCTATAGGCGTGTGATCTCAGACTAGTAACTTCCTCAACGATAAAATGATGCTACGAATGCTTTCTTGTAGGATTGTTCTGTTGAGTACAATCTGTAAAACACCTGGCACATTGTGGGAAAGTAAGTTTTTGCTCCTTTCCGTTTCTCATAACAGACACAAGTAGCTCTTGATTCGGTCAGGGTTTGATTATCTAGTTGGCGGATTATTGAGCCCCTGGCATTTTCTCATCTTTCCTATTATCATATTTAGGATTTTATTAATTGTTACCATTTCCATGTTGAAGTCAGGCAAGGTGAGGGATTGGAGGTTGTACTGTCTGTGAAAGGAACTGGAAAAATAAAGTCTGAAGTGATTGGTTCAAATTACAGCTTTATTATGTTTGAAGTCTGAGACCTTGGGGAAAACGTCTGGGTCTCAATTTCCTCATCTGTAAAATGAGAAAATATTTCTTCTCTTCTATCTCCTGAGAGCTGTTTTGAGGATCAAACTATAGCTGTGAAGAACTTTTGGAGAGCGTAAAGTTATGTACAACTGTAAGGCACTATTATCATTGCCTGCATTACAAAACCAGAGTCTATCCTTCTTTTTAGAAGGTCTAAAATAATAAATGTGCTCTATTTGTGAATTGCCTAAATTAAACCTGTGCCTTCCTTTATTCTTCTGTTGAAACAGTTCTCAAACCACTCCCTCGTTCTTTTATCTTTATACCTGAAGTCTGGCTTACATAAAGTTAATATCTACCTGGTCCAATATGGTAACCACTACCCGTATGTGGCTATTTAAATTTAAATTAATAAATAAAAACTTTAAAATTCAGCTCTTTAGTCACACTAACCTAATTTCAAGTACTCAATAGCCACATGTAACTAGTGGCTACCATATTGGGCAGTGCAGATAGAGAACACTTCCATCTCTGCAGAATGTTCTAGTGGACAACGCTGTTGTTGATTCTCTTGAATTCCATTTTTTTAATGCTTTCTCTCCCATCTTTAGCCATGATAAAACCAAGCTAGTTATTCTTTAGTTAATAACCCAGTGTACTTGCCAATGACTGCATCACAGACTGTCAAGAATCTAAAGGCTATTAGCCATCCTCTACTCTAACCTTTTAATTTTATACATGAGAAAATGTAAGCTCAAAGAGGCGAAATCACTCGCTCAAGCCCATGCAACTCTTCAATGGATTTCCACTACTATTTCCACAATGCAACTACATATACATGAGTAATAGAGGAGGCTTACATTCCTTTTTCAGAACTGCTAATACCTTCCATCTCAGAAGAAAATATGCCTGAGACAGAGCTTACAAGTTGCTAGCTGTTATCAGTGTGCATTCTTCCTCTTGCCTGGCCAAGTGCTGTTGGTGAGGGCTCGTTATGTCACAGTGAAGATATGCTGAAAGTTGGATAGCACACCTTTCCAGCTCTACTTCTGTTCAATTACAAGTGTCTTAGAAGGATGGCTGCTTTGGGAGCTAGAGTAATCTGTGATTCAGAATTCCCCAGACCCAGCTCAAATCCCTTGGGATAGGCCTTACTTCTTTACACACTCATTTAAACTATGAAATATTGGATCTTTTTTTTTTTTTTTTTTTGAGATGGAGTCTCGCTCTGTCACCCAGGCTAGAGTGCAGTGGCCAGATCTCAGCTCACTGCAAGCTCCGCCTCCCGGGTTCACGCCATTCTCCTGCCTCAGCCTCCCGAGTAGCTGGGACTACAGGCGCCGCCACCTCGCCCGGCTAGTTTTTTGTATTTTTAGTAGAGGCGGGGTTTCACTGTGTTAGCCAGGATGGTCTCGATCTCCTGACCTCGTGATCCGCCCGTCTTGGCCTCCCAAAGTGCTGGGATTACAGGCTTGAGCCACCGTGCCCGGCCCGAAATATTGGATCTTTAAGCAAACTTCTAGAGAATTTGGAATGGAGATTGTTGTCTCCCAGGATTGCATGCAATGTAGATATAAAACACTCTTGTTCATGGCTCTTGGTGTGTTGTAGGTGCCCAGTAGATATTTGACATAGCTCTTGGGACATAGTAGGTACCTGGTAGATGTTTAATTCCCTCCCCTCCAGATCTACCCACTTCCACCCCCATCCTCTTACCAGAGGCCAGGCCTTTTCTAGATAATCAACACAAGACTTGCAATTCCCATCTTCTTGTTGCCAGAACCCCAAACTACTGTTTCTTACAATTATTTTCCCATTGATTAATCTTCATTGAGAGTCCATAATCAAGGGTACAGTGTACCTAACAGTCGTAAAGTTGGTGGGGGAGGGGGAATATTTGTAACATTTATCATGAAGACATTTAGCATCAAGACAGAGGAGCTGGTTGGTGGAAAAGCATTTCCACCAACCTGCACCACAGTTGAGGCAGGAAATATGCCAAAAACTTCACCGTGTAGTTGCTCTATTTCTCCAGTAGAGGTCCATTCTTCAGGTGAAAATTGAATGTTGGGGCCCCACTGGCAAAGAGGTTAGCTGGGTACCTGAGAACAAAATATGTGTTTAGGCAGGAGTGGGTCTAGGTTTTGTGGAGCCTGAAGCTTCTTCAATTCAGGGGATCCCCTTGAAGAAAATAATATTCAAAATTACTTAGACACAGGGCCTTGGAAGGAGACTATGAAAGTCATGGGCCGGCCATGGCTGGGCGTGGTGGCTCACGCCTGTAATCCCAGCACTTTGGGAGGCTGAGGCAGGTGGATCACGAGGTCAGGAGATCAAGACCATCCTGGTTAACACGGTGAAACCCTATCTCTACTAAAAATACAAAAAATTAGCCAGGCATGGTGGCGGGCGCCTGTAGTCCCAGTTACTTGGGAGGTTGAGGCAGGAGAATGATGTGAACCTGGGAGGTGGAGTTTGCAGTGAACCGAGATCGTGCCACTGCACTCCAGCCTGGGTGACAGGGAGACTCCATCTCACAAAGAAAAAAAAGAAAGTCATTGGCCATAAAGCTAAAGTTTCGTTGGCCTTTGTGTAAAGCATGAACTGTGAGTGTTTGTTTATGTTTAAGATACTCACATTTGGGGTGATAAGGGAATGCTAGGTGGAAGCTAATCACAGAAAGAGTCTGAATATGTAAAGTTATTGCATCAGGCACCATTTACTAACTAATCTTGTACGGAAGCTGGAAAAAAAGCATTAAATTGGGCCCTGTGGGAAATAGAGTCTGGGTGGTTGGGAAGCTTAATAGGAGGACAAGAGCCTCTTCCAATGTGGGTAAGGAGTTTCACGCCAATACTGATATTATCTGTTTACAGTTTTATTTTACCTAGTGAAGGGATTATGTATTATTTGATTAATTTCTTGTTTTCTAAGAAAAGCAACCCTTTCCCAACCCTCCTTCACCTGACACACACAGTTTCAACAAGTGGATTATACAAACCCATTGGCTTTGGTGATGTTTTCTTGTACGAGTGAATTCATGGACTGTACAGAGTTGAGGAAATCAAGTGAAATTTTTTCAGAAGAGAATTTTTGGTTTGTTTAAATCTCCTTAATGGAGATTATTGATAGTATTGCAATAGTAACTTCATCAGTAAGTATAGGAAGAGAATGCTACTCTGGCCTGCTTTTTACAATTGTAGATAACTTATTTCCAAAATATTCTATTTGAGTTGACATTTCCACACATACTGGGTATATCCCTAGAGGAAATTTGGGAGGGAAAGACAAAATGGAACCCAGTCATTTATTATTTTTAAGTCAAGTAAAAGCAAGAATAAAATATTTCATTTATGAAAAAGGTATGCTCAACAATTAATGGCACAAAATTCAGTATCTTTAAAGCATCCAATTTGGCATGTAACTGACCCTCAAGGAGAATAATGCCTAACTCTGTTGAAGGAAAATATGTGGGGAAATTATGAGACCACAAGACGTGAAAGCAAGTAGTGTTCTGCACAATGAAGCTTAAAACCGTTCTTGTCTTAGGAGCCCGCCCCTTCCCCCTCCCACTGCCAGGAACCAATCTCTCCTTCCTTCTAATGTGCAGATCCCCTTATCTACGTCCAGGGTGGCATTGCTAGTGACCCAGCAGGTCTGACTGCCTTTCTGCTCCATTGCTGGCTATTTATTTCAAATTTTATATTCCATTGCAGCTCTAACAATCACACCTTGAAAGTGTGTGCCTTACTGCTCTGCAACTCACGTGCACACACAACACTAGCAAACCTCATATAGCTGCATCTCTCTGTGACAAAGCATGCTAACTCCTTTCTTATGGAAGCCCTTGCATATCAAGCTTTAGAAATGCTAATGATCTCACCTACCTCTGTAATCAATGCCTCTTCCTTTCAGAAATGGACATTTCCATTTTTTGAGAATTCTACCCTCTTATTCTCAAAAAAGTCCTAGCCTTGTTACTTATCCCAGTAGGCTGTCATAGGACTGAAGCACTTTAGGGGGAAGCATTGTGGTCAGATCACCTCCTAAGAAATGCAGTTCTATAGCCTTGAGAGGCTTTAAAATCTAACAGCAAATTCTTCCTAATAAATGCCCTGTTGACTGATACAACCTAGAATGCTCTGCTTCATGGAATTACAAAGTTTCTGAGTTAGAAAGAATCACAGTGTATTCTAACTGAAGGCTTGAATTCCTTCTATCATTAAATTTCATAGTTGGGCACTGTTCAAATAGAAAGCTTGTTGGAAGAAAAAGAAAAAAGAAACAAC
The DNA here is from genome assembly GCF_009764315.1 of Trachypithecus francoisi. NCBI lineage: Eukaryota > Metazoa > Chordata > Mammalia > Primates > Cercopithecidae > Trachypithecus > Trachypithecus francoisi. The sequence goes on along the minus strand of NW_022681470.1, from coordinate 100,210,198 downwards.
AACAACAAAAACAAGTTTCTTAGTCATTTCACTTGGATCCAACAGAACAAGAATTAATATTTTGCGATTTCTGTACACCTACTGAGGGGGATTTTTTTTTCTCTTTTTCAAATGTAGAAAGGGGTTAGATGAAATAAGAGAGCTGATTCAAGAGGACTATTAACAATCTCCTTCTCTTATCTGCTTCCCTCCGTCCCTACAGATCTTCCTAAAAGATATGGTAAGTTAGATAGTAAGACGTGAGGCCATCTTTGAAAAACAGTCAGCTGTGTCTAGCTTCAGGGCATTGGGCATTCCAAAAGAAGGAATACATTTCTTTAAATGTATACATTTATTTAAATGTGTCATTATATAGGTTCTTTCATTTTTCTCATGAGTGTATGTCTATCTTGTTTCTCCTACCATTCTCATTCATTCATTAATTCAGTCAGTCATTCCCTGAGTACCTACCATTCTGCCAAGTGCTAGGTATCTCTAGAAATCATAAGATAAATGTCTTCCCTTCAGGGAGCACACTGTATAGAGTAGTGATGAATAAGCAGTCCAATATAAAGTGACAAAAATTATTTATGGAAACCTGGAGGAAGAAGGATCTAACCAACAGGTTGCTGGCGGAAGCAGGAGAAGGAGAAAACTCTTAGAATGAGCTCTACAGGCCTGGAGGAGGTTTCTGGGTGAACAAATGGACAAAGGAGTCAAGTAGAAGAAGGGCAGAGAGAAAGAGGGGATGTGCAAGGTCATGGAGCTATTAAAGAACTAAAAGCCTTTTTAATAAATAGGTATTTGCTTGAAAAAGATTCTTTTTGGAGAGAGTAAAAGGAAATGAGCAAAGGTCCAGAAGAGGAAGGGTCTGTCTCATGATAAGAAATTTAAACTTGGCTGGGTGCAGTGGCTCACGCCTGTAATCCTGGCACTTTGGGAAGCTGACGAGGGTGGATCACCTGAGCTCAGGAGTTCAAGACCAGCCTGGGCAACATGGTGAAACCCTGTCTCTACTAAAATACAAAAGAAATAAAAAATAAATAATAAAATTAGCCAAGTCTGGTGGCATGTGCCTGTAATCCTAGCTACATAGGAGGCTGAGGTGAGAGAATTGCTTGAACCCGGGAGACGGAGGTTAAGGTGAGCCAAGATCTTGCCACTGCACTCCAGCCTGGATAACAGAGTGAGACTCCCTCTAAAAAAAAAAAAAAAAAAAAAAGAAATCATTCTATAGTACTTCGGAACACAGCAAGACTGGAGATGGAGATACTAGCAGACTGTCGTAGTGAAAACAGGTGAAAGGTGATGAGGGCCTATGGCAGTGAGAAAGAGGAGGAAGGGATGTATTTAGAACATTTTGGAGATAGAATTTGCAGGATAATGTAGGAGTGAAGGAGTAGAAAGAGTCTAAGATGAATCAGGTTTCTGGCTTAGGCATCTGAATATTAAAGAGGCCATTTTCTGAAGGGAAAAAAAAGGAGTTAAAAAAGAAGAATCAGGCACAGGAGAAGATTAGTTCTTTATGTTGAATATAAAGACTCTGTGGGACATCCTGATGGTGATGTCTAACGGAGCTTGTGGTTGGAAAAATCTAGCTAGAACTCTAGTTAGTTTTGTCAGACATTTACTGCTTATTTTCTGTGTGTTAAATATTATGTTTAACAGGATGTCTGAGCTAGAGCTATTGGTTTGAGAGCCATCTGTTTGTAAGCAGCAATTGAAACTATGGATAATCACCTAGAAGGAGCATGATGAATGAAAAGAGAAAGTCTTGGGATGGGACTCTGGAGATCCCCGATATTTAATGAAAAGGTGGAAGAAATAACTAAGGAAAAGGAGAAAGATGGTGTCACAGAAGCCATGTCAGGAAGAGAACTTCAGGAAGCATTAAGGAGTCAATAGTCCAAATCCCACAAAGAGGTTGGGCAAGATGTAGGCAGGAAGGCGCCTTCTGGATTTGACAATTTGAAGCCATTTGTGACCTTGGCGAAAGCAGTTTCTATGAAGCGGGGTAGGTGGAAGCTTTGCAGTATTATCATCTTTGGGGCAAAAATTATATTTTCAAATTCTTATCTATTTACACTCTCTGCCTTTTGCTTCTCTGTTCCTCATCCTATCCCTTTGCCCCCCATTCCCACTCTTCCTAACACAAAATTATTGACTGATTTTCTTTTTTTTTGAGATGGAATTTCACTCTTGTTACACAGGCTGGCGTGCAATGGCACGATCTTGGCTCATCGAAACCTCTGCCTCCCGGGTTCAAGTGATTCTTCTGCCTCAGCCTCCTGAGTAGCTGGGATTACAGGCATGCGCCACCACGTCTGGCTAATTTTGTACTTTTAGTAGAGATGGGGTTTCTCCATGTTGGTCAAGCTGGTCTTGAACTCCCGACCTCAGGTGATCTGCCTGCCTTGGCCCAAAAGTGCTGGGATTACAGGCGTGAGCCACCACACCCAGCCCATTGACTGATTTTCTTTTTTTGAGACGGAATTTTGCTCTTGTTGCCCAAGCTGGAGTGCAATGACGCGATCTCGGCTCACTGCAACCTCTACCTCCTTGGTTCAAGTGATTCTCCTGCCTCAGCCTCCTGAGTAGCTGGGATTACAGGCACGCGTTACCATGCTCAGCTAATTCTGTATTTTTAGTAGAGACAGGGTTTTGCCGTATTGGTCAGGCTAGTCTTGAACTCCCAACTTCAGGTGATCTGCTTGCCTCGGACTCCCAAAGTGCTGGGATTACAGGTGTGAGTCACCACGCCAGACCCATTGACTGATTTTCTAATCAGTGTTTGCTTTACTTTCCCTAGGGTTTCCCATGGCTTCAAAACCATCCATCTATATTATTTCTTTAATACTTTTACTTCTCTCCTGAGTTCCAGACACATTTTCAGTTACCCATGGACACCCCAAACTTGATCTTCCATGGGCACCTTGAGCAAAACAAAATACATTCACTTTCATCGAAAAAGCCTGAATTTTCTCCTGTATTTCCTTTCCTAAATAATATCTAACCATTCATTCAGTCCCCAAGGGGCCTCATCAAATTTTTTCTCTTCCTTAATTTCTACATCTAAATATTCATGTGGATTTATCGGCTTTACCTTAAAAATGTCTCCAAATGTATTCCTTTCCTTCCTTTCCTTCCTTCCTTCCTTCCTCCCTCCCTCTCTTTCTTTCCTTCTTCCTTTCTTCCTTTCCTTTTTCCTTTCCTTTTTCCTTTCCTTTTTCCTTTCCTTTCCTTTCCTTTCCTTCTTTCAGACGAAGTCTCACTCTGTCACCCAGGCTGGAATGCAGTGGCGCGATCTTGGCTCACTGCAACCTTTGCCTCCCCAGTTGAAAAGATTCTCCTGCCTCAGCCTCCTGAGTAGCTGGGATTACAGGCGCATGCCACTACACATGGCTAATTTTTGTATTTTTAGTAGAGACAGAGTTTCACCATGTAGATCAGGCTGGTCTCAAACTCCTCACCTCGTGATCCACCCAAAGTGCTGGAATTACAGGTGTGAGCCACCACACCCGGCCCAAATGTAGCATTTTCTTTCTTCACTGTGTACATATTTCTAATAGGAATTATTTCATTTCATCATAATTTTGTTCTGTGCAAGTCTCCTCCTCTAAATCTTTAGATCCTTGAGAATAAGGTTGTTGCCTTACTTAATCTTATAACCATGCGTTTAGTACAGTACCTAGCACCTGGCAGATGGTCATCGCATATTTGTTGAATGAATAAATGAATGAACAAGGCCTTTTCATAGCTGACATTTGCTTTACCATCCAGAAGCTTACAGAACCATTTCTCTACCTGTGGCTCCACCATTTCTGTCCTGTGATCTGCCTGTCAACCCAGTTCCTTCAGTTTATTTTTAGTTGGGTGTCACCTGACCTTTGGCTAGAGAACATTGGATGCATTAAACCAACCAGTTATGAATTTCCCCTTCTTGCCTCTCCCACAGAGGAAAACACTTTCCAGATAGGAAGAGTGATAGGTAACCTGGTCTTCAAGGGTTGGAGGTAGGGGGTAATTACTAGAAATCAATTAATCTTTCTTGCAAGGAGACTGTCTTCCCAAGACCTACCCTAATATAGCTCAGAATAGTAACCCAGGAAGTGCCAGTTGAACAAATATGAATGAGCAAAAGCTTGACTGCAGAGGAGAGCTGTGAATCAGATCCCCAGCTTTAAGGAACCACTTTCATACCACCAGCAGATACTGGCTTTAAAGTCTTTTTAGGAAGACCAATTTTAAAGGTTGGCCTTTAGGTGAGGTTTTACTGGGAAGATTCTAACCCTTCAGCACCCAAACTTTTGTTTGTGTGTGTCTTGTAAATAACACATATAAATATTTTAAAATAATATGTATGATATTTTCAAGGACAGGCATTTTCCTTGAAGGGGAGTAGCTGGACATACACAGTCCTGAATAAATCAACCTCATTTGGGGCTTCTCCTGGCTATGTGGGGGGACAGGAATAGACAGGACATGGGCTCCCTAACACCTCTTCCTCAGGTGACTTCCAAGCCCCTTTGTTGTTTGTAGAAGTCAGTCTCGGATTGCTGATAGTCCCACATTCACTGGGGGATTTCTCTGAGGCCATTAAATAAAAGGCTTTATTTTCTGGCAACTTTACTGATTTTTTCCCCCTAAAGCAACAATTGTAAAACATTTTTTATTTCCTTTTGCCTCAGATGAGGAAAGCTGGTGTGTTTTCTCAAGCAAATATCCCAACATTCTGTCTTCAGAGGGGCATAGTGTGGACTTGGGCATGTCGCGTAAACATTGTGGCCCACAGCTTTTTCATCTGCTAAATAAAGGAGTTGGTTGACTTAATCAACTTCTTCCTCAGATCTGCTCTGCCTTGATTCGGGGGTTCATAATAGTTCCCTCTCCATCCTAGCCACTGAAACTCTCATCTCTCTGTCTGATGTATCTTAGAGACACAGGAAGCTGGGGATCTCAATTATATTAAGGAAACCAAAGTGATATATTAAAACTCCGTATTTACGTAAAAAACAAAATGAGAATCAGGAGAATGACCTGATGAATCCCCTTTTAAAAGGTTCAGACAGACACAGTGGCTCATGCCTGCAATCCCAGCACTTTGGGAGACCGAGGCAGGCATAAGAGTTCGAGACCAGCCTGGGCAACACGGTGAAAGCCCGCCTCTGCCAAAAATACAAAAATTAGCTAGGTGTGGTGGCGCACTCCTATAGTCCCAGCTACACAGGAAGCTGAGGTGGAAGAATCGCTTGAGCCAGGGAGGTAGAGCTTGCACTGAGCCGAGATCGCGCCACCGCACTCCAGCCTGGGTGACAGAGCAAGACCCTGTCCCAAAGAAAAAAAAAATTTCTTAATTTTGCCAAAACATTTATTTATTCGTTTTTAATCCTCTTAAATAAATCACCTGTTATGTTTTAAGGCCTTCTAAGAGGCAGGTTTCTCCCCTCTTTCAGGATTTCTTAAAAATGTGCTCTTCTAATATGTCAAACTGGGGTTTTCTGTGACCAAGGGCCTTTCCCTGAGGCCCTCACTTGCCAGGGCTGCCCATAGTCTTAGGAGTGGTGAAGAACCAATCCCTGTGGCCAGTAGAAAATGAGGAAGGAATCCTTAGCTCTCATTGGTCTTCATCCATATAAATCCATCCCCAGTAAAGTAAGATATAGAGGCCAGCAAGATCATAAGTTTGTTACCTGCTGCTTAGATTTAAAGCTCTAAGCCACCCTGCTAGATAGGCAGCCAGAATTAACATCTGGTAGAGATGGACTCATACTTGCTATCAGGGTATTTGTGTGCATCTCCCATCCACCAGGCTGTACACCCTGGGACCCACCAGGTATCCTTGAGAACATAGTAGGTCACACACATTCCAAGGCATGTTTCATCACAGAGACAATTCATGGTCAGGAGGTAATAGCTCACTGTTAAACGCCATTTGTAGTGTGTAATTGGTTGTGGTATTTGTTCTCAGAACTTTTCATTTTTGATTCTGACAGCTCTGAGGTGGGTACGATTGTTTTTTTAATCCCCATTTTACCTAGAAAAAAAAAAATGAGACAGTCTGGTCTCAGATCTGAGTCTTCTGATTCCAAATCCTTCCTTCCTTCCTCCTTGAGCCTTCTGGCCAACCATCACTGATACTCCCTTTCTCTGCAGAAAGACCAACCTGACACCACCCCTGGGTGGTGTATTTCAGACAGAGGCAAGGGTGGTTCTGGGTTTTCTAATCTCCAAAAAAGTAAGTGCAGCTAGAGACCCCCTTTTCATCAAAGCGAAGCTCCTGGGTTGGGAGGAACTCAATGATCTGGAATTTAGGGGAGAGTTTACCACTAGCCCCTCCCCAGGTTATGTTGAAATCCCTGAGTTCTTCCTCAGACGGTGAAAAAGCACCCTTTTCTCTGTATCCCACTCCCATTTTCCTACAGAGAGACCTCAGGGTGATGGCACTCAGACAGAGGAAATGGCCTCACAACAAGGTGTGGCCATAGGCAGCCCTCCAGACACAGTCGTAAGAAAAGCTAGTCCTGCTGAGGGTTGCCTCCTGCAGAGATAACACAGGAAGAGGAGAGAATATACGCCTTCCCAGACCTCTGCATACCTGAAGCAGCATCTAAGTTTCCTTGGTTTTGCCCCAAACTCCTGTACCAGAACCCAGGACTCTATTTATTTTCTCTATGCATTTGATCCACATACATTTATTGAGCATCTACTATAAGCCAGGCTCTGTTCCGGTATAAGAGATAAAACATCATGCCTGTAATCCCAGCACTTTGGGAGGCCGAGGTGGGCAGATCACGAGGTCAGGAGATCAAAATCATCCTGGCTAACACGGCAAAACCCCGGCTCTATTAAAAAAAAAAAAAAATTAGCCGGGCGTGGTGGCGGGTGCCTGTAGTCCCAGCTACTCAGGAGGCTGAGGCAGGAGAATGGGGTGAACCTGGGAGGCGGACCTTGCAGTGAGCCGAGATCGCGCCACTGCATTCTAGCCTGGGCGACAGAGTGAGACTGTCTCAAAAAACAAACAAACAAACAAAAAACAAACAAACAAAAAATAGATAAAACACCATAAAACACAATTCTGTCCTGGAGTTTACATTCTTGTGGGGTATAAGACTAAAGGCCAGGTGTGGAGCAGACTTTCTCAGAAAAGGCTCCTAAGAGGTAAGTGACCAATGTGTTTCCATTTCAACCTCTCCTAACATTGACAGACATCACTTCCAGGACAGGCTAGAGCTCTGCTGGCTGGGAAAACTTTTGACCTGAGCTAACTATAGGTGACCAGCCAGTATGCATTCTGATCACCTTAACACCTCTTTAGAAGGAAAGATTCACAGGTAGAAATTTTTGTTTGTTTTTGAGACAGAGTCTTGCTCTGTCACCCAGGCTGTAGTGCAGTGGCACGATATTGGCTTATCGCCACCTCTGCCTTCTGGATTCAAGCGATTCTCCTGCCTCAGCCTCTTGAGTAGCTGGGACTACAGGTGCACATCACCACGCCTGGCTAATTTTTGTATTTTTAGTAGAGATGGAGTTTTGCCATGCTGGCCAGGCTGGTCTTGAACTCTTGACCTCAAGTGACCTGCGTACCTCGGCCTCCCAAAGTACTGGGATTACAGGCATGAGTTGCTACACCTGGCCACAGGTAGAAGAATTCAGTTCTCAGTGGTAACATTTAAGATGAGAAGCTGGGGCTTTGGTCATTCATTTTTGTTTCTCCGGATGGAACAATCCAGCAAAGAACATCTATATGTGTTTGTGTATGTGTGTACTCACATGTGTTTGTGTACCCACATATTTGTGGAATGCCTTATTAGCCTTATTTGTCATGGTGTTTTGTATTGGGGTGAGCATCTTATTCTCCATAGGATGGAAGACTTATTAGACACACAATAACGACTTAATAATTGATGAATATTGTTAAGAACAAGGTTGAGGCCAGGCGTGGTGGCTCACTCCTGTAATCCCAGCACTTTGAGAAGACCATGTGGGTGGATCATCTGAGGTCAGGAGTTTGAGACCAGCCTGACTAACACGGTGAAACCCCATCTGCACTAAAAATACAAAAAAATCAGCCGGGCATGGTGGTGCACGCCTGTAATCCCAGCTACTTGGGAGGCTGAGGAAGGAATCACTTGAACTCAGGAGGCAGAGGTTGCAGTGAGCTGAGATCAGGCCACTGCACTGCAGCCTGGGCAACAGGAGTGAAACTACATCTCAAAAAAAAAAAAAAAAGAATAAGGTTGAAAGGCTCATTCTTGAAGGTGTTTTCCCTGGTTCCTTCAGTTACAAAAGGGAGTGGAAGCAATTCGGTGTGACAATGATTGAGAGGATACGCTCCGGAGTGAGACCGGGGTTCACTTCCTGACCTTGTCATTTAATAAAAGTGAGGGTTTGTTTTGTTTTAAATTATTTATTTATTTACGTCTCAATTTCCTTATCTCTAAAATGGGGAGCATTGCTGTAAAGGTTAGGTCAGAAAATTCATGTACTACATTCAACACAATGCCTGCTTCACTATATGCAGTGAATATTGTTATTTTCCAGGAAGGAGAAGTGACTTCTTTAAGCCACACAGCTAATTAGTTAGAGATAACCTGAACTTAACTAGATTTCCTAACTCTCAGTAATGTGTTTTTTTCCCGCTGTCACTGCACTATGCCACAGAAGAGTAGCAAGACAGATAAGATGTGGAACTTAGTTCAGAGGTGGATATTATGGTGCCTTGAAGGGAAAAAAAAAATCCTATTGAGGGTTCATTGAGGGCTACTATGTGCCAAGTACTGTCCTGCATTCTATATATGTTTCCTCTTTAATCCTCGCAGAATCACTATATGACATTGTTATTATCCCCACTCTAGAGATAGCAAACTGAGGCTTAGGTAGACTAATTTACATAAACCCAGGCCCATCTGACCCTCAAACCCATCACTATCCTCTGATGACTGTGGTAAGAATATTGAGGTCTAGTAAATGTAACTGCAAGGCAAAAGGCACCCTGAACAAGGCTGTGTGGGGGTCAGCTTTTGCCACTGTCTCCACTCTCAGTGGCAGCCCCTTCCTGAGACTGCAGTTGTCATTTGTGGAAGAACATAGTGCAATTTGAGTGGACAGTGTTTTTACAGTATTTGTTTCACTGTATAGGAGAATCTGTGTAGACAAATGAAGAACCTACTGCCATTTAGGACCAGAATTCCGGAGGAACCAACCATCTGTGCACCTCCATGTCAGGGGAAGGTGTTTTATTTCCAGTGTGAAATGCCAAATAGTCCAGGAATGATAAAATCACCCTAGTTTTTCTTATGAACTCCTAGAAGTCATCTTTGTTGGTATAAATGAGATCATTTAGCCTAATTAGTTCCAAGCTTAATTAGCAGTAATTATCCCAACATGGGAGTAATATCCGAGCAGGAAGTGCCGAGTCCTGGATTAGATAGATCTCTAATTGGTGTTACAATATTGTAATTAAAGCGTGTTTGTACGCCTCTGCCACAGCACGCGATTTGTTTCATGTCTGATTAAACAGGGAGACCCAGCAGCCTTTGAAGGGGCCAAAATTTTAGATCTGACTCACATAGCATGTTAACCCTGTGACAAAAAAGATATGGGGACCTACCTCAGTGGCCAAGGTGAGTGTACAGCTCTGAGCCAAAGGCATTTTTGCAGAGAGGATGAGCCCTTGGTCTACTCCACCCTTTGACTCCCACGTAGAAAGTATAGGAAAACATAAGTATATTGTTGAGGGGCACTTTGTAACCTTTATACCTTTGAGGACTGACTCATATATAACCAGGGAAGACTGTACAAAAAGGACAAATAATAATAGCTAATGTTTATTGAGCATTTACTATGTGCTGGATGCTGTGCTAAATGCTTTAAATGTCAAATTCATTAAAACTTCAAAAAACCCTGTGAGGCAGCTATTACAGTCCCTGTTTTACAAATAAGGACTTGAAGATGAGGGAGATGCTTCACCCAACTAAGTCTGTGTTACCCTTCAGGTCTTGCCTTAAGCATCACTCCTCTAGAAGGCTACTTCTGATCCCTAGACCATGTTAGTTTCCTGACACAGCTCCTTGTAATTTTCCTTCATACACTTTAATATAATTTCATTGTCTGCCTTTCCCACCAAACCGTAAGCTCATTTTTGCCTTGTTCACTGCTTCTGCCCAGTGCCCAACACCAAGCTAAGTGCCAGCAATGTAGCAGGTGTTCAAGGAGTAAGAGCCAAATGAATTGTCAGAAGTTACTCAACTGATTGGATGATTTGAACCCAACTCTGTGTGGTTCTGTAGTCCTGTGCTTTCCATTACATCATGCTTCTTTTTTTTTTTTTTTAATGTTAAAAACTCCAAAATTTCCGGCCGGGCGCGGTGGCTCAAGCCTGTAATCCCAGCACTTTGGGAGGCCGAGACGGGCGGATCACGAGGTCAGGAGATCGAGACCATCCTGGCTAACATGGTGAAACCCCGTCTCTACTAAAAAATACAAAAAAAAAACTAGCCGGCGACATGGCGGGCGCCTGTAGTCCCAGCTGCTTGGGAGGCTGAGGCAGGAGAATGGCGTAAACCCAGGAGGCGGAGCTTGCAGTGAGCTGAGACCCGGCCACTGCACTCCAGCCTGGGCGGCAGAGCGAGACTCCGCCTCAAAAAAAAAAAAAAAAAAAAAAACTCCAAAGTTTCTAGGTAGCACAAGTATAATAAACATGGATTTTGAGGAAGGATAGGGGAATAGAGATTTTCTTTCCTCTCATTTCAAAGTGCTTTTTAAAACTTCTGCAACAGATGCCTTAACCATTCACTATATTTATCTACTTAATGCTTCAACCTTATGTTATAATTTAGATCTTTGTGTGCATATTTAAATAATTGGTCACTGAATTTAATAAGCCCAAGAGAATTAGAATAAATCAGATAGAACTTATATGCATTTATGTATCACTGGATTCTGCAAATCTTTAAAAATGTACCTAACACTTTTGGAATCTGTATTTCAGTGATTCCCAGCTGTGGTTTTGGCACACCCTAAGAATCTCCAGTTATTCTGAATAGTGACATAAAATTCTCAGTTTTTTTTTCAAATTAACTTTTTTGGATATTTAAAAGAAAACATGCCACATGATGCATTGTGGGGGAATAAGAAACAGGCTAGATCAGAATGGAGCCAATGCCTTTGACCCTTTGGAAATCATTGCTATTTAATCTTGGTCACTGCTGAAATATATTCAGGGATTAAGAACCTTAACAAGAATTTTTGTTTATTCATTAAAAAGTGTTAACATAATTATTAAAAATTAGTAGGTGATACTTGCACAAAGTATAAAATTCACAAAAATATCTAAGTGAAAAGGCCCCTTCCACCTTTCCCCCATCTCCCAGCCACTCTAGAGATAATCAGTCTTGCATATCTTTCTAGAATATTCTATGCATATGCAAATATATAATTTTAAAGGTATTATTTCTTGGTAAAACACCAGAGTGCACACTGACTCATAAAGGTCAATTCACTCACTTTTCAGTTTAAGCAAAGACAGAAAGTGATAATGAGAAATTCACTACATAGAAACCAAAGGCACAAAGCTTTGTAAGTCTATTTTCTTATAAAACTATTACTAAACATTGTGGTGCTATATTGTAATGAAATGTGGTAATAATGGAGAAATGCTGCTTGACTATGACAATAATGATATCCAGTGTGGGTCCTGAATCTTCCTGGGTTTTCTGTTCTGATTAACTCTTAGATGATGTTTCTGTGTGGCGATTTATCTCAATACCAGCAACAAAGAAGCCAAGCTGGTAGGTTCCAGTCACTGTAGGGAACTTAAGTGAGGAAACTTACTGCTGGTCTCTTGTCACTAGAGGAGGCGGGTGAGAAAGTGACAAGAGACCAGCAGTAAGATTCCTCATTTAAGTAGCCTACAGTGTGGAAAATAACATAATGATGATACTTTTTGTATCAACAGACATTTCTCTTTTGACGGTACCGTCAAAAGAGAAATGTCTGTTGATACAAAAAGTATCATCATTATGTTATTTTGTATGGATGGGGCTTGATGAATCTTTGGATGATTATTTTAGTGCAAGAAAATTGATAAAGCTTCCTGCAGTTAGTATGCTAACTTTTTTTTATTGTTTCTGGCTTTTGAATAATCAGAAGTGACCGAACCAAGAAATTACAATAATTGTATTGCATTTGGACAAGCCTACAGATAAACTGGGTTTAAGTAGTTGTAGCATGAGTATCTCACGATACCCAAGGAGTACACTAGCCAAGGTCATCGTCAGCTTTTGATAGTTTATATTTAGAATGTATTGAGCCCTGCACATGTTCAGCTCTGTAGAAAACTTGGTGGCCTACGAACTGATGGTCTTCAGTTATTTATCATCTCCTTTTGTTTATCAAAGACTTGCCTGCAGTCCCTGTGGCTTTTCTTTTCTTGGATGGAGACAGACGCTGATGCTCTTCTTTTATGACTATGGAAGGCACTCATGACTGAGTAGAGTGTGATTTTCTTCTGGAATGTGTCTTTGGCAAACAAAAGGACGAATGCCGTGGAATGTTCTGGAGGTATCATCTAAGACCACAGTAATCTTTTGTCTTTATTTTAAGTACTCTGTTCCATTGTTATTTTGTGTCTCAATTTTTGGCTTAGAAAATATAACCACTAGAGCTGGAACAAAGTGTCTCTAGAGTTGGGCCCAACCCTTTTTGCTTTCCTTAGTGGAAAGATAATTTTGTGTTTTGTTTTTCTGGACCTGGATCTTTCCATTGTAATGGTATGTTGGATCAATTGATTCCTAAGGCCCCTTTTGTCTTTGGCATTCTACGAGTCTACCATCCGAACTTTGGAGCAGTGCTTCTAAAGTTTTTCTACCAATATCTTTGTGTGTGTGTGTGTGTAAATGTCTTCATGATATCAAGCTCTGAATGAATGTGGCTATAATTGATATGACAAATGGAGACATTATGTCTGTAAAGACAAAGTCCAATTAGTTTTGATATATGAGTTAACTGATTATTTCCCCTTTTATTCAGCTTAGATGTAGAAAACCTTTCCCTCCCAAACCTTAATACGATTTGAGTTTTCCCTCTGAATATATAAATAAATAACTGATTATTTCCCCAAGGAATAGCTCTTCATGGCCAGCTTCTGTTTGCCATCACGACATTTCCAAAAGTCTGTCTGTGTTTCTCCTCCTGCTGGCGAATGACTATGTGACTGACTTCAATTATTCCCCATTCCCCATTAATTTAGTCAGTACTGCTTTCTTTTACGGCAGGAATCGTGATACTCATCTTATTGGACTTCCTCCTTCCATGCCAAGTGTTTGCATATAGAGGTTGAGCATCCCTAATCCAAAAATCCAAGATCCAAAAGTTTTTGAGCACCAACGTTAGGGAAAATTCCACACCTGACTTTCATGTGGTAGGTCACAGTCAGAAAGCAGTTTATTCAGTATCCTCAAGGAAAAAATAAAATTACCTTGAGGCTATGTGTATAAGGTGTATATGAAACATAAACGAATTTTGTATTTAGACTTGGATTTCACCTCCAAGATATCTCATTAGGTATATGCAAATATTCCACAATGTAAAGTAATCTGAAACATTTCTGATCACAAGCATATCGGAGAACGGATACTCAATCTTCTACTAGGCATTCAGAAAATGGTTGTTGAATTAAACTGAATTTCTGACAATTTCCTACCCCTGGCATCCTTCACAACTTCCTCCAAAGAAACCTTTCTGGACTAACTCAATTCAGACTTTGCATTCCCTTAATTTGCATTTCATGACACTTCTGTGCACATAGTTTGTATCATGTTAACTTGTGTAGTTATTTGTTGTTGTTATTCCTTTTGAATTATATGTGAAGTATGAGGGAAAGGTACCCAGACTTGGAGTCAGGAAACTTGGTTTTCTGACCAAGAAAACCAAGTCTCGCTCTGTTGCCCAGGCTGGAGTGCAATGGCACAATCTCGGCTCACTGCTACCTCCTCCTCCTGGGTTCAAGCGATTCTCCTGTCTCAGTCTCCCAAACAGCTGGGATTACAGGCGCCCGCCACCATGCCCGGCTAATTTTTGTACTTTTAGTAGAGATGGGTTGCCGTGTTGGCCAGGCTGGTCTTGAACTCCTGACCTCAATTGATCCACCTGTCTTGGCCTCCCAGAGTGCTAGGATTATAGGCGTGAGCCACCGCGCCCGGCTGAAACTTGGTTTTCATCTCTGCTAATATGCTAGTTGAGTGACCAAGGACAAGTCCATTCAACTTCCATAGATTTCAAATTTTTTAATCTAAAAGATGGAAGGAGAGGTGAGGCAGGAATGGACCAAATGATTCCCAGGGTTCTTTCTAACCCTAGCATTTTGATTTTTGGCATATTCATTCCCTGACAAAATCACGAACTTCTCAAATGCAGAGAATTTCCTTTCTCTACGGAATATATACACTGCTTGACACAGATGGTGCTTAATAAATGCTTCCTTAGAAAATGACTGCTGTTCTACCCCTGCTAGCAAGAAGTTAAACCTGAAGGTGTCCCTCTTATAGCCCATGTCCTAAAGGGACTCTCAGACCCAAGCTGGGAAATGCTATCCTGGACTTGGACATCAGAAACTGAGACTAGCACACTGTATTAGTCATGAGTAGGGGCACACCTAACAGCTTTGCCTTTTTAAGTAAATGTGTTTATGGTTTGTGCTGCTTTCCTCAGTAAGATCATTTCCTTGCAAGTAATGAGAGCTGTGTGTGATATGGTTGAAATCCTGTCCCTCGGCTGAGATGGAGAACTCACGTGATGCTGAGTGGGGCCCATTATCCCAACGGCACTCACAGGAATGCTAAGTCTGGCAAATATTAACTCGAACCACAGCAGCAGTTAGGAGGCAGCAAGCAGTCTACCCACCTTCCTGACTATCACTTTGGGTTTTTCTGATTTTCCTTTCCTTGGCTTGAGCATTGTGTTTATTCCCCCTTCCATTCATTCTTCCTCTTCTCTTAAAAAGCAAAAACAAGACATTATATTTCCTCCATTCATCTCTGACTGGAAACTCTGATGTTCTCATTCATTTCAGACAGAAGGCTTTCCCTCTTTTGCCTAAGCTATGTACAACATGTTTATTCATCCTCCCTGCCTCCATGCCACAGGCCTGGGCATTGGAAGAACTCTGGAGTCTTCCAGAGGTCTTGGGGAACAGACTCTCATTGCAGGCAGCTATGGATAGAATAGATGGATTGTGAAAGCCCCTCAAAACCAATCCTGTGTGCTGGAGAAGCTTTCCTTGGAGGAAGAGAAGCCTATGATATTTCCCCATGTGGCAGGGAAAGGAGTGACAGATGAGATGGAAGAAACCTAACACACATCTGAATGTATGTAAAGAAAAGACTTATAACTAAAAGGGAGGAGTTGTGGTTTAGATTAAAACCACAAAGGAAGTGAAGGACGTTACCACTTTCCTCTTTGTGGGTAGAAGATTCTCCTTTGGCTCATCTAATGGGCTCTGTGAGACCGAGTCTTCCTATAGGAATATGTTTATCCCTCCTACCCTTCTAGAAAAGCATTGTGCACAGTGGTTTGTGGTCTTAAAGAGTTTAGACTTAATTTTGAAAGCATAAACATGCCACAAAGCACCTCCATGTCTAATCCATTGTCCCAAACATGCTTCTCTTACTGTAAATAGAAAAGCAAAGAATTAAAACTCTCTGGGAAATGAAGGAGAGGAAAAGCCCTTTTCCCAAGTTACCTAAGCAATTTCCCTACCTCACCTTAATTTTCCTTTGTTTTCCTGGTAGAGACCTCGTACCTGTTTTGACTTAGCAAAGAAAATTATTAGTAGCTCTGTTCCTCTAATAGCCACCATCATTGAGGACCTACTATGTGCTGGATATTTCCCTTGTATTATCTCTGAACTTCCAAAACTTCTGAGAGAGATAGACTTTATTACTACCATTTTTATAAGTGAAAAAACTGGGGCTCGGAAAAAAACCATTGCCCAACTATGACCTCAAGCCTTGTATCCAGGTGTGTGTGATGATAACACTGGTGCTCCTCCCTGCCTCTCCTTCAAATCTGGTTTTAGAAGTATTTTGGCCATCGATGTCACAAACTTGGAGGTGGGTTTGAAACCTGGCTCTGCCTCTAATTACCAACGTGACCCTGGGCAAATTATTTGACCTCTCTAAAGTCTTATCTGGTATGTCTTGTCTGGTATGACAATTGCTTAGGTAACATTGGGAAAAGGCTTCCTTATTGGCTTCTTCTTAGCATTAAATGAAGCAACAGATAGAAAGACATGGTATATCAACTGGGAAACAGTAAACTCCCAAAATGACAGCCATTCGCTAATTGTGTGTAGGTCAGGTTCTAGACCAAACTGTGAAATAGCTGAACTCCGCTTAAGGGAACCCTCTGTTTTCTTAAATTCCTCATCCTCATTCCTGTCACTCTCACCTTCTAGAAAAATGCATCAAGGTGTAAGTGGCTGTGAACACTTGGAAGAGAGAAGTCATACTTCTTCAATAATAAAACAAAAGAAGCAAGTGTTAGCTGTAGAATTTCATCCTTCTAAAGTGTGAACCGAAGGTTGTTTTTTGGTCTTTTGTTTGGGGGAAGGTGGGCTGCTGTAGGGTAGGAAAAAGGAAACCCCGTGAGTCCCCGAGCCACACTGCACAGGACCTACGGCAGCTCTTTAATCTCATGCTTCTTTTTCTGGATACATTCAGTGTAGGGTCAGTTGTAGATTCCAGGTCTCAGCTGCTTTTGATCAGAACTTTTTTTTTTTCTTCCTGTGGTGATTTTGCATGAATTTTAGACGCTGGCGACTTTCAGTTGCCTGAGTCTGTTTTTCATTGCAGATATTTGTCAGATTTTTACATCTAGGTTGCATTTTGAAAGCTTTTCTTTTTTTCTTCTCTGACTATTCTGTGTGAACTTCTGATTCTGGATTTTTTTTCCAAATTATTTTAGACATAATATTTATATATTTTCCTTATTGCAAAATTAATAGCTATTCATTGTGGAGAATTAGAACAAAAGAAGAAAAGATTTGAATCACCCATAAACCTAGCATCCAGAGCACTTTTCACATTTTATTGCATTTTCTTCCATCCTTTCTCTACACATATATGTTTCTGTCTATATAAACTGTATGTATGTATATGTTTTGCAAAATTGGGATAAGACCATGTATGCATTTTGTATCTTACTGTTTCATGTCACTTTATGTCATGAGCATGTCTTGCATATGATAAAATGTTTCTGTGAAAGATTTATGTCTGCATAATAGTTCATCATATGAATGTACCAAGGTTTATTTAACCCTTCCTATTCTGCTCTATGCTTAGATGTTTTTTGTATAAATTTCTGTCCAAGTTTCTCCATTTCCTTTTGCTTTGTAACTTATTCCTAGAAAGGGAATTATTAAGGCAATTAGGGCAAAGATTATGAACAGTTATTTTTTTATTTAAAAATGTATTTATACTTGGTTATTTTAATACAGACAGCCTTTTAAAAGCCTCTTGCTATTAGTGCCAAATGAATTTCCAAAAATGTTCCTGTAGTACAGGGTGGCAAACTAAGACCCGAGGGCCAAATCTGTCCTGTGGCCTGTTTTTGTAGAGACTATGAGCTAAGAATGGTTTTTACATGTTCAAATGCTTAGGGAAAAAATCAACAGAATAACAATACTGCATCACATGTGAAAATTATATGAAATTCACATTTTAGCGTCCATAAATAAAGTATTTCTGAAGCAAAACTATGCTCATTCATTTACATATTGTCTGTGACTGCTTTCACCCGACAGTGGCAGAGCTGAGTAGTTGCAATAGAGACTGCATGGCCTGCAAATCCAAAAATATTTACAATCTGCCCTTTACAGAAATTGTTTACTGATCCCTGCTTTAGTATGTAATCCTACAAGCTGCATATAAAAGTGTTCAGTTGACCACATACATACTAACATTGAACGCTGGAATTTTTTTATTCTTTGTTAATTTGAGCAAGTCAACAAATATTTACCAAGTGTTTGCCATGGACCAGGCCCTCATGAAAAATACAATTAGCTTAGTGTTTCTTTGATTACGAGTTAGTATGAGTTTTTCCATAAGTTCATGAAAATTTTTTTGTATTCATATTCTGTGTATATGAAATATTTACATTTCAACTCAGGCATTTATATTTTTCATATCCCTTTGTATGAGCTCTTTATATACTAAGAATATTAATGTCTTTTCAGTCATTTGTTGAAATCATAGTTGTTGGAAATATTTTGCTTTTATTAGATTGTTTGCCATCTATTTATTTATTATTTATTTATTTACTTTTACTTTTTTTGAGATGGAGTCTTGCTCTGTTCCCCAGGCTGGAGTGCATGGGCACAATCTCGGCTCACTGCAACCTCCACTTCCCAGGTTCAAGTAATCCTCCCACCTCAGCCTCCCAAGTAGCTGGGATTATAAGCATGCACCACCATGCACAGCTAATTTTTGTATTTTTAGTAGAGACGGGGTTTCACCATGTTGGCCAGGCTGGTCTCGAACTCCTGGCCTCAGGTCATCTGTCTACCTTGGCCTCCCAAAGTGCTGGAATTACAGGCGTGAGCCACTGTGCCCAGCCTAGATCGTTTGCCTTTTAATTTTATGATTTTTTTTTTTTTACACACAATTTTGCATTTGTATGTAGTCAAGTCTATACAATTTTTAAAAATTTTTGGCTGGGCGAGGTGGCTCACACCTGTAATCCCAGCACTTTGGGAGGCCAAGGTGGGCAGATCACCTGAGGTCAGGAGTTTGAGACCAGCCTGGCCAACATGGCAAAACCCCATCTCTGCTAAAAGTACAAAAATTAGCCAGGCGTGGTGGCTGGCGCTTATAATCCCAGCTACTCAGGAGGCTGAGGCAGGAGAATTGCTTGAACCAGGGAGGTGGAGGTTGCAGTCCGTTGAGAACGCGCCACTGCCCTCCCTCCAGCCTGAACGACAAGAGCGAGACTCTGTCTCAAAAAGAAGAAAAATTTATTTTAAAAGTATCTTTCCCTGTCCCCAAGTTCAGATAAATATTCACCTTTATTTTCTGTCATTTCTTTGATGGATTCGTTTTTTTTTTTTTTTTTTTTTTTTGAGGTGGAGTTTCACTCTTGTTGTCCAGGCTGGAGTGCAATGGCCTGATCTCGGCTCACTGCAGCCTCTGCTTCCTGGGTTCAAGTGATTCTCCTGCCTCAACCTCCCAAGTAGCTGGGATTACAGGTGCACGCCACCACACCCAGCTAATTTTGTATTTTTAGTAGAGACGGGGTTTTGCCATGTTGGTCAGGCTGGTCTTGAATTCCTGACCTTAGGTGATCTGCCCTCCTCGGCCTCCCAAAGTGCTGGGATTACAGGTGTGAGCCACTGTGCCAGGCCGGATTCATTTTTATATTTGCCTCTTTCATCCCTCTGTAATTTTTTTTCTTCAACTCTGGCCTATAGAACCTCTGAAATTATTTGTTGTATGGTATGAGATGAGGATCTTAAAATTTCTTCCAGACAGTAGAAGAATTATTCCAACAGTATTTGTTGACTTATCTTTTTTTAAATCCACTTATCTGTGATGTCACCTTCATCAATTCCCAGCTATGTTCAGTGGTGTGTGTGTCTCTTATTTCTGTTGCTGATTCCTTGTGGATGTCCACCTTATTGTTCCTGATTAGGCCTACACAGAATACAGACCCTGGCAGGATTTTCAGATTTATATCTTGTGTGCACCTCCCAGGTACTACTCCTTTTCTACTGTAAATTTCAGTAGCATCTTTCCTTCGTTTGGTCAATTTGTCACGAATGAAGTAGAAGTTTAGCTCCTAAAGTACACAAATGGTAAGGAACCTTCCGACTAAACAAGAGATGAGGGCCAGGGCCAGCCCTTGCACATAGGTGAACTATGAACCTTGGTGCTCATTCATAACCACTCCAGGTGACAAAGACTTTAACTTTGTAACCTTGGAGGTTGGAGGTTTTCTGGCCAAATAGCATCAACTGGCATAAAAAGAGCAAATATCCGGAAGGGGCTCCCAGAAGAGCTGTTACATGATGCACAGCCCCTAACCTTCTGTTAACAGCTCACCCCAACCCAACCTTGGTTCACAGTGGAGTTATTTCATTTACCAGGTGTGAAAATTGGATTTTACCACAGAGGAGGGGAGTTATTACCTATCAGGTCTGCTCTTTAGGGGAGCAGAAATTGCGGTGGGATTTATTAAAAGAGATTTGCTATGCATGGAACATGTAATTAGAGATGTGTTCCTTTAAAACTGGATTTGCAATCTTTGTCATTTTAGGAGTGCAGTTTTTTGCTTTCTGTTTTTCTGACAGCCTTCTTTTCCATGTAGGTTGCACACATCCTACCTAGGATCTGAATATTTTATATGGCACCATTCTGCCAAGAGATGGACCTCAGGGGTGTGACATGTGACAAAGAGTACAGCTTGGGGGGATGGTGGGGACTGCCTGTAGTTTGGATGCTGATATTAGTCACACATGATGCTAAGGATGGGGAGGGGACGATAAAGCATTTTTCATATTACTTAATTGCTATGTAGTCCAGACCTCGGTTTCATAGAGGTATTAGGGTCATTCTGAGACCCTCTGATGAGGGTACTATTGAAAATCGAGTTCAGATTTAATTACCTGTTGTTAAAGGCTATGTAAGACAGCCTCAAAGTTAGTACCTAGTTAACTACACCTGCTTTTAAAAAAGACACCTTGTTTATTATCATGGTGAACTGGGGGTGGCTGAATTTATTATTGTTTAGCATTTCTAGCACACTTTGTTCTTGCTGAGTGCTTCAAGCGTATTTATGTATGTATATTGGTTGCTCTTCGCAGCACTCCCAAGGGATGAGTGGGTGATAGGTTTTATTATCACCTGCTTTTCCAAGGAGGAAACAGAAGCTCCTAAGAGGAGAAGGGACTTGCCTGGGTTTATAGCTCAGAGCTCCTGCCACCTTGTTAGGGGATCCTCAACAAAATGGTGATAAATTCAGCCCACTGTCAGCCCAGGAGTACCACCTGTGCTCCATCCTGTATCCCACTAACTACAGTGGGATGCAAAATAAAAACCATCACAAGTATTGACCTCTCTGTGCTTGGCACTGTATCTCTCAACTGATCACCTTCCCCATAAAGTCGCCTTATTAACTCTGCTTTTCTTTTAAAGGCTCTTCTGTTTTCTCCACCGCCCAGCTTAGCTCCCTGAAGTCATGTGTGACTCAGCCTTTCCACCCACTTCAGTTGCCCGGGGAGCCATGTAGATTCTGCCACCCAAATGTCTTACATTTGTCCCTTCTCCCTTCTTCTCCCTCCCACTACCAAAATTCAGTCCTCATTACCCGCTACCTGGACTACTGTAATAGCGTTTAACTGGGTCTCTACACTTTCCATCCTAAGTTCTTCTGTCTGGTAAACCTTCCTCAAGTAAGGCTCTGATAAATGCCACTCTCCCACTGGGTCCTTTCTCAGGAGCCTTCCCATTTAAGTGCAGATTTTTACCCTGCACTCAGAGGTCACTTTCCTTTTTGGCCTTCTCGCCCACTAAGCCACTGAACAACTTTACTGCGCATCAAGAGCTTGGCTAGCAGGCGCCTGCCGTGAGCGGTTCTGATTTGGCGGGTCTGCTCCGGGGCCAGGGCACCCGCCCTTAATAGGCCTCCATGTGATCCCAGTGCTCGGGACCCTCTGGACCACACACTGCTCTCGCAGGCTTTTCCCAAGCCCGGAGTCTTCAGCCCCTGTGCCCGGCTATGCTGTTCTTTTACCCTGAAACGCTCTCTCAGCCACCTCTCCACCTGTTGAAATTTTTCTCATGCTTTAAGGCCCAGCTCAAATACCTCCTTCGTGAAGAATTTTCTGATTGTTCCAAATGGATAAGATGCAAACTCCTTAGCCTTAAATTTAAGATGCCCTGTTTTACAATTCCAGGCCCATCTCCTGCCTTCCTGCCTGGTTCCTCCACTATCGCTAAGCGCTCCCACCACACCGAAATGGTTCTCAGCACAGGCCCTTTACACATACTTCCGCCAGGAATGTGGTTCTCTCTCTCTCTCTCTCTCTCTCCTCTCTCTCTCTCTCTCTCTCCCTCTCTCCCCCTCCCCCCACCCAACCCCGTCTCTCCTAAACTTACCCTGCTAGATAGACTCGGCTCATATGTCACTTACTCAGTGCCACATTCATCAAACGACGGTCTTTCTAGACTCTTCCCCGCCCCCATAGCCGCTAAGTCACTCCCTCCTCTGTGCTTCCCCAGACTTTATACCCCCAGAGAACCCAACGACAGTAGCTTACTTGTGGTTTATCTGTTTAACTTGAACACTAGGCAGTGAACTTGGCTTAGGCTGTGTTCTGAGGACCTAGCCCGGAGTCCACAGGCAGTCAGTCCTTCTAGAATGCATACATGAATGGATCTCTTGCTTCCCAGCCGCCCTCCTCCGGAACAGGCTTTGCTCTTTGCACCTCTGGCGTTGCATTTCTCTTCCTGTCTTTTTTGTACTTCCTCTACTCACCCTACTAGATTGCAAGCCCCCTTGAGGGGACAAACCTTGTGGGATTTTGCTCCCTATCCCCAAGTCTGGCTCCTTAATCATGGCAGGAGGTCAATAAACGTTTGTTTAATTGAGTTGTAGGATGTTGTGCCCAGCTAGCTGCTAAATAATCTCATTTAAGGGGTTAACTAATAACACTCTGAGAAGTTCTTCTCCTTAGGGGGCATTTGCATTTTAATGGAAATCTTAAAAACCCAAAGGAAATGTTCTCTAATGGTGGGATTTCAGGCCTTGTAGGGAGGCGTGTGTATGTGTGTGTGTGTGTGTGTGTGTGTATGTGTGGTGTTTGATGGGGATTAGGGAAGAGTTCCTCCAGCCCAGTGGTGTTTCCACTTTTCTGTGCTATGGGCCCCCATGAGCAGTCTCGTGAAGCCTATGAACAGAATAATAATTTTAGACACATAAAATAAATTACTTAGGATTACAAAAATAGGTTATAATGAAATATAATGATCTAAATATTTAAGAAGTCAAGTTTGTGATACAGTAATATGTGCTTCTTTATTAGAGCATTAATTAAAAAGTCTACTGGCAGGTCTTATAATTATTGTACTGCCGTAGTGATGACTATAAGCGGTATTTGGGATATCTGTGATTCTGCTGGTTAAAACGTCATGAGCTGCTCATACCACCTTGATCTGTTGCCTGGATCCATAATTGAAGGAAATGATCATTTCCAACTAGAAGTTAATGGAAGCAAAGATGTATTTTTTTTCTCCATCCAAGTTCTAGCCTTAGTTTCCGTTGCGGACTCAAGGTTAAGAGGCCTGGCTTAGCTGAACCCTCAATATGATGTGGGTGGTCCTGAAGCCAGTGCCATTTCGGACCCTAGGCTTCCTTTTCTACTCACCGCTACTTTGACCTTGAACTCTCAGATTCTTATTTTTTACCCTTTAACAAAAAAGGACAGTATACATTTACTTCATTTACAGAAATATGAAATAAGATGAAACAAAAAGGATTGTTTGGGTTCTCCCTCTATCGCCAAGGCATCAAGATGTCAGACTTTGGGAGGAAGAGAGGCTCACTAGTTTCCTAGCGTGGGAGCACCCCCTCCCAGAAGTACTATCGATGGGGTGGGGTGGGGCGAAGCCAGGAGGAGGAGGAGGGTTTTTCCCAAATTCAGAGGTGGGAAAGCAGTTGCAGAGTTTACCTGAGAGTCCCTGCTAGCTCTTTCTAAAGTTGGAAGCCAATATCGGGACCAAAGAGCACTGTTCTAGGGGTGGTCCAGCATGATAAGTGACTAAGTGAAATACTGCTTTTGAGACCCTGCACTCCCTAATGCTGATGTGATTTCTAATTTAGGTTAAAGTGTTTGTTCAGTTTTCTTTTTAAACCCAAAATACAGGGAATATATTCAACCCATTCCCAGTTATCTTTGTGTATTTTAGTCATTTAGAGGCCATTTTCCTCCAGACAGATTTACCGTACTGTTTGCCATGCCTTGGGGCTTATACCTCTGCTCTCAGTGGGTGCATGCTTAGAGGATATCAGTGAATTTTAACATTACCTGGACATGTTGTTACCAGGGTAAGCACCATATCAGCCCAGGCAAACCATCATCCCTGCTCCTAATGGTAGTGACACTGAAAGCTTTACCCTTGACATCTTCCTTTTCTCTTGCATACGTTTTCCTTTGGTGAGTTCATTCATTTTCCTGGTTTCAGCTCTCACCTCTGCACCTCCAGCCTGTCCTCTCACCTGGCAAGACATCTCCATTTTGGTGTTCAGTCACCCATAATTCTAAAACTCGACTCTCTTTCGTCTTTTACAAATCAGCTTCACTTTTCTAAAACGCAGCTTTATTGAGGTATAATTTACAAACCATAAAATTTACCCATTTTAAGTGTATGATTTAATGATTTGTTTTGTAAATTTACAGTGTTGTGCAACCACCACTAAAATCCACTTTTAGAACATTTACTTTACCCCAAAAAGATCCCTATACTATCGGCAGTGGATCCCCATTCCCACCCCCACTAATCTGCTTTCCGTCTCTATAGATTTACATTTACAGGACATTTCATGTAAATGAAATCATACAATATGTAGTCTTTTGCATCTGGCTTCTTTCAGGCTTCTTTTGCTTAGCAAAGGGGTTTTGAGGTACATCCATGTTGTAGTGTGTATCAGCAGTTCATTTCCTATTGCTGAATAATATTTCGTTGTATGGATAGCCTGCATTTTATTTAACCATTCATCAGTTGATGGACATTCAGATTGATTCCACTTTTTGGTTATTAGGAATAATACTGCTATGAACATTCACATACAGTTCTTTGTGTAGACATACATTTTTATTTCTCTCAGACACCTAGAAGTAGAATTTCTGAGTCACATGGTAAACTTACATTGAACTTTTTAAGAAACTGCTAAACTGTTTTTGAAGGCGACTATAGCATTTTACATTCCCACCAGCAATGCATGAAAGTGATAGTTTCTCCCCATTCTCACCAACACTTACCATTGTCTTTCTTTTTTATTATAGCCATTCCTAGCTGATGTGTAGTGGTAGCTCACTGTACAACAGTGTCATTTTTTATTTTATTTTATTTTATTTATTTATTTTTTTTTTGAGACGGAGTCTCGCTCTGTGGCCCGGGCTGGAGTGCAGTGGCCGGATCTCAGCTCACGGCAAGCTCCGCCTCCCGGGTTCACGCCATTCTCCTGCCTCAGCCTCCCGAGTAGCTGGGACTACAGGCGCCCGCCACCTCGCCCGGCTAGTTTTTTGTATTTTTTAGTAGAGACGGGGTTTCACCGTGTTAGCCAGGATGGTCTTGATCTCCTGACCTCGTGATCCGCCCGCCTCGGCCTCCCAAAGTGCTGGGATTACAGGCTTGAGCCACCGCGCCCGGCCTATTTTATTTTTATAGAAATGAGATCTTGCCATCTTGCCCAAGCTGGTCTCTAACTCCTGGGCTCAAGCCATCCTCCTGCCTCAGCCTCCCAAAGTGCTAAGATTACCAGCATGAGCCACCAGCATGTTCTACCCAGTGTCATTTTTGAATTCGTCTCACTTCTGACCATACTGCCCCCACTTTCCACCAATTTTATGGCTAGAAAGCAAACACACTATTCTTCCTTCCTCTTACATTTACATGCTTCAGAAGTAAGCTGCTACAATCTTCTTCAGCTAGCACCTGAATTTCCTACTTCTTCATTTATCTTTACATTGCCCTACCTGGATCTGCATCATTTCACACCTGAATTTCTGCTGTTTTCTGGCTTCTCTCCTTGCCTGTCGTAGCTCTTTCTTCAAATCTTCCTTCCTATAGCTGCAGATTAATGGTTAAAATAGTAACATGAAAGGAGCATGCATGGATATGGAATTGGGGGATCTGTGTTCTAGTTCAGGAATCACCACTCATCATCACGTGACCTTGAACTAGTCTCGTAACTTACCTGAGTCCAGCTCCTTCGTTAAGTTACTTAACCTCTCTGAGCCCCAGTTTCCTCATATGCAAATTAAGGATAATTATAGAACCTTTCTTATAGAGTTGTTATATAATACATGCAAAGCCCTTAGCACAGTGCCCGGATGTATGAAGAACACTCAATCAGTGCTGGCAAATGTTGTTATTTTAATGATTATTATGACTATTATTGTTAATTATTATGATGGGCGCTATCTACTAGGCCTATCATATGGTTGTCATAAGGATCAAGTGTGGCTGTGAATATAAAAAATACTTTGAAAAATACCGTGCAAATTGCAATGGTGTTATTTTTACATGTTTTTTTCCCTTGCATAAGGAGAAAGGCAGTGCAGGATAGCAGCAAGAATACAGGCTTTGCCATTAGCCTGGCATTCAAATCTGGACTGTGCTTTTTAACCGTTGCGAGGCTTGAACAAATCATTTACCCTCTCTATTTTGGTTTTCTCATCTGTAAAATGGGTATAATTATAAATCACATTCAGGTTAATGTTGTCAGATGGTGCCTATTCCACAGCCAGTATTCTGTAAACTGTAGCTTTTTAAAAAAAAAAAAAAAAACTCAGTGTATTCTTCTTATATACTTTCTCTAAATTATATTCTTCATAATTAATTCCCACCTTATTTATCTATCTGTATTCCCCACTGATCCTAACACATACATTGAAGAGAGGCTATCATGTGCAAAGATTAAGCATTTTCACCTCAGGCTGACTTGGGCTTTAATCTCAGCTCCACCACTCTCTAGACACATGACTCCACACAGTTACCTTATCTTTTTAAGTATCTGGCCCCTCAACTGCAAAACAGTTGAGGGAGAGCAATTCATACCTCATGGGGTTATTGTGTATATAAATAAGATCATAGAAAGTCCTTAGAATAGTGCTTGGCACATGCACATACTAAATACTCAATAAACAGCAGCTGCCATTATGTTTGTTTCTAATCACCTTTACCACTATCGTTTTCTGATTCACTACCCCCACATAAGCTGTGCTCCTTTCAGTCTCTGGCTTGGCTCCTTGTCTCTCCCTCCTGGCCATCCTCCCCTCCTGGAACTGCCCAAATCGTGTTCTTCAAGGCCAGTTCGGCTTCTGATCCTTCACAAAATTATCACACACTACTCCAGATTCGAATCATTGCTTCTCGTCCGGCCCTCCCACTCCCCGGAAATCTGTCGTTTGTGCAGTGTCTGTAATTCTGTTTAGAAATTAATTATTAAACATCTTCTGTTGTAGTTGTTTCCTCGACTGGACTGTAAGATTCTGGAGGAGGGGTATTTATTCAGCTTCCAGTGAAGCTCTCATTCGGCTTACTTTGGCACTAGACACATAGTAGGTGCTTATTAATGCTTGACTGATAAACAATAACTAAGAAAGCAAACACATAAAAGTAATTGTGAGATTTTGCAAACAGGGGTTCCTTAACCACCTGGATAGTGCCCTCAATGACTGTGAATCAAGAGTGATCCTGAGCAGTGTTATTTCAAAACACCAGCACAGAGTAGAGAAAAGAGCAGTTGATGCAGAACACCCAAATCAAGGTCAGCACTGTTTAAGTTAGCAAAGCCTGTCTTTACTGGCACAGATGACCTTGTTTTTGTTTTCCTCATCACTTCTTGGCATCTCTCGCCAATCTCAATCACTTCTTCCAATCCCAGAGGACTTGCTGCCCTCAGAAAGCCCTCTGAGTATCTTTCCCTCTATCTTGAATTTCTGGGGAAAGTTCTCCAAGCTTCAAAATTCGCCTTTTCTTTCTTCCCCACGATATTCCCTCAGTGCAGTTAGCAGTTAAGGAGGATAGAGGTCTGGCCAGATAACTTATTAAAATGAAACAGGGCTAACCTTTTATTATGTTATCCCCCCAGGGGCTGGGCAAAGTGACATCTTAAATCCAAAGTATGAATTTCTAATGTCAGAATTTACAAGAGTGTGTCAGGAGAGTTGAGGAGATATCAGTAAGCGAGGTTGGGTGTGAGAATGAGTGAGGTATTGAGGGGGTAGCCTTTCAGTGTCCCTAAAATCTCCCCACAGGCCAATTCCATTTTGGAAAATCCGGAGATGACCAAATGCAACAATAAGAACCAACATTTATCGGGCACTTAACTATGTGCTAGGCACTATTCCTACATGTCTACAGTCATTCATTTATTCCCACACTACTCTGGGAGAAAAATACCTATTATCAGTACTCCACTTGATGGGGGGAAAAAAACCCTAGGGAGGTTAAGTAATTTTTCCAAGGTTATATAGCCTGCTCATGGCAGAGGTAGGATTCAAAATCAGGTGGTTTCCACCCAGAAGTGGGTTTTTGAATCACACGTCTCCCCTTGTAAACATTCTGGGAAAACAGAGGAACAAACTTCATGAGAAACAAACCTAGATATTATCATTATTACCATCACCATCATCATCACAGCAAACAAGGTGCTGTCCCTGTGTATGCAGGGCACTGCATGAGGTGCCCCACTGTATGCCTGAATCAACCTGACCCTCAGATTGCCTCAAGTGCTTCCACCTCTATGAAGTAGTTCTGCTCATGTCTTCTCCCTCAAATAATGTATCTCCTCTGATTGCCGATTTACTTTTTGCTTCTGCTCTGCCATTTATTTATTACCTTCTATCTTGCATTGTGGTTATTTATATACATTGTCACATTGCTGAGTCCTTTGCCTGGCTGACTCCTACGCATTCTTTAAGATTCCACTCAGGTCTTATTGCATACCCTGACTCTCCTGCCTGGACTAGATACCTCTCTTCTGTATGCCCAAACACTTGGCATTTATTCATATTATGCCACTTATTATAAGTGATTATAAGTGTTTACTTGTCAATATTTTTAACAAGCTAGATCCCAGATCCCAACATCAGGGGAGTTAAGTTATACTTTTTTTAATCTTCAGTACCTTGCACAATACCCAGCACATGGTAGGCACTTAGTAAACTCTTTTTTTTTCTTATTAATGAATGAACCCTCCATACAAATCTGATTATACTTTGAAAACAGAATTGAATGTCAGATTCATTTTCTGTATCCCCCAAGCCCTGCACTTAGTAGTTGCTCAATAAATATTGCAATGAATAAATAATTGAAAAACAAAAGAGATGTGAGATTCTGCTCTTGGGATATGGGAGAAGACTGGGACCTAGAGTAAATTTTGCATATCTAGGCTATATTTTTAAGTTGATTATAATAAACATCTACCACTAAAATAGATGAGAAAGAAAACATTGTTTTTGACCAAAATTACTTGGCTACAAAAATATAGTTTAATATCCAAACCCAGGTCCATATGACTCTAAAACCAGTATTGTTTCTGTCATACAATATTGTTGAGAGCTTTTTTTTTTTTAATCTGTAATAATTGCCAGTTTATTCCTCAGGCTAAGCGATCCAGAGGTAATTTGAGGTTTACATTTCTTTTTTATTGTTCTTTCATCTAGAGTTTAGGTGCCCCCATTGCCCTCATAAGCTGGTTGCAAATTATTTGACTCTTACTTATTAAAAAAAATCCTTAATTCTTTTTGTGTGTGAGACACGTGTTCACTAAAAAGCACATATAAGCAAAAAGAATAAAAAGAAGAAAACAAAATTTCACATCACATAGAAATAAGCTTGGTTAAGTTTTTGATATATGTTATATGGATGCATGTATACACACATGCACACACACAAAGTTTGGAATTTTATCCTATATATGTGAGCTGATATTAAATATGCTGCTTTGCCATAACCTGTTATGTTTTACTTTACAACATGGAATGAACACATTCCCATGCAAATGTGTGAAAGTTTCCAATTGAGAAATAGACCCGGAAAATGGGTCAAAATCCAAAATCCAAAGAGATGCTGGTACCAAGGAAACTACCTAAAACAAAATTTCATCAGATTATTAAAAGTAAAATGGAGGTCAAAGATACATCAGAAAATGCTAACAGAAAGCAAGCTTGGGCCAGATTTTAATATTGGGCAAAAATGAATTCAAGGCCTAAAGCACACAGGATAAGGACAGCTGCGTGAATGTCTTTGCTTCCAATGCATCATCACAAACTTGTTTCTTACTCTTCTTCTCTCTTCCCTAAGCTTTTCAAGCTCATCTACTCCTCTTATCATTTCTTCAGGGTTCAAAGGCCTAATGGGTGTGTCCTTTTTAAATCCCTGGCCAGGCTGATTCGGCCCTCCTGCGGGGTTTCCTTCTGCCTCCTGGCTTACACCTTCTTCGGAAGGTTGAGGATTTCCTTCTGCCTCCTGTGGTACATCCTCCAAAGGGCGATCTTCCTCGGCCTTTGGCATGTTCTGTGGTTTTCCCTCATTTTCTTCACAAGACTTTTGCATATTGAGTATTTTTTATTTCCTTTTTGAATAAATTAGTCCTGAAAGGATCTTGGGCACTTTTCTCCTTCTCCAGCAATAGGGAGCTGCTACAGGGAAACAGACCCTGGACTATAAGGCATATTGTTGAGATCTTAAGGTAGATAGAGGGGCCCTCATTGGGCCCAGCAGAACCAGCAGGGCTTAAATAATTAACAAGGAATAGACACTGCATGAACTATGTAAAAAATGGTGGTATATGTAAACCGCTTTTTAAAGAAAGATCTATCTGGCAAGAGCGTGTAGAATTGACTGATGAGGGGAGAGGCTGGAGGCAGGGATATCTATTGCAACAGTCCCATCTTGGAAACAGATAACAAGAAATTGATTTAAGGAGGAATTTGTGGACACTGGTGATGAGAGGAGACAAAGACAGAAGATGTTGAGTCAGGATTACCACAAAGTTTTAAGTCTAAGTGAAAGATATAGGGAACTCAGAAGTGAGACTTAATCTTGACAGATGGTGAGTTTGCTTTTTGACATGTTAAGTCACTTTAGATGAGCAAGCTGAGTAGATAGAAATGCAGGATTAAGTTCAAGAGAGGCCTGAGCTAGACCTGTAGATGTGCTGGTCATAGTTAAAGTTCTTTAAACTTCAAAGAGATGATAGCTAAAGTTAGGAGAGTGAAATGACTTAGGGAAAATTGGAGAGAGACAAGATCAAAGAACCAACGACTTAAAAGAACATCCACAATTAGGAGACAATGGGAAGAATTTAAATCAATGAAGAAGGCAAAACTGTAATATCATCAAATCTTGGAATTAACAACTTAAAAGAGATTCAGGGAGGAAAGGATATTCGTTACATGAATTTGGCAATTAGGTTTGGCCATATTGGACAGAGTATTTTGGTAGAATGGTTGGGTTAATTACAGAGGAGGAAACACAATTGTTGTGGCAGAGAATGTAGGTTGCCCTCTGGATAAATTGGGAATTAAAAAAAAGGGGGAAAAAAGGGTACTAATGTAAGAAAAATTTTACTGAAGATTCTAAAGCAAAGAGTAAGAAGCCAATGGATGGAGAAGAGTGAGCAAGGTCCTTCAGAGGTGAGATGAGATGACAAGTTTGGTCTTGCAGTGTAGAAAAAGTATGGATAGAATTTGGAATAATTGCTGTAGAAAATGATAGAGACAACAATGAGGATACATAAAAGGATTACAAAGTGGTAAGTAAAGAACTTCAATGTCATCACCTTAATTTTGGTTGGGATCCATTTTATTGGCTTCATGGTTTTTCTAGCAATATCTGGTTGACTAGATGTGGAAACAAGGAAGTGAAGGTACATCTTAGCATTGGGAATTTCCATGGCCAGAATGGTGGATGGTCAAGGATTCCATGAAGACAAAGTGGCCAGTGAGTGCAACCTGAATGCAAACCATAAAGGTGAAATCAAGGCTGAAATAGTTGGGTAGTAATTCTAGAGAAACTGGGAAGAGATTGATTATGTGAGCTGGGAAGAGTCCAGTAGCACAGGCTGAAATCAGGAAAAACAACTGGAGGGCAAAATTCCTACGGAAATGTCTAGGAGAATTAAACAAAGTAGTAGAAACACCCAGAATTATTGTTGGGAAAGCAGTTATGAATAAGAAATGAGGCTGGGTTCAGTAGTTTATGCCTATAATCCCAACCCTTTGGTAGGCCAAGGCAGGAGGATTGCTTGAGGCTAGGAATTTGAGACCAGCCTGGGCAACATAGGAGACTATCTCTAAATAATAAATTAGTGGAAATTGAGGAAGAAAAGGAAAGTGGGATTCTAAGAACTGATGTGAAGAACTGGTATGAAGATCAAGAGATTTGGAGAGAAATGGTTAAAGCATGTGGAATACGTAGATTGTCCTTTGGTAAGGCATGATGGACAATGGTTAAATAGGAAAAGTGGGAAAGGATCAGGATCATTATGTCAATCATTTAGGGCTCAGGAAATGAGAATGTCATAAAACCTGAATTTTAGAAGGTAATGAGAGTAGGAAGTACAACCATGTAGGTTTGAGGATGAAAACAAAGGGGAAGCATTGGTGGCAGGATCTGAATGTCACTTCAAAGCTTCATAATAATGGTGACTCTGATTCCCAAGTTGTGAAGAGCAGGTATGTGGTGACACAGAACAAGACTCAAGCTCTCATTGAATGCCAGGGGCCTCAAATGAAGCTGCAGGAGGAAAGGAGGCGGGAAAATTGATTTCCACCTAACAAAGGAGACAATTAGTTTTAAATTTTCCAGCCAGGGATGAAGCTCTGGGACTCCCTCATTGACTTCAATAGACTGGTGAAAGGTAGGATAAGGAGATTTGTTTCTTTTTCCTAGGAAACCTAAAAAAGAAATAATTTCCTGGCCATGTTATTACAGCACTGGGGTACAGCACTATGAAAGTCAAGAGATTAGATTGACTTTCTAATGGTTAGATGCTATTCCATTCTTACCCTTCATTTTCTTTTTTCTTTTTTTTTTTTTGAGACGGAGTCTCGCTCTGTCACCCGGGCTGGAGTGCAGTGGCCGGATCTCAGCTCACTGCAAGCTCCGCCTCCCGGGTTCACGCCATTCTCCTGCCTCAGCCTCCGGAGTAGCTGGGACTACAGGTGCCCGCCACCTCACCCGGCTAGTTTTTCGTATTTTTTAGTAGAGACGGGGTTTCACCGTGTTAGCCAGGATGGTCTCGATCTCCTGACCTCGTGATCCGCCCGTCTCGGCCTCCCAAAGTGCTGGGATTACAGGCTTGAGCCACCGCGCCCGGCCTCTTACCCTTCATTTTCAATCATTAATGACTCTCTTGGTAGTATTCTTTTGAAGCTGAAATTCACCAGTTTTGGTGAACAATGAGGTAGATGAATCGGTAATAAATATTAATAGTACAAGCAGCAGGAGCCCACCGACAAGCTGAGGGCTTTGACCAAGGCAAGAATTTGTTAAGCCTTCTCGTAACCCTGATACCAGCTGGCTGAGTGGGCTCAACCTTTCTTAGTCTTGGTTTCATCATTTCTAAGGTAGACTTTCATATTCTCTCCTACAATAATAAATATTGTTAGGAATGAACAATCATTGGAATTTAGAATACTGCTATGGAGTCTTGGACTCAAATTCTAGTCCCTAAAACTGAGCATAATCTTGGCAAATCATTGAACTTCTATGCCTTAGCATTCTGTAAGACAGGATGGAATTCCTTCCAATCCTAAAATTTAGGTGTAAGTTTATCAAGAACTGAGGAAACAAAAGCACTTGTTGCCTCAACTTGAACGTGGAGTTTACAGGTGGAAAAACTGGAGGCAAACCTAACATAAATGCTATGATTAGCTAAAGAACTAAGAAGTCAAACTTACATCATCTATGTTTGCAACACAGTGAGTGCTCATCATTATGAGAAGCAAATTTCAGTAAGTGAGAAAATCAAAACCAAGTCTCTTTAGCATCAAAATCCTTTATTTTTAGCAATTTTACCATTTGGGTAAAAAAATGATTTCTTATCTTAAAATTTCTAGAGTAGCAGTAACAGTTTGAAGCTTTTATTCATAGGATGCTTTTAAAAAAGCATTTCATTATCCATTAATGTTTATGTATATACAGTGTGTTAAATCCTTATACACCAAAATAGAATTCTTTCTCAAGTGAGATGAAAATGCATAGAAGGTAGAAAATTCAGAGGGCAAAAATTCTAGTAAAATAAACTATTTAATAGAATAAATTCTATTTTAAAACACATTTCTGTCCCATCCGCAATGTAGCTAAATTACCATTTCTATGGAACCTCTAACCTTTAGATTTCATGACTTTTAGCATGCTTAAATTCTCAATATTATTATTCTTTTACCCTAGTGTCGTATGTTTAATATTCGTTTGTATTTTTCTTCTGATTCAATAATAATTTTGAAATTTGACACATATGGCTGCATGAGGGCTTAACGCTTAGTAAAACGGCTAAGACTTTCTTTTAACATTTATATTATTGTTATTGAGTTTGTTTTGAGCTTGCTGAGCAGAGGTGATCTGGTCTGGGATTCCCCCCAGGCCAGAGCTTATTTTGGCAGTGGTTTTCTCATACAGATAAGTTCTGTGAGTTCCTTCTTTCCACCTCTTTCCACCTAACATTAGCAATCCCAAATGTTTCTTGCATATTCCTGATTTGGTTGTCTTTTCTTATACCATAAGAAAAGTCCGTTAGGTCCATACCTGACTTTTTCCTCCTCCCTTTTCGTACAAGGGTTCTTAGCTATGTTACATCAAATATTCTATGCCCCAAACTTAACAAAAGGCGTTTTAATTATTTTCTGTTTGGAATTCTCCAATTGATCTTGATATTGTTTATAACAACGATTGCCTTTCTTCTTTATTTAATTTATATCCTCAGTCATGACAGAGGACAAAGAGAAAATACCTTGCCACAGTTTTTCATAGGATCTAAGCAGGGGAGGCAGGGTATAGTAACTTACAGTGACCAGTTAAAGAGTTTTACATGATTTCTAAAGCAGATCAGCTTTATCATTTAGGGCTCTCTTGACCATCCTTTACCACTAGCACCATTCCTTAAAAGGTTGCCCAAGGAAGGTTTCCTTTAGGAAGGGGAACCAACACAGGAATAAGTACCCTGGTTAAAACCATGGGTGACAGAAGCAAGAGAAGACTTATCTCGTTCTCCTGGCCATATTGCCTCCATCTGTCTCCAGGGAGAACACGCAGTACACTCTAACATGGGCAGTCTTCACCTAACTGATTCAGAAGAGCTGCGGGGTCAGTGCACAGTTGCCAAAGCAGCTTACTTAGATCAAGACCCCACAAGGCACAAGCACAGAGGTGCAACAACAGTGTATTTTGGGGAGGGTGCAGAGCAGACAGATCTATAATAACAGTTGTTCACCGCAGCAACCAGGGCCACACAGATGAAGCAGGAATAGCCCGAATCTGAGCTTTGATTCAGCCACATGCTCTAACCATGATGCCGTCATTTTATCCTTCTGAGAAAAAGTGGAATTTAATGGGCTACCCTCTCACGACAGCGCCGGGATCCTCGGGCTTTGAGCCCTCCAGAGCAGAGATCTTCCGAAAAATGAGGGGAGCTACCGCGGCTGTGAAGCGACGTTAGGTCCTGGACAGAGATCCCCTCTGTGGGCACCAGGCAGCGATGCCTGAGCCAGGCTGGGCCAGGCCTGATGTGAAAGGAGACCCGGCACCCCTGGCGCATCAGCGGGACTCCTGCACTTCGCAGAGGGTGGAGGAGAGCGCAGTCCCGGGCAGGGGTTGCTCCCCTGCGAGGGGAGAAAGCCGG
The DNA here is from genome assembly GCF_009764315.1 of Trachypithecus francoisi. NCBI lineage: Eukaryota > Metazoa > Chordata > Mammalia > Primates > Cercopithecidae > Trachypithecus > Trachypithecus francoisi. The sequence goes on along the minus strand of NW_022681470.1, from coordinate 100,174,594 downwards.
CCATGGCCCAGGCGGTGCAGACTCAGGGGTGGAGAGACGGGACCGGAAAGCAGGGTGGAACTGCGTCCCGGAGGTGTGAGGAGGTGGCCTTGAAGGTTGAGGGCTAGGCCGGGACCTGGGCGGCAGGGAAGAGTGAGGGAAAGACCGGCTCTTCAATTCGTTTCTGTCAAAAATGGCCAAATTCCACGCTGCCCTTCCCCCTCCGCGCCTTTCCTAGCCCCGCTCGGTTGCTCCCCGGGCTGCGCGAGGCGGCGGGGAGGTCCGGGAGAGCGCGCGCGTGGGGAGGAAGGGACGGGAAGAGGAGACCCTCCCGGGCCGCACCTCCCGCCCCGCCGGCCCCTCGGGAGGCTCTGGAGTTGGGGACTAGACCTCTGCCGCTTTAAGCTGGGGAGTGGGCGTCCCCTCCGGCCGGGTGACGGTCTGGGGTGGGCCCTGGCGGGCGTGCCTATGCAAACCAAGAGGTGGTGCCGGCGGTGGGCGGGCCCGTAGTAAAATATCGGGGGCGGGGCGGCGGGAGGTGCGGCTGCCTGGTGGGCGGGGCCCTGCGGGAAGGTGGGGGCGGGAGGAGGCCGCGGCTGGTTGGTACCATCGCGCGCGACCGGGGAGGGGGACGAGCGACTTTCCCTGGAGGGGCGGGCCCTTCCCGGTGGCGGGGCCGGACGCTGAGGCGGGGCGGGGCGGTCCCGGTTCCCTGCGGGCGGGACGTCGGGCCGGGGGGAGGGGGCACCCTCCGCTCGCGTCCGAGGCGGGGTCGGCTGTACCTTTCGTGGCGCGGTGCGGCGGGGGAGGGCCGAAGGGAGGGAAGGGGCGGGACCGGGAGGGGGGAGCCGGAAAGGGGGAGGCGCCGGCGGACAATGGAGCCTATGTGTGCTTGCCGGAGTGGGACGGCGCCGCCGCCGCCGCTGCCGCCGCCGGGGGGAGACGCTGCGCCGCCGCTGCCGCTGGCCCCGGCCCCGGCCCCCCGGGGCTGAGAGCCGCCCCGGCCCCAAGCCTCTTCCCCTGCTCTGCACCTCCTCTCCCCTCCCCCACTCCTGCCTCCGGGGTAAGTGGCACCTGGGGGAGGGGGAGGGGAAGGACCGTAGCCGGGGGCAGTGGGGGTCGGGTCCGCGTCCGCGTGTTTTGAGCCGGTTTGGGGGCAGGGGTAGCCACAGCCACGAAGAGCGGGGTGGAGGGGGGCAGAAAGGGGCGGGGGCCAGGGTTGCGGGTTTAGTGAGACGAGTCTGGAGGAACCTGTGGGGGGAGGTGGGGGTGCTTCACGGGCGGTGGGGAGAGAGGGGGGCATGTCTTTTTTTCAGAGGTTGTGTCCCAAGCAGTGCTTAGAGAGGTTAAACCAGGAGAGTGAGCACGGTCCCAGGGTCTTGGATGCAGGGGTGTTGGAGGGGCGAGCTGGAGAGCTAAATAAGGGAATTGGGATTGAGTTTGATGGGGTCTGTAAGACCCCTGAGATGTAGAGAGGTAAAGCCGACTTTGCAGGCCAGTGACTTGTTGAAGGGTAGAGGGAGGTGGAAGCTAGGGAGAATGTATGAGTAGTTAAGGGCCGAGGCAGGTGAGTTGGTGATGTCTAGGTCACTGAGTCATTGTGGGGGTCGTGGGACACACCAGTGATTTCCAAAGTGGAGCCCTAGTCGCCGGCCTTTGAAAGTTGCAGAAACTATTAAGATGTCACTGATTTAGTGTTGGGTGAGCCTGGTGAAATGGAGATATCCTAAATAAAACAACAGCAGGGTTGGTTATTATGTCCAGAGGGAAGGAGAGGGAGGGGCCAGAGGCCTATAATAGTATTGCTGGGGGCCTTATGGGAAGGCTACCAAGCATAAAGGAGGCGGCCAGAAATCTGTCCTCCCAAGAGGTCTGAAGGAGGGGGAAGGAAGAATGGGTTTTTAGTGATAGGAGAGACTTAGAGCCTACATTGGAGTCCAACTGGGGACTAATAAAGTTACTAGATAAGTTAGCGAAATGGACCTAAGTATCTCGTAGTAGAGAGTCTGTAAGATGGGATAGAATTGATGCAAAATTTGACTTTGGTTACAGCAAACATAGGTAAATCCCTGGCAATGATTTCAGTGGGGAAATGACTGTCTATGTAAAGAGTTACATTTTGGTCAATGATGGGTATTGGAGTATTAGTTATCACTTGATATATTCAGGAATTAAATGTTCGTTTTTGGGGCAGAGATTTGGACTCATGCACTGAGCAAAGTGATGAATTAGAACTAACAGACAGTAAGGATAAATTGTAAAATCATTGAGAGATGGGAGGAGGGGGCAAAAGGATGTTGGAGGTAAGACTCGTGGGTTTAGAACCTTTGTGGAAATTGTGCAACATGATTGTCTTGTTTTGTGTTTTTTACTGAATACTAGTGATTGGAAAGTTTTAGCACGGAAGAGATGTTTGTGTGAATAGCGTAATGGCCCTACATAAAAATTTAAGAAAGACCTCCTTATTCACTATTGAGAAACACCCAAACTATTAAAGACAGAGATGGGTTTATAAGAGGAGATGTTAGTTAAATGGCATAAGGATGCTTTGAGAAATGAAGATTCCATTAGTTGTTTGAGGGTTTGGATAAAAAGAGAAGTTGTATTTTATTTTATTTATTTATTTTTTGAGATGGAATCTCGCTCTGTTTCCCAGGCTGGAGTTCAGTGGTTTAATCTTGGCTCACTGCAACCTCTGCCTCCCAGGTTCAAGTGATTCTCCTGCCTCAGCCTCCCAAGTAGCTGGGATTACAGTCACACGCCACCATGTCCAGCTAATTTTTGTATTTTTAGTAGAGATGGGGTTTCGCCATGTTGGCCAGGGTGGTCTTGAGCTCCTGACTTCTGGTGATTCACCCACCTCAGCCTCCCAAAGTGCTGAGATTACAGGTGTGAGCCACCGCACCTGGCTAGAATTTTTGTCTTTTTTTGAGATGGAGTCTCCCTCTGTAGCCCAGGCTGGAGTGCAGTGGCACAATCTCGGCTCACTGCAACCTCCGCCTCCCCATCCCAGTTCAAGCAGTTCTCCTGCCTCAGCCTCCACAGTACCTGGGATTACAGGCATGCGCCACCATGCCCAGCTAATTTTTGAATTTTTAGTAGAGACGAAGTTTCACCATGTTGGCCAGGCTGGTATGGAAATCCTGACCTCATGATTCACCTGCCTCCACCTCCCAAAGTGTTGGGATTTCAGGCGTGAGCCATTGCGCATGGCCTAGAAGAGAAATTTTAATGTAAATTTGAGAAAAGTTGAGATGAGGGATGGGAGTATGAGATTTGGAAGTTTTATGACTTAGAGATTTGGAATTGAACCATTAAAATATTTTGTTAATAACCAGGTAGAATATAAGATGATAATGATTTCAAAAGAGATGGTAGATAGACAGGGAGGTCATTGGCTAAAAGATAAAAGAACAGTTTCCATAGAGTTCTCTTTGTATAAGGTAAGTGTATGTCACTTGGTTCCTCAGAAGTGTCTGCTTCTGTGAATAAAAAGAAAATGCTCTCTGGTTTGTGGGGAAAAAGAATACAGATGTTTCACAAGCATTATAATCAACTAAATATTTGTTCATGGTGACTTGGTACAGTAATTAGAGCCTTAGTTGTAGAATCAGGAAGTTCATTCTCCCATTGACTTATGTGTGACTTTAAACAAATCCCTTATATTTCTCATATTTCTCCAGTTCTCCCATCTACAAAGTAGTAAGACCACCTGCCCTAACCACTCATAATAGCGTTTCTGCCTGACAGGTTAGTGCCTAACTGCAAAGTACTCTGAACATCTCTTAGAATGAGAGATTATGTAGCCCAACTCTTTCAATTTCTGTAAAACTACTATCTCACTAACAGACCAAATTCAGCTTTGGTAATGTGCTTTATCAAGGAACAAAAAGGAGTATCTTGTACATCTGTCTTGTTCTGTTGTTCGGGTTTTTGTTTTATATTAGTTTTGAAAGGTAATGCCTCTCTCCCTTTAGTGGCAAGACAGTCATAGTGATGACAATTGTAGAAATGTAAGCACAGGTCCCCATGGGAGAGTAGGAAGATAGATGCTGTGAGTGCTAACCTGGGCTACGCCAACCCCAAATGTCTGTGTGGACTTGGATATGTTTCCTGGCTTCCTGGCAGCTTAATTTTCTTCAGCTATGCAATAGTGTTGGTGGAATAACTTCTCTTCCTGCCTTGGTGAAGATGACTTGCTCTAGATCAGGGTTTTTTGTTTGTTTGATTTGTTTTTTTTTTTTTTAATTGAGACGGAGTCTTGCTCTGTCGCCCAGGCTGGAGTGCAGTTGCACGATCTCAGCTCACTGCAACCTCCGCCTCCTGGGTTCAAGCAATTCCCCTGCCTCAGCCTCCTGAGTAGCTGGGATTATAGGCACATGCCACCATGCCCAGCTAATTTTTGTAATTTTTTTTTTTTTTTTAGTGGAGACGGGGTTTTCACCATGTTGGCTAGGCTGGTCTTGAACTCCTGACCTTGTGATCCACCTGCCTTGGCCTCCCAAAGTGTTAGGATTACAGGCTTGAGCCACCGTGCCCGGCCAGTTCAGGGGTTCTTAACCTTATAATGTCCCATGTACTCCTTTGGCAATCTAGTGAAACATAGGACTCCCTTCTGAGAATGTTTTTTAAATGCACAAAATAAAATACATTGAATTATAAATGAAATGGAAACAGTCATCAGAATATTAATTGTAACATATGTTTCTTTATAACACATTATTAAATAATAAAATACAGCCGCAGGTCTAATGAGACTGTAATTTTTGAAGTAGTGTATGTATTATACCAAGATATTTGCAACAAAACTATGTGACATGAAAATGTCTTGTGGTTTCTGTTGGTGACAAGGTCACAGAGTTGCTAATGCTATCAGGGATGGTTACCTCCATTCATCATTGAAGGCCATGCTAATTATTACTTAGAGGTTAGTCAAAACGAACATCTTAGCTTTCCCCAGGAGTTTCATAAACATCTTCCCCTCCCCCAAGTCTATCCACAGACCTCTTGGGAGTCAGTGGGATCCCAAGTTAAGAACTCTTACCCATTTTTGAAAGTCATATTGTCTCATGGCCTGTTGCATTTTAGGCTTTGCAGTGTTTTTTAGCATCTCTACCATGCTAAGAACAGGAGCACAGAGAAGACATGAAACAAAAGTCCATTTCACAACCTGTGGTGACTGTTTTTGGTTGTGGAAAATGTTAAAAACAATGATTAAAATGAGGCTTTTGTATCTGGTGGCTTTTGCTTTTCTAAGCTCCCAGTCATCCATGAGCATGGTTAAGCCTCAGTGGGATGGAGATGGGCTGCAGTGACCCTATCTTGGACTTCTTGTATTTTGAGTTTTAGTGGTTTTGCCTTCCTTCTCCATTTTTGACCTAATTGTTTTCTTACTGTTTCTTCTTCCAAAGATTGCTTTGGCTGCAGAGCATTGGGGAATGGGTGGTTTTCCTTGGAATCAGTATGAATTGAGATATGAACTTTACTTTTTCCTTATCCCTATAGGACTGAATGTGGGACCAGTTGGTGTCATTCCGCTTTGACCTAAACATTCCCTCCCATCTGATTGGGCGGTAGAGATCATTTTTGGAAAGTTCTTCCGTGTCCTGATGTAGAAGAAATAGCAAATTGGACATATTGAAAGGTAAAGAACATCCTGATAAGTCAGTTACTTTTGTGATTCAGTCTGACTATATTGGATTTTTGTTGCTGTTTCCGTAGGGCCTCTTGTAAGTTACAACTACATTTATTCATTATTCTAAGAATTCTCAAGGCAAAAATCATCAAACTAAATGCAAGTCAAAAATATAAGAGCAATTATCTTACACCTTTCTGTGAGCAGGGACTTGTGCAGTAACTCATTTCATAGGGCCAAGGATAAAGGCAGGTGGTGAGAAGTTAAACAGGTATTTATCATGTCATCTTTAGTTTGTGTGAATGCAAGGTAAAGGTAGCAATACAAGAAGCCCCAAGCTCATTATAATACATGGATCAAACAGCATTAATTGAGTTTCTGCCAGGTATCAGGTGCTGAGAGGAGGAATGACAGTGCCCTCACTCAGGGAGTTCCGTGTCTACACAGACAGTTTTGTGTTATAATAGTATTGTGATTATAATGCCGGGGGCCGTGGAGGACATACAGGGGAGAGTTAGTAATCAAGGAGAGTTTCACAGAGAAGGGGCATCTGTGCTGAAATAATATTCTGGGTAGCCATTATTCCAGATGGTAATAGTTGAAATTCATTTTTGAATGCTTGAATTTTGTCAGAAATCTTTAGCTTGATATAAAATTTTATTTGCTTAAAGTTAGCTATTAAAAAGTGACAGAGATGTTTCTACCCCACGAGTACTAAAATGTACATTAATATTTTGCTTGGACCAAAGTTTTCTCTACATGCCCATTGCATAGTTTACTTTTCTCCACATGTTGGGGAAAGATTGGTTTTTCCTATTGTGTACTTTTTCTAAGAGGAAGCTTTTTAGTAGTTGGTATGCCAGAAGTTAAGAATGAGCTAGGAATGGAATCCTGAGGCCTTTTAGTTCCACATTCTAAGTTTGATACTGTGCCTTTTATGGAGTAGTGGTCATAGCATAGAAATGAAATTTGTTAAGGATGACATCGTTCTAATAAACTGGACTTCTTAGAGCAGGGAAATGGGAAAGCATCACTGGAAGAGTTGAAATTGGAATCATAGAGATGATTCTGAGCTTAGTTAGATTAATTTGTGAATTTACTTAAACAACTTGATTGCATGCCTCTCTAGGAATCCTTTTAAAGATTCCTAAATAATTTAGCCCTAAGACAGTCTGCAACTTACTTCTCCCTTGCTATTTCAAAACTGTAAATTCTGGGCAAAGAGGGAGGCTCAGTGTCGTAATTCTAGTTTATAAGGACTAATGGTGGAAATTGTTCTGCTTGGCCAGTACTTAGTGTTTTATTGACTTAGCCAGCTCAATTCAGTACCACACTTTGCACACAGTAGGCACTGAATAAAAGGAAGTCATCTGGTCACGTTATTCAGCTCTTAAGTACCCCCAAAAGTGTATGAAAATAAATGTTCTTGCTGGATGTAGAGTTATGGTTGAGAGTAGGGAGAACTGGGAGTGATCTTCACTTTGTAAGTTCAGAGACGTATCTGGAATTTTGTCTCTTCTCACCTTTACAGTCAGCTTTCAGATCTCTATACTAATAAGGAATGGGAAGAAGCAAAATTATGAGGGGTTTCTTTCTACTACATTTCCAGAATTCTAAAAAGTAGAAAACTTGATTTGCACTTTATATTTCTCCAGCCTCTGAAAATAAAATGTGCTGTTGGGAAGGAGGAAAAGCCACACGAGCCTTGAACTGGCTACAGATCAGATATAACCCTTGAAAAATTGGGAGTTGATTCTGTTTGTGTGGGGAATGACAGCTTCCTCTGAAACTGATATTCTGGAATAAATAAGAAACCTATTTTTCTTTTAAGATAGTCATTGACAAATGGATGTTTTTGATTTTTTAAAAAATCTGCTTAGGACTTTTTTTTTTTCTCTTCTAGTCGAGGGTCATCTTTGAGAAGGGGTTCCTGGACTCCTCACCTCCAGGATGAGCACTGCAGTGTCGTGACCCTTGGGGTTTTGGTGAGTACACTGATGGCTGATAGCACTGGAGCACGTGCCTGGCTTAGAAGAACGAGCTTAGGGAAAAACTTCAGCTTTTATTTAACGACTTTTTTTCTTTACATCACCCAATTTAACGATTTTTTTTCTTTACATCACCCAACCCTCACCCCGCCACCTCCACCCAGCCACTGCCCTTGGTCACCACCACCATTTTACTGTCTGCTTCTACTGCCAACTTTTTAAGATTCCACATGTAAGTGAGATCATGTGGCATTTGTCTGTCTGTGCCTGGCTCATTTCACTTAACCTACTGTCTCCAAGTTCATCTACATTGTTGCAAATGACAGGATTTCCTTCTTTTTAAAGGCCGAATAGTATTGCATTGTGCATATATACTACATTTTCTTTATCCATTCCTCTGTTGATGGATACTTAGTTCCCTGTCTTAGTTCTTGTAAATAATGTTGCAGTGAACATGGGAGGGCAAGTATCACTTCCACATACTGATTTCATTTCCTTTGGAGAACACAACAAATTTTTTTTTAAGCAAATACCATCTGCTAGGCACTGTAGTAATTGCTGGGTATACAGAGATGAATAAGTCAGTTATGGTCCCTACCTTCATGGAGCTTGTGGTCTAATTGGAGAGATGAATGTTACACAGATGATCACATAAATTGCCTATATAATTACAAAGCATGAAACATGTTGAAAAACCCTAGATGCTTTAAAAAGAATGTAATATAAAATTTCATGTAGATTGATGGCATTAAGGGATTATTCTCCTCTGAAAAAGAAACACTTAAGCCAAGACTTCATTCATTCAACAAAACTATTCAAACTTGATATGGGAAAGTTGAAGTTTAGGGAGAGAGGTGTCAACAATGACTTCCGAATTTCTGGCATGAGCGACTGTGTGGATAAAGGAGCCATTTATTAAGATACGGAAAACTGAAGGAAAAAGGTTTTAGGAGGAAGGCTATATACAGAATCGAAGAATTCATATTTGATCCTGTTAAGTTTGAGACATCCAGGGAGATGTCAAGCAGGGAGATGTATATACAGATCTGCTGGACTGGACCTGTGAATTTGGGAGTTGTTGGCATGGAGAGAACTTAGAGCATGAGAAGAGAAGATAACTCAGAGTAGAGTCCAGAGGAACTCTAAAGTTTAGAGATCAGGTGAAAAAGAGGCCTGCAAAGGAAGCAGCTGAAGAAGGCCTGGAGAGATGGGAGGAAGGCTAGGAAAATGAGGTGTTACGGAAACCAGGAGAGGAGTTACAAGAACGAAGTGAGCAACTGGCAGAATCTAAGAGATGGAGTAAGATGAGATTAGAAGAGTGGCCAGTGGTGACCTTAACAGAAATAGTGGTCGCTATGATCTCGAGGTGGAAGTTGGTTTAAAATGATTAAAGGATGAAGTGAACACTGTGTCTTGTCAACTCTGTGCAGAAATTTGGCTCTGAAGGGTAATAGAATGCTAGATCTGCGTTTTGTTTTGCTTTTTTTTTTTTTTTTTTGCACTGGAAGATTCTACAGCCTGTCTGAATGCTGATTGGAAAGATCCAACAGACAGAGGGGATGGCCAGAGGGGAGAATGATAGCTCTCAGAAGGCTGGAAGGGATAGGCCTAGTTCACCTGTGGCTGGACTGACTTGGGAGAAAGTGGGCTATCTTTTTGTTTCAGTAATAGAAAAGAAAGAGGAGATAGCTATTGATGAAAATTGGTTTGTGTATTTACTAGTAAGAACTTTCTGCCTGGCAACATCTCTTCTTATTAAGTACTGGGCAAGTCCAGGTATTGGGAGTGGGAAGGAAGGAAGGAAATGTGGTACCTAGGAGATGTAGAAGGTATTTTGAAATGGATTCAGGCACGATAAGCCAGCGTGCTCGCTAGAGAGTAGTAGTAGTCATAGTGATACTTAATGCTGGAGTGCTTACATTATACTGCTGAGCACTTTATATGAACTAGTTCACCTTGCCCACCAAGGCTCTACTTTGACAGGCACTACAGTGATGAGGAGCACAGACTTTGGGGCTGGAGTGACCAGAGTGCTGGTTAAAGGCCCACTCTACCATTTACTAGGGTGTGAGCTTGGGCAGGTTACTTAACATTGCAGAGCCCGTTTTCTCATCTCTAAAATAGAAATAGTAGTGGCACCTGCCTCCTGGGGTTTTTGTGACTGTGTTAACATGTTTGTATAGTACTCAGAACAATGCATGGCACATAGTAAAAATTTTAAGTTTTAATTTAAGAATAGAAGAGAAAAACATCTTGTAAGTGGATCTAAGGTGTTTGGAGATGTAGTTATGTTGGGGAAAGAAAAAATCTCTCTGGCTGTAACGATTCTACGGAAGATCCTTTCCAGTCCTTAAAGGTTAAACAGTTGAACGCTAACCTCTTGAAGAGCCTAATTTTATTCTTTGGAACTATATGTTTGGCAGATTTTTTGCTCAGTCGTTTTGATCATCAGAAAGGCTAAAAGTAGAAACAACTTATTTCCTTGGATTAGGGATTGAAAAATCTAGATTTTGATCCCAGTCACTGGGTGAACCCACATGCTTATTTCAACCTCTGTGCTGTCTCTTTCTCCATAAAGTAATGGGAAGGAAGATGGCTTCAAGGAAGGAGCCAGGGTCTGAGAGCAGTGACTGGAAACCTGGAAGAAACCATTCACACCCCATGTGCTCCATTCATTCATCTCTAAAATGCCTGTCAATCAAAGTCAGGCAAATTGTGAGAAAATGAAACTGTATGTAGAAGTACTTCGAAAATAAAAGTGTTTTATGTTCACAGCATTATTATCAGAAATAATCTTTGCTACCAGCTCATCATAAATGCTTGGCAGATTAATGAGGTGATTTGATAATTGTAATGTTTTGAGTTTCTTTGGAAGACGTGTGTAACACAAATGCCAGGTGTTCCTCTTATGGGAGAACCTGAAAAAGTCACAGAGGATCTAACTACATTCTTAGTACATCATGCTCAGTATTATAGAAAAACAAAACTTTAAAACAAGGTTCTTGTCTTCTAAGAACATAGTCTTAACAGGGTGATAAAATACACACCTAGGATTATTCAGTACGACATGTGATGGAGTGCTAGAAGCAGACAGAAAGTACTAGAAGAAGTTATGGAGGGGGACTATATAGGTGGTAACTGCTTTTCTTTTCCTGAGGTAAATGTTTTCTGATGGCTTTGTCCATGCAAGATTCATTTTCTACTTCTATTTTCCCGGTGATTTCTAATGTTCATTGAGAGGTTACAAAATGGTTTATGATTATATATGTCAAATTTGACAACCACAATCCATTTCTTAGTCTAAACCAAAAAAAAAAAAAAAAAAAAAAAAAGCTGGAAGATGATGGGGGATAAAAATAGAACCTTAAATATAATCAAGACCAAAATGTTTTTTAACATGCTCTCTCCTGAGGTCGGCATAGAAACATTCATAATGTTTTCATTCTAGTTCTTTTTCCTGACTTTTTTATTTAAAAAGGAAAAAATTTAATTGAATGTACTCAGAACTTCCATAAATTTCTTTCACTGTCCCAAGTAAAATAGCTGGGACTATTGCAGATTTCTAATTGAATAAATAGACCTTTAACGTGTGACAATGATCACAGTGCTACAACCTGGGATATAGCTGATCCTCCCAATTTTAGCCCAGTCTCCATTCTCTCGAAGTACATGTAAGCTGCAGCACCTGAGCTGTTTCTAACACCCTTTGGTTCTGTAGTCACTAGTCCTACACCTAATAATCTCCTGCTTCATTGCTATACTTTGTCAGTAAGATACCAGAAGCTGGAAGGGTGTTGATAAGGGGATAGTGGTTACAAGAAAACCATAATGGAATTGCCCTGGGAGGGAGCAGAGATTTAAAGTATGTCTTGGTTTTACCTGAATTCGTCTAGGCTTCCCTAAATAAAGGACTTTCTCATTTGTTCTCTAGCTAGGTTTGGGAATATTTTATTGACCTTTATGCTTCAAATTAGCCTTGCAAATTGGCTCAAAAAATATCTTAGCCTTCAAAGATGTTCTTTTACTTTCAGAATTATGGATCATTCCCATGCTTACCCATGCCTGCAGTCCCTGTCATTAAGCAGTGAGAACACGAGACACATACTCGGCATAATTTAATAGAAAGATCATGGAAATCAGGGGGCAGAACTGATTGTATTTGGTGTTGGCTCAATATTTGATTTCAGAAGTATCTCCTTTTAAGTCCCCCCACCCCCAAGGCCCTGAGAGTATAAACGTAGATTAATTTGCATCATGGTTTGAAATTGGGGGTTGTTTCATTTCAGGGCTGTTGTTTGCCATCAGAACTGAAACGCCAGATAGTCACTATGGATCTGTGGTGTCAAGGGGTTTCAAAGCATTGTTTTGAAAAAAGAAAGACACAAGTTTTTGAGGGTTTTGTATTCAAAACTACAGAAATGTAAGGGAGAATACATAGCTAAAGAGAAAACTGCCTTTGTCACCCTGCTCACCCTTGCCTGGTCCATGCTACTTGGGTGGGAGGCTTGCATGCTTGACAGGAAGTCCTAGTCACCCTCCAGCTGGTTGTGGCCCCTGAGCATTTGTCCACAATGGGAGCATCACCCTTTCCTTTCACCCTGATGGAAGTGGAGGCATGGTCTAGCTGCTTCGCTGAGTTGGCTAGTGCTTTCACCTTGATCCTGTTGTAAGGGTGTTTTATGTCTCTGTTTTTGCTCCCAACTTTTTTTGGGTGGCCTTTTCCTGTAGTGTGCCCTGGAGATGCGAGATTTTCCTTTGGCAGCAGGAGGTACGCCCCCAGAGAATGCTGGAGCTGCAAGGGGAAAGGACCCACTTCCACAGCAGAGAAAAACAAAGAGGAAAAAGGCATACAGGCAGCCAGCGCTAAGGAACGCACCCAGCAAGCAGTGGGCCAGTGCCACTGCCCCCAGCAGCTGTTTCTGCTGCAACCCGAGAGCAACTCGGTGAGCCTGTCCCGTTTGTGACTGCAAGCTCAGGATTTCAATCAATGCATTCCAGTAACCCTAAAGTGAGGAACTCTCCATCAGGAAACACACAGAGGTAAGGGCTAGGGCCTCTTCCTGCAGCCCCTTGGGGATGCCATAGTCACACCATGAACACTCATTGGTGAAACAGTATGTTGAATTAGAAGTAAATGAAACCCAAATGGGAAAGGAAGAGAAAATAGACTAGTAAGTAGTAATGTAAGAGTAAGCAGGATACAGTGTAATCAAAGATAATGTTAGAGTTTTCCTTTGTTATTCTTCTGTTCATCATTCCCTGACCTCTCCACCCACCTCCCTGTCAAAGCACAAACAAAAGGACCATAGGGACCAACCAGTACAATCTGCCCAAGTTGGCAAACAGGGAAACTGAGGCCTGGAATGGTGAGGAGGCCTGACGCCTTAGAACCAAAACATTATTCCCCAGACTCCCACCGTGACGCTTTTTGCTCTGTTTCCCAGTACTTAAACCGTTACTCTAAAAGAATTTTGTCCTCCCTCCCTGAGGGCAGCGGTTGGTTTATCTGCTTTGGTGGAATACTGCTTGTTGGGAGGGATTAGTATCCTGGAGGATTTCCCTAACCTGACAGTCACCAGCTCCCGTGCTCTTTGGGACCTGCTTGCATTTTCCATCAGGGAAGTGAGGCTCTCCTACAGCTGTTCTTGTCATCAGCCTGGGGCTGGGTAGTATTTTGATCTTAACGATGCCTGTTTGTTTACTCTGAGCTAGTCTTAGTGTAAGAGTCACTTCTCTATGTACATAGAAACCGTTGTCCTTTATTGACAGAAGCCCTGGAGATGGGTCCCCATGTGACTCTAGGGTTCCTGAAACCTGGCAGGCCACTCTGCTTGATCCTCCTTTCTACTGATAGCTCTGAGATGGGATCGGGGTGGTGGGAGCAAGCAAATGGCTGAGGTGAATCATGGGGTGGTTATTTTAGTCCTAAGGGTTTCCTTGACCCCCAGTAGAAACTGCTTCTCCCTACTTTGTGCTGACCAGTTGTATCTGGTGTCTGATCTTCCTTTGTTATTTGTTTCTTTTAGTAGCCCTAAGTCAAAGCAGGAGGTGATGGTCCGTCCCCCTACAGTGATGTCCCCATCTGGAAACCCCCAGCTGGATTCCAAATTCTCCAATCAGGGTAAACAGGGGGGCTCAGCCAGCCAATCCCAGCCATCCCCCTGTGACTCCAAGAGTGGGGGCCATACCCCTAAAGCACTCCCTGGCCCAGGTGGGAGCATGGGGCTGAAGAATGGGGCTGGAAATGGTGCCAAGGGCAAGGGGAAAAGGGAGCGAAGTATTTCCGCCGACTCCTTTGATCAGAGAGATCCTGGGACTCCAAACGATGACTCTGACATTAAAGGTATGTCTATAAGATCTTTGAGACTCAGAGGGAAGTAGGTATTCCTGAGGGAAGGCCTCTGACATTCAACAGAGGCAAGAGAGCCTAGTATCAGACAAGTGGGGAGAGTAGGTATCAGATGCAGGAGTTCTCACAGTTTATGATGGAACTGTTTCTTCTCATTTTGTTACTAGCTGAAGAATTGTTTGGAACCTCCTAGTTAAGGAGTTCTTGCCCTTAAGGATGCAGTGATTTAGGGGTTATGGTAGGATGTTTCACAGGCCTAACCCTGTTTGTACACGTTTCTGGCCTCTGTGTTGTTTGTACTTTAGTTTCAAGCCAGTCACTCTAGTTTGTCTGTGCCAGCAGCCCCCACTGGGGCAGTTTTTCTGGTATCCCCTTCTCTCCTCCATCAGAGCAATCCTCCAAGGCTTGGGTCTTGTATTCTCTAGTTGCCATTTTGCCAGACTTGCAGACACAAGAGGAAGCCTTTATGGCCCTGGCAGTAGTCCAGATTTGTTACAGCTGATTTTAGTGTAGCAAGAATGAGTGGCTACCAGATGTGTAGAGATTTGGCAGGTACCAAAATGGAGTGAGCCAAGAAGGGTATGGGACCAACAGCTGTGGTTTTAGGCTTTTTTCCTCCTAATATAAGACCAAAAGTCTCAACTGTAGGCCAGAACATGAAGTTAGTATTCAAGGAATGGAAGTATGATTTTCCAACCCAAATTAGAAATGAAAACCTGGGTGATTGTTTCTCCTCCCTTCCTCCCCTCCTCCCTCAAGTGTTTTGGCAGGCCTGCTGTAAGTGCTAGCACTATGCTGGGGGGCCATGGTCAGCAAGATAGATACAGCTGTTGTCCTCAAAGATTTGAATGCACCTGGAAAGCTGATTATTAGACAGTTACAGTAAAAGATGATAAATGCTAAAATAAGAGAAGTTAGAGGGCTGCGAGATCCATCCCCAGTTAAGTCTAGGAGGTTTCAAAAAGGTTACCGGGAAGAAGGGTCATTTACGCTAATATATGAAGGAGGTGTAATAGAGAGGTAAGGAAGTGGGGGAAGACTGCTCTGTGATTAGTCATTTGAGAGAGAAGAGTATTTGAAATTTTATGAATAGAAGAGGTTTCCTCTTAGCAAGGTGGTACTTCCTTGAAATTCTCAAGGTTGGTTTGTGTTGTGATGCTATAAATGCTGGCAGAAGAAAGGAAATTGTATTCTTTCTATGACGAGTCATTTTATTCTTTTAGAATGTAATTCTGCTGACCACATAAAGTCCCAGGATTCCCAGCACACACCACACTCGATGACCCCATCAAATGCTACAGCCCCCAGGTCTTCCACCCCCTCCCATGGCCAAACTACTGCCCCAGAGCCCACACCTGCTCAGAAGACTCCAGCCAAAGTGGTGTATGTGTTTTCTACTGAGATGGCCAATAAGTAAGTTGATGGCTGTGTCTTGCTGTTGGGCAGGGCTTGCCTGGGGACTTAAGTTCTTATTCCCATTGCAGATTGATCTTTTATTATCACCTAAAGTTAACAGTACAGAAAGAGATAAAACATAAAACCTCCCCAACCCAAACTCCCCCAGAGGCAACCACTGATAATATATCCTTTGCTTCCCTTTCAGAAATTTTTCATGCTTGTACAGATATACTTATATACCTCTTTTTGTTTTTTTGAGATGGTGTCTGTCTCTGTTGCCTAGGCTGGAGTGCAGTGGCGATCTCAGCTCACTGCAACCTCCACTTTCTGGGATCAAGCAATTCTTCTGCCTCAGCCTCCTGATTAGCTGGGATTACAGGAATCCATCACCACGCCCAGCTAATTTTTTGTATTTTTTAGTAGAGATGGGGTTTCACCATGTTGACCAGGCTGGTCCTGAACTCCTGGCCTCAGGTGATCTGCCTGCCTCAGCCTCCCAAAATGCTGGGATTACAGGCATGAGCCACCACACCTGGCCATATATACCTCTTTTTATAGAAGAAATTGATTGCACAATACACACTTTTCTGCAACCTACCTGTTGTTATTTTCTAAACAACACAAGTAATAAATGTCCATTCTAGAAAAATTAGAAAGTATAACTAAAAATTAGTATCTCTGGAATTCACAGAGATAACTACTGTAAACATTTTTATATATAAATTTCTAGTGGATGGATGAATCAATTTTTATTTATCAGAACTGTGATTATACCCTACATAGGGTTTTCTGACTTGTTTTTCACTTAAGATAAAAAGTGAATCTTAACAGCCTTAAACTGTCACTAGGATTGTACAATCTTATCTTCCCCTTTTTTGGGTTGGGATTTTGAACTCAGATTCTCTGTAAAATGCCTACCACAGTGGATTGGTTTCAGGAGAAAATCTTGGTTTTTGTTTTTTAATGCCTCTTTTGAGATTTGCTGATGGCTATCTTTTAATTTTAGAATTTTGATGGTAAGTGGTAAACATAAATAATGAAACATATTTGTCTTGATTTCTTCTTCAACATTTGTGGTGGTTCTTTATATTCCTTCTTCTCCCTTACAAGTTGATTGTGGGGTTAAAGTGCTTTGGAATTACAGTTAGTGAAACAGAAACAAGTTCTAGTGTGTGCTGTCTCTTCCGTCTTTGCAGAGCTGCAGAAGCTGTTTTGAAGGGCCAGGTTGAAACTATCGTCTCTTTCCACGTCCAGAACGTTTCTAACAGCAAGACAGAGAGAAGCACAGCCCCTCTGGTATGTTGTTTCAGAAACCGAGTAATGGTTTAATGATTCTACAGTGACTGCAAAGGAAAGGAGGTGGTGAATTTAATTGATAGGAAGGTAGTCTTGATGGTATGAGCTGTGTTCTTGGCATTTAACCTAATTCTGACATTGTGGGGCATTAGGCATATCATACTATACTAGCCTTTTCTACGAGAAAGTCGAATTGCTAGGGGGAAGAAGATGCAAACTAAAAGAGGACCTACAAAGATATCTTTGGGTTTCCTTCATGTAATCGTCTCTGGGAAAATCTAAATTCAGACCCTGTGTACAGAGCAGGTTTTTTAAAAATAACACTCTTGAGCTAGTTGAATAACAAAGAACAGAAAAAAAGCAACAACTAAAACTTCTGGTGTACCTGATGACAATATCATAATCAGAGCCTCTTCAACTTTCAAAGTGATTCATATTTATTTCAAAGTGGTAAGACCATTGAATGCTTTTAATTGCTTGATATTTGTAAAATTGTAATACAATGTTAGTCTGTTTTCTATCTGGATCTTAAGCACCTGCTATAAACTCCATTAGAAGAAGCATACAGTGGATGTAGTTTACCAAATTGAACCAAAAGATATTTCTTGTATCTGGCATCGTCAAGCCATTGCATCAAATGCTATGGGAGATACTAAGAGGTTCAAGACACAGTCCATGCTTTCAGGGAGCATGAAATCTAATACTGGGATGAGTCTTTTTTTTTTTTTGAGACGGAGTCTTGCTGTGTCACCCAGGACGGAATGCAGTGGTGCCATCTTGGCTCACTGCAAGCTCTGCCTCCCAGGTTCACGCTATTTTCCTGCCTCAGCCTCCCAAGTAGCTGGGACTACAGGTGCCCGCCACCACGCCTGGCTAATTTTTTGTACTTTTTAGTAGAGACGGGGTTTCACCATGTTAGCCAGGATGGTCTCGATCTCCTGACCTTGGGATCCGCCTGTCTTGGCCTCCAAAAGTGCTGGGATTACAGGCGTGAGCCACCGCGCCGGGCCGTTGGCATGAGTCTTAAACATGGGAAAAGTTAATTGACAATAAATGATCAAAGTGACAATTCAAGATAAAATAGGTGGCATCTTTCCTATTTTGTGTATCAGGAAAGTCTCCATCTTTGTAGACATAAGCAGAGCTTAGGCCTTCCTAAACTTAGAAAAGGAATTTCACATTCCCCATGCATCTTGACTACTCAAGGGTAGAAGATGCATACAATTATATTTAAAATGCGTATTGTCCTGGAATGAATACAGTACAGTGCAGCTGAAACCAACCTTTTATTGACTTAATGGTAGTTCTTAATATCTACACCTTAATACTACACCTACACCTTCTCTGGTACTAAAATCAGGAAAGGAATTAAGGAAGGAATTGGGAATAATCCATTGTTCCCCATCTAAATGTTTTCTGCTGTCATGGTTTCCTTATATGAAGTCAGTACCCACCCACAACAAATGAAACCTGACCAACAAAACCAAACTTAAAATGGTACTAGAAGGAAAATCAGGGTGACCTCTACACTCCAGTTAGGAGTTGTGGACATGAAATATACTTTTGACTGTACAGAATCATATAAGATTCAGCCGATCTTACTCACACAACTCGATACCTACAGACAGAAGTGCATGGATACCTCCAAATCCAACATTTATATATGTATTCACAGAATATAAGTACTCAAAGATATGTTTTCATGTATATGTAACACAAATTGTTCATATGCAGAGGTACACATAATTATTTGTTCACATATTTGCACACAGGTAAACATTCCAGAGAGTAGGTGAGGAGGTAAGAGCCTGAAGGGTTTGGAAATATGGACTGGATTAAGTGAACAAGTAGGAGCAAATGAACACGAAAAAAGGATCTGGAGAAAGGCCTTTGGTGAAAGGTCTCTGAGACAGAGTTTGTAGATCAAGCCCTTCTGTTTGTCAGTGCCCTCTTAGATTTCAGCAGTGCTATTGGTTTAGACCCAGAACATATACATCCCTCTTCCAAACATTCAAGGTGTCCATGTCAGCTATTGTAGGTGAGTGTGCTCCTACCCTGGACTTATATAGCATTGGTACTTAATAAATAATAATAAGGCAACCATCCAGCATGTTATAAAAGGGCAGTCTACTGTCTACTGGCAAGAACAGTTCAAGAGACACCATAAGCTAGATAGCCTCAGATTTCTCCACAGAATCTTCCTGTCTGCAGCTTATCTCACTACAGTTAATGTACAAAGTCTTATCAAGTATGGAATCAGTGATCACAAACCAAAAACAGAAACCGGAGATGTCAGACCCCCTGGAAACTCCAGGAGGGGAGCGCCTCAGTAGTCACCCTGCCAGAGGAGATGTTGAAATGGAGCAGCCTTACCCGCTTCCTCGGCTGGTAGAGTACAGAGCTGCAAGTGACTTACGCTTTCTCTTTCAGATGGCAACATCAGGCCTTTTGATTGACAATGAGAAGTCTATATACCCAGTTATACTTTCAGGGAAAAGAAAAAGGTGTTAGGTACAGCCTCCCACATACCAAGAAACTAATCTCTCTCTGAATCAGAAACACATAGTAGACATGTGATATCAAACCTGTTCCTCAAAATAGATACTGAAATGTATTCACTTTGGCAGAGTGGCTCTCCCCTGGCATACTTTTAAAGTTATTGAAACCTAATCTTCAGCACGGGAAAGAGGATGCCATTTGACAGTAAGTTTAAAAAAAAAAAAAAAAATCCAAATGTCTCCTTGCCCAAAAGAGGGTTGTACATGAGCAATTTCTACAGCCATTGTCAGTTAGATTTATGTGACTGGGTACAATTCCTTTATAACATATCTTGCGCTTTTAATTGTCCTTCTGTTCAGTTTACCAGTGATTTTTAAAATATTTGTTTGTCTTCAGAACACACAGATATCTGCCCTTCGGAATGATCCGAAACCTCTCCCACAACAGCCCCCAGCTCCAGCCAACCAGGACCAGAATTCTTCCCAGAATACCAGACTGCAGCCAACTCCACCCATTCCGGCACCAGCACCCAAGCCTGCCGCACCCCCACGTCCCCTGGACCGGGAGAGTCCTGGGGTAGAAAACAAACTGATTCCTTCTGTAGGAAGTCCTGCCAGCTCCACTCCACTGCCCCCAGATGGTACTGGGCCCAACTCAACACCCAACAATCGGGCAGTGACCCCCGTCTCCCAGGGGAGCAATAGCTCTTCAGCAGATCCCAAAGCCCCTCCGCCTCCACCAGTGTCCAGTGGCGAGCCCCCCACACTGGGAGAGAATCCTGATGGCCTATCTCAGGAGCAGCTGGAGCACCGGGAGCGCTCCTTACAAACTCTCAGAGATATCCAGCGCATGCTTTTTCCTGATGAGAAAGAATTCACAGGAGCACAAAGTGGGGGACCCCAGCAGAATCCTGGGGTATTAGATGGGCCTCAGAAAAAACCAGAAGGGCCAATACAGGCCATGATGGCCCAATCCCAAAGCCTAGGTAAGGGACCTGGGCCCCGGACAGACGTGGGAGCTCCATTTGGCCCTCAAGGACATAGAGATGTGCCCTTTTCTCCAGATGAAATGGTTCCACCTTCTCTGAACTCCCAGTCTGGGACCATAGGACCCGACCACCTTGACCATATGACTCCCGAGCAGATAGCGTGGCTGAAACTGCAGCAGGAGTTTTATGAAGAGAAGAGGAGGAAGCAGGAACAAGTGGTTGTCCAGCAATGTTCCCTCCAGGACATGATGGTCCATCAGCACGGGCCTCGGGGAGTGGTCCGAGGGCCCCCCCCTCCATACCAGATGACCCCTAGTGAAGGCTGGGCACCTGGGGGTGCAGAGCCATTTTCTGATGGTATCAACATGCCACATTCTC
This sequence comes from Trachypithecus francoisi, assembly GCF_009764315.1. Classification (NCBI taxonomy): domain Eukaryota; kingdom Metazoa; phylum Chordata; class Mammalia; order Primates; family Cercopithecidae; genus Trachypithecus; species Trachypithecus francoisi. The sequence continues at coordinate 100,154,084 of NW_022681470.1, read as the reverse complement.
TGCCCCCGAGGGGCATGGCTCCCCACCCTAACATGCCAGGGAGCCAGATGCGCCTCCCTGGATTTGCAGGCATGATAAACTCTGAAATGGAAGGGCCAAATGTCCCCAACCCTGCATCTAGACCAGGTCTTTCTGGAGTCAGTTGGCCAGATGATGTGCCAAAAATCCCAGATGGTCGAAATTTCCCTCCTGGCCAGGGCGTCTTCAGCGGTCCCGGCCGAGGGGAACGCTTCCCAAACCCCCAAGGATTGTCTGAAGAGATGTTTCAGCAGCAGCTGGCAGAGAAACAGCTGGGTCTCCCCCCAGGGATGGCCATGGAAGGCATCAGGCCCAGCATGGAGATGAACAGGATGATTCCAGGCTCCCAGCGCCACATGGAGCCTGGGAATAACCCCATTTTCCCTCGAATACCAGTTGAGGGCCCTCTGAGTCCTTCTAGGGGTGACTTTCCAAAAGGAATGCCCCCACAGATGGGCCCTGGTCGGGAACTTGAGTTTGGGATGGTTCCTAGTGGGATGAAGGGAGATGTCAATCTAAATGTCAACATGGCATCCAACTCTCAGATGATACCTCAGAAGATGAGAGAGGCTGGGGCGGGCCCTGAGGAGATGCTAAAATTACGCCCAGGTGGCTCAGACATGCTGCCTGCTCAGCAGAAGATGGTGCCACTGCCATTTGGTGAGCACCCCCAGCAGGAGTATGGCATGGGTCCCAGACCATTCCTTCCCATGTCTCAGGGTCCAGGCAGCAACAGTGGCTTGCGGAATCTCAGAGAACCAACTGGGCCCGACCAAAGGACTAACAGCCGGCTCAGTCATATGCCACCACTACCTCTCAACCCTTCCAGTAACCCCACCAGCCTCAACATAGCTCCTCCAGTTCAGCGCGGCCTGGGGCGGAAGCCCCTGGATATATCTGTGGCAGGCAGCCAGGTGCATTCCCCAGGCATTAACCCTCTGAAGTCTCCCACGATGCACCAAGTCCAGTCACCAATGCTGGGCTCGCCCTCGGGGAACCTCAAGTCGCCCCAGACTCCATCGCAGCTGGCAGGCATGCTGGCGGGCCCAGCTGCTGCTGCTTCCATTAAGTCCCCCCCTGTTTTGGGGTCTGCTGCTGCTTCACCTGTCCACCTCAAGTCTCCATCACTTCCTGCCCCATCACCTGGATGGACCTCTTCTCCAAAACCTCCCCTTCAGAGTCCTGGGATCCCTCCAAACCATAAAGCACCCCTCACCATGGCCTCCCCAGCCATGCTGGGAAATGTAGAGTCAGGTCAGTATGCTTGCATCCTCACCGTTGCACCTTGTAGCTGGAGACGGCTAGAGCCTGATACAGTTCCTTTAAGAAAACTGGTGTCTTGAGTACACCTCTGGCAGTCCTTGTTGAAATGGCCGTATTTGTGGCAAGGTGCATAATCAGTGTTTCCATGGGGTTATGCAGAAGTGCCCAATCTCAGCAAAAAATATGTGTGTCAGAGGGAATGTTAAAAGGAAGAGGGGAAATGGGGAATATGTGTTGGGTTCCCAGAATAATTTACATTCGCACAATGAACAGATGCAATAAAATGTCTTAACAGTGGATGAATGTGGCTTCTTTAAATACTGGACCCACTGCAAGCGGCTGCCCTTGAATCGAGATTCTGGGTATAATCCTAAACAGAGACAGGGGAAGCTGCTGTAAGACTTGTGTGGTTCTTGTAAATACCTGTTGACCACAAAACCTTCTCCTTAGTAGACCACAGTTTTCACAGATCAGCTACAATTTAGGAGGATTTTCTTCCTGGGAGAATTTTCTTCCTTTCTTGCTGATGATGATGGTTTTGTGAGTGGGACTTGAGGTGGTCAGTGGAAGTAGCGCCAAGGTGTAAATACTAGGTTGGCGCTGTCTCCACCTGAGAAAGACTAGAATCAGAGCAAGATAGAAGATTTATCCTACCAAACTAAAGTGTCTCTCCGTGGAGTGGCAGTTCACTGAAGCAGTACAGTGGGACAGCCCCCTCGGACCTTTTTGGTTCAAACATCTTGGTTGTGGAAATTAATCAAGAATGCGTGTAGGGTGATGTCGTTAGTACCTGGGGCTATATCACTAGTCTGGCTTCATGGCATACTAATACCTGAGTCGAATTCTAAACTGTGATTGGCAAGGGAAAGAGATCCACTTATTTCACATTCTATTCAGTGAAATGGTTGTCTGTAAACCACATTTTCCCCAAGCTTGAACTAATATTTCTAACACATTCTGGTGTGTTTGTCTTCACATCTGCTGATCCGTCATGTCACCTCCATACCACGCCGCGGTCTCCCTCTGCACTCACACAGAGCTTGACTAGAAGATTGATGATTTGTGTCTGGGGTCTAATAACACTGTCCTGTTCATCTGTTTCATTCCTGGCCTTGCTAGTTCATAATCATAGGGCCCAATACCCTTCAAAAGGAATCTAATTCCCTGCCCGTTTTGTTTTATTTTGCTTCCTTTTAGGTGGCCCCCCACCTCCTACAGCCAGCCAGCCTGCCTCTGTGAATATCCCTGGAAGTCTTCCCTCTAGTACACCTTATACCATGCCTCCAGAGCCAACCCTTTCCCAGAACCCACTCTCTATTATGATGTCTCGAATGTCCAAGTTTGCAATGCCCAGTTCCACCCCGTTATACCATGATGCCATCAAGACTGTGGCCAGCTCAGATGACGACTCCCCTCCAGCTCGTTCTCCCAACTTGCCATCAATGAATAATATGCCAGGTAAGAAATCAGAAAGGCAGGTTGTGGAGTGAGTGCTAGACCAAAGAGAAACCTCTTGAAGCGTTTTCTCAATGGCTGTACACCTGAATAGGTGGAAGTTCAACAAGTAGAAAAAATCTTCCATCTAAGGTAGTTTCAGTAGAATGAAAGTGTCTTGACTAGAGGAAGATAATTTCTTATTAGCTTGATTCCTTATTTGTAAGAAAGCAGGTTTCTTTATAGTTCTGATGCTTCTGTGTACCTGGATGGTTTTGAGGGTTTTTGTTTTTTTCTCTTTGGGCCCTCATGTAGCAATATAGTGAGCCGTTTCTAACAGGCTGATTGGAATGTCTTTAGTTCTCAAGTACTTTTGTCTGGAAGAGCAGCCTCAAACCACAAGTAGCCACAGGATTTCAGACAGTGGAAAGCTCCTATTTCCTAGAAAAGCCTTTTTTTTTTTTTTTTTAAGGACTAGGGAGATAATAAAATCCTTCCCTTCCCTACACATTCGGTACACCTTCATTCCTTATACCCACCCCTCATCTCGACCCCTGCCACCTGACTAACAGAAAATGATCAGGATAGTGAAAGCGATCAGCAAAGAGACCATGAGTTTTCAGCCATGAGTTTCTGGTTCCAATTCTATTCTGATTGTTATGAATGCTATGTATTTATCAGTAACTCTAATTAACCAGGTTAGTACATGTACCAGGAAGAGCATAAGCCTCATACCACACTCGGTGATAATTCCACAGAGAGACCAAATACTTCAGTGTCCCAGGGACTGTATTAGAATATGTTACTTTCCTTTTCTATTAAAAGTTATTTCTTGAACATTTCATGTAATCTCGAGTTTTAAATGTTTTCTCTATAAGGCACTATAAAATAATGCCAAATGCCAATTAAAAATGACCTGTTGATAGTTTGTTATGATTCCTGATCATTGGGATTGTAGTACTGATTTCTCCAAAAGGACCGTACTTGAGTCATTCAGGCAAATTGTTTTCTTCTGTGTTAAATGTCTCCAGTGAGGAAGACGAAACTCATTTATGTGCTAATTTATAACTTTTCACACATGAGAATTTCTCCCTTGCTCTCTTCTACACACTCTTAAATCATACAGTTTAAGACTCAATAATATATTGTCCTGTAGAGCTCTTGGTTTGTATGTCCCCAGATGTATTATGATCTTATTGATGGCGGGGATTGTGTGTTGTATGTTTTCCCAGCATTGTACTATGTGCACTGGATGCACAATAATTTTTTTGTTAATTTATTATAGTTTTTCTGAGTTGATTTTTGGTTAAGTTGATTCCTTTGATATCTTTATTTTTCTAGGAATGGGCATTAATACACAGAATCCTCGAATTTCAGGTCCAAACCCCGTGGTTCCGATGCCAACCCTCAGCCCAATGGGAATGACCCAGCCACTTTCTCACTCCAATCAGATGCCCTCTCCAAATGCCATGGGACCCAACATACCTCCTCATGGGGTCCCAATGGGGCCTGGCTTGATGTCACACAATCCTATCATGGGGCATGGGTCCCAGGAGCCACCGATGGCACCTCAAGGACGGATGGGCTTCCCCCAGGGCTTCCCTCCAGTACAGTCTCCCCCACAGCAGGTTCCATTCCCTCACAATGGCCCCAGTGGGGGGCAGGGCAGCTTCCCAGGAGGGATGGGTTTCCCAGGAGAAGGCCCCCTTGGCCGTCCCAGCAACCTGCCCCAAAGTTCAGCAGATGCAGCACTTTGCAAGCCTGGAGGCCCTGGGGGTCCTGACTCCTTCACTGTCCTGGGGAACAGCATGCCTTCAGTGTTTACAGACCCAGATCTGCAGGAGGTCATCCGACCTGGAGCCACCGGAATTCCTGAGTTTGATCTGTCCCGCATTATTCCATCTGAGAAGCCCAGCCAGACGCTGCAATATTTCCCTCGAGGGGAAGTTCCAGGCCGTAAACAGCCCCAGGGTCCTGGACCTGGGTTTTCACACATGCAGGGGATGATGGGCGAACAAGCCCCCAGAATGGGACTAGCATTACCTGGCATGGGAGGTCCAGGGCCAGTGGGAACTCCAGACATCCCTCTTGGTACAGCTCCATCCATGCCAGGCCACAACCCCATGAGACCACCAGCCTTTCTCCAACAAGGCATGATGGGACCTCACCATCGGATGATGTCACCAGCACAATCTACAATGCCCGGCCAGCCCACCCTGATGAGCAACCCAGCCGCTGCCGTGGGCATGATTCCTGGCAAGGATCGGGGGCCTGCCGGGCTCTACACCCACCCTGGGCCCGTGGGCTCTCCAGGCATGATGATGTCCATGCAGGGCATGATGGGACCCCAACAGAACATCATGATCCCTCCGCAGATGAGGCCCCGGGGCATGGCTGCTGACGTGGGCATGGGTGGATTTAGCCAAGGACCTGGCAACCCAGGAAACATGATGTTTTAAGCTGCTAAGATTGGATGTGCCGATCCTTGTCAAGATGAGATTCCAGGTCCTGAGAGCTGCTTTGAGGGAGTTCCAGGAGTACTTACTATTGGTCATGCAATAGGAGAACAGAGACCCGAGGGCTGCTTTGGGGGAGGGGGGAACTTGAGAATGTATGGATTTACCTGAAAACAAATTATTCATTTAATCAACAGGTGTGTTTTTTTTAAGATTTATTTTTTAAAAATTATTTTTGTGGACTTGGGTATCCATGATGGCACCTACTTTTGGGAATCTGTAGCTGTGCTTTGAGAATTGCCATCGGTCATGTGTTGCACCGTTCTCTGTATGTTTACGTCCTTTGGACTGGCTTCTCCCAGGATTCTTTTCTGTTTTTGTTTTTTTGATTTGGGCTTTATTTTTTTTGTGTGTACTGTACTATATTGTAAAAGGGATTTTAGCAGAGACTTTAGTCTTTGGGGCAAGAGGAGAACAGGAATGCTGGGCTGTTTACTTTAGGTGGAGAATCCATCTTCAGACCTTTGGACTATTTTCTTTCAACTCCAGTGTATAGAAAAACCAAACAGCGACCTCAGAGCAGAGTATTAATGAAAAGCACAAAAAAAGGAACTAAGTTCAGCGAGGGGTGGGGGGAGGGGGGAGATTTTTCTTTTGAAAAAATAATGACTCTTAGGATATTTGTTTTTCAGTTCAAGTGCTCTTCAGCACTGTCTGTCTCCCAGTATACCAACCCACTGGCACATTTTTCTCGTTTTGTCTCTCCCATTTTGCTCTGTCTCCTCAGTTAAGTGTTTCCTTCCCTTGTGCCCCCCGCTGGTGACCCTCTGCTTCCTTCTCTCTTTCCCTTTGGCAGCTGCAATACACAGTGTTATTTTGGGGAAATAAATCTAGCAAAGCCTCGCCTTCCGTGCCGAGCGTCCTCCTGGCTCTGGGAGGGAGAGGTCTGTCCTTGGGATGCTCTCTGGTCTTTTTTTCCCCTAAGTCTTTCTCTTCCCCATCATACCCTTCCCTGCCCACCTTGTTTTCTGTTCTCCTTTTATTAGGAATTCCCAAGTGAATTTTATTAATGTGGGAGTGGAACAGATGCTAAAAGCTATCCAGGATTTTGTTTGTTTTAAATTTTGTGGTTCCTTCCCTTTCCTCCCCCTCCCATGCGTAAGACGTTCTGTGTAACCTCCATTAAATTTGGTACAAAACCACTCGCCAGAGCTGTGGTGTCAGAAAAATAAAATATATTGTTTCTTACAAAATTGAACTGCCTTTTTTGTTCATTTGGATTCCTGATTGTTTAGTACTGGGCATACCGGTTGCCATGTGACCCAGAGGCGTAAAGTCTTTGTATTGGAGTTGATCAATAAGGTGATAGCAAATAAAAGTACCTTCTCAAAGCATATTCCATGCTGTTAAGGAATAACTACTCATATAGGTTTATTCTGTACTGTTCCTATCTCAGTCATGAAATCCTAGTTATAAGCAGAAGAGCAACCCTGGTCCCATTGCTGAACTTTACCTCTAGGGCAATTAATGGTCTTCATTAGGAATGTTTGTGAGAGCCAGTTTAGTGGTATGAAGTAATTAAGAAGGCCAAAGGTTATATAGTTATTTGAATAAGCTATGAGGTGTCCCTGGGTCTTGTTAAGGTAGAATATTATTACCATACCTGCAAATTATGGGTTTCCACAGTCTGTGGGTTTCTGTGGTCCTTTCTGGCTCCCCACCTCCCCCTCATCTCCATCACCTCTGCTAACCCTGCTCAGTCGTTGTGCACAGTTCAGTTCTCACCACACACATCTTCAACAGATCAGTGTGTATCCTGCAAGTTATGTGTCTAATGGACTCGCTGTTGTGCTTCTGTGCAGTTAATTCTGTTCTGGTGTGTGTATTTCTTTTGAGTTGTAGTTGTTTTTAGCTCAGCAAGTGGGCGTCTGTGTGCGTGTTTGTTCTTAGGTGAGAGAATCTAATCGAGGAGCGGCAGGTGCAGAGTCATCTGCAGACAAACTTGGACAAATTGGGCTCTGCTGGTGTTTTCACAGTCTGAGCTTTTCTCTCTGACAATTGTTTTGGAGAGCCATTTTCTCTTCCTTTTCAGCAGCCCTGTCTTCTCAGTAACGCAAGTGTCCCAGACAACAGAAAATGTGGAGATGAACATTTGAGTGCCTACTCTACCAGTCGTCTCCACGCACTTTATCTTGCTGATTTTTAAGGGGCTCTATGATGTGAGTGGTAATGATCTCGTTTGCAGATGAGAAAACTGAGCTCACAAGTTTAAGAATTCTGATTCAATCTGGTGTATTGTGTTGGTGCTGGGTAGTGAAACTTTCATGTTGTAGAGAAATTAGGATAGTAAAATGAAGATTTTGTTTCACAAACTTAGCCATGTTTCTGGGTTCTCTGGTTTTAAAGTCTATAGATGAGAACAGACTGACAGCCAAGCATGGGCAGCACAAGATGAGAACCTGAAGGAAGGGCCCTACCTGGCATTTGCCCACTGGTCTGGCTTCTTGGGGCGCTCCCCTCCTTGGTGTACCCAAGTGTTGCAGTCACTAATGGTGTGTGGTCCTGTTGTTACTCTCACAGGCAGGGAGTCAAGGCATAAAAGGTACCCATAAAGCAGAGCAGGTACCCACTTAGAGGGCTAGCAAGAGACCGGTGGGTCTGGCTGCTGTGGGTAGCTGGATGTGTGACACTCCTCTCACAGCCCCCTGCTGGAGAATTTGCGGCAGTGCAGAGCAACTTCCCCACCTGGTTTTTAAAAATACCCCATCATACATCTTCCTTCACTTTATCAGCACATGCCGTTTCATCACGATCATCTCTGACAAGCCAAATTTAGGGTCTAAATACAACAATTTCTCATTTACTAAGATTGTTACAAAGTAAAATTACATTTAGACTGGATGCTACTGCATGGAGAACTGATATAAGATTTTTTAAAAAAATCAGTGAAAGAGTGATGAAGATGTTTCATATTAACACATCTTCTCTCCTTCCTCTCCTGAATTTTGGGACTGAATGGAGAAAATGCAGTAGTGACTTGTTCACTTCAGGATAAGTGGTGGAGTGTGTGTGACTCATAGCATTTTTTCTTAAGGACTAACTAGAAGTATGTAGCATTTTCCATGAAACAATGTAAAATAAAATACTTTTCTTTAGAAAAGATTCTACACTTATAAATGAAAACAGACGTAATTATAGGAGTCTTATGAAGGAGGCGGCATGAGAAAATAAATTGAAAACAATTTTACATATTTAAAGCTGCTTCTTATAAATGGATCCAACATTTCTCCCAGCCTCCCTGCGCTCTATAGTTCTTGATATTATCATCAAAATGCAACTGTGGTCATCAGGGCCAGCCTAATGGATGTGCCACCTGTGCAGTTGGACAGGACCCAGCTTGGTTTAATGCTCCACCATCACTGTTTGGAGTTCCTCATTATTGAATAGGGGCTCCACATTTCCATTTTGCCCTGGGTCCCACAGATTGCTTAGCCAGGCTGTTGTAAACAGAAATCACAACAGCTCCACAGAGGTGCTGCGACCCCAGTCTCCATATTTATTCTTGCTGCTTAACAGGTGGCCAGGATACTTGCTGTGTTCCGCTTAAACTGTCTACACTTCAGTCATTTCCCTTTCCTTTTCTGAGTAATTTCAAGGTGCTGAAAGGAGAGGGAAGTTGCATTTTAACCCAAGGAATCATTTATTTAGCAAATATTTATAGTGCACTTACTGTGTATCAAGAACTATGCAAAGGCTGGGATGTGGAAACAGGTGTGTAAACCAGTTACTGCGATACAGTGATTGCTACAGTGAAGGTATGGACAGGATGCAATGGGCCAGAAAGGAAAATTCAATGAATGCTCAAAGGAAAGGTGATTTTTTTGAACTGACTCTTAAAGGAGAGAGCATTCCTGGAGGATGGTGGTGAGCATTGAAGCAGAGGAAATGGGAACAGCAAGGGCCTGCTGATGGGATGGCCTCTTTAAGGGAGGAAGAAATAAAGAAGTAAGAAATAAGCCTAGGCCGGGCGCGGTGGCTCACGTCTGTAATCCCAGCACTTTGGGAGGCCGAGGTGGGCGGGTCACGAGGTCAGGAGATCGAGACCATCCTGGCTAACATGGTGAAACCCCGACTCTACTAAAAATACAAAAAATTAGCCGGGCGTGGTGGCAGGAGGCTGAGGTAGGAGAATGGCCAGAACCCAGGAGGCAGTGCTTGCAGTAAGCCGAGATTGCGTCACTGCACCGCAGCCTGGGCAACAGAGTGAGACTCCATCTCAAAAAAAAAAAAAAAAAAAAAATAATAATAATAATAAAATAAGCCTAGAGAGAGAGTGGGTCACAGAGAGCCCAGTGTGGCCCACTAAAGAGTTTGAACTTTGAAGTTTTAAGCAAGGGATCAGGTAATCAGATTGGCTGGGATGTGGAAGATAGGCTGGGCGCGGGGTGAGAGAACCACAGGAAGATCACTTGGAAAAATTTGCTTATTCTACAAAATCCTTAGACTCATCTCTTTTGCTTTAAATAACATTAAATTGTATTATATTTCCCATGCTGTTTAAACAACTTGAGCCTCACTGCCACTTTCTTTTCTCTAACTCGACCTGTAATTTTTTTCAAAGTCACAAACCCTTACTAAGAAAAGTCATGAAGTCCTAATTTGGTGGCAAGATTTTAATAACACATTTAAAGCAATAAGTGTATAAAGCACAAAACCAGTGGGTGGCCAAACATTTCCTATTGGAGGGAGCTAAATCATAAAAATAATGTTAAAAGGAAGGTATGCCATGATGATTGTAATAGAAGTTGTCTCTATTTAACATGGCTTCTTATCTGCGTTACTGTTAAACAGACACGAATCTATTTTCTGCCTATAGGTGACCCCACTTCAGCTGTTAACTTTCTGTCTCAGTGCTTAATTGTGCTTGGTAATCAATACTGTCAGAGGAAGACGGTGAGTATATGTATGACGATAGAAAGAGAAAATAAAGAGAAGAATCAGAAATTATTTCCTCATACATAAAGCATGGGAAAATTCAGTTATTTCACCAAACACGAAAGAACTCAGATTTCTCTTGCAAATACCCGCTTAGTGTCCCCAAACAATTATGTGGGTACCCTGGGGTTCCAAAGAACAGGAAAAAGAAACCCAGCCCTAGGAAATTGCATGTCTTCACTGGGGCCGGCTGGGCGTGTTGCTGTCTGGTTCTGGGTGGTTGGGTTTCTCATACCTCACCAGCTGCACCTAGACCAGCAACCCCCCTCATGAGGGGCTGACTCGCAGTTCTGTGCTAGCCACACTCTTTCGTTCTCCAGAGGCTGGAGCCAGGGTCAAGGGCAGAAACAGCTTACAAATCTCAGTTATATCCAAGTGTCCAATTAATTAGTGTTGAGAGTGAATTTAAGTTTTCAATAATTTTTTTGTTTGTTTGTTTTCTACAGCCAAAGTTCTTTTTATTAAAGACCCCGGGAGCTCATGTTTGTTTCTTATCTTTACCAAGCTTCCAGGAGCTTTCATTCTCCTCACTTCCCACATAGAAGCTCAACAGCTACCCCGTGAGCTGTTTTCCCTGGAGACTCCTGCCCATCCCCATGAATCAATCTGTGATCTAAGGCCACGCTTTTGACGGTGCTTTACGAGCTCTGGAGTACTGGCTTCTGGCTGCTCGGTTCTCAACATCAGATGAAGACAAGGGCTGGGCCTGGCACCTTGCTAGAAACTGAGTCATTGTTATTGGGTTCAGTCAAAATGTATTTGATGACAGGGGATGGTGGATTACTGTGATTTATTTTATTCTCTAAACTGCAGAAGGTCTCCTGGGCTTTGGTAAAGTTCTCTAGGATAGCTGTGAGTAGTCGAGCTATTGAAAACTTTTATACACACATATACACATACGGATTTACTTATACACGTGTATATGTACCTTTAATATGTGAAAGTGTGTAAATAATTAAATGCCAGTTTTGAAATATCAACATTGCAATGAAGAGTAGTTTGTTTTTTCCTTGTCAATGAGGCTGGAGAAGCCCTAGAATTGTCTTCATTCCTGTTATGCTCGGTACCTGCAAGGCCTTTAAAATAAAATCATCATTATTTACAAGTGTGATAATACCAATGAGAAATACAAGGACCACTCCCATACGAAGGATGAGCCAGGCCTAGGACAGAATTATCTGACAGGCACCTCAAACTTAACATGTCTTAAACTTAACCTCTGAATTTCTCTCACATCTTATCTCCATACCCTACATCCCCATCACAGTAAATGACATGTCCAGCCCCTAGTTTTCATGTCAGACACCTGGGAATCATTCCTAATTCTTTACTCCTCATGTAAAACCATCAGCAAATCCTTTCATGCCAATTTCCAAAACATACCTTAAATCCATGCACTTTTTTTCATCACTCTGGAGGAAGTTACTATCTTTCACCTCATTTATTACGTGGTTTTCTTTTTCTTTTTTAACCAGTGTTTTCACTCTAGCTCTTCAGTCTATTCTCCACGATATAAACAAAGTAACCTTAAAAAGTATGAATTGGCTGGGCGCTGTGGCTCATGTCTATAATCCCTGCACTTTGGGAGGCCAAGGCGGGTGGATCACGTGGTCAAGATATTGAGACCATCCTGGCCAACACGGTGAAACCCTGTCCCTACTAAAAATACAAAACTTAGCCAGATGTGGTGGCACGCACCAGTAGTCCCAGCTACTCAGGAGGCTGAGGCAGGAGAATTGCTTGAACCCAGGAGGTGGAGGCTGCAGTGAGCCAGAGACTCTGTCTTACAAAAAAAAAAAAAAAAAATATATATATATATATATATATATGAATCACACCACTTTCTTCCTTAAGAACCTTTCATGGCTTCCTAATGTAATTACTATGAAACCCAAGATTTTTGGCAGGCCTGCCAGGCCCCAGTGCCTCTCCAGTTTCGCTTCATGCCCTTCTCGCGCCACCCACTATGCTCCAGCCAAACCATGCTAATTTCAGTATCTCCAGAGTGCCAAGGCCTTCTTGCCACAGGACCTTACCCACACCAGTTCCTTGGAATGGCATACTTGACTCCAGGCTTTCCCAATGGCTGGCTTCTCCATGCCCCTTAGGTGTCTCAGCTTGTTTGTCATCTCCTCAGAGAGGTCTTCTCTGAGTACCCTGTCAAATACCTACCTATCCCCAACACACATACACACACACCCCATCATTTTGTATCACAACCCCGTTTGTATCCGTCATAGCAATTATGTATTTTATCTTGCCCACTGTGTGAAGTCAGGAACCAAATTTTTCTTGCTCATCATTTGTTCAGCAGCATCTGGCACAGTGCCTGCACTCTATCAAAGATCAGTAAATAGCTGTTAAATAAGTGAGAGGGAAGAAGGATCTGTATGAGCTTGGGTGGCCAGGAGAGATTTCATGCTGGTTGTGGTACATGAGGTGGACCCTATAATGAGGCTGGGGGTGGAGGACATACAGGCGACAACAGGAATGAGGAAATGGCAGTGGGAATGGACGGATAAAGAAAAGCAGGCCAGATGACAGTGAAGGGAACAGCTTAAACAAAATTGATCATGTGCATAATAGAATGTGAAACTGAAAAGGGAGGGAAGAATGAATAGCCCCAAAAGCCAAGAAAAGGAATTTCATCTTGATATGAGAAGCAACAAGGACCCACTCTTTGGTCTTAGAGACTTACATACTAAGTATTTTATCAAATGAGTCTGGCAGGGGCAAGCAGGATGGATTGAAGCAAGGACAGGCTGGAATTGCTGACTGGAAGCACACAGGTATTCTGGGGTTGAGGAGGTGAGGTTCCTGGCGATGCAATGGAGAGTAAAGGGAGAAGCAAAGAGAGCTGTGAAGGAAGAACCCCCAAGACTTCGTTGGATAATGGGGGCAATCATGGAGATATTGGAGAAGAGGCAGAAATCAAACATGAGGTGGTGATTTTGAGACTGAGAAGCTGAAAGAAAGGTAGAATTGTGTTGGAAGGGGCCACCCTACTGCCCTACAGCATCCCTGACAGGTGGCCAGCACCTCCACTTGAGCCATCCGATAATGGGAGGTCATTCTACTGAACGTCATTAGCACTAATATTTAGAAAATTCTGCTGCCTAATGAATCAGGCTTCTTTTAGCTTTTTGCCCATTCATCCCAATTCTGACTATAGGAGTAAATGCAGAGTAACAGCAGTCCTTCTTTCTCATCCCAGCCCTTCAGAGAGTTGAAAACAATTATTACTTCCCTCCTAATTTTCTTTTCCTAAGCTAAATGCCCTGGTCCATCAATCAAGACCAATGAGATGAGGTTCCCTAACTGCCCTCATAGTTTTATCTTGTTTTATCACAGTTTACACATACCTCAGAAGAAGAAATAAAGTGTTTGGTGCCCCAGTACTATCTGATCAGCAGAGAACACAGTGAGACTATTACTTTCTTTTATCTGAGCATAGTTTCACTAATAGGCAAAAGTTTCTTTTATCTTTTTTTTTTTTTTTAACTGCTATGGAGTTATATTGGAATTTTAGGAAATGAAAGCCTCAAGATCTTTTTCATGTAAAAAAAGTCATCACCCCTAATTCTGTATATTATTTTGCTTATTTAAATCCTATATTCAGAATTCTAGTTATTCCTATTTAATTTCAATATTCATTCTGATCTGTTGTTCCACAATCTTAAAGTCCTTAGAAACTTATTCTAACAATCTTTATATTGGTTCTAATTTTTCTGTCAAAAGCAAAGCTAGTAATATTTTCATCAGAGTGATACAAGGACCCAGGATAAAGACCTGGAGCTCATAATTGAGGTGCTTTTATCACCCATTTTTAAAAATTGCAGTAAAAAATACATAGCAAAAAACTGACCATTTAAACCATTTTTAAGTATACATTAATGTGCTGTGGCATTAAGTACATTCACATTGTTGCACAATCATCATCGCCAGCCATCTCCATAACCTTTTCATCATGTAAAATTCTGACTTTGTACCCATTGAACAATAACTTCTCATTTCTCCCTCTGAAGTTTTTGAAGAATTGCCTTACTGTTGTCCATAAGGGCTGCACCATTTTGCATTCCCACTAGGAATGTATGAGGGTTCCAATTTCTCTACATTCTTGTCAACATTTATTATTTTTGTTTGTTTTCTTATTGTGGTTTTGGTTTGCATTTCCCTGATGAGTGACATTGAGCATCTTTTCATGTGCTTATCGGCCATTTGTGTATTTTCCATGGAGAAATGTGTATTCAAGTCCTTGGCCTGTTTTTTGATGAGGATTTTTGGTGGTGGTTGTGTTGGAGTTCTTTTTATCTTCTGGATATTAATTCCTCATCAGATAAATGATTTTCAAATATTTTCTCCCATTCCATGGACTATCTTTTCACTCTGTTGATTGTGTCCTTTGATGCCTAAAAGTTTTTTTTTTTTTTTTAATTTTGATAAAATCTAACATATCTATATTTTCTTTCCTTGCCTGGGATTTTGGTATCATATCCAAGAAATCATTGTGAAATACAATATCATAAAGCTTTTCCCCTGTGTTGTCTTCTAAGACTTTATAGTTACAGCTAATCTTTAGAGTGACATCAATTCAGTAATTTTTAAATGTTTTAAATATACTTGTATAATCACTTATAATTCTACCTATTATCATCTAGCTCTCATTCTCCATCTACCTATTGAGTAATTGGCTCTTTGATTGACTCATCAGTCTCTACAAGGCTAGGAACCGTGGATGCCGCAGTGAACTGGTCAGGAGTGGTCCCACCCTGAGCTCATCAAACCCAGAGTCTATTGAAGATGTTAAACACTGAATAAGCGACTACAAGCACAGTCATGGCATGAAAGAAAAGGAAGCTGCCCACATTGAAGACAGGGAAATGCAACCTAAAAGATTTTATCAAATTTCCTGAGAATCATCTATCTACTGGTCTGTTAACCCAAAGGAGAAAGGAAATAGTTCAGCCAAGTACTGATTCCTAGTGATGATTGCTGCTTTCTTTCCTAAGTGCTCACAGACTTTTCCTTTGTTTAAAGGTATACTCTAGAACAAGGAGCTCTCCGGTCTTTACATTCTGGAGTCTATCATTTTATGGGTTTTAAAAACTAGGGCCACATTTGCCTTTGTATTTTGGTTCTTTGAGACTAGAAATCTGACAGTATCTTCATTTCTCATAGATTACTGTCTGAAGTGACATCTATAAGTTAACTTTATTTACCCCAGGGTATTACCTACCAAATAGGAAGATCTGAACTCACTGAAATCAACCAGGTGCTGTCCTCACCTCTCTAAGGTTTCAATTCCTCCCAGCAATCTTGGGCCATTTGTGGCTTAAAGGTAGATTCTCTTGTTAGGAAAGACTTACTAGGAAAGAGAGGGACTTGGATTTAACTACTTTCATTTTTCTCTCTCTCCTCTATTAAATCTTCTCCCCCAGATGCTGAGCCTGTCTTTTACTTCTTCATTACTTTTTTTCTCAGAATACAGCTTAAGAGCCCTTAGCTTCCCCTTCCTGTCCCAATCTTGCCCAAGCTTCTGGTATTATCATGAGTAAAAATTGGGGAAGCTGGGGAGAAGTCCTTGTTGGGGGTTGAGAGAGTGTTGAGTATGAAGTGATGAAGTGGTGTCTATGTGTGGACAGTTGGAAATTAGGGACAGCGGTGAGTGAGCAGTTTGGACTAGCTATGGAGATGTGAATTCCTCCGCATGGAGATGAACATAGATTATTTCTCTATAGGAGTGACAGAATAGAGCGCCAAGTGGAGGGCCAAGAACTCAGTCATGAGGGATTGGCACAGTCCACAGGCAGGAAGAAGTTCCAGCAAAAGAAACCGAAACTCACGGAATAGGAAGAAAACAGAAATTATCTAGTCCACTTCTCCCATCTAACTGATGAGGAAATGGTTGTCCAGATAAAAATGAATCAGTGACTAAGGCAGCTATGAAAGTATAGAGTTGCATAAGTCCTGAGGGGTTGGGGGAGTGGCTTTCAAGAAATAGGAGGTGGTCCACAGGGCCAAATACTTCTGATCAATCAAAAAAGGTGAGGGCACTAAGGATGGTACTTGAAATTGATTAATGTATTGGTCTCCCAGAGTGTAGCTGTGGTAAAGCAGAAGAGAAACCTAAGCATGCGGGGGAAAGGGTGTAAGTGTGAAAGAGGCGAAGAGATACTGAGTTATACATGCTCAGTAGGTTTGGCAGTACCAGGCAAGAGAAATAGGATGGTTAGGTAGAAGAAAAATATAAATAAGTGAAGTTTAAGACAATGGAAATACTACTAATTTAAGACAGAAAAGAAGGAACCAATTGAGTGGGAAGGATTGAGGACAAAAAAGAAGTCCTACCATCCTTGGCAGGAAGATCACAAGAAGCAGGACACGAACTGAAGCACAGGTAGCGGTAAACTTTGGGGAAAGAAAGATACCAGAAGTGAAAGGAGAAAGGTGCCACGTGTGATGAAGCAGGTAAAGCAAAGAGACAAAGGGACACATCCCAGAAGCTAGACGTGCAGATATGGAAGGAAAACCATGCTGATCCTCAGGTCAAAGGTGAAAACTTGAGTCCTGCCTCTGCTTCTCCCTGGATATTTGACTTTGATCTCTTTGAGCTGGCTGCTTCACCTTTGGATGTCATAGGCTTTTTGTGAAACTGGTATCAGATAACGTGTGTATGCCTAATATGAGTTATCAGAGCATTTTTGAGAGATGGCTTAGGCTGTAATGCAAAACGATATGAAATGGCTGCTCTGGTGAGTAAATTAGAAAGCTCACAAGATACACCAGCTGGGCTTAGTAAGAGGGTTCTAGCTGGAGCAGAAAATCGTGATTCTTCTTTCAGAAGGGACACCCAGGGACCCCTCTTGCTGCCCTCCTGGGCACTGAAAGGTAGCACAGAAAAGCCATAGGGAAAGAAGCAGCACAGTGGAAATTCCACGATGGGATGGTGGTGGCCACAGCAGGAAGGCGTTTTCAAGAGCTGCTAATCCCTGGAGTCCCCAAGCCCAGCTAGCCCAAGGTGGGGATAACAGCAACACTGGGGTCACCAGATTCTCAAGCACATCTCTCCTCCTGCTTTTAAGGTTCAGAATCATCTAATTAGAGGACCAAACTCCATCCCTGACCACATGAAAAGCAAAATGAGGCCTGACTCTGACTCAAACTGTTCACAGGGAATGAAGGATGCTGTGGAATCCTGGAACTTCAGATTCTCATGGTAGGCAGGGACTGGCCCGTGTGTGACCCTCTACAATACTTTGGCTAAATGCCAGTGTAAGCTTATAATCCTCTAGTAAAAGAACCCTCTAAGGTAGCCCAATTCATTCACGGTCAGCTCTGATTATTTCAAAGATTTTCCTTATGTTGATCTCAAGTCTATACATCCCTGCAACTTATACAATACTGTTCTGCGTGTGGTCCTCAGTGCCCACATAAATCAAATATTTGATATGCCCTCTGTCTCTTTGATCCCTCTCTCGATGGTCTTTCTCCAATTGACAAGCTTGTCTAGCTCTGCTATCAAGTCTGGCTCTCAGATCTGAGCACAGTTCCCTGGCTGTGCTCTGAATTATACAGGATGGAACATCACTTCCTTCATTCTGTTGATAAGCCTGTATATCTTTATTTGTGCAAAAGGACTCTAATATAGCATCTCCCTCATGGAATTATCCTAGGAATCACATAGATGACGTATGGAAAGTACTTCCTGATATGAAAAGTGTTATACAAAGATAAGGCATTGCCAGGATAGCCATTGCACATTTAGGACTTTAAGGAACACTTCATACTATTGATTCACACAGAACAAACCCCTCTTCAGCTGTGGGCAACTGACTTTGAGGACTCAAGATCAGAACTCTGCATTTGTCTCCATTAAGTTTCATCTTAAAATATTTGGCCTAGGATCTAAAACTGGTATCAGCACAAACATATCTAAGACATCTATCATTTATTCAGTCATTCAGTTAGTCATCCAGTGATTTTCCCCAGTTTTATGTCTTCAGTAAATGTGACCAGTCTGTACCCTGTATCTTCACTCAGCTGTATTTTATGTAAATCTTTGAAAAAAATGTGTCCAACAGGGCAAAGGCCTATCTTACAATATGGGATACTTCCCTGAAGAACAGCTGACCACTGAATTAGTTTCTTTATTAATTCAGCAAATTCATTCAATAAGTACAAATTGAGCCCCTACTACATGCCAGGCCATGATCTACAGACAGCATCCAGCATGTTCACTGCATCCAGCAGTGAACCAGCCAAAGTTCCTGCTTTTTGCAGAGAAGGATACAGGGGATAATAAACCCTTAACAACAAATAATCACTAATATTTTTTAGCTTGCCTATGTGCCAGCCATTGTTCTAAATGCTTTATGTGTTTATTCCTCACAGAGCCTTATGAGGTAAGTACTCTTCTTGTTCCCATTTTATAGATTAAAATGCAGAGAAGTTGTCACTTGCTCAAGGTCATATGGATCCTAAAGGATGGAACATCAACCGGGGTAGTCTATCTGCAGAGCCTGTGTGTTTAGCCACTGGGCTTCTACTGGGTCTCTGTAGAAAGAAACACTCAGTTAAATATATACGTATACACATATATTCCCACGTGAGAGAGGGTGGTATTTAAGCTGAGATCTAAAATGACAAGAGGGAGCCAACTCCTTGAGATCTGTGGGGAGAGCAAAAGGCAGTGTGGCAGAGGATGAGGCTGGAGAGGCAGGCAGGGGGCCTATTCCATGAGGCCTTGTATATCAGGGATTGGGGCTCCAGTCATTTAACCAGTGGTGAATGTGCCTAGTTGCTTCAGTATCCAGCCCATCCATACCCATCTTGTCCACAAATATACTGTGAATGATTTCCTTTCCTGATCCCCATATATGATCAAAGGACACTCCCTTTATACTCCAAACCATTACCTTCCAGTCTTCACCATCAGTGTGGCACAGAAAAATACACTGTTTTGTTTTTGCTTTAGTTTTTGTTTTTTTTGAGAGAGTCTTGCTCTGTCATCCAGGCTAGGGTGCAGTGGCATGAACATGGGCCACCACAGCCTTGACTTCCCATGTCCAAGCAGTCTTCCCACCTCAGCCTCCTGAGTAGCTGAGACTACAGGCACTTGCCACTATGTCAAGCTAAATTTTAAATGTTTTTGTAGAGATGAGGTTTTGCCACGTTGCTCAGGCTAGCCTCGAACTCCTGGGCTCAAGAGATCCTCTGACCTCAGCCTCTCGGAGTGCTAGGATTACAGGTGTGAGCCACCTGGCCAAGATGTACTCCAGATGCACAATCGCAGTTCAGAATCCATTAAATCTCCATGGTGCTATATGACCTCAGCCAAGCCACAGGCTCTCTGATCTTCAGTTTCCAGGGATTTTTCCCCTTGTTCCATAATATTACCTTACTCCTAGAACTGAACCCCTAAGGTATTCAGCATTTTGGAATATTGGACCTAGAGAACAACCATTCCTTCAACCTTTCCCCTTCCTGATCTCTTCCATCCTTCTCTCTGCAAGGCCCAGGTAAGCTGTGCCTACCTTTACGCAGCTGGCTTCAGTTACTAACAGCTCCAGGGACTGCTCTCTCATCTCCCAAAAGCCCTGCTGGTTTGACCCCATCAAGTTCTACTTACCCAAGTGTTATACAACCCTCCCCTTAATTGCACACTCAATCAGTTCCTCCCAAGCTCAGCAATTTGTGGTCTCTGGGCATCCCCCAGCTGCTTTTCCGGAGGTAGCTCCTAGGCTGGGTCTTGGCAAGCCTCTGAAGCACTGCTTGGGTTTTTAAGGCCACAGTGCCCAGAGTTGAAAGCCTTGCAGCTATTTCACACTCTATTTCCTTCTAAATTAATTCTCTGGTGAATACTGTCCTTTGCAGTGATGCAGTGCAGGCCATTTCCTTACATCTTTCCCTTACCTTTGAGACTTTTAATCTCTCTCAAATCCAGATTTTCCTTTGTGAAAGGCTTGCCTCAGAGGAAAATGCCCTGCTTTCCTACCAACATAAACAGCTCTACCAACACTGGTCGCAGCCTCCCGGCACACTCCCTTTACTGGTTTACCTAGCCGTACCTTTGATTTCAAAGCACACATATTTCCCTTCTCTAAAAATCTCTGTACAACAGAGAGCGACTCAAACTTCTGGGCATACAGTAAGCTGCTGGACCCTAGTTTCCTTAAGCCCCAAATACAAGAAGATGCAGGTTCAAAATTTGTATCTGAGGAGGTAGCGCCTTCCATACCCTTTCATAGGGTTATTTTGCTTACACCCCTCCCCCACCCCCAGCAGATAGTATCACCATCCTTCCATGTGGATAAATAGAAACTCTGCAATGCTAAAGGATTTGCCCAAGGTCACAGGGCCCAGGAAAGTGGTAAAACTGGAATCCAAATCCCTGGCTTTTCTCTTCAAGGTAGGTGCTTCATTCAACATCCTTCATGTGGCTTAAACATCCCCTAAAACAGCCTAGTCTTCAGCCACCAAGATCTTACCACCAAGGGGCAAGCCATCTAGGTCCAGGCACCCACTGCCCACAGCCCTGAGGAGTGCTCTGGAGCAGCCACAAAGAGGCTTCTCTGGCATAGCAGGAGCAATGCCTTATATTTGCATAACACTTTTCATATCAGGAAGTACTTTCCATACGTCATCTATGTGATTCCTAGGATCATTCCATGAGGGAGATGCTATATTAGAGTCCTGTTGCACAAATAAAGATATACAGGCTTATCAACAGGAAGTTAATGGACTTGCCCAGAGTCACACAGGTAGTAGGTACAGAGCAGGACTTGAACTCAGAGCACATGACTCCAAGAGATCCGTGGTCTCTTGAGTTCTCAGACATGGTGACTGTGGGCCACTGCCCCCCTCCCAATTTCTTCAGGAAAAGGTACATTTTATTTAAAGGCCAAATAGAGAGCGGAATCCGGAGAAAACCAGCTTTTTACTGGGGAAAGTGTTTTTCAGTTCTCTCCAGCCAGCCTTAGACAGGGGCCAGGTTTCTAGAGGCTGGCAGGGTGGACTGGGAGGGGCCAGGCTGCGAAGTCCCCTTGGCCACTGGAGGGCAGGGTCTGAACAGAGGGAAGGGACTCATCGCTGCCTAGCAGCCCCAGGACACGCTCTAGCCCAAAGCTGAAGAATGATCCCTTCCTGGCATGTAGTAGACAGGGCAGGTGCCCTTAGCCCACCCCTCCCGCCATGGCCCACCCAGCCTCCTCGGCAGGTAGATGACGGTGCTCTAGAGGATTCCAGCTGAGGAAAAGGGGTGCCAGGTGCCACTGACAAATACTTGAGTTTCCTACAATGAAAATAAACAGGTCAGCCCGCCAGATCCCGGTGCTTCGAGGACTAGGGGAGAGTGGGACGGGAACTCTCTCCTCCTTCCTCTTCAGTTGGGCCCTTCAGGGTTTCTGTCCCCTTGCTGTCATTTTTAAAGATCCACGTGGAACTGTTACAGGGGAATTGACACACGGCAGTGAAGGGTCTTGTCTAATGACAATCTTTCATCCCAGGTGCTGCCAGTCAAGAGCTCTGTAAGATAAGCCACGAGGCCCTCAGGAAGAGCTATCAAGGCAGCCGCAGATGAAGTCGGCCTTCCCTGGCAAGCCTGGCTCTCCTCCGTCCTGGGAAGCCTTTTATTTTGCCATACACGGGTGAGAGCCTGCTGTGGGAATTCTTTAACCTCAACAGCGCCCTGAGGCCCCTTAGAGAAAGGAGTCAAGGCAGGGGCAGGTTAGGAATTTATGAGGAGCTTTTCACACCCTATTTTCCATCCTCAGGACAAATCATCAGGTAGATAAACATTAACTTTCCCGCTTTATAGTTGGGAAAATGGAAGCTCAGAGAAATTAAGTGACATGCCCACAGTCGCACAACTGGTGAGTGAGGGAGTCAGGGTTCTGTACAAATCTCCTGCACACACAGGCACAGTGCCCCTGGAAGGGCAGGCGGAGACGGGGCGCTGCCTGCAGAGGAGCATCGCCAAAGGCTCCCTTGACTTGGGAAACCTACCATAGTTAAGAACCTCGTGGGATGTGAGATGAAAGAGAAAAGGGAAAATAAGCACATTTGAAGGCACTTATACGTTTCCTTAATTAATTCTCACAACAACCCTAATTAGTACCACCATTATGCCCATTTTCACGAGAGGAAAAACAGACTCAGAAACACCCGTCCAAGGGTTGCAAAGAAATAAATATGCTGGGCCGGGCGCGGTGGCTCAAGCCTGTAATCCCAGCACTTTGGGAGGCCGAGACGGGCGGATCACGAGGTCAGGAGATCGAGACCATCCTGGCTAACATGGTGAAACCCCGTCTCTACTAAAAAAAATACAAAAAACTAGCCGGGCGAGGTGGCGGGCGCCTGTAGTCCCAGCTACTCGGGAGGCTGAGGCAGGAGAATGGCGGGAACCCGGAGGCGGAGCTTGCAGTGAGCTGAGATCCGGCCACTGCACTCCAGCCCGGGCAACAGAGCGAGACTCCGTCTCAAAAAAAAAAAAAAAAAAAGAAAAAAAGAAATAAATATGCTGTCAGAATTTGAACCCAGCTAAAGCCTTGGTGTTTTCCTTTACTCCATGCGGTCCCCTAGTGGTGTGTGGAAGGAGAGTGCACAGAAGCCACCTGGGTGCCAACGGAAAAGAGTTAAGTCTTAGCGTTCTGAACTCATTTATTCATTCAGTAAATCTTTGCTGAGGTCCATTTGTACAGTCTCTGTACTTGGTTCTAGAAATACAATAAAAGACAAGACAACCTCCTATTAAAGGACAAACAGAAACACAGGAAGCCTGGAGATAATTGGATTAGACAGGAAAAGGGAGTGTGTGTCAGGGGTCAGGTGATGGAAAAAATGTGTGCCAAGGTGAAGAGGCCAGAGAAGTGCAATTTCCTTTTTTTAAAACATACTATGGGTCTGGCTAGGGAGACATGTGAGGGGTGAAGCTGGAGAGGTAGGCAGGGGCCAGGTCTCAGGGGGTAATGGAAAGCAAGTGAGGGTATGGCCCATTAGGAAGCCACTGTGGTAACCTAGGAGGGTGGCCTTGGGCCCCAGAAAGATGTGACAGAGGGGATGTGTCATTCAAATGTTCAAGTGTCTGAGTACTAGCATGCAGTAGGCACTTTTCCAGGTGCTAGGGACACATCAGTGAGCAAGAGGAAATCTGCCATCATAGAGCTTCCATTTTAGTCAGGGAAATAAGCATATGGATACACAAATATGTAATATCCAGCACTGATAAATATTGCAGGGCAGGGGGAAAGACAGGACAAAGTGTATTCATTTGCTAGGGCCTGCTGTAGCAAAGTATCACAGACCAGGTGGCTTAACAGAAATGTATCTCCTCACAGTGCTAGAGGTTAGAAGTCCAAGATCATGGTGTCAGCAGCGTTGGTTTCTTCTGAGGCTTCTCTCCTTGGCTTGTAGATAGTCATGTTCCCTCTGTGTCTGTGTCCTCATTTCCTCTTCTTATAAGGATTCCAGTCATATTGGATTACAGCCCACCCATATGACATCATTTACCTTAACTACCTCTTAAAAAGCCCTATCTCCAAATATATTGCACCTGAGGTACATTCAGTCCTCAACATCATTGATAGGTTCTTGGAAACTGCAGCTTTATGTAAAACAACGTATTAGAAAACCAACTGTTTTTCTCATCAATGGTAAAGGCAGCGATGTTGAACAAAACAGTGTTATTCAAGGACCTGCTATATGTCCTTTCACTGAAAGTCAACATTTCCAAGAGCCTATTGACAGTGTCAAGTGAGGACTTACTGTACTAGGGGTTAAGATCTCAACACATGAATTTTGGGGGGACACAATTCAGCCCATGACAGAAGGTGGCTGAGTGCACCTAAGGCAGGAGGTAGAAGGAGGGCCTCTCTGAGATGACAATGAGCTGAGATCTGAATGAAGAGAGGGAGCTAGCCACGCAAATGTCTAGGAGAGCATTCCAGGCACAGGAACAACTTGTGCTCACCCCGAGGTGAAGACATGGCTCAGGGCTACTTGGCATACTCCATCTTCAAGGATAGTAAGAATGGGATGGGATGATGGGAAAAAGGGAGATGTCAGTCAAAAGGTACAAAGTTTCAGTTACACAGGAGAAGTAAGTTTTTGTGATCTAGTGCACAGCATGGTGACCGTAGTTCATAACAGAATACTGTTGTCTTAGTCCATTTTATGTTGCTGTAACAGAATACCACGGATGCGGTAATTTATAATGAACAGAAATTTATTCTCTCATAGTTCTGGAAGCTGAGAAGTCCAAGATCAAGGCACCAGCAGGTTAGGGCCTGGTCTCTCTGCTTCCAAGATGGTGCCTGTTGCTGCATCCTCCAGAGAGGAGGAACACTTTGTCATCATGTGGCAGAAAAGCAAAAGAGAAGGAACCCATTCCTGCAAGTCCTTTTAGTAATGGCATTAATCCACTCAACATCCCCATTAGGCTCCACCTCCCAGTAACATTGTGCTGGGCACTAAGTGTCAACATAAAATTTGGAGAAGACAAAATCACTCAAACCACAGCGACTGTACACCTGAAATCTACTAAAGAGTATATCTTAAACATTTTCACCACAAGAAAGTGATAAGTAGATGAAGTGGATATGTTAATTAGCTTGAGTTAATAATTCCCTCATGCATACATATATCAAAACATCACATTGTACTCCATAAATATACACAATTCTTATCTGTCAATTAAAAAGAAAGAAAAAGTTTGTATTACAAAAAAAAAAAAGAAGAATGGTAAGATGGCTCGTATGGCTGGGGTGCAGTGAGATGTCATAGGACCGTGAGGGCATTATGACTGGCCCTTAGTTTGAGATGGAAAACCAATGGGGAATTTTGAGCAGAAGAGTGGCACGATCTGACTTTGTTTTAAAGGCAACACTGCATTGAGAATAGATGGGCAGAGAAGGGAAGGGCAGAAAAAGGAAGACTAGTTATGAGGCCTTTACAATAGTCCAGGTAAAAGATGACACTGGGACTAAGACAGTAGCAATGGAAGTCTTGGGACATGGTCAATTCTGGACATAGTTTGAAGAGAGATACAACAGGAGTTACTGATGTAGTAGAGGTAGGATATGAGAAAAAGAGGGGAGTCTAGAGCAATTCTAAAGTTCTTGGCCAAAGCAACAGGGTGAATGGTGGTGCCATTTACCTAGATGGGAAAGCCTGTGGAAGGAGTAAGTTTGAAAAGGCCCAGAAATTGAGACTTTATTGTGGACAATGGGAAGTTTGATACCTATTGTATATCTTAAACACCCAATAGAGACATTGACTAGACTGTTGGAAATGAGACTGGAATTCACAGGGAAAGGTCTAGGTGGAAGGCATAAATTTAGCAGATATTGTATAAATATTTAAAACTGGAAATTCTTTTTTTTTGAGATGGAGTTTTCGCTCTTGTTGCCCAGGCTGGAGTGCAATGGTGCGATTGTGGCTCACTGCAACCTCTGCCTCCTAGGTTGAAGTGATTCTCCTGCCTCAGCCTCCCGAGTAGCTGGGATTACAGGCACACTGTACTCCATAAATATACACATAAATATATAGCCTCCCGAGTAGCTGGGATTACACCACATTGTACTCCATAAATATAGTAATTTTATAAAATTATAATAATTTTATAAAAATATAATAATGTTTGTATTTTTAGTAGAGACAGGTTTAGTAGAGACAGGGTTTTGCCATGTTGGCCAGGCTGGTCTCAAACTCCTAACCTCAGGTGATCTGCCTGCCTTGGCCTCCCAAACTGCTGGGATTACAGGCGTGAGTCACTGTGCCCAGCCTCAAAGTGGAAATTCTTGAGATCACCTAGTGGGTGAGTGTAAGGGAAAAGGTGGAAAAAAGGTCCAAGGAGTAAGCCCTGGAACACCCCAACACTTACAGATTAGAAAAAGGTAGATTCAACAGGAATAAAGTTGAGAAACTGGAGGAAAACCAAGAGAGCATTTGTCCTAGAAGCCAATGAAGGAAATAGTCTAGGAATACTGATGAGAAGTTTAGTAAGAAGAATGAAAACTGGCTGTTGGATTTACCACACAGAGGCCATTGACGATTTTGACAAGAGCAGTTTCCATGGAGTGGTGGGGTTGAATACTTAATTGTAGTTGGTTCATGAGAGAACTGGAAGGGAAGCATCAGAGGTAGCAACTCTTTTGAGGAGTTCTGCTATAAAGGGGAGAAGGAAAAGAGAACAGCAGTTCAAAAATGCAGAGAAAAAAGTTTAAGACAGGAGATTTTACCACATATTTGTATTGCTAATAGAACAACTGGTCAGGAAAAGAATGGACACTCCAGAAAAAAGATAATAGGAGTCAATGTAAAGCTAGAGGGTTGGGCTTGGATAGGAATAGGGTTGGTTCATTCTTAGTAAGAGGGAGGAAGAAAGGCTATAAAAGCACCAATGCAACCGGGTTAGCAGATTTGGTGGTTGGGTGTTGGGGGATATGGAAGTTTTCTTCTGATCTCTTTTAGTTTCTTAGCAAAATAAGAAATACAGCAACCAGCAGACTGAGGATGGAAAGGGGATACTGAAGATTGAGCATAAAGATATGTGAATAGATTAAAGAAATAAACAGGTAGTATTGATAAAACTTAACTGATTAGACATAGGAAAATGTAAGACAAAGAAAACAAAGACAGATTTCTGATTTGGCAACGGGGTGGACAGTGGAGGTGTCTTCATTCAGATAGGGAGGTGTGTGGGAGAAGCAGATCTGGGAGGAGAGGGGGTTGATTCCAACATGGCAAGTTTTGTGCCAGTGAAATCCAAGTGGACAAAAGTGTCTGAAGCTCAGAAGAGAAACCTGAGCTTGAGATATCTCAGCTCCCTGATCTAGAAGTTGTCAATATTAAGATAGTAGGAAGTGGAGAGGCTTTTGTGGTTGCTGTTTTCTCTGAGAGGTCAAGGGACTGGTGGTTTGAAATCAGAGAAGGGTTGAAATAGATTCTGGAGAAGAACAGGAACATTGACAAGGAGATAGGGGGATCATCAGGTACTCTTAGGGGGCACAGTTGAAGGTGGAGCTCTTGTGTTCAGTAGTTCCAGTCCTACCATTGCAGAGCCCTGGGGCCCGCATTTGTTTCTGGAACTAAAACCACCAGGGGCCCAGTGGTTCCTGCTTCTTCCTGCTGGGCCTCCACATCAGGGTTCCATCTTACCACCAGCAATGTTCCTTGACCTTGAAGCCTATGGTTTACCTACATGCAACATGCTTTCCTCCTTGCTTTCCTGGTTAACTCCTACCCACCTTTCTCTACTCAGATCAGGCCAGGACTATCTCAGAAACCTTCTTTGACTGTTCCCCATATCCCCTGCCATGTGAGCAGGAAGTTTCTTCTCTATACCCACATAGCCCCTCAAATATCTATTACAGCATAAAACATACTGCACTGTATCACTGATCTACTCAGCTGCCTGTCCCACTGGACTGCAACAACTTAAGGGCAGAATGTTTTCACCTTTATAATGATCACTACTTAGTAGGTAGCTCAATACATGTGAAATTAATATAGGAGAAAAGAACTAAAGTCCAAAACCAACACAATTCTATAGGGTCACGATGTCCCCAGCCTGTGTCACACACAGATGCTTCTAACCTTAGAAACCAACTCACAAAATAGAGAAATATCCTTTTGGTCTCAATATTATACCCCTTTTCCTTTCAGGAAGAAACCTTAATATACCCACAGAAAGGAAATATCCTTACCTTATATTAAAGTACATTACCCCTTGCTCTCTCCTCTTCCCAAACACACAAAGCAGGAGGCATTGTATAAAGGCACTTTATTTTAAAATCAACACATCCTGCTTGTATAAATCAGTTACTCTCCATTTCCAACTTCCATCACCTGACTTTGAGAGCAGAGTGCGTGGTATTCTCCTGGGCTTAATGTATAAACTGACATGGCGTTCAAGAACACGTCCAGCGGGCAGAGCCCATCGGGGCAACCTCTCGGCACTTGCTCCTGCGGAAGAGACATAACTCAGCGGGTCCACCAAGGAGCCTGTCCTTCTGCTATTTCCAGCTGAGCCCAGAGATCTGAGAGGCTCTGATCCACGTGGTATATGTGTGCATACATATTACAGACAGGAAGGCACCACTACCCGGTCAGCTTCCAGAAAAAAAGTACTATGCTCTGCTTGTAAAAGTCACTCAAAAAGTGTTGAATTGACTGGGAAGAAACAGTCAAGTTACATCCCTGAGCTGGGAGAACCAACAGGCTCATCCCTGGGATGTGCTCCGGCCTCTGCCCTGGACCCCAGCCCTGATGAAGCAGCCAACACCATGGGTGCTAACAGCAGCACACATCACCTCCCAAAGATACCATCAATAATCTGCAAAACAGGCTTCACAGCCAGGAGGCTACCTCCTGACAGGGACACTCAGGAGAAGAGGAGGGGGACCCTGTTCCTAGAAGGAGTCCGTAACAGAACTGGGATAAGGCCCAAAGCCCCATCCTGCCACCATCTGTCAAGTTCTGCCTGACCCGTGGGCATAGCCAGGAGTTGCCCTATAGGATTTAGAGAGCTGACTGTGCCGAGGGAGACTCCACTGGGCCTGAGGAGGGGGACTGGGTGCTAACTCAGGTGGGTGGGTTTTGTGGGAGGGTGCCTCACCACCACCCAACCCCACCTCAGGGGTATTACCTTCCCATGGTAATAGAGCTGCACAAACCACTCCTTAGATTCCAGGTGCTGGTATAGTTCCATGGTCAGGTCAACAGCAAACGGTGGCCATTTGCGGTCAAAAATCCCCAGGGTCATTAAGAGTGGTATGAAGGTCACATCATGAGCCGCATAGAGATACAGCTTTCTGCAAGAGGAAACCGCTCTCCACAATTCTCTACCTCAGGACTCTGAAGGTCAGGATGTGGCCTGCCTCCTTTAAGTAAGACACACTTGCCTGAGAAACCAGGTGACATCTAGAAATCAGCTGAGCCTGGTATAAAACTCCTTTGCAATAGATCGTGGGAAGAACCCTTGTTCCCACTCCCCATGTCTTCATGAGGAGGGTCTCCACCAGAGAAACTCTCCTGGCTTCCTCCTTGCCACCCACTCACTCCTCCCTGGTGAGTTTCAAAGAAGAAACTGAGCATGTCTGGCTTAGGCCCTACCTCTCTTCTCTCTTTGGGTCCTGCCAGCCTACATGAATGCTCTTCCTACTCTCAGTCATGAGATGAGTTTAGTAGGGCAAGGTGTGCTCCTTGTTGGGGAGGCTTAAAGTTTTGGGGTATTAAGT
The DNA here is from genome assembly GCF_009764315.1 of Trachypithecus francoisi. Classification (NCBI taxonomy): domain Eukaryota; kingdom Metazoa; phylum Chordata; class Mammalia; order Primates; family Cercopithecidae; genus Trachypithecus; species Trachypithecus francoisi. The sequence goes on along the minus strand of NW_022681470.1, from coordinate 100,124,683 downwards.
TTATTTCAAAAGAATATCCATAAGCCCATTTGGCCCTCAGCACATTCTCCAAATGGCTTTAATCTGTAATAAGAATGCCATTTTAATCTATATCTGCCTGACACCAGTATCCATCTCTTAGGAAAGACCAAGGATTTTATTTATGAACCCCCATCCTAGAAGACTAGCATTGGATCCTGTGGTATTCTAAAGATCCAAGGCAGAGGGTGGCAAGGTGGCAAAAGCCAGCAAAAATATACTGTCATTGCAGGTACTGTGAAGGATAGGAAATGGCATTCACAAGATTTGCTATTACAAATCCTGGCCCAAAGTTCCTGTTTCAACTCACTGTCCCCTATTCCTCTTATGCCATCATGAGTTTCTAGCTGTGCATAATACCACAACAGTGCTTCTCCAAAATTCAAGTGAATGTCAATCACCCGGGGATCTTGTTCAATTGCAGATGCTGATTCAGTAGATCAGGCTGGAGCCTGAGAATCTGATGAGTTCTTGGGCAATGGTGAAGCTGTTTGTCTGCAGACCGAACTTAGCAAGTGCCTAGGACACATAATATTCCACAGCCGTAGTCCCAACCTCGGATTCAAGGCTACAAAAGTGGCAATGGAGGCTCATGAGCCACTTCCAACATTTTTTTTTTGGAGACAGAGACTTGCTCTGTCACCAGGCTGGAGTGCAGTGTTGTGATCTTGACTCACTGCAACCTCTGCCTCCTGGGTTCAAGCAACTCTCCTACCTCAGCCTCCCGAGTAGCTGGGACTACAGGTGCATGCCACCACACCCAGATAATTTTTATATTTTTAGTAGAGCTAGGTTTAACCATGTTGGCCAGGATGTTCTTGATCTCCTGACCTCGTGATCACTCGCCTCGGCCTCCCAAAGCGCTGGGATTACAGGCGTGAGCTACTGCACCCGGCCACTTCCAACATTTTTAAATGCCTTACGGATATCATACCTTCTTTACACTCAATGAAAGTGGTTCAAACCACACAATCCATTAAGCAATTATCTTTGTTTTGGACTCTTATCATATCAAATCAGTGTCACATCATAATTAGCTATTGTTTGACATATCTTCAATTAATTAAAAAAAAAGAAGAGAGAGAGAAAGCAAAAGGAAATTTGAGGTTCTTTTCACTAAAATAAAATTTTCAAAACATGGTAGGAGGGATGCAGCAGGAAGAAAGGTTAAAAGATTGTGAACCTTTTTGAGACTTGGGGCCTGTTAAACATCTACCTTTGGTCACTGACAGCCTGGTTCTTGCCTCCCTAAGATTTGGGTTCCCTCCCTGCAGCCAGAAGTCCCCACGGCTCTTAGCTGCACAAAGCAGAGTTGCTGTGCCAGGTACCTGATGTTGTTGGGTGCAGTGGCAGAATCCACGGCTCTCAGCAGGTTGCCCTCCAGGATATGGAGGAATGGGCCTACTGCCATCTGAAGACTTTCCCTGTGAAAAGTGAACAACGTTTAAGCACCTAGAGGACACTCAGCATTCAGGGGACACAGACTGATTCTGCCCCCAGGACCTCATGAGTCCAATCAGACAGAGCTGAGAAAAAGGCAAGTAATGCATAAGGGCTAGCAATGGGCAAGAAGGAGAGAAATGGCACTGAGTCTGGTCTTGGGGTCCTCTGTGAATAAAGACTCTCAACAACACAAGCACCAGCACACAGACCTGTTGTGAACACAACTGAGATAGGAGGGGCTGAGGGAGCAGGAAGGTGATAACCTGGATAAGCTGTGACCAACTAGGCCTTGAGGAATCAAAGAACAAAGCTGACAAAGCTGGGAAGGAGAAGGGGTAATAATTTCCAGGAATTCTAGAAGGCCCTTAGAAAAACAATCAGAAGTAACAAGAACATCCTAAATTTTGTTTCCTATGTGCCAGCCTTCCTTCTTTTGGAGTTTAGACCATAAGGTCATTTCTTATTTATGTCTTATTTACTTTACAGAAGAAGTTCAGTGGTTGTGCTCCCAGGCTTGGCTCTGTGGCTCCACCACTTTCATTCTCAGGCCTGTCACATCACGACCACAGGTAACTACTGCAGCTTAGAGCACATTCACTCACAGTAGTGAACAAAGTCCACTTACTATAGAAGAAAGAAATGTTTCTCATCTACTCATCCTAGCAGCTGATCAGCTTCCATGGAGCCTTCAGGGGCTGGTCTTCTCCTTGTTTTTGTGCTTCTTACTTTTTATCAAAGAGAAAAAAATACCCCTCCTAGAATTCCCAGAACCCAGTCACTGACAAATGAAAACAAAGTTGCCATGACTGGCTTAGACAAATCCTTATTCGTGGTGACTGGGTAAATGACCATCTTTATAAGTCAAGGAATGTTGCAGCAATGGATGAAGAACAGGCAACCAACACTGTATGCAACATATACTTTTCAGAAGAATATATACAGGCAAAGCCAAGTTGTATGACCTTGTGAGGTTGTAACCATTTGTCCTTGAAGAAATGTTAGTTTTATAAAACCAGGGCTAATTGGAATGGAATAGACAAGGTCCTGTTTAAAGTGATTTACACCAGAATAAAGCAAACTACACTACAGGCCAAATCTGACCAGTTTTGGTAAATAAATTTTACTGGCACACAGTTGTGTCTATTTGTTTGCATATTGTCTTTGGTTGCTTCATGTTACAAGGGCAGAGATGAGTAGTTTTAACGGAAATTGCATGATCCTCACAGCTTAAAATATTTACTAAATATGTGTGTGTGTGTGTGTGTGTGTGTGTGTGTGTGTGTGTTGATAAAGGAGAGCGCAGTAAGTAACAACTTAGGTACGGTGGGGCCCCTGCACAAACAGAAAAGGGAAGCTGGCAAGCCCCAGGGAGTGGCAGCAAGCTGTGTGGCTTGGTAGGAACCTTCTGGACGCCCTAGGCTTGCATAAAAGTGGACACACTGACTCTGAGTGGAAGGAATGCAGTCAAGGGCTCTTATCCTTAGGCACTCAACCGTGCAAATTCTTGAACTATTAGATGCCTTTCCCCCCTACTCATCTTTCCCCGGACTACTTCCTACCTCCCCTCCTCTATCAAGTCACCTATTTTTAGTGCAAGCTGAATGCTCTCAACCAATCAGAAAAAAAAGGTGTCTTCCAAAATTTGGTAAGAGGAAAACTTTCCATTCTGGTAGTCAGGAAACATACCTAGAAACAGAACACTAACTGTGAGTCATATAGCGAAAACACAGAATAGGTAGTCAGTGGATCTGGGTCCAAGTTCTGGCTCCATCACTTGCTAGCTGGGCCTAGACCAGGTAGGCAGTATCTCCCAGCCTCAGTTTCTTTATCTATAAAGCCAGGGAGAAAGGTATCTCTCTCACCTCACAGTGAGAATGTGAAAATGATTTGTAAATTGTAACATGATGACTAAAGAGAGAAATGAATATTCTTTCTTCAGCTCCCTGCCACCCAAATCCTTTAAACCTTAAAGCAAAAGGAAAAGGCAAGTGATAAAGTCAGGAGGGTGGTGGCTCCTGGTTCTGCATAACGGAACAGAAGCACTAGGTCACCAGTTCCAGCTGCAGAAGTGCAAAGACCTAGGGCCTACTGGCAGGCGGGCAGAGTGGGGTTCAGCCTCCTTACACATGGAGATATCAGCTGTCAGGCGTGAGTGGGCCTGATGAACTCCTCTTCCCCATACACTTGGATGTCTGACCAAATGTGACTTCACGCCAGCAGTGAGAGGCCCCTCACCTGTCTTCCTTGGGCAGTATGTACAAGGATGTGTCCACAGCTCTCTCTTCAATCATCCGTGCAAATCTCTTCAGCATGGGGCAGCTTGGGAGGCTGTGTGCCTGAAAGGGCCACATGTAGTTTTAGAAGAAAATGCTTCTCATCTACTGATTCTAGCAACTGATCAGCTCCCATGGAAGCTGCAGGAGCCTGTCTTCTCCTGGGAAGAGAAGACGGGCTCAAGAACAGCTATGTCCCTTAACAGCTAAGAAGATATGCCGGCCGGGTGCCGTGGCTCAAGCCTATAATTCCAGCACTTTGGGAGGCCGAGACGGGCGGATCACGAAGTCAGGAGATCGAGACCATCCTGGCTAACACGGTGAAACCCTGTCTCTGCTAAAAACTACAAAAAACTAGCCGGGCGAGGTGGCGGCACCTGTAGTCCCAGCTACCCGGGAGGCTGAGGCAGGAGAATGGCGTGAACCCGGGAGGCGGAGCTTGCAGTGAGCTGAGATCTGGCCACAGCACTCCAGCCTGGGTGACAGAGCGAGACTCCATCTCAAAAAAAAAAAAAAAAAAAAAAAAAAAAAAAGAAGATATGCCTGTAAAGCTCTTCCAAAGCTATTACTAGCTATCTGAAGGCCAGGGAGAAAAAAACAAAAAAAAGAAAGGGTTTCTTCCCTTCTGATGACTCCCCATCCACTCCAAAATGATTAGCATTTTTGTTTTTTGTTTTTTTTTTTTGTTTTGAGACGGAGTCTTGCTGTGTCGCCCAGGCTGGAGTGCAGTGGTGCAATCTCGTCTCACTGCAAGCTCCACCTCCTGGGTTCACACCATTCTCCTGCCTCAGCCTCCCGAGTAGCTGGGACTACAGATGCCTGCCACCACACCCGGCTAATTTTTTTTGTATTTTTAGTAGAGACGGGGTTTCACCATGTTAGCCAGGATGGTCTTGATCTCCTGACCTCGTGATCCGCCTGCCTTGGCCTCCCAAAGTGCTGGGATTACATGCATGAGCCACCGTGCCTGGCCTGTTTTTCTGGTTTTTTTTTTGAGATGAGTCTCACCCTGTCACCCAGGTTGGAATGCAGTGACGCGATCTCGGCTCACTGCAACCCCTGCCTCCTAGGTTCAAGTAATTCTTCTGCCTCAGCCTTCTGAGTGGCTGGGACTACAGATGTGCACCACCAAGCCTGGCTAAATTTTGTATTTTTAGTAGAGACAGGGTTTCTCCATATTGGCCAGGCTGGTCTCGAGCTCCTGACCTCATGATCCTCCCACCTTGGCCTCCCAAAGTGCTAGGATTACAGGCATGAGCCACCGTGCCCAGTCTGTATTTTTTAACTTAAAAAAAAAAAAAAAAAGAGATGAATAAAATACAAAGTAAGGAATTCATAAATTCCTACTTGACCTTCGTTTTTCCAAAATGACTTCTAAAAAATACGCCATACAAATACATGATATGAACTCTTGCCTTCTAACCTTAAACCTGTTTTACACGTAAGAGCAAGGTGCATTTCTGCCTTCAGGGTACACTGTCATTTTATTTTCACAAGAGAAGGAGGGAGGATCCTATATACCTTTGGATGTCCAACTTCTGAATCTAGAGAAACTTTTCCCATTATTAGTCTTCTTTATATATTTATTACAGAAAAAAAGATCCTATGGCTAAATAAGCTTAAGGAAAACAGACTTAAAGATTAACCAGCTTTCTTTACGAAGGGCATCTCAAATTTTTTAAATATGTTGATGTACATATAGTACTCTCAAGAAGTGATACAATAAATAGGGATTCCAAAATTTTTAGACCCTACTCATCCCTTCCAACCATTGCCCCCACCTGCCCAAACACACACTTGCATATTGGGTGTTCTGGGGAACATGCCTCAAGAAGCTCTGGTCTAGAGTTCAGTGTCTGTGTTCCTACCTGGGTAAGGAGTCTTCCTCGATTGCTCCCTATCCCTTAGTCCCCACATCCATTCTATCTGCAGGTCCTATCACAGTTGCCTCCAAACCAGGAGGCCTCCACCCACTTCTCTCCCCCAAGTTTTAACTCAGGAGCCAGCCCACCAAGGCTATTATCCCAGGCTCCCCAACCCCAGGACTCACCTGCTCGGCAGCCACGTTGTCCAGGAGGATGAAGAAGTCCACTTCATCACTACTGTCAATGCCCATCCCTTCCTTCACCCTTTTCAAATCCTCTGAGATTCCTGGCTGTAAAGAGGCAGTCTTCCTCCGGCCTCTGACAAAAAACCAAAAAGTAATGCCTTATATTCTATAGTGATTAACAGTTTACAAAGTGTGCTTCACACTTGGGATATCATTTGGGATACCATTTAATCCCCACAACCCACTGGGGTTAGCTGCTATTATCCCAATTTCATAGATGCATAAACTAAGGCTCTATAAGGTCAAATGACTTGTAAACTTAAGTTAGCAAGCACCAGGGTTAGGATAACAGGATGAATTTTCCAAATCTCACTCTAGCATTTACATTATATCAAAAATGATGGAAGCGTGGCCCACATGTGTCTGAAAACAGCATTCTCTTTTCTTTATGGAATGCCATATAATCTTAGTGCAGCCTAGAGATACCTGATAACTGAAAAGTGTCATCAGCCCAAACCAATCTATCCTACATAGAAACATATTGGTAAGAGAAGAAAAGTCTGTGTCTTCTTGGGCTTGTACACCTGGATTTGCAGGTTAAAGACAGTCTCAATCATCTTTTATTTAACCTGTTGGTTTCCTCATCTGCCCCACCTGAGAGCCCCGGGTCGTCAGGAGGATAATACTTTGTAAATGGCAAACGCCCACTCATGGCTGTATGTATCATCTTGCTAGCCCAACGTGCGGCTCTTCTCAGAATTCCTGACCTTCACCGTGGGTCTGTCACTGTGAATAAGACTTCTTCGCTTCCTAGACAGCTGATGTCACATTTAAGTGTAATTCAAACCTTCCCATCCATTATTCGTCAGTACGGTAAGCCTGGGCAGGCCCTCAGTACAGACAGTTCTGCCAGCAAAGGTGGTAAAAGGCTGTCCCCCACTGGTGAGCAAGAAACCAGGAGCAGTTACCTGGTTCTCTGCCTCAGGCTCCAGCAGCTTTGGTAGTTGGGATACAAGACTTCTGAATCTGCTGCATCAGTGTGGATGATGATGGGTCCTGGAAGAAAGGTAGGAAGCACAGGCAGGCAGAGGCTTCAGCTTGTTCTTCCCAGCATCTCCACCCCCTTCTCTTTGTCTACAGAGATGGAGCAGAGATCTGCTCTGAGAGGCAGATCATCAAGGTTACTCCTTAAACACAGAGAATGCCCTCCACATGCCCTGGCCCTGCCAAAAGGGGCTCTCCTATAATCGGAGCAATGGAAAAAGTAAGTCACAGCAGCCTTGTTCTGTCTAGCACAAGCCCTCCTATTGGGCCACAAATAGGCTAGAGCAGGTAATAGACCTGAATCAGACTGGCAACTCCCTGACCCCTTCCAAAAAATCCCTGCTGTAAAGCACTACCAGCATCTGGGCATTCTAATAAAGAATAGCGTTATCAGAACTAAGTTACTTTCTTGCTTCCCAAAGCCTGATCCTATAGGCCACTATGGTGACTTATCACATAACAAACTGAGAAAAGTGAACGCAAGGCCACAGATCCTCTCAGAGACCCCATAGCCTTGCCCAAAATAAAAAGCCAGGCTTTTAGATGAATGGCTGGTCTAGCCAAAGATCTAACCAAAGAAACTACAAACAATGTTTCTTATATCTCATGGCAGCTCACTGCTGTTCAGAGCTCCTCAGTACCATTGTCCCCTCCTGTCAATGCTCAAAGAAGGTGTTCTAACACCCTCCCAGGCTTTGCTCTGTGCCAGAGATGGAAAGTGCCATCTCTGTGTGGTAGGTTCTTTTTCCACACCACTCAAGCCTGATGGCAAAAGAAGTAGCTCCCCAGCAGCAATTTGGGATTCACTGAGGTCAGTCTACAGAGTGATCAGCTGAATCAAAGTCCCAAAGGGGTATTTATTCCCAACTTATTGATAGTCAGAACCAAGGGCTTTAAAAGTAGCCTATAACTTTACTAGAATATCAGAATCCACACACACATCATTGGTCTGAACAGAAGAAGAAACCACACTGAAAGTCATGAGTTTAGTCTTCAGTCCACAACTAACCAGCAGAGTCACCTTGGGAAGTCACTACCGTTCTCTGGGGTTCATCTGTACATTAAAGGGGTAGGACTATATCAGCCACAGAACCTCCTCCAACCTCCAACTATTATGTAAAGCATAATAATAAAAGAAGAGGTGCTGATGGCTGCAAGGTGGAGATCCAAAGCATAGTCCACTTGTATGTCCCATCCCCTCCTTTTCTGTACTTCCTGAGACCCCTCTGAAGAATTCTGGGGTTCTGCAAGATGTGTTGTGAAAAGGACAAACCAAATGATCTGATGCCACCTCCAGATATACATGTCCTCAAAGAAACAGTTGAGCATAAAAGGAAAAAGTAGGATTCTGAACCAAGACTGCCAGAGTTTGAATCCTAATTCCACCATTTACCAGTTTTGTGTCCCTGGGCAAGTCATTGAGCCTCTCTGTGTCTTGGTTCTCTTATCTGTAAAAGGGGATAATGACACCTACCTCATAGGGTTATTACAAGAATTAAACAAGTTAATATATGCAAAGTTCTTAGAACAAAGTTTGTTGCACACAATTGGTCCTCCACATCCTTGGGTTCCACATCCATGGATTCAATCGACCATGGATTAACAATATTTGAGAAAAAAAGAACAATCCAAAATAACATAATAAAAATAACAAATTAGAAAACAGTACAGGATAATACATAGCATTTGTGTTGTATTGGGTATTATAAGTAATCTAGAGATGATATGAAGTACATGGGAGGATGGGCATAGGTTATGTGCAAAGCTATGCCATTTTATAAAAGGGACTTGAGCATTTGTAAATTTTGGTATCTGCCAGGGAAGAGGGTTGTCCTGGAACCAATCCCTTTTGGATACCGTGGAATGACTGTACTAGGTCCTTTATGTGTTAGAATAACTATGACTTAAACTTATATAACACTAATAAAATTATAAACCTCTAATATTTCCATCTGGGGTCTGATAATGCTGTCTGGATTTTGGACCCACAGTTTATGATAAATAAGGCACACTTGAGTAGACAAATGTACACTGAGCAAATGACTGGCCAAGTGGGCAGACCAACAATCTCCAGCTTTCCCCATAGCCTGATTCTCTGTAGCTTACATGTAACCTCTGGGATTTTTCTAGGATTTTACTCCTAAAGCAATATCCCAAAGTTGCAGCATTTCCATCAACAGGGCCACCTTCTGGGATTCTCTTTTTTTTTTTTTTTTCTGAGATGGAGTCTTGCTCTGTCACCCAGGCTGGAGTGCAGTGGTTTGATCTTGGCTCACTGCAACCTCCATCTCCCAGGTTCAAGCAATTCTCCTGCCTCAGCCTCCTGAATAGCTGGGATTACAGGTGCCCACCACCGTGCCTGGCTAATTTTTGTATTTTTAGTACAGATGGGGGTTTCACCATCTTGGCCAGGCTGGTCTTGAACTCCTGACCTTATGATCTACCCGCCTTAGCCTCCCAAAGTGCTGGGATTACAAGCGTGAGCCACCGCACCCGGTCCCTTCTGGGATTCTTTATTCAAGTCCCTTCATATAGGAAAGGCATGGAAGTAGCTAGGAAAGAAGTCAAACTGGAGTCCCAACACCTGTGGGTCCAGCGCAGGGAGCTGCTACCCAGACACCTGCACCTGAGGCTAGTGATTTCCTTCCCTGCTGGAAACCTGGGACATTCCCAGTCTGGGACCTGCCTAAAGAAAATGTTGCCACCGAGAAACATCTTTCCTTCTCAGTACCACTTCTGATGTTTCTAAGAAGATCTTTGCCTTTTAGAAGCTGAGCAATTGAGAGCTTTCAGAAGATCAGGTGCTGTGGGTCATTCTTAAACTCAAGGCCTCCTAAGAAGTAAGGGGCAGCCCAAACTGCTTTATGTTACCTAGACACGTACTGTTTGTGTGCAGCAGCCAACTACAGCCAGAACTAGCAGCAGTATCCAACCCAGTTGGGAGTAAGACCAGACTCCTCTTTCCTGAAGGTTCTATTATTTTACATATTTCTTAAAAAGTGTGATGGAAATTTTGTTTCTATTTGAGATACTGCCAAAAAGCTAAACAAAGTAACAAGAACCTTTGTTTTGTGGCACCTGTTTAGTGAGGTCATGATAATCTGAAACTCAGACCAGTGATTAAATGTAAATTTGAGTCAATTGCAAATGACAAAATGAAGCTTCATGTGATGGCCAATGGCTCTCAACACATGGGATCCACAAGGGAAAATAATTAACGCAGTCCTTGGGGATGACAAGGTTAGGAACCACTGACTGCAACCATTCAGGGGCTGAATATATCAAAACCCAAACTTTCTCAACTAGGAAAGGCTAGACAGAACACTGTTCACGCTACGGATTATTACCAAGATTAGGGCAGTAGCAGCAGTGTTGGGGCCCAGTGTCCTTCCTTTCCAGCAATGTCTCACCTAAACAAAAAGTCCCCTTGATTGTTCACAAAACATGGTTAAGACTGCCTTGTGCAGCTTGTGTAGAAGCTTGAGGGGAGAAGCCAGGAGCCAGAGGCAGATCAGAGCAGCTGCTACACTGCTGCTACTGTGGAGGTCAGGCTGGCAGGGGCACCATAAGGCCAGACAGGGAAGGACCCACCGGACTAGGTACACACTGGAAGTCACACATGCAGGAGAAAAAAAATCAAGGGAACAGGCACCAAGAAAGAGATAGGGGCTTTGGAAGCGAGAAGCAAGAACCCCAGGGACAGGGACTGACTGGGATCCCAAATACGAACCTTCTTTCTGACACTGGAAAAGCCCAGCCAGCAAACAACGGGTGGACTCCAGATTCCGAAAAATGTTAGTGGAACGAATACTGAAAAAAATGAGAAGACAGTGACAGTCATAAAAGGAATATTTAATTATATACACTCTTATTTTATTCCACAGAGGCTCCAGGGGTCTTCAAAGAGTACATAAGGAGAGCTATGGAACTAGGAAGAAAGCTTTACTTCTCTGTGGGATGTCTGCCCTCAAGAGACTCAAAGTCCAATGAATGTGACCTCCAGGAACCACCTGTTCACCAGATCCTGTGACATAAGGGTATGCAGCATGACAAATTGTCCCCCCAACTACCTTGGGTGAGAGTGGGAACCATCTTTGGGAGTCAGGACAGGTATCCTCATGCTCAATACCTTAAATTAAGTGCAACATCCCTTTTCAAGTGACTCACAAGACCTCCTCTGGGTTGAAGGTTGGTGAAAGAAAGGGAATGTCTTCCACATAGTTCTTCCTCAGTCTCTCTCCCAAGGCAAACATCTGCTGCATGCCCACCTTGGTCAGCTGCCCAGCAAACATGCCCCCCTAAAGTAGGGAAGAAAGAGAAAGAAGAATGAAAACACCTGACAGCCTGCTGAACTCAGCCCAGAGAGAACCACCCAACCTTTGCAGTGAGACTCCCCAGAGCAAGGAAGCATTACTCACCTTCAGGGTGGTCTCACGGTATTGAGAGTCATAAGGAGAATATGGTTTTGGACCACCAGTTAGACTGGTGACTGTGTAATCAAACTGAGTTTGGGGTGGGACCTCTAATAGCTGCGGGTTCCACTCTACCTGTTAGTACCACAAAAAACAAACAAACAAACAAAAACAAAACAAAACACACAAAAAAACATTGTTTAAAAATGGTTCTTGAAATGTACTGCATTAACATCTCAAAGTACTCAGAACACATGGCTGGAATCACTGAAACTAGGCCTGCAACCTTCCCATGGGATGGAAGGAAAGAAATGTTAGCTGAAATTAAGGGAAGAAAAGACGGTGATTTATTATTCCAGGTGTCCTTAGCCTAAGTCCTGTTATTGCTACACTAGTAATGACTGCTAAGGGGCTGCTCTGGCACTTAGCCCACACTGAAGTAAAGGGGAAAAGTGACCAGAATGCCTGGCATGCGGATACATAGTGAATGAATGAAGAGATGGATGAAAGAAACATGATATCAGTGTCCATATGTGTGTAAGAATTTATAAGGAATTAATCTGGAGGTTTCTACGCCGTATCCCAGCTTAAGGATTCTACTTAATGTCCCTTGTAACTACTACATTTTTCTCCTTCTTTCATGCAATTTGTGAAACAAGCAGCTGCCATCTAGGAAGATGTTGCTTTTTCATGATCTTCCGTTATTCCTTGCAATCTGGCTCCTGCCCCAACTGTGCTGTAATGATTTCAAAACATCACTAGTGGCCACAGGTCTCATAGCTCCAACTGTCCATAAAACTCTGACACTCATTGAGTCAGATGTGATGACTTCAATTTTAAAAACAAGTCTAACCCCATAGACCAGTTCCCCTTCCCAATCTACTATGTCCCTCTCAATGTTACCACAGTTCTCCTAGGCCCCAAACCTCATACCTTTGCCTCTCTGTGGATCCACCATCCCCACACCAAGCCCTGTTGATCACTGCCTAGAAGAAAAGTCCTCCCCAATGGTCCTTCCATTATCTTATTGTACAATGTAAACCTTATTACTACAGACAAAAGCCTGTGACAAACTCCTCCCTTTTACCTGCACAATCCATCCATCCATAGCCAACTAATTAATCTTTTTGGGAAAAATATTTTTTATTGCATTTAAATATTTTATATTTTAATTGACAAATAATTGTATATTGTATATATTTATGGAGTATAATGTGATGTTTTGATATACATTTACATTTGATATGATTAACTAATGTAAACAAAATTCATCAGTTCACATGCTTTCATTTTTACGTGGTGAAAATATGTAAAGTCAACCTTTTAGTAACATAGGCATACATCATTTTATTGCTCCTTACAGATACTGCATTTTTCACAAATTGAAGGTTTGGAGTAACTCTGCATTGAGCAAGTCTATCAGTGCCATTTTTCCAACAGCACGTGCTCATTCGTGTCTCTGTGTAAAATTTGGTAATTCTCATAATATTTCAAACTTTTTCATTATTATTAAGTCTGTCAAGGTGATCTATGATTTGTGATTTATTTTTTGTTTTGAATTGGGATCTGGCCATGTTGCCCAGGCTGATCCTAAACTCCGTGATCTTTGATGCTACTATTTTAACTATTTGGGAGTGCCATAAACCACACCCATGTAAGATGGCAAACTTAATCAATAAATGTTATGTGTTTTCTGAGTGCTCTGCTGACTGGCTTTTCCTCCATCTCTCTCCCTCTCCTCGAGCCTCCTTATTTCCTGAGACACAACAATATTACAATTAGTCCAGTTACTAACCCTACAATGGCCTCTAAGTATTCAAGTGAAAGGAAAAGTTACAAGTTTCTCACTTTAAATCAAAAGCTAGAAATGATTAAGCTTAGTGAGGAAGGCATGTAGAAAGCTAAGATAAGCCAAAGCCTATGCCTCTTGCACCAAACAACCAAGTTACGAATGCAAAGGAAAAGTTCTTAGAGGAAATTAGAAGTACTACTCTGGTGAACACACAAACAATAAGAAAGTGAAACAACCTTATTGATAACATGGAGATATTAAATGCAGAAGAAACAGCCTACATAGGAAGAAGATCCCAGCTAGGACTTCCACAGCTAAAGAGAAAAAGTCAATGCCTGGCTTCAAAGCTTCAAAGGACAGGCTGACTCTCATTAGAGATTAATGCAGCTGGTTTCCTTAAGTTGAAGCCAAGGCTCATTTACTACTCTGCAAATCCTACAGCCCTTAAGAATTATGCTAACTGTACTCTGACTGTGCTGTATAAATGGAACAACAAAGCCTGTATGGCAGCACATCTGTTTACAGCATGGTTTACTTAATATTTTAAGCCCACTGTTGAGACCTACTGCTCAAAAGAAAAAATGGATTCCTTTCCAAATATTACTGCTCATTGACAATGCACCTAGTCACCCAAAGGCTCTAATGCAGATGTACAAAATTAATGTTGTTTTTGTGTCTGCTAACACAACGTCCTTTCTGCAGCCCATGGCCCACAGGAGTAATTTTGACTTTCAAGTCTTTATTATTTAAGAAATACATTTTGTAAGGCTATTGTTGCCCTAGATGGTGATTCCTCTGATGAATCTGGGCAAAGTAAATTGAAAACCTTATGGAAAGAATTCACCATTCTAGATGCCATTAAGAACATTTATGAGGAGGAGGTCAGAATAGCAACATTAAGAGAAATTTGGAAGATTTGATTCCAACCCTTATGGATGACTTTGAAGATTCAAGCCTTCCATGGAAGAAGTAAATACAGATGTGATGGAAATAGCAAGAGAACTAGAATTAGATGTGGAACCTTAAGTTTTGACCGAATTGCTGCAATCTCATGATAAAACTTGAATGCATGAGAAGTTACTTCAAAGAAGTGGTTCCTGGAGAGGGAATCTAGTCCTGGTGAAGATGGTGTGAACACTGTTGAAATTACTACAATGGATTTATTACAGAAACTTAATCGACAAAGCAGTGGCAGACTTTGGGAAGATTGACTCCAATTTCAAAATATGTTCTACTGTGGGTAAAATGCTATTAAACTGTGTCACAAGCTACAGAGAAATCTTTCATGAAAGGAAGAGTCTATCAATGTGGCAAACTTCACTGTTGCCTTATTTTTAAAAATTGTCACAGCCACCCCAACCTTTAGCAACTACTACCCTGATCAGTCAGCAGCCATCAACTCAAGGCAAGACCTTCCACTGGCAAAAAGATCATGGCTCACTGAAAGCTCAGGTGATCACTAGCACTTTTTAACAATAAAGCATTTTTAAATTAAGGTATGTACATTTTTAGACATGCTATTGCATAACAGGATACAGAACAGTGTAAATATAACTTTTATATGCACTGGGAAACAAAAAAAAAATTGTGGGACTCACTTTTATTGAGATATTTGCTTTATTATGGTGGTCTAGACCTGAATCTGCAATATCTTCACGATATGCTTGTATGTGTAGAATCTAAAACAGTCAAACTCACAGAATTAGACAGCAGAATGGTGGTTATCAGAGGCTGGGGGGGGGGGGGTGCGTGCAGTGAATGGGGAAAGGAGAGATTTTTATCAATGGGTACAAAATGTCAGTTAGACAGGAAGAATAAGCTTTAGTCATCGATTGTACAGGATGGTGACTACAATAAATAATAATGCATTGTATATTTCAAAATCACCTAATTAATCTTGCTAAGCCACTTTCATCATATCAGTAGCTTTTTCCTAATGTCTCAGAGGTAAACATCTGTCCGTCAAGGACTTCTACATCATGGCTGGGTGCAGTGGCTCATACCTGTAATCCTAGCACTTTGGGAGGCTGAGGTGGGAGGATCACTTGAGACCAGGAGTTCAAGATCAGCCTAGGCAACATAGCAAGACCTCATCTCTTAAAAAAATAAATTTTAAAAAAGGACTTCTACCCCTTTGCCCAGCCCCTGTACTCAGCTTCACTGCTTCTCTCCTCCCCTCCAACCCAAAGGTTGCCCACTGCTTCTGCAAAGATGCCTTCCAGCTTGCTTCTCTTGCTTGGAGGGACTCCTGTTCCTATCTGTCCATCACCTTGTTTTCAATGTTTAAGGATAGCTCAAATCTTACTTCCCGATCACTGACCACTCCAGCTTTCAATGGTTATCTTCTAAATATGAATTCCTATAACATTTATAATTAAAAAAATAGGCCGGGCGCGGTGGCTCAAGCCTGTAATCCCAGCACTTTGGGAGGCCGAGACGGGAGGATCACGAGGTCAGGAGATCAAGACCATCCTGGCTAATACGGTGAAACCCCGTCTCTACTAAAAAAAAAAAAATACAAAAAACTAGCCGGGCGACGAGGCGGGCGCCTGTAGTCCCAGCTACTCGGGAGGCTGAGGCAAGAGAATGGCGTAAACCCGGGAGGCGGAGCTTGCAGTGAGCTGAGATCCGGCCACTGCACTCCAGTCTGGGCGACAGAGTGAGACTCCATCTCAAAAAAAATAAAAAAATAAAAAAAAAAAATATTTAACTCAATTTCCTACTAATTTGTTTAGTTTTAAAACTAACATTTAGAAACCTACTATGTCACACATGTCATCATATTTATCTTCATCCCTCCCAGAACTATCCCAGGATAATGGCACTGGGAGCCTCAGATTCTCTTTGCATAGAGGGAGCCCTCCATTCTTCCCAAAGGCACGTGTCAGTCCCACTGGCACCTGGTCTCCAACACCTGAACCTCCTTCTGACACATCAGAGGACCAGATGTTCACAGAGAGGCCTTCTTCCTTCTTTCACAGTTAATCACTGCTCCCTCTTTCTGACACTCTAAGCCCTCTGGATAAAAAACCCTTCAAGGGTTCATGACTCATGTGACCCCACCTCCTCTCTAGTAGCCCCCTTACCACTTCTTCCCTATTCTACACACTTACTCTCTAGCCACACAACTTTGTTTCCTTTCTCATATTTCATGGCCTTTCAGTATCATGTTTCTTATGCCTGGAATTTTCTTTCCTCATTCATCTAGAAAGACTTTTGTTCATTCCATAAGACTCAACTTAAATGTTCCCAGAAACCTTGGTCATGGCCTTATGCTTTCACAGTTGCTTCAGTGGCTCTCTTTAGTAGCCTTTACCAAAGTGTATTAAACGAGCTCCTTTATTGGTCTGTCCTGTTCAGTAGACTTGGCTTCCTGAGAACAGAGACTGGGTCATCTACTGACCTCTGTTTCCCAGCAAAGGGCCTCACACACAGGTACAATTAATAGCTCCAACAATTTGCCAGCTTTTGTGGAAGATACCCATCTTGAGAAAACTTGACACTGCCTTTCCTGGGTTTTCAAGTTAGTAAAGAAAAAAGGCCAGCTGTGAATGTAAATGGCAGCAATACCATAATAGAAGCTGATATGTGCTGCAAGAAACCATATGAAGGTCATCGCAGTTCAAAGGCAAGACAGACCTTCTCTTCTGGCTGGGGATTCAGGAGAAGTTTCATTGAGGGAATAGCATTTTAAATGAATAGTATTTAGACAAGCAAATACCTGTACTTAAAAAGGGTGGCATTCAGAATTCCAAAAATAACTAGAAAGCTTGAGCAAAGCAGAGATGGTGAAGAATGTGTATGGCAAAGAAGTGGTTTGGTTTGCCTCAACCAGGGAATGGTTTTCCAATTTTTAAATCAGAAAACACCAGGTAAAGTTAAACTTAGATTTGTACACATAAAGGCAAAAACTGGAATTTCTCTAGTTGAAGTAGGAGTAGGATCCTACAGCCCCAGCTGCTCAACATCACCTTAGCCCAGGGGCTCCACAGAATAAATCTGAAACCTGGCAGCATATATCACAATTGAATGGGAAGACTAGATGCAGAAAAGCCTATTTTGAGATGTTAGCAATAGCCCACGTGAGAGCCTAAGTCCTCATCTAAGCCAGTAGGAATAGAGGAGATAGATGTAAGACATGTGAGTTAGACTTGGCAAGTGAGTAAATAAAAGCTTTATTTGGGGACTGTGTTGGTAGGTAAACACAGAGGAACAACAACAAAAACAACTACTTTGATTTTTGAGCCTAGTAATGGAGGTATTCCTTGACTAAAACTAAGACTGAGACAGAAAAACAGGTGGAAAGCTGATTTCAGTTTTGGACATTTGGAGACACCTCCTTTGTGTTCCCAGTGCTCCCAACATATTCCCTTAATTGTTGTCTGTTGTCGCTCTCCTTTATCACATTGAAAACTCCTTTAAAGGCAAGACTGAATTATCCATTCTTGTAGTTCCAGTGTCCACCACAGGGCGTGACACAAAGCTCCACAGGGCCATTCAGCCTCACTAAGAAATCTCCTGTTAGCCACATTCACCAAGAGAGGACCCTTGGTGTCCCCTAGGAGACTGGAGGCCAGGTCATGTCAAGTCTAGAGTACAAGTTTTCAGATTTTCAAGAATGGATGATACATCAGTTTCATATAATAGTGTCCACTCCACATACACACTCTTATTCTCATTCCTGCTCTTAAGTTTCCCAGTTAGTGGCAAAGACTAACTTGATAACTTTACTTATTTTATGTATACCCAACTTCAAGGAGTAATAAAGTAGATAGAGCAAAAATTAAAATATAGTAAGACAACCAATCCCAAGTAGGCAAGAAAGACAAAAGCAAACAAATGTAGGGACAAAGAAATGGATGCAATAACACGGTTACTAAAATATGTACAACAAGAAGATCTGTTTACTTAATATAGGTGGGCAACGGACTTGGCACCCAGCTTCCGGACTTTTACATAAAGAAAGAAACTTGATCAGCTAGACTAAAGAAAAAGGCAAACCAATTGTGCAGGAGAAGCACACCATTTCTAATGCTAACAGACAAATTCTTCCCAAGGGTCCTCATAAAGAGGATAGAGTAATATAGTGAACATCTTTTCAGCAGCCACAGCAATGAGTTCTGTGGGACTGTTTCTCCTAGTTCTCTCAACATAGAATGATAGCCTCTTACCAAAGCACATTTCAGCGAAGGCAATTCTGTACTGGGATTGATATACTACATTCCAGATAAAAGAAGAAATCTACATAAAAGTAAAGAAAAACCTTCCAGGTGTAGATTTTAAAATAAAGCAATCATATTAAACCTTGTCTGTACACTGGTATTACATTTTTTAAAAGTTACTGATGCCTGAGTCCCATCCTGGGATAATCACATTTGGATTATCCCCCCAAAAAGGGAGGCCTCCACTTTTTTAATGCTCTTCAGTCCAGATAATTCTCAAGCTTCACCAGAGAGTCTTTTACATTATCTGGATACCCTGGACCAATTAAATTAGAATCCTTCAGAAGGAGACCCTGGCATGTGTATTTTTTAAAGCTTCCCAGTTGACTTCAATGTTCCACCACGGTTAAGAACTACCGATCCCGAAGAATGGGTGGACTGACTAGCACATCCCTCATGTAATGCTTCTTGAATACCACTTCTTTTAGCTGAGCTTTGGAAAGGTACTAAGCAACAAAAGATACTGACATGCTTCCCAGCTCATCTGTATTGTCAAATAAATAAGGACCCAAATGTCTTAATCAACAGTGAAGCTGGGGTAGGTTAGACTTTATTTTATAAAAATTGAGGAACCTCCTTGGGTGGAGGCCATCTTGACACCCAGGGGAGTTGAGGGAAGCCTGGAAGCAGTGCCAAATCTTTTCTTTTGATAGTGCATTTGGATCTACTCTAATGATTACAAAAAAAAAAAAAGGCCAATCAAGTTCTATATTTTTATGTCCAAAGCACAACCTTTTAGCAAAACAGGTTAAACCAACAGCCATTCAAGCCATAAGAAAACAACTCAATAAAACATCTAGTTTTTTGTTTTTGAGATGGAATCTTGCTCTATCACCCAGGCTAGAGTGCAGTGGCACGATCGTGGCTCACTGCAACCTCCGCCTCCTGGGTTCAAGCAATTCTCCTGCCTCAGCCTCCCCAGTAGCTGGGATTACAGGCGCCCCCCACCACACCAGGCTAATTTTTGTATTTTTAGTAGAGAGGAGGTTTCACCCTCTTGGCCAGGCTGATCTCGAACTCCTGACCTCGTGATCCACCTGCCTCAGCCTCCCAAAGTGCTAGGATTACAGGCGTGAGCCACCGCACCCAGCCAAAACATCTAGTGTTTTTTTTTTGTTTGTTTGTTTTTTGGAGACAGAGTCTTCCTCTGTTGCCCAGGCTGGAGTGCAGTGGCGCGATCACGGCTCACTGCAAGCTCCGCCTCCCGGGTTCACACCATTCTCCTGTCTCAGCCTCTCGAGTAGCTGGGACTGTACCCAAAGTGCTGGGATTACAGGCGTGGGCTACCACACCCAGCCAAAACATCTAGTTTTAAATCATGTAGCATGAGAATTTGTGAGATGACTGAAGTGACTTGTCACATACATTAATCTATAAACCAGTCAGAAATCAGGAAACATGTACCAAAGACAAAAAATTTTTGCCAGGCAGTCCCTTCTGACTATGAAGATTAAAAAATCCCAATAATGGCCGGGTGCTGGCTCACACCTGTAATTCCAGCGCTTTGGGAGGCTTGAAGCGGGCGGATCATGAGAGCAAGGTATCAAGACCATCCTGGCCAACATGGTGAAATCTCGTCTCTACTAAGAATACAAAAATTAGCCAGGTGTGGTGGCGCACGCCTGTAGTCCCAGCTACTCCGGAGGCTGAGGCAAGAGAATTGCTTGATCCCGGGAGGCGGAGATTACAGTGAGCCGAGATTGCACCACTGCACTCCAGCCTTGCAACAGAATAAGATTCTGTCTCAGAAAAAAAATAAAATAAAAAATTCCAACAACAACCTCTATCAAACTGGATCGTGAAATGAACACCTGACAGAGACTATCCAGAAACAAGTTTTAAGAGGTTAATATTTGTTCATAGCCTAAACTGAAAGAGAGTTGGTTCACCCCTGATTTTTATGCACATGACTTTATACTAGATAACCAAAGATGTTTAAAGTATCTGCCTAAAGTCTGGAGAATATGAGCAGAGAGGAGAGGTAACATGCCTCCTCTAATTGCAAAGTCAGGCCATGGATTCAGATGCTATTTTGTGGCTACACAGATTGAAGACGAATGAAGCTGGTATCCTAAGCTACAATGGACTCTTCAACCATAAAGGCAGAAGATACCCATCACACACCCACTCTCCCTCAGGGATAAAGCCCTAAAAGAATCTAAATCTTTTCCTAGGGCCTTCAGGGTGTATATATATGGTACATACTAGGTCTAGGCCTGCACATTCAAAGTTTTACTCTCCGTTACCACTGATAACTTTTTGTCTTCTAGGTAAATATAATATATATTCCTACATATGATTCCCCAGTCCTTCTATACCAAGAATAGAGAAGAATCGGGGGAAGGGGAGCATCAGAGATGGGCTGTATACAAAATCATAAAGAAAATTTAGTGATCTAATATAAAAAGGCAAAGTAAGAGACTGAAAAAAAAATCAAAGAATCAAAATGAAAGAAGAAATCCCAGTACCAGAGAGCAAGTGGTACAGCCAGAGTAAGGCTAACCAGAAACCTGGTAATAGAATTAAGTGCCTTCCAAATGTATTTATTTATGTGGAAAATGCTTTATAAGTTTAATTTCATGTGCGGTCAATTTTGAAAAATGGGCTTCCAGTTGTACAATGTAAAGACACAATCCTGAAGGTTTCTAGAAAGCAACTGTGACTATGAAGAGTATACCTAACATCAATTTTGGACAATCTGTTGGACCTCCTCCAACACCAACCTGGAAGACCAACAATACATCACTCCTCAGGTGTAATACCTGGGTGTTTGGGGATTTCAGGTTGCCTATTCCTCTTCACTAGGCCTTTCTGCTGTGAAAAGTCACATCAGGAAAGATAATCATTTTTTAAAAACTATTCGTGCTTTAGTTATAATGATCCTGACAAAACCAGACAGATTTTTAAGACATTAACAGCCACAGACTAGCCCATTTTTTATGTTTTCCGACCTCAAATCCCTTCCACTATACGTTTAGTAACCTTAAACAGAAAAAGAGAACCCTAGAGTACAACACTTGTTACAAAAATAGAAATAAAAAAATAAACCTTCAGGAGATGTCAAATGGCCTCCAGCAAACCCTGAGAAAAAACTGTTATAAAGTTTGTTTCCAAAGGCAACGACCTTATCCACTGTGATCTCAGTTAAGAGTGGTTCCTGTCACTAAAGTCCCTTCAGCTCTGACAAACCACCTTCAAAATTGTCACACGGAAGTGCACTGCACCCTTGTACTCATGTTCACCCAGACACTTAATAGAAATGCTGACCTGGGGCACTACTCCACACTTGCTGAATCAGAATCTGCAACGTAGCAGGATCCCCAGGCGACTCCCATGCGTCTTAAGAAGCGCTTGGTGCGCCATCAGGGCAAAACGAGAAGTTCCGGGTCTGTCCTACACTCAGCAGGTCCTTTGCTCAAGAGCCTGGGGGAGGAACTGGCTACTGCTGTTTTCCCCTCTTCTGGACCCAACCCGAGCCCCGCTCCGCGCGAGTAAAGCTCTGAAGATGTGTGTTCCGGCGAGATGCCTGGCCTGGCACACGGTCCTCGCCCCACCAGCCCCGGCCCGGGCCGACCTCTCACCTGCTCCTCCAGCGGGAGCGGCTTGAGAGGACTCCGCGCCCCGTGTCGAAACACGACCTGCACCATTTTCAACTTCAGCAGGCTGCGGTCGACTGGACGCTGGCCATCGGCCCCCTGCAGCTCGGCCAGGGCCACCCGCCGCTGGTGTAGACAGTACGCCAGCGAGGTCAGGACGCCCACCGGGGTCCACAAGCGCATGCTGAAGACACCAGTGATCATGGTGGTAGGCCCTCGCTGCCCTCCGGGTTGAGGCTGCAGGAGGCAAACACAAGCCCTCTGCGGGCGCCGGGGCTCAGCGGGCGCCCCCAAGTCCGCGGGAACCTGCGGGTGCGTACATCCAGCCCCTCAACAAGCAGGGACCGCTGTGCCTCCCGGCCCTGAGGGAGACCCCGAGTGGGAACGGGGGGAGAGAACAGGAGGTGGCGGCAGCGAAGAGTCCCTGGGAGTTTTAACACGGGTCGGGGTTGGTCGCTCCTGCTGCACACCGGGCCGGGGGAGTTCGGATCCTTATCTTTTGCCAGATGGGGAAGCTTAAACTTGTATTTCAAGTTTGGCCTCCAGCACTCTTGAAGGAACAGGAACCGGCTCTGAGTTCCCTGGCGGCAGCGGCTCCACTAACAAGTAAGACTCGATTCCACTTTTCTATAAGCAAGCTCCTACCCACCTCACCTACCCAGGGACCCGTCCCAAGTGGACCCGCGCACAGGAGCACGGGAAAACGAGTCCTGCAGTGACGCCTCGCCTGGAGACTCGGAGTTGCGGGAACTACAGCTCCCACAAGGCTGCGCATACCGCGGCTCCCAAGAAGTGGCTTGTACCAGCCCGGCTCTGCAGCCGGCCTCGCCCCTCTGGCCCAGCCAGCCGTTTTCCAGGCATGGGTGGCCGGCCCACTGACGTTCCTGGACCGGCCGTGGAATGGAAGTGAATCTGTCGGGCCATGGAGTTTGCCAGGCAGGAGGAGCGCGAGCACAGGAGTAGAACTGGGTGGTGGAGGGGAGTAGTTTGACTCTAGTTTTGAATGCAGAAGACTTCCTTCCGGTCCTGGAAACCTGGTTGCTGAAGCGAGGAGCTGAGACACCTGCTTAGTGATTACCATTTGCGAAATACAGCACTAGGTGCTTTATATTTAGTCATTTACTACTCCCTTCTCTCTTTTTTAAAAATTCTCAAGCTTAAGTCATTGTGATCATGTAGAACTTGAAGCTCACTGATGTGTTTACTTCCATCCAGAATATTTCTTGTGGAAAAAGCCAGGCCTTGCCTGTGGGTGTCCCAGTGATTAAGTTGGCGCGGTGGCTCACGCCTGTAATCCCAGCACTTTGGGAGGCCGAGGCTGGCGGATCACGAGGTCAGGAGGTCGAGACCATCCTGACTCACACGGTGAAACCCAGTCTCTACCAAAAATACAAAACAAAAACAAAAACAAACAAAAAAAAAAACTAGCCGGGCGTGGTGGCGGGGGCCTGTAGTCCCAGCTACTCGGGAGGCTGAGGCAGGAGAATGGCGTGAACCCGGGAGGCGGAGCTTGAGTGAGCCGAGATCAAGCCGCTGGGCTCCAGCCTGGGCGACAGAGGGAGACTCCATCTCAAAAGAAAGAAAGAAAAAAAAAAAGAGCCTAAGAATACAGGACAATGCCAGGCTTACCACCTGCTAGTCTGGTTTCTGTTGATATACAGGTATCCCAAGCCTGTGTTCCCAGATTTTGCAACAGGACACAATCTGCGATCCATTATGTGTCTATCTAAAGGTGAAGGCCAAATTGAGAGGAGACACATTTGTGAGGAGAGTCGGTGTATGCCATCTATTTCTTTAATCATTCTAAATCCTATCTTTGGATCAAACTGGGCCAGATGTAAAGACAACATACTTACAGAGCATGGCTCCTGGCCTGAGAGCAAATTCTGTTCACCAAGCTGGAAGTTCTGAGTGCTCCCTGATGCAGGAAGGGTCATTTTGGAACACTACACATTGTCACAGTTTTCTCCCCAGCCAAGCCAATGGACTCACTTTTCAGAGTCTTATTGTGTGTGCTGATGTGATTCAAAATCGCATACTGTTTGCTATGGACTCAGTTGTGTCCCCCCCAAATTCGTACCCACTAAGTGACTGTATTTGGACAGAGATGATTTTGTCAGAGGCATCTGAACCATAGTGACTCCATCTTGAATAGGGGCTGGGTAAAATGAGGCTGAGACCTACTGGGCTGCATTCCCAGGATGTTAGGCATTCTCAGTCACAGGATGAGGTGGGAGGTCAGCAGGACTGGTATCATGAGAAACCGGTCAAAAAGACCCTCCTGATAAAACAGGATGTGGTAAAGAAGCTGGCCAACACCCACCAAATGCGAGATGTTGATGGAAGTGACCTCTGGTCAAACTCACTGCTTGTTATACATTAATTATAATACATTAGCATGCTAAAAGACTCCCATCAGCACCATGACAATTTACGAATGTTGTGGCCAGCAGTTACCCTATATGGTCTAAAGTGGGGGGGAACCCTCAGTTCCAGGAAATCCCACTCCTTTCCCAGAAAATTCATGAAAGATCCACCCCTTGTTTGGCATATAATTGAGAAACAACCGTAAGTATATTCAGTCGAGCAGCCCATGCCCCTGCTCTGTCTGTGGAGTAGCCATTCTTTTGTTTCTCTTTTTCTGTAATACACTTGCTTTCACTTTATGGACTCACCCCAAATTCTTTCTTGCCTGAGATCCAGGAACTCTCTCTTGGAGTCTGGATCAGGACCCCTTTCCAGCAACAATTTTCGTTAAGTGACGATATAAATGTGAGGTCCTAATCTGGTAGGATTGATGGCTTTATAAGAAGAGAAAGAAGGATCTCTCTCTCCACACAGGAGATCTGATGGTTTTATAAGTGTTTGGAAATTCCTCCTTCTTTCTCCTCTGTAGTCTGCCAACTTGTGAAAAAGGTGCCTGCTTCCCCTTCTGCCATGACTGTAAGTTTCTTGAGGCCTCCCCACTCCCCAGCCATGCGGAACTGTGAGTAAGTTTACTCCTTTGTTTATAAATTGTAGTATCTTTATAGCAGTGTGAAAACGGACTAATACAGCAATGGTCCTGTCGGGGCTCACGTGTTGTGTTGGAGGGGGAGTGTGGGGAGGTGTGGGGAACAACTTAGCAGCAGATCTCCAAAAGAAACCAGAGTAAGTGAGGGTGGAAAATAGCAGATTTCATGTGGTTGTGAAAAGCACTGTTTGTCAACACATGTGAGATAAACCATGGGGAGTCCAGACATATTTTGTGTGTGATAGTAGTATCAGTAAGCTGCAATTTAAAAGAGACTGGGCCGGGTGCGGTGGCTCACACCTGTAATCCCAGCACTTTGGGAGGCTGAGGCAGGCAGATCACCTCAGGTCAGGAGATTGAAACCAGCCTGGGCAACATGGTGAAACACTGTCTCTACCAAAAATACAAAAATTAGCCAGGTGTGGTGGCACACATCTGTAATCCCAGCTACACGAGAGGCTGAGGCAGGAGAATTGCTTGAACACAGGGGGCAGAGGTTGCAGTGAGCTGAGATTGTGCCACTGCACTCCAGTCTGGGCGGCAGAGTGAGATTCCATCTCAAAAAAAAAAAAAAAGAGAGAGACAGAGAGAGACTGGAAGTCCTGACCCAGGGCAGGACCATGTGGGTGGCAGTGTTAGGGTGGTTGCAGGAAGCAAGAGAACACTGAGTAGCTGTCATTTTGACCCTGGTTTTAAACTACCAGGCAGGGATGGCTTGGGAAATAAGCCCTTTCCCAGCCAAATTGTCTTCAGAGGATTGCATTTAATATTATGCAAAAACTCGGTTTTAATAATGAGATTAGATAAGATACAACTACATTCACTGTTTTATTCCCAGTGGTGAGCATGGTGCCTGGCTTGTAGTAAGTATTCCATAAATACTTGCCAAATGAAGTTATAGGATATATCATAGGAATGTTGTTGAGCCATTGTTCATTACATCATTTATTGCTTCCTTTATAAATCTCCTCCTGAGAAATTTGGTTTAGAGTGTTAGAATTAGAACAAGCATTAAGAAGTATGAAGATTACTTTCCCTTCAATTTTGCCTTGGTTGTCAGGAAGCTTGGTGCCTAATTTCAAACTTTCCTATAGCAAATATTTAGAATCTAGTGGCCAGTATAACTGTGATCTTTCCCTCCAGAGTATTACTCTGGATTGGATGGGAGCAAACCTGGAGAAAGGGCAGTTAGGAGGCTGTTGCAGCAATCCAGCTATGAAACATGTAAGAGGTAGTTAACAAGTGAGAAGGAGGAAGGAGTCAAGGATGACTACTGTACATTTTTGGCTTGGACAACTTGCAGATGATGCCATTCACCTGGGAAGGAGGTTAAGCAGAAATTACCAAGTTAATTTTGAATATGTAGATTATAAGGTACTTAGGTATCAAGGAAGCCAAGCGAAAAAAGGTTTTTAAAAAAAGAATGGACAAGAGTGTCAAATGGAACTGAGAAGCCAAGTAATGTAAGGTCCAGCATCCAGTGGATTTAACAACAAATTAATCTTCTGTTAATTAAGTGAGAGCAGTCTCAGTGAAATAGTGGGGTCCGAATCCAATAGTGGGGCAGAAATTGAATGCAAGTGGGAAGTAAGTGTAGACATCTTTAAGAAGTTTAGCTGAGAAGAGGGAATGAAAAAAGGCAGTAGCTGGAGGTGTTTGGTTCATGAAATTAAGGGAGAATTGTCTTTTGAAAATGAGAGCAGCTTTCTATATGTTTAAATGTTGATAGAAATAAGTTTGCAGATAAGGAAAGACAGGATAAGAGATTCAATGAAGTGCTTAGGGCAGGAGAAAATGAGAAATGAGCTTAAGTGGCATAATTAGCTTCAGAAAGCAAAGTATGTATTTTCCATGTTTACAGGAGGGAAATAAGAAAGAATAGGCATGGGTGAAATACAGTCATGGTATGGAGATTCATGGGGCTTTTTTCTTTGATTTTTTTTTCTGCAAAATCAGAGTATGAGTTAGAGGAGTGGTGATTGGTGCTCTTGACAATTTGAGGAATGTGAGAAAGTAAAATACCCTCAGTATACATGAGAGAGGGTCGCAGCTAGGTAGCTAGAGGATTGCTAGGTACCATGGAGAGCCCAATAGAGAACAGTTTTCTCCAACTTTATGGTACATCATAATCATTTGGCTTATTTGTTAGAATGTAGGTACAGGAGCACCAATATGTCTTACTACAGCTGAGTGGAGCCTGGAACTCTGCATTTTAAACAAGCATCCAGGTGATTCTAATACAGAAGCTCTTCAGATCACACACTGAAAACTGTGGATAGAGAGTCAAAGAGGGGATAGTTTTAGTATGGAGGTGTTTTTTGTAAAATGGGTGCTATAGTTTGGATGTTTGTCTCCTCTAAACCTCATGTTGAAATTTGATCCAGTGTTAGAAGTGGGGCCTAATGGGAAGTGTTGGGTCATGGCAGTAGATCCCTCATGAGTAATAGACGGTTGCCCTCCCTCAGAAGTGAATAAATTCTCACTCTACAAAAGCTGGTTGTTAAAAAGAATGTGGCACCTCCCCACCTCCTTGCGTCGTTTCTTATCACGTTATCTCTGCACTCACTGGCTCCCCTTCATCTTCCACCATGAGTGGAAGCACCTAATGCATATGCCCAACCTTGAATTTTCCAGCCATCCAGAATTACAAGCCAAATAAAACTTGTTTCTTTATAAATTATCCAGCTTCAGATATTCCCTTATAGCAACACAAAATTTACTAAGACAATGAGAACAATTCCCAGTGGAGGGGAAACAAGAAGACAAAAAGAAATAATTGGTAGAGAAAAATTCCTAAGGAGTTGAGAGAATGTGTGATAAAGAAGAAAAGAGGAAGGGTCACCCTTGGACAGGGAAGGGTTGCATCTTTCATTAAGGGTCATCTCTTCTATTAAAATGGAAGAGGAGGCCGGGCGCGGTGGCTCAAGCCTGTAATCCCAGCACTTTGGGAGGCCGAGACGGGCGGATCGCGAGGTCAGGAGATCGAGACCATCCTGGCCAACACGGTGAAACCCCGTCTCTACTAAAAAATACAAAAAACTAGCTGGGCGAGGTGGCGGGCACCTGTAGTCCCAGCTACTCGGGAGGCTGAGGCAGGAGAATGGCGTAAACCCGGGAGGCGGAGCTTGCAGTGAGCTGAGATCCGGCCACTGCAATCCAGCCTGGGCGACAGAGCAGGATTCCGTCTCAAAAATATATATATATATATATATATATATAAAATGGAAGAGGAGGAGGTAAAGATAGATGGTGAAGCAGGGAAGATTGGTAGTTTCACATCTAACAAATTATTTCCCCCAGTGATATCTCCAATAAGCTTGGAAAAAGAAAAACATCAATAATAGTAATTGAATTAAGTGCTTACCATAACCATATACATGGCATTATATAATGTGGCATTTAATCCTTATAGTAACTCAAGTTGCAGCTAC
Organism: Trachypithecus francoisi; assembly: GCF_009764315.1. NCBI lineage: Eukaryota > Metazoa > Chordata > Mammalia > Primates > Cercopithecidae > Trachypithecus > Trachypithecus francoisi. The sequence goes on along the minus strand of NW_022681470.1, from coordinate 100,096,389 downwards.
TGTCACCATTTTGTAAAGGAAGAAATTGAAATTAGAGAACAGAGAAGTAACTTCCCCAAGAATGTACAGATCTTAAGTGGCAGAAAGTGAGTAAACTAAATTTGAACCCATGTTTGTCTGGCATCTGGGCCCACACTGTGAGTCACAGATATTACAGATATTATAATGCTTAACTTATATTAGGGAAGAGGTAGCAATTTGTGTGATATTTAGCATGAATAATACTCCTGTAAGATGAGAGATTAAAACTTTCCTTTGTGACTTCTCTCCAATAAGTCTCTTTCTTCCTACCGTTTCCTCAATCCTGATGGATGGCTTCCTGTTTTTTCCTTAGTGTTACTTAGGACTCTTTCTGTTGCAAGTGGCAGAAGACCTGATTCAAGCTGGTTTAACAGGAAAAAAGACAAAAGAGTTGATTAACCCACACAATTGAAAATTTCAGAACTGCCTTCAGGCTTAGCTGGATAGAAGCTCAGTTAATATTGATTTTTTATTTCTTTTGTAGCCTCCAGTTCCATCTCCCGATGTTTTGCCTTTGCCCTCAAACTTTATCTGGTGACTCAGAGCTCACCCCTTCATTACACAATGACTCAAGCAGTCTAACTAGAAATAAAGAGCTCTTTTCCCCACACAGCAGAAATTCTGGGCCTCAGAATTTTTTGCCAGATTTGAGATATATGCTTACTTCTTGAACCAATCATTTCCAACCATCCCTGAAGTTGAAGGGGAAGTCAAACCCACCCAAACTAAATGAGCTACTAGGGGGTTCAGGCGATTCTTCAAAAGAGGTTCAGATAACTGTTTTTACTTTAAAAAGAGAGTGAATGGATGATGAGGGGAGAATAATAGATGTCCTCCATGCCTTTCTCCAATCTCTTCTTTGCTCATTAATCAACTTCCTATGTGCATTGTTGGTGACTCATGCTGAAGTTGCTGACCTTTCAACAGAGGGACGGAGGGAGGTGGGCTTAATACTCTACAACTCCTACAACTCTAACAGTACGTCTGTGTCTATACATCTTTGTAATTTCCTTGTTTAAACATCTTTATTGGCTCCCCATTGCCCACAGAAGAGTGACTTACAATACCAGTTTTCAATGTTCCACTACTCTGATATTCCATGCTGTTTTCAAAGGTACTAGAATACTGGTACTTCTGTTGGTATGATACTGTTAGTTTGAAGTTAAAAAAAAATCTGAAATCTGAAACATTTATGTTCTGAGACATACCAGAGACCTGTTTCATTAAAATTTGGGAATCACGTGTAGGTGAATGTGTTTAGAAAACTGTCTTATATGCCTTTATAATCCTCAAGAAAAAAGAAAACAAAGCAAAGCTTCTAATACAAGAATAAGTATTATCTATCACAAATAGTTTACAACAAATGGACATGAACAGAACACTATTGGTATTAATAAGGTGTCTGTGTTAGAATCTTCATTTATGGAAGATGAGATGGAAAAATAAAGACAAACCAGAAATACTTTCTTTGAAGCAAAAAAAAAAAAAAAAAAAAAAAAAAAAAAAAAAAAAAGTTTGTTACTGTCTTGGCCCACTTAGGATGCTGTAACAAAACATCTAAGATTAGATAATTTATAAATAATAGAAATTTACTTTTCACAGTTCTGAAGTCCAGGATATCAAAGATCAAGGTGCCAGCAGATTTCTTATCTGGTGAAAGTTTGCTCTATGCTCCACAGATGGCCCTGTTGTTGCATGCTCATATGATGAAAGGGCAGAAGGGCAATAAAGGGCTAAACAGGGAGAACTCACTCCCTCAAGCCTTTTTTTATGGGCACTAATCCTATCCATGAGAGTGGAGCCCTCACGACCTACTCACCTTCTAAAATCCTCACCTCTTAATACTGTTGCATTGTGTTAGAAATGCTTGTTTCCCGATGCCGTAAAGAAATAGCACTTGAACATAAATTTAATTTTCTCAGCAAGGCCATTTTTACTTTCTGCAGAAAGGGTACATTCGCCAGCAGTTTTGCCATGAGAGTACACCGAACAAAGGAGACAAGGTTATTTGTAACCTCACACGTCCACCCTACTGCTGTGTCCAGTTTCCATTGGCTGGAATGGGACCTCACATTCTGTATTTGTCCCAATTGGCTAGCAACTTAGAACTTTCTAAAAGAGGCAAAGGCAGTGGAGAACAAAGGAAGGAGGAAGTAACTTGTGGAATGCTGAGAAAGGTAAAAAACACCTCCAAATAAAGAAGAGGAACAGGCTATGACCTAATGTTTTCTTGGGCCAGTATAAGCGTGCTAGGGCAAATATTTAGGCTAAATTGTAGGAGCTAAGAACACAAAGTACATTGATTTCTTTATTATGGCTTGCAGATATCTAAGAATGTTAGCACAGGTCTTTGAATAAATTTTGCTTCTAAATGAAGTTACTATTTATTCCTAATTAGACAAGGAGGAAAGTGTTTTTAAAGAGAAACCTCTACTTTACTTTTACAATTGGAATTATGTTTCAAACGAATTCTTGAGGGATACAAACATTCAAACCATAGCAGTTAGAAATTTAAAAAAACTGTTCTTACAAAGAAATGAAACTTTGCCCCCCGAAAAATATTCTCCTCAAAGTTATTAACCAAGAGATAGGATTGTTTGTAGATAATGAGTGTCTTAGTCTATTTTGTAATGCTACAGCATAATACCTGAGACTGGGTCATTTATAATGAACAGAAATGTATTGGCTCACAGTTCTGGAGGTTGAGAAGTCCGAGATTGAGGCACTGGCATCTGGTGAAGGCCTTCTTGCTGCATCATCCCATGGCAGAAGGCACAGGGGTGAGAGAGAGCAAAGTGGGGCTGAACTTGTCCTTTTATAAGGAACAGATTCCTGTAATAATGGCATTCATCATTTATGAGACTGGTGCCCTCATGGCCTAATCACCTCTTAGAGTTCCCACCTCTCAACATACTTGCACTGAGGATTCAGTTTCCAATGCATGAACTTTGGGGGACACATTCAAACCACAGCAGTGGATTAGAAAAAAATATTTAAGAGCAGTTTATAACAGTATCTTTATCATTCTCTTAACTGCATAGATTCAGAGAGAGGTTTTTAGCACTGGAAAGGTTTACACAGCTCAGTGATGACATCATTGATGGACTAAGTACACATTAAAAAATTATAATTCTATTTTATTTTTAAGTTCAAACTTTAGTATGTAAACAGTATTTTATTTTTATATTAGACTAAATTATTTTTAATATGTTCAAGTATATTTACATTTTACTTATGGTTATTAATTTTTGTATTTGAAAAGTATTGTGTCTTAATCAGCAAGATGGCAGAAAAGAACTTTCCAGTGCTAGTCTCTCCACAGAAACATCAATTTGAAAAACTATCCATGCATAAAAATACCTTCACAAGAGTAAAGAAAACCAACTGAGAGATTATAGCACCTGAGTGTAGCACAGAAATAAGAAAAGACACATTGAAGAGGATAGGAAGGGCAACTTTACATTACCCACATCACCCTTACCTCCATACCAGGCAGCACAGTCCACAGAGAGATACCTTTCACTTCGGGGAATATGAGGCAACTAAGCATCAGACTTTGCCTCAAACCCCAATACTGGGCCCACTGATAAAACCCAGCACTGGGAAGGCCCCTACAGCCCCAGATTCTAGGCCCATCCTGACACCAGGCCAGATCCTATATTCCCAGGCTCCAGGTCTGCTCCCTAGTCTCAATTTCCAGGCCAACCTAACATTCCTATGCTCCATTCTGACCCCAACACCTAGCTGACCCTCATGCCTCAGGCTTTGAGCTCCCTATAGTGTCAGGCCAGTCCTCACAGATCAAGCTCCAGGCCTACCCTGAAGAGTCCGTCTTCAGGTTTACTCCAGGGTCAGACCAGTCCCAATGGTCCCAGGCTCTGGATGCCTCCCAACCCAGCATCAGGCTGGGCCCCATAGCACCAGGCTTCATGACTATCTCAGAACTAGGCCAACCCCTACGACCTGGATGCCTCCCAACCCAGCATCAGGCTGGGCCCCATAGCACCAGGCTTCATGACTATCTCAGAACTAGGCCAACCCCTACGACCCTAATCATCAGGCCAGCACTCAGCCTTCAGGCTGGCCTGCAGATATAGGTTTCAGGCCTGCCGATGATAAGGCTAGCTCCTGCAGCTGCAAGCTACAGACCCGCCCTAGTTTAAGATCAGTCCAAAGCCATGTCAGCCCACACAGCCTAAAGCTTTAGGCCCACCTCAGTGCCAGGTCAGTACATCTCAGGCACAAGGCTCATACCACAGACAGGTTTCAGGTGGGCCTAGTGCCAGGCTGATCCCTATGGCCTCATACTCCAGGCTGGCACCTACAGTCCCGTGTTCCAGCAGATGTAAGGGCCAGATTTGTCCCAGTAGACCTCAGTGCTAAGCTGACCCTCATGGACCTAGGCTCCAGGGCTACTCCTAAATACCCAGGTTCTAGGCCAGCCCCCATAGACCCAAAACTCCATGAACTCAGGATACAGGTCTACCGCAGTGCCAGGTCAGCCCCCATGGACACAGGCTCTGGGCTCATCCTAGTGGACCCAGGCTCCAGATCCATTCCAGGGCCTAACCAACCCCTACAGACTCAGGTTTAAGACTCACCCTAGGTCAGATCAGCTACTATGGAACCAGGCTTCAAGCCACCCCCCATGGATATAGGCTTTAGGTCTGCCCTTGGACCTAGGCTCCAGGCTCACCTCTGCAGACCCAATCAATACATCTACCTCACGGGATCCAGGATACAAGCTCAACCTTATGGACCCAGGCACCAGGTCTGCCCACTTGCTGACCCAGGCACAAGGCCCACTCGTCCAAGGACTCCAGCAGCAAGTGCGCCAACAGGCCATGCTAGACAGCCTGCCCAGAATCTCTGGACTTGCTGATTGGTGAAGGATTTCCCAAACAAAGCCAGTTTGCAAAGATTGGAATAAGTCTCCACTTCTTAAATGAGCAGACACCAGCAAATGGCCACAAAGATCAAAAATAATCAGGGAAACATGTCATCACCAATGGAAGAAAATAAAACATGAGTAACTGACACTAAAGAAATAGAGATATAAACTGCCTGATAAATAATTCAAAATAATAGCTGTATAGCAAACTTCAATAAAATGCAGAGAAATAATACATTGAAATAAAGAAAACAATAAATGACCAAAACAAGAAATTTAACAGGGATTGAAATTATGAAAAAGTAACCAAATTCTGGAGGTGAAAAATACAATGAATTAAATTCTAAAATGCAATAGAGAGCATTGACAGCAGAATTGATAAACAGAAGAAAGAACCTGCAAACTCAAAGACAATTATTTCAAAATATGCAGCAAGAAGAGAAAAAGGAAAAAGGAATGATGAAAACTTATGGGATTTATGGAACAGTATCAAAAAAGCAAATGTTCAAGTTATAGGAGTTAAAGGAGAAGAAAGAGAGAAATCTGTAAGTTTATTTAAAGAAATAATCACAGAAAAGAAATTAAATCTGAGAAAGAAATATCCAGGTACAGGAAGGTCACAGGACTGTGATTAGACTCAAGCCAAACAAGACTGTAAGACATAATCAAACTGTCAAAAATCAAAAATAAAAAGAAGACACTGAAAACAGCAAGAGGAAAGAAGCAAATCATCTATAAAGGAATTCTTAAAAGGCTATCGTGATTTTTGCACATTAATTTTGTATCCTAAGACTTTGCTGAAGTTGCTTATCAGCTTAAGGAGATTTTGGGCTGAGACAATGGGGTTTTCTAAATATACAATCGTGTCATCTGCAAACAGGGACAATTTGACTTCTTCTTTTCCTAACCGAATACCCTTTATTTCTTTCTCTTGCCTGATTGCCCTAGCCAGAACTTCCAACACTACATTGAATAGGAGTGGTGAGAGAGGGCATCCCTGTCCTGTGCCAGTTTTCAAAGGGAGTGCTTCCAGTTTTTGCCCATTCAGTATGATATTGGCTGTGGGTTTGTCATAAATAGCTCTTATTATTTTGAGATACGTTCCATCAATACCGAATTTATTGAGCATTTTTAGCATGAAGGGCTGTTGAATTTTGTCAAAAGCCTTTTCTGCATCTATTGAGATAATCATGTGTTTTTTGTCTTTGGTTCTGTTTATATGCTGGATTACATTTATTGATTTGCATATGTTGAACCAGCCTTGCATCCCAGGGATGAAGCCCACTTGATCACGGTGGATAAGCTTTTTGATGTGCTGCTGGATTTGGTTTGCCAGTATTTTATTGAGGATGTTTGCATCGATGTTCATCAGGGATATTGGTCTAAAATTCTCTTTTTTTGTTGTGTCTCTGCCAGGCTTTGGTATCAGGATGATGTTGGCCTCATAAAATGAGTTAGGGAGGATTCCCTCTTTTTCTATTGATTGGAATAGTTTCAGAAGAAATGGTACCAGCTCCTCCTTATACCTCTGGTAGAATTCAGCTGTGAATCCATCTGGTACTGGACTTTTTTTGGTTGGTAGGCTATTAATTATTGCCTCTATTTCAGAGCCTGCTATTGGTCTATTCAGGGATTCAGCTTCTTCCTGGTTTAGTCTTGGGAGAGTGTAAGTGTCCAGGAAATTATCTATTTCTTCTAGATTTTCTAGTTTATTTGCGTAGAGGTGTTTATAGTATTCTCTGATGGTAGTTTGTATTTCTGTGGGGTCGGTGGTGATATCTCCTTTATCATTTTTTATTGTATCTGATTCTTCTCTCTTTTCTTCTTTATTAGTCTTGCTAGCCATCTATCAATTTTGTTGATCTTTTCAAAAAACCAACTCCTGATTCATTGATTTTTTGGAGGGATTTTTGTGTCTCTATCTCCTTCAGTTCTGCTCTGATCTTAGTTATTTCTTGCCTTCTGCTAGCTTTTGAATGTGTTTGCTCTTGCTTCTCTAGTTCTTTTAATTGTGATGTTAGAGTGTCAATTTTCGATCTTTCCAGCTTTCTCTTGTGGGCATTTAGTGCTATAAATTTTCATCTACACACTGCTTTAAATGTTTCCCAGAGATTCTGGTATGTTGTATCTTTGTTCTCATTGGTTTCAAAGAACATCTTTATTTCTGCTTTCATTTTGTTATGTACCCATAGTCATTCAGGAGCAGGTTGTTCAGTTTCCATGTAGTTGAGCGGTTTTGAGTGAGTTTCTTAGTCCTGAGTTCTAGTTTGATTGCACTGTGGTCTGAGAGATAGTTTGTTATAATTTCTGTTCTTGTACATTTGCTGAGGAGTGCTTTACTTCCAATTATGTGGTCAATTTTGGAATAAGTGTGATGTGGTGCTGAGACGAATGTATATTCTGTTGATTTGGGGTGGAGAGTTCTGTAGATGTCTATTAGGTCTGCTTGTCGCAGAGATGAGTTCAATTCCTGGATATCTTTGTTAACTTTCTGTCTTGTTGATCTGTCTAATGTTGACAGTGGAGTGTTGAAGTCTCCCATTATTATTGTATGGGAGTCTAAGTCTCTTTGTAAGCAAAAATCACAAGCATTCTTATACACCAGTAACAGACAAACAGAGAGCCACATCATGAATGAACTTCCACTCACAATGTTTCAAAGAGAATAAAATACCTAGGAATCCAACTTACAAGGGATGTAAAGAACCTCTTCAAGGAGAACTACAAACTACTGCTCAGTGAAATAAAAGAGGACACAAACAAATGGAAGAACATACCATGCTCATGGATAGGAAGAATCAATACTGTGAAAATGACCATACTGCCCAAGGTAATTTATAGATTCAATGCCATCCCCATCAAGCTACCAAAGAGTTTCTTCACAGAATTGGAAAAAACTGCTTTAAAGTTCTTATGGAGCCAAAAAAGAGCCTGCATTGCCAAGACAATCCTAAGTCAAAAGAACAAAGCTGGAGGCATCATGCTGCCTGACTTCAAACTATACTACAAGGCTACAGTAACCAAAACAGCATGGTACTGGTACCAAAACAGAGATATAGACCAATGGAACAGAATGGAGTCCTCAGAAATAATACCACACATCTACAGCCATCTGATCTTTGACAAACCTGACAAAACAAGAAATGGGGAAAAGATTCCCTATTTAATAAATGGTGCTGGGGAAATTGGCTAGCCATAAGTAGAAAGCTGCAACTGGATCCTTTCCTTACTCCTTATATGAAAATTTATTCAAGATGGATTAGAGACTTAAATGTTAAACCTACTACCATAAAAACCCTGGAAGAAAACCTAGGTAATACCATTCAGGACATAGGCATGGGCAAGGACTTCATGTCTAAAACACCAAAAGCAATGGCAACAAAAGCAAAAATTGACAAATGGGATCTGATTAAACTAAAGAGCTTCTGTACAGCAAAAGAAACTACCATCAGAGTGAACAGGCAACCTACAGAATGGGAGAAAAGTTTTGCAAACTACTCATCTGACAAAGGGCTAATATCCAGAATCTACAAAGAACTCAAACAAATTTACAAGAAAAAAACAACCCCATCAAAAAGTGGGCAAAGGATATGAACAGACATTTCTCAAAAGAAGACATTCATGCAGCCAACAGACACATGAAAAAATGCTCATCATCACTGCTCATCAGAGAAAGGCAAATCAAAACCACAATGAGATACCATCTCACACCAGTTAGAACGGCAATCATTGAAAAGTCAGGAAACAACAGGTGCTGGAGAGGATGTGGAGAAACAGAAACACTTTTACACTGTTGATGGGATTGTAAACTAGTTCAACCATTATGGAAAACAGTAAGGCGATTCCTCAAGGATCTAGAACTAGAAGTACCATACAACCCAGCCATCCCATTACTGGGTATATACCCAAAGGATTATAAATCATGCTGCTATAAAGACACATGCACACGTATGTTCATTGCAGCACTATTCACAATAGCAAAAACTTGGAATCAACCCAAATGTCCATCAGTGACAGACTGGATTAAGAAAATGTGGCACATATATACCATGGAATACTATGCAGCCATAAAAACATGAGTTGGTGTCCTTTGTAGGGACATGGATGCAGCTGGAAACCATCATTCTCAGCAAACTATCGCAAGAACAGAAAACACAAACACTACAAGTTCTCACTCATAGGTGGGAACTGAACAATGAGATCACTTGGACTCGGGAAGGGGAACATCGCACACTGGGGCCTATTATGGGGAGGGGGGCGGGGGGAAGGAGGAGGGATTGCATTGGAAGTTATACCTGATGTAAATGATGAGTTGATGGGTACTGAGGAGTTGATGGGTACAGCACACCAACATGACACATGTATACATATGTAACAAACCTGCGTGTTATGCACATGTACCCTAGAACTTAAAGTATAATAATAAGAAAATTAATAAAAATAAAATAAATAATTAAAGGCTATCAGTGGATTCCTCAGCAGAAACCCTGCAGGCCAAGAAATATTGGAATAATATATTAAAAATGCTGAAGGGAAAAAAAAAAAAACACTATCAACCAAAAATACTATACCCAGCAAAGCTGTCCTTCAGAAATAAAAGAATGATGAAAACTTTTCCAGATGAACAAAAGCTGAGTGAGTTCATTCCACATGATCTGTCTTACAAGAAATGCTAAAGGGAATTCTTCATGCAGAGCAAAAAGGATGCTAATTATTAATGGTAGCGCAACATATGAAAGAATAAAGCTCATTGGTAAAATAAGTACACAGCCAAATTCAGAATACTATAAAACTGTAATGGTGGTATGTAAATCACTTATATCTTTAGTGTGAAGGTTAAAATACAAGTATTAAAAATAATAATAGCGGCCGGGCGCGGTGGCTCAAGCCTGTAATCCCAGCACTTTGGGAGGCCGAGACGGGCGGATCACGAGGTCAGGAGATCGAGACCACCCTGGCTAACACGGTGAAACCCCGTCTCTACTAAAAAAATACAAAAAATTAGCTGGGCGAGATGGCGGGCGCCTGTAGTCCCAGCTACTCGGGAGGCTGAGGCGAGAGAATGGCGTAAACCGGGAGGCGGAGCTTGCAGTGAGCTGAGATCCGGCCACTGCACTCCAGCCTGGGCGACAGAGCGAGACTCCGTCTCAAAAAAAAAAAATAATAATAATAATAATAATAGCAACAATAATTTTTGAGGGATATATAGTATAAAATATGTGAATTGTGACCTCAAAAACAGAATGTGTGAGTGGGTAAAGTAAAAGTGTAGTTATTTTATGTAGTTAACGTTAACTTCTTATTTGCTTAAAATTGCCTTTTACAACTATAAGATGTTTTATGTAAGCCTCATCGTAGCCACAAAGCAAAACATTATAGTAAATACATAAAAGATAAAAAGGAATCAAAGCATACCATTGGAGAAAATCATCTAATCACAAAAGAAGACATCAAGAGAGAAAAAAGAAACAAAGGATCTACAAAACAACCAGAAAACAACTAACAAAATGGAAGTAAGTTTTTACCTATCATTAATTACCTTAAATGTAAATGGAGTAAATTATTCAATCAAAAGACATAGAGTGGCTGAATGGATAAGAAAAGAAGACCAATATACACAGCCTACAAAAAACTCACTTCACCTGTAAGGACACACATGAATTGAAAGTAAAAGGATGGAAAAAATATTCCATGCAAATGGAAAAAAAAAGAGAGTGAAGGTAGCTATACTTACAGCAGATAAAATAGACTTTAAGTCAAAAGCTGTAAAAGGAGACAATGGAAGTCAATATACAATAATAAAGGGGTCATCAAAGATATAACAATTGTAAATATGTATGTTCCAACATTGGAGCACCTAAATATATAAGGCAAATATATTAATAAATCTGAAGAGAGAGATGGATTGCAATACAGTAATAGCAGGGGACTTAAATACCCTACTTTTAACAATGGATAGATCATCCAGACAGAAAATCAATAAAGAAACATTGAACTTGAACTACACTTTAGACCAAATGGACCTAATAGACATTTATAGAATATTCCATACAATAGCAGCAGAACACACATTCTTCTCAAGTGCATTGCAATATTCTCCAGGATAGATCATATGTTTGGCTCTAAAACATATCTTAGCAAATTTAAGAGGATAGAAGCATATCAAGTAGCTTTTCCAATGACAATGGTATGAAACTAGAAATCAATAAGAGAATAAATTTCAGAAAATTCACAAATATGTGGAAATTAAGCAACATGCTTCTAAACAACCAGTGGGTCAAAGAACAAATTAAAATAGAAATTGAAAAATATCTTGAGACAAATGAAAATGGACATGCAATATACCAAAATTATAGATGGCAATAAATGCCTACATCAAAAAAGAAGAAATACATAACCTAATGTTACACCGCAAGGAACTACAAAAAAAAAAAAAAAAAAGAAAAACCAGTCCCCAAAAGGAAGTGATCAGATCAGAAATAAATGAAATAGAGACTAGAAAACAATAGAAAAGATACACTAAGAGCTGTTTTTTTGCAAAGAGAAAAGAAACTAACAAACCATTAGCTAGACTAGCTAAGATAAAAAGACTCAAATAAATAGAATTAGGAATAAAAGAGGAGACATTATAATTGATATTATACCATAGAAATACACAGTATCGTAAGAGACTGCTATGTGCAATTATATGCCTGAAAATTGTATAACCTATAAAAATTGATAATTATTAGACATATATAACCTATTAAGACTAAGTCTTGAGGAAATAGAAAATCTGAACAGAATAATGAGTAAGGAGATTGAATCAGTAACAAAAAGTCTTCCATCAAAGAAAAGCCCGAAACCTGATGGCTTCATTGCTGAATTTTACTTAACATTTAAAGAACTAATAACAGTTCTCAAACTCTTCCAAAAAATTAAATAGGAGGGTGCTATGGTCTGGATGTTGGCTTCCCTGCAAAATTCATACATTTAAATATAATCCCCAATGTGATAGTATTAAGAGGTAGGGCCTTTGGGGACGTGGTTAAGTCATGAGGGCTCTCCCTTTGTGAATGGAAGTAGTGCCCTTGTAAAAGAGATGGAGGGATCATGTTTGCCCCTTCTGCCATGTGAAAATGCAACAAAAGGCACCATCTTTAAAGCAGAGCAAGTTCTTTTTTTTTTTTTTTTTTTTTTTGAGGCGGAGTCTCGCTCTGTCGCCCAGGCTGGAGTGCAGTGGCCGGATCTCAGCTCACTGCAAGCTCCGCCTCCCGGGTTTACGCCATTCTCCTGCCTCAGCCTCCCGAATAGCTGGGACTACAGGCGCCCGCCACCTCGCCCGGCTAGTTTTGTATTTTAGTAGAGACGGGGTTTCACTGTATTAGCCAGGAGGGTCTCGATCTCCTGACTCATGATCCGCCCGTCTCGGCCTCCCAAAGTGCTGGGATTACAGGCTTGAGCCACCGCGCCCGGCCGCAGAGCAAGTTCTTACCAGACATCAAATGTACTGGCATCTTGATTTGGACTTCCTAGCATCCAGAACTATAAGCAATACATTTCTATTGTTTATTAATCACCCAGTCTAAGGTATTTTGCTATAGGAGCCTGAACAGACTATGACAGAGGGACAACTTCTAGAGTCATTTTACAAGGCCAGCAATACCTTGATACCAAAGTCAGACAAAGGCACCATGAGAAAAAAAGTTACAAGCCAATATCCCTGCTGAGCATAGATATAAATGTTCTCAACAAAATACTGGCAAATGGAATTCAGCAGCACATTAAAAGGATCATTAATCACTTGGGAGGACAAAGTGGGTGGATCACCTGAGGTCAGGAGTTTGAGACCAGACTGGCCAACATGTTAAAACCCCATCTCTACTAAAAATACAAAATAGTAGCTGAGCGTGGTGGCCCACTCCTGTACTCCCAGCTACTTGGGAGGTGGAGGCAGAAGAATCACTTGAACCTGGGAGGCCAGGCACGGTGGCTCATGCCTGTAATCCCAGCACTTTGGGAGGCTGAGATGGGTGGATCATGAGGTCAGGAGATCAAGACCATCCTGGCTAACATGGTGAAACCCTGTCTCTACTAAAAATACAAAAAATTAGCCGGGCGTGTTGGTGGGTGCCTGTAGTCGCAGCTACTCAGGAGACTGAGGCAGAAGAATGGCGTGAACCCAGAAGGCAGAGCTTGCATGAGCTGAGATTGCACCACTGCACTCCAGCCTGGGCAACAGAGTGAGACTCCATCTAAGAAAGAAAGAAAGAAAGAGAGAGAGAGAGAGAGAAAGAAAGAAAGAAAGAACCTGGGAGAGGGAGGTTGCAGTGAGCCAAGATTGCGCCACTGTACTCCAGCCTAGGTGACAGAGCAAGACTCCATCTCAAATAAATAAATAAATAAATAAATAAATAAATAAATAAATCATTTACCATGACCAAGTGGGATTTATCCCTGGGATGCAGGAAGGGTTCAACATATACGAATCAATAACAGATGAAGGACAAAAACCATAATGATCATCTCAATAGATGCAGAAAAGGCATTTGACAAAATTCAGTATCCCTTTATAATAAAAATCATTCAACAAATTAGAAATAGAAGGAATGTACCACAATACAATAAAGATCATATACAATAAGCCCGTAGATAACATATTCAATGGTGAGAAGTTGAAAGCTTTTTCTCTAAGACCAGGACTAAGACAGGGATGCCCACTCTCACCACTTTTATTCAATATGGTACTAGAAGTCCTAGCCAGAGCAATTAGGCAAGAAAAAGAATAAAATGTATCCAAATTGGGAAAAAATAAGTTAAATTTTCTCTGTTTACAGGTGATATGATCTTATATAAAGAAAACATTAAAGACTACTAAAAACTGTTAGAACTAGGAAACAAATTTAGTAAAGTTGTAGGATGCAAAATCAACATACAATCAGCAGGTTTCTACACACTAATAACAAACTATTCAAAAAAAAGAAATCCAGAAAACGATCCCATTTACAATAGCTAGAAAAAATAAGATACTTTGGAATAAGTTTAACTAAGGAGGTGAAATACCTGTACACTGAAAATTATAAAACATTGATGAAAGAAACAGAAGAAAACACAAATAAATGAAAAGATATCCTGTGTTCATAGATTGGAAGAATTAATATTATTAATTCTGTACTGCCTGCTAGAGTTTGAATGTTTGTCTCCTCCAAATCTTATGTTGACATTTGATCCCCAAAGATGGAGGTGGGGCTTAATGGGAGGTGTTTGGGTCATGAGGGTAGATTCCTCAGGAATAGATTAATGCCCTCCCTATAGGGATATAAGATCATGTTATAGGCAGACAGTGAGTGCATTCTCACTCTGTTAGTTCCCATGAGAGCTAATTGTGAAAAAGAGGCTGTCGCCTCCTGCCTCTCTTTCTTGCTTCCTCTCTTGCCATGTGATCTCTGCACACACTGGCTCCTCTTCACCTTCAACCATGAATGAAAGCATCCTGATGCCCTCTTCAGAAGCAGATGTTATCACTATGCTTCTTGTACAACCTGCAGAACTATAAGCCAAATAAACCTCTTTTCTTCATAAATTACCAGCCTCAGGTATTCCTTTATAGCAACACAAATGGACTAAGACACCACCAAGGCAATCCACAGATTCAATGCAATCTCTATCAAAATTTTAATGACATTTTTCACAGAAATAGGAAAAAAACCTAAAATGTATATGGGAACATAAAAGACCCCAAGACCCCAAATAGCCAAACCAATTGTGAGCAAAAAGAACAAATCCAGAGCCATCACACTACTTGCCTTGAAAATTTACTACCAAACTAGAAGAATCAAAATTTACACAAAACTAGAAGAATCAAAAGTGTATTGTACTGGTATAAAAACAGACACATAGACCAATGAAACGGAAGAGAGAGGTCAAAAATAAATCCATGCATTTATAGTCAATTGATTTTTGACAAAGTTGCCAAGAACACGAAATGGAGAAAGAATACCTCCTTCAATAAATGGTGCTAGGGAAACTGGATATCCACATGCAGAAGAATAAAATTAGATCCTCCTCTCACACCATATATTTATACAAAATTAACTCAAAATGAATTAAAATCTTAAATGTAAAACTTGAAACTGTAAAATCAGTAGACAAAAATCTCTATGACATTGGTTTGGGCAAAGATTATTTTGATATGACCCCAAAAGCAAAAGCAACAAAAGTGAAAGTAGACAGATGGAATTACATCAAACTAAAAAACTTCTACATAGCAAAGGAAACAATCAACAGAGTGAAGAGACAACATGTAGAATGACAGGATATATTTGCAAGCCATACATCAAATAAGAGGTTAATATACAAAATATATAAGGAACTCAAACAATTCAATAGTAGGAAAACAAATAACCCAAATAAAAAATGGGCAAGGGACCTGAATAGACATTTTTCAAAAGAAGACATATAGATATCCACTAGTATATGAAAAAATGCTCAATAACACTAATCAGGCGGGGCACGGTGGCTCACGCCTATAATCCCAGGACTTTGGGAGTCTGAGGTGGGTGGATCACAAGGTCCGGAGCTCGAGACCAGCCTGGCCAATATGGTGAAACCCCATCTCTACTAAAAATACAAAAATTAGCTGGGCATGGTGGCGGGCGCCTGTAGTCCCAGCTACTGGGGAGACTGAAGCAGAAGAATCGCTTGAGCCCGGGAGTCAGAGGTTGCAGTGAGCCAAGATCACACCACTGCACTCCAGCCTGGGTGACAGACCGAGACTCCATCTCAAAAAAACAAAACAAAACAAAACAAAACAAAAACAAAAACAAAAAACCACTAATCACCAGGGAAACACAAATCAAAACCACAATGAGATATATCACACTTGTTAGAATGATTACTATCAAAAAAGATGAAAGATAAGTGTTGAGGATGTGAAGAAAAGAAAACCCTTGTACACTTGGTGGATGTGTAAATTGGTACAGCCATTACAGAAAGCAGTATGAGGTTTCCTCAAAAAATAAAAATTGGACTACAGTACCATATGATCCCACAATCCCACTCCTGGGTCTATATCCAAAAGAAATAAAATCTGTATGTTGAAGAGGCACCTACAATGCCATGTTCACTGTGGCATTATTCACAATGTTCAAGATACGGAACCAACTTAAGTGTCCATCAGTGGATGACTGGATAAAGAAAATGTGTTATACATACATAATGGAATACTATTCAGCCTAGAAAATAAAAACAACCCTCTCATTTATGACAACATGGATGAACTTGGAGGACATTATGTTAAGTGAAATAAGTCAGGCACAGAATGACAAATACCACATAATCTCATATGTGGAGTGTTTAAAAACTCAAACTTAGCCAGTGGCTAAGTGGCACATGCCTGTAGTCCAGCTAATCCAGAGGCTGAGGCAGGATGATTGCTTAAGTCTAGGAGTTCTGGGCTGTAGTGTGCTATGCCAATAGGGTGTCTACACTAAGTTTAGCATCAGTAGGTGACGTTTTTGAAAGCAGGGGACCACTAGGTTGTCTAAGGAGGGACGAACCAGCCCAGGTCAGAAATGGAGCAGGTCAAATATCCCGTGCTTATCAGTGGTAGGATGGTGCCTGTGAATAGCCACTGTGCTCCAGCCTGGGCAACATAGTGAGGCCCCATCTCTTAAAAAAAAAAAACTCTCAAACTTATAGAAATAAGGAGTAAAGTGATACTTACCAGAGGCTGAGGGATGGGAGGATTGGGGAGATATTAGTCAAAGGACACAAAATTTCAGGTAGACAGGAGGAATAAGTTCAGAAGATATATTGTTTACCTTGTTGGCTATAGTTAACGATGATATATTATATAATTGAAAATTGTTGAGAATAGATTTTAAATATTCTCACCACAAGAAATAAGTATCTTAGATGATAGATATTTAGGTGATGGTTATTTAGGTTGATTCAGCCATTTCACAATGTATACACATATTAAAACACCATGTTGTCATTGTGGAAAACAGTATGGTGATTCCTCAAGGATCTAGAACTAGAAATACCATATGACCCAGCCATCCCATTACTGGGTATATACCCAAAGGATTATAAATTATGCTGCTATAAAGACACATGCACACGTATGTTTATTGCGGCACTATTCACAATAGCAAAGACTTGGAATCAACCCAAATGTCCATCAGTGACAGACTGGATTAAGAAAATGTGGCACATATACACCATGGAATACTATGCAGCCATAAAAAGGGATGAGTTTGCGTCCTTTGTAGGGACATGGATGCAGCTGGAAACCATCATTCTCAGCAAACTATCGCAAGAACAGAAAACCAAACACCGCATGTTCTCACTCATAGGTGAGAACTGAACAATGAGATCACTTGGACTCGGGAAGGGGAACATCACACACCGGGGCCTATTGTGGGGAGCGGGGCATTGGGAGTTATACCTGATGTAAATGACGAGTTGATGGGTGCTGACGAGTTGATGGGTGCAGTACACCAACATGGCACAAGTATACATATGTAACAAACCTGCACGTTGTGCACATGTACTCTAGAACTTAAAGTATAATAATAATAATAAAAAAAGAAAAAAAACTATTGGACATGGCAAACAACAACAACAACAACAAAACACATCATGTTGTATACCACAAACACATACAATTTTTAACAGTCAAAGAAATAAATAATTACGAGTATTAAATACTTAGTTTTACTGATCTCAAGTACTGAAAATATATCAATACAAAATATACGGAAATACCAAAATATACTGAAATTGTACACCCATATTTAAATGACACTTCAGTTTGGTACTGGAGGTCCTTTCAATCAGCCTTCCATCTACATCCGCTATTTCCATCCCAGAGGTAGATGTTTTTATCTTGTGTCCTTTTCCAAATAGACCTTGGATCTGGCTACCTCGATTCCTTTGATCAAGACCCCTTTTCCTATTTCTATCTGTAATGTTTATATGAAACAAGCACAACTGGTAGAATGGAATCTTAAAGCAAATTCGTTTTTGACTATCTTTTTAAATCCTCACTGAGGAGCTGTTCTCCTTGACCCTAGAAAAAACAGAGGTTGCCCCTCAGAGATATTAAAGGCACTCAGCCATTTTTAAAGTCACAAAACATACTGGAAATCAGGAATTAAAATGGCAGTCATAGGTAAGAATGATCATTTTAATCTTGAAATTTCTCCTCCTCTCCTCCAGTTTGTACTGGCCACAGGCTAGAAGTCTGAAATTTGAAAGTGGGGTAGGGGATAATCTCATTATTCTTCTCCTTTTACCATCTTTCTAAAACTGATTCTGATCACTCTAGGATCTGGAGCTTAGGAAGGAAGATCAATGAAGGAATACTAACAAAGTTCTTAGTTGACCGGTACTGCGCAGGTGATCAAGTTGATGCTCTCTGGCCTTTGCAGATGTTTAAAGCTGATTGCTCTTTTAAGGGATTTTCATGGGTTGCTCTAAGACTCTTCCTTTTCCCCACCTTTCTGCAGCCTTAGGTATTCAGCAGCAGTTCATCTCCAGCTTTCCTTTATTAAGGCTCCTCGCTCCTGCAGGAGGTCATTATAAACAGGGGCTAAGCAACACCACACAACTCCCTTTCCCTCTTGGGCCACATCTGGTCCATAGGAAACATGGTTGTCCAGGAAAACTCTGGGAGTGCAGCCCCTTCCCCACAACTCAGCACTCTGGATTTAGATTTCTCAAGGATGAACCAGTCAGAAGTCCCCTGTGTCCCTCAAACTTTAGAAGTCACATATTAAGCTCCACAGATGGCACCGTAAAAGTTCTGTCCTTTGGTTTGATTTAAGGAGCAGATATCCCTTCTTCCCACCCCCACCCTCTTTCTCCCCCTTTCCCTATCCTCTCCTCTTCTCTTTCTCTTCTCCTCTTTTCCCCCCATAATGAGAAGGATAGAATTCTTGGAACCCAATACTTCTCTCCAAAGAAATCCTTTTCAAAAACCTTGCTGATCTCCAATTCAGCATCCCTTTATGCCATCAGTGTGGGTAACTATTTAAGAATTACCAACCCAGGGCCAAGCACGGTGGCTCATGCCTGTAATCCCAGCACTTTGGGAGGCAAAGGCGGGCAGATCATGAGGTCAAGCGATCGAGACTATGCTGGCCAACGTGGTGAAACCCTGTCTGTACTAAAAATACAAAAATTAGCCGGGTGTGGTGGCATGCACCTGTGGTCTCAGCTACTTGGGAGGCTGAGGCAGGAGAATCGCTTGAACCCAGGAGGTGGAGGTTGTATTGAGCTGAGATCACGCCACTACTCCAGTATAGTGACAGAGAGAGACTCCATCTCAAAGAAAAAATTAATATAAAAAGAGTTACCAACCCCTCCACCCCTTTTTACCACCTACTTTGAAAGTGTTTGCATTTTGGTCCAACACATAGCTCTGTAATGTGCCTTAGCTGAAGCTTTCATTTTAATATCTTGTAATATCCCTAAAGCTCACTTTCATACAGCTATCTTTTAAAAAAATCTTCTCCATCATGCTCAGGTAGTAATTTTTACTTCTTTGAACCATTAGGTGTGGATCATTATGCCGTTCACATAGCACTTATTTTCTTCCTTGTTTTGTAGTTATTTAAGTCTACTTATTTTTATAACAAATGTATAAGTTCCTCAAAGGTAGAGACTATGCCTCTTTCATTTTTATGTCACAAAAGACGTACACACAGTTTGTATGTACTATTTATTATATTTATAAATGGATTGTTCAATATTACTGATTGTAAAAGTCTTGGAAAATAATCTCTTCAATTCAACGTGTATTTATTGAATATGTGCTGAATTTCAAGCACTGTGTCCAGTTGAGGATACAGACACAGACAAGACATAATCCTGCTTCTGAAGAGCTTACTATTATCAGAGGAGGCTGGCATATATGAAAAATTGCATGTGTCCACAATAAAAGTGTGATCTAAAGGTTGTGCACAGGAGGGAACAGTTAGTTCTAACCATGAGGCTCGGGGACGTCTTCATGAAGTTGGATATGTCTGAATTGTTTTGTATTTTAAATGAGCTAAAATTTGTGTACCATAAAATTCACCCTTTTGAAGATTACAATTCACTGATTTTTAGTATGTTCACAAAATCAAGCAATCATTACCACGATCTAATTCCAGAACACATTTATTACCCCAAGCCCATTTGCAGTCACTCTTCATTCTTCCCTTCCCTGAACCCCTAGCAACCAGTAACCTACTTTCTGTCAGTATGGATTCCCTAATTCTAGGCATTTCATATAAATGGAATCATCCAATATGTGGCATTTCGTGTCTGACTTCTTGCACTTAGCATAATGTGTAATGTTTTCAAGCTTTGCGTTGTAGCATGAATTGGTACTTCATTTTTATGACTGAATAATATTCCACATTATAATATACATTTTATTTATCCATTTATCTGTTGATAGGCATTGTGAATAATGTGCTATGTGAATAATGCTATTCACATAGCACATTATTCTATGCTATTCACATAGCATAGCATTATATAATGCTATGTGAATAAAGGCTATTGTGAATAATGCTGCTATGAACATCCATGTACAAGTCTTTTATGAGCAAGTTTTCAGTTCTATTGGGTATTTACCTAGGAGTAGAATTGGCAGGTCATATGGTACTGAATTGATTTTTGAGGGATCCATAGTTTGCTAGTAACTAGACTAATAAGAGAAAATGGCAGCCTAGATCATTATTACATCAAGACACTCAGACTCTCAGTCCAAGTATTTCTAAGTTCAGGAGCCCTCTCTACCTTTCTGTCAGATAATGTTATTTTAGTTCCTTGTGGTTTTAAATCCATGAAATCACTCTACCTCTTGGGTAGGAAATATGGCTTTTTCCTTAATGACATGCTCTTTCTGCAGCTATGGCTCATTTAAGGTGAGATGTGGTGATTTTAAGGATCCAGTCCACTGCTACTTATCTAACCCCACAGTCACTGCTTCATCGAGAAGCCCAGAGCTTTTGGCAGGATAAACCAATGGGACATTTGCCTAGGAAAGAGTAGTTCTCCCTGAGTCCTAGAAACAGCTGTTATAACTATGTGCCCAAGATCCCTTAAATTACCTGGAAATCAATCCATGTCCCTCCTCCAGCTGCAGAGCTTAGTTTATTAAACTTTTTCAAATAATTACAAGCATCATACTTTGATGTGATGATTTTTTAACTAACATTATATTGTTTGCCATAGGGGAAGATTTTTTTTTCCCAAAGGAGGAAGTGGGTAGAATTGGTGGAAAAAACAAACTAAAATAAACTAATGCCTAATTTCTCAAGCCCCTTCCAGAGGCTAATTTATATAGGAGTGCTAAATGGGCCCACTCTCCTGCAATTCCAAAACAGGACAGGCTCTATCTACTCATAGGTGTTCTTTTCCTAGGCAATGTTGGTGTATGTGCATATTCCTTTTTGAGATCCAGCTCATTTTCGAGGCCACCTTCCCTGAGAAATGCCTTCCCTGGTTCCACGGGCAGAGTGACAGACTTCCATTTACTACACTCCAATCCTTAAGTGCTGTCTTGGTTTCTTATAGGTTGGTATTATAGAATGCCACATACTGGTTAATATATAAAGACGAGGAATTTATTTCTCACAACTGTGTAGGCTGGGAAGTCCAGTATCAAGACAGTGGCATCTGGGAAGAGCCTTTGTGCTGCATCGTCCCCTGGTAGAAGACTGAAGGGCAAGAAAGCACGCAAGAGAGAGCAGGAGGGGAAGGTTCCTTTATATGAGGAACCTACTCCTAATGGCATTAATCTGTCAGAGCAAAGCACTCATGAGTTAATCACCTCTTAAAGATCTCACCTCTCAACATAGGTCAACTGGGGATTAAGTTTGCAACACGTTAAGTTTGCAACACGTGAACATTCAAACCAGGGCAGGTGATCATCTCTAAAAAACCTTATGTGTTTGATTGCATTTGTCTGTTTGTGTTCACCGTTCTTTTCATCAGTGCTTTGCTCGTAGTAAGCACTAAATAAGTGTTCAGTTTAATTATTCTGAAGTGATGACCCTATACTAGTAGAGTGTTAGTCTGCCAGCACAGCATGCCAGTTCCAGCTTCATGAAAGAGGGAACTCACTACCCAGGGAAGCACAATGCTTTGCTAGGTTTATACTCATACTCTGAGTTTGCACAATGTGGGTCAGACACAGAATTCCCAATTTTGTGTTCTCATGACTCTATCCATCTAACAAAATTTGTTGGGCACTTACCATGTTCTGGGTGGGATTCAGAGGTGAATAGGACAAAGTACAATGTGCCAGGCTGCTGTATAATTATTACATTTACTTCCTCCAGTAACAAAGAAAAGTATGTTAGTCAGGATTTTTCTGGTTGCAAGAGATAAAAAGACAACTTAATGACATAAAACAAAAGAAAATCAAATGTATTGGCTCATGTATCCAAAATATACAGATGTAGACTTCAGGTGCTGCTGGATCCCAGAACTGGATGATCCTATCTTGATGCTATCTCTCTCTCCATCTCTTGGCTCTATTTTTCCTGTGTCTTCTTTATTCTCTGGTAGGCTTTCCCTTCATAGTCATTAGTGGCTGCCAGGACCTCCACAATTACCTTCTATCTTGTTGGCAGCCCTTGTCAAAAGAGAAAGATTCTTTCTAGCTGCTCCAGCAAAAGTTTTGGGATTACCTCTGTTGAACTTCCTCAGATCTCAAGCCCATTCCTGAACCTTTGGGCTGTGCCCAAAGGGAGAAAATATACTAATTGACTAGACCTGGATCATATGCCCTCTTTATTTTTTTAAATTTATTTATAGATTTTTTGAGACGGACTCTCGCTCTGTCACCAGGCTGAAGTGCAGTGGCGTGATCTCAGCTCACTGCAACCTCTGCCTCCCAGGTTCAAGTGATTCTCCTGCCACAGCCTCCTGAGTAGCTGGGATTATAGGTGCGCACCACCACGCCTGGCTAATTTTTGTATTTTTAGTAGAGACAGGGTTTCACCATGTTGGTCAGGCTGGTCTCGAACTTCTGACCTCATGATCCACCTGCCTTGGCCTCCCAAAGTGCTGGGATTACAGGCGTGAGCCACCACACACAGTCGCCCTCTTTAATTTCTAGAGAGTGGACTCAGCCAATTAAACCTTATGGGCTAAGGGTGAAGAAAGAGTAGTTCTCTAGGATAATTTGGCATCCTATTATGTGAAAGGAAAATGGATACTGGATAGACAGAGACCATTACAGTAGTTATAATAAACTCCACTTTAGAGATAAGGAAATTATGGCTTGGGAAGTTGGCATATGTTACTCAAATTCTCATTGCTAATATGTATTAGAGAGAGGACTAGGACTCATGAGTGTCTGATTTCAAATTCTGGGTACTATGCCATGTAGCCCATGCTTTCAAAGAGCTTATACCCCAATGGCCTTGCAGCCTTGCCAGTCAGTGGGAATCACTTTTTTTTTTTTAAGAAATTGTAAAATATACATAACATGAAATTTACTATTTTAACCACTTTTGAGAGTAAGGTTTAGTGACGTTAAATACTTCCACCATATTTTGCAACTAGCACTACCATCCATCTCCAGAAATTTCCATCATATCAAACAAGAACCACTGACTCCTTCCTCCCCCAGACCCTGGCAACCACCTTTCTGTGTTCTGTCTTTATGAGTTTGACTACTCTAGGTATCTCATATAAGTGCAATCATACAATATTTGTCCTTTTGTGTTTGGATTACTTCATGTAGCAGAATGTCTTCAGGTTTCATCCATGCTGTAGCATGTATCAGAATTTATTTCCCTTTTAAGGCAGAACAGTATTCTACTGTGTGTACATATCACATTTTGTTGATGGACATTTGGGTTTTTTTCCTATCTTTTGGTTATTGTAAGTAATGTTGCTATGAACATGAGTGTACAAATGTCTGTTTGAGTTCTTGCTTTCCATTCTTTTGGGTACATACCCAGAAGTGGGATTGCTGGATCATGTGGTAATTCTATGTTTAACTCTTTAAGGAGCAACCATAATGTTTTCCCTAGTGGCTACACCATTTCACATTCCCACCAGCAATACACAAGGGTTCCAATTATTCCACAGCCTTGACAACACTTGTTATTTTCTGTTTTTGTTTTTCTTAAATAACAGCGATCCTAATGGGTATGATGTGGTATCTCATTGGCTTTGATTTGCAATTTTCCTAATGATTAGTGATGCTGAGAATCTTTTCATGTGATTTTTGGCCATTTGTATATCTTTTTTGGAGAAATGTCTGTTTAAGTCCCTTGCCCAGTGTTGAATTGGATTGTCTGTTTTGTTTTTGAGTTGCAGGAGCTCTTTATACAGTCCAGGTATCAATCTCTTATCAAGTATTTAATATATGATTTGCAAATATTTCTGCCATTCTGTGAGTTGCCTTTTCACTCTGTTGAAGTAGTGTCCTTTGAGACACAAGTTTTTAATTTTGAAGTCCAACTTTTTTTCTTCCGTTGCCCGTGCTTTTGGTGTTATATCCAGGAATTACTTTTGAAAAGCAAAAAGGAAATGTTTAAAAGGATAGCACATTGTCATTAGTCATAGAACATGTATGCATAAATGTATTGGTCATTTTCCAATTTCAGCCAGTTGAAGTTTGGTTTAGAAAAGAGAGTGAGCTACCTGAAGGAGCGTTTGGGGTAGGATGCTACAATGAGCAAAGAGACTTTTACCAATATTAGAGCTATAACTGTCTGACAGGGAAAAGGAGAAGAGTTGTAGGAGCAGGAGAGTGATGTGTTGAGAAGAAGCAGCACAAATGTTACCTATTTCACAATTTTAACTACTCTGATGAAACGGTCTTACTGAAGTGTGGTGAAAGCAAATGTCATTAAAAATCTGTACAGTACTTTAAAAAAAAAATCCTTCAGACTCCTTGGTTCAGTACTTCACAGTGCCAAGGGAAGCATGCCATACGTGAAAGCATTATAAAAGTGCTACATAAGATTGTATTATTATTGCTAATGTGTTTGTTCAACAAATAAGCATATGGAATTGGAGCACAAGAATACGGACCTAGGAGGGAGGTAACAGACATGGAAAGGCCCCACTCAGATCTCCTTCTCCTTTCCAGGAAAGACTTACAGCCGTGGGGAGTATAATGTGCAGATATCCTCTAGCTGTAGCTTTCTCAGATTTGGTCTCATCACAGAAAGCACCTCACCTCAGGTCATGACCTATGGGTGCATTTGGTGTCTAAGTGAGGTGAGAATATAAAAACCAGGCCATTTTGACCCAATGTAGAACACCCTTGTTGGTAGTGTTTGTTCTAAAGCTCTCTTGAGTCTGTACTGCAGTTTAACTTCTTCCACTGCTTAATCCACTCTCTGCGTCTTCCTTTCACAGGTGTTGATCCTGAATAAACATCTTACAGCCAAACTTCAACTCAATATCTGCCTCCAAAGAACCCAACCTGTGACAAGTGATTTTAGAGATTACCTAACCCAAACTCTTTTTGAAATAATAAAGTTTATTTTTTCCAAATTCAAAATTATTATTCTTCTAGAATGAGGTGAATACTCAAGTAGAAAGAAAAACATCGCTCACAATGTTTGGAGACCACTTACCATAATTGTAAGTAACTGTTTTAACCTTTGGGTGTATCATAATATACTTATCCCTTGAACAATTAATACTTTTTCTAGTATTTTTTTCTAGTTTTTCACTAGTTTCAGTAATGCTACAATAAATATCTTTGTGCAATAAAGGTTTTCATGTATTCTAAGTTATTTTCTTAGGATAGATTCCCAGGTGTAGAATTACTGGTTTACAGACTAAGATTTTTGTTGTTGTTGAGATAGGGTCTCACTCTGACACCCAGGCTGGGGTGCAGTAACATGATCATAGCTCACTGCAGCCTCATATTCCTGGGCTTAAGCAATCCTCCCACCTGAGCCTCCCAAGTAGCTGGGACTGCAGGCACATGCCATCATGCCTGGCTGTTTTTCTTTTTTTTTTTATTTGTAGAGGCAGAGTCTTGCTATGTTGCCCAGACTGGTCTGAAACTCCTGGGCTCAAGCAATTCTCCTGCCTCAGCCTCTCAAAGTGTTGGGATTACAGGCATGAGTAACTGTGCCCACCCAGGTATGCCATTTTCAGTGCTCTTGATGGATAATTTTCCAAAGGGTTGAATCAGTTTTTACTGTCAACAGAGTACAACAGGGCATCAGGAGGCCCATTTCAATGCATTTTTTCTATCATTTTATAGAAGAGATAATTATTGGTTAAATATTAATTTGTGACAGTGTTGAGTCTTTTGCTTCTTAGGTGAGATTAATTCCCTTTGGTCCATATGTGTAGAAAACCTGAAACTGTAAAATGTAAAGCTCTTCTCATCAGCTCACCAGTATTCCTTACTCTCCGGCATGGAATGCCAACCCCCAAAGGATGCTTTTATGAAGAAAAAAGGACTCAGGTGGTGATGGTAAAAGATAGAGACTCCTCTCTGGAGAGCAATAGAGATCAAGAGGCAGTGGTCTCGACAAAAACCAGCGGGAGTGAATAGGGACCCATGTAGTAGGTGGATCCATGTATTTCCAACATGGTGCGATGTGTATGTGGTAGCAGTGGACCCAAACACCACAGAAAACTTGAGGCAGCCACACAATGGTGTTATTTCAGTCTATAACAATGTTCCATAACCACCTTTTTTTTTTTTTGCTTAATATATCATGCATTTTCCATGTTATTAAATATATATATGTGATTTAAATCGTTCATATTATGTTAAATAAAGTATGCAGATTCTGAGATAAGTACTAATATTTTCATTTTAAAGATGAGCAAACTGATGTGCAGAAAGTTTTATAAACGTCTACCAGTCCCACAGCTAGTAAGTGAGGGGCTCATACTGAAATGCAGTCGGGTCTCACTCCAAAAGCCAGGATTTTCTCACTACACTGTGTTGATCCTCAGGGCATAAAAAAACCGGGTCTAGCACACACCCTCTTCTTTTGATATCTGGCAGAAGGCCTGGGGAGCAAGGTGTCTGTATGAGAAAGCAGAGTGGTCGAAATACGGCCCCAACCACCATCTTCCTGAAATTGTTCTATTATTTTGCAGTTAACAAGCTGATGGCAATTTAAATTCAGTTCAGGTACTTAAATACTAAACACTGGGAACACAAAGATAAACAGGGATGCCAGTTTAAACAGCTGTATCTGCTTCAACACATTTCGGAAGCAGGAGCAACAGGAAGACCAAATTAAGGCCTGGCACCTTGTGTGCTAGAGGCAGATTCCCAGAGTGAGCCAGTGGAGCTCATGCCCCACTGCTGGTTCTGCCGTGCTTACTGCTGCTGCCACAGAAATGTAGCCTAATTTGAATGGCACAGTCTGTTAGACTCCTCTTGATACCAAAGGAAGCCTTCTCTCTGTCTTTTAGTGATGAAGACAGCAGTTGCCCCACTTTTCTCCCTTCGCCCCCCCACCCCCTTGGCATCATTTGCCAAGCCCCTCTAAACACCCAATTCAGGCAGAACATTAGAATTTGCCTCTCAGAGAAGGTGCCTCTGACTCCCTCTAGAGGGCACTTGCTGCCAGTTCTGGGCTAAGTGCCACTGCTGGGAGGATTCCGTGATCAGCCGGCTGTCAGATTCACAGAAAGCTCCTGGCGCTTATTGGTTGGTTAGTTCTAGAGAAACAGTTGGAGAGTGTTTCCTTGGGCAGCTGGGAGAGGTAGGGGGACTCCCTGCCCACCTCACTCTCCTCAACACCCCTCCACCCCTCCCCTCCCTGACTGGGCCTTCACTCAGCAGGCCCTTCCAGTGGGTGGAGGCCAAAGGGTGTCACCGGCCTTCTTGAGCAATAATCCTGCACAATGCTGCCTGGAGCCTGTGGTGTTTGGAGGAATAGATTTAACCACAGAGAGCTTGTGGGAACTCCTAGTTCAGAACACAAAGGAGGAGAGAACAGAACACTGAGATGCAAAGATTTATGAGGGAGAAAGACTCACGTAAGAAAAGGAAATTAGAAACCAAGCAAGCAGAATATTCCAAAGACAGCCACATACCACACATAATAATGAAGTTTCCATGACTCTCTTTGGCTCAGATCAGTCTGCTTAATAATTAATATGGCAACTCTCCCTCTCTGCAAACAGGTGGGTGTCGAGGGCTTGGCAAATATTTCCTTATTGCTCCCTTTACTTTCTTTGAGAGGAAGATTGGGTGGTCCAGAGGATTTCCCAGATGGAGCAACAGGCTCCCCATGCCTTCCATTTGCATAAGGTAACAGAGTGAGACAAGGGCAGTTCTGGGACTGGCAGGCAGAGTTCCTTAGTGCCATGTGGACAGTGGCAAGATCTCTCAGGCACCTCAGGAGAGTGGGATCAAGGCCGAGAGGGTAGGCGAGTGTCAGTAGATAAATGGACTTTGAAATGGAGGCAGCACTTGGTGTGTGCCAGGTTCCTTTGGAAAATGATGCTACAGAGATCCCATCTCTGGTTGGGTCTCGTGCAGCTGCTTTGTGGAGGGAAGGATGAACATGGCATGCTCTCCTTTGTGCCAGTGCCACCACCCTAGTCAGGTCTGTTCCTTTCCATCCCTGGACTTGTTTCTAGTCTTTCTTGGCTTCACCCTCTCCTCTTCAGTCTAGACTGTGCATACTGCTGCCAGAAATATCTTCCCAAAACACTGCTTCTCCCATGTCCCTCCCCAGATAGAAAACCTATGGAGGAAGTCACAAACAAGTCATATCAGTCCTGTAGATATACTTTGTTTCAACTATGTGATGTTTTAAGAAATATTTTGAATTTGTTTTCAACATGGAAAAAAGGAAAATCTTAGATAAAAATCTGAATTTCTAGCTTTTGGTGGGGGGACAACTAGGTGATCTGCCAATTCTATACCTGTATTTCCACCTTGCAGTTGACTGGAGTGAAGTAGCAACTGCTGTCTTCAGACAGGGCACTGATGATGCTGAGCATCTTTTCATGCACTTATTAGTCATTCATATATCTTCTTTGGTGAAATATCTGTTCAAATCCTTTGTCTATTTTTTTAAAAAATGAATTGTTTGTCTTATCATTGAGTTATCAGAACTCTCCTTCGCTTTTTACTAGATAATTCTTTACTCCAATTCTCTGTTATGGTGAATAATTCCTTATATTACACTTTCTCTGCTCATATTACTATGTGGTATCTCTCTTTATTGGATTCCAATTTATACAGATGGCTACTAATATTTATACTCTGATAAACTGTCAAGAAATGATCAGAATGTAAGTAAGAAAGAGTGTCTGAGCTAGACAGATATGCATTTGGATCCCAGTTTTGCCACCTCTGTGTGGCTGTAGACAAGGCATTTCATCTTTCTGAACTTTCCTGTTATTATCTTTAAAATATGAAAATAATGGCCACCTCACAGGATTTTCTTAAAGATTAGAGATAATATACAAAAATAGCTTATCACAGAGATTGGCACTTAGTAACAAAATATGATAGCCAAAAATAGCAGCAGCAAGTGATCAAGAGCTGAAAATAAATCTTAGGGTTTCTACAGGTGAGAGTACTATTCATTCAAGCTAAATTTGATAACAAGGTCCTTGTTATTTAGCAAAAAGTACCCCTTATCTAGCACCTGTGTGCTGCTATAGCTAAAGCGATGCCAAAGAGAAGCTGGATGATGATGGCCCAGGAAGGTCCTCATGCCATGGCCACACTTTGGGAGCTCATCATAAATATGGAGACTGGTCTTCAGCTTCATAGGATCCATTTTATCAGTAACCCAGGAGTGTCCAAGTTTTAGAAGGGTGACGTATGTCAACTAAACTCATGTAGTTATTTTAGTCTTCAGGATAACTGGAGTGACTCTCCTTTAGGGATTGATTCATTATTCAGTTCCTGCCGATTATGAAAGTTAAAAAAAATTACTTATTCTCATATTCAACCCAACTATTTATGGAGACACAACCTCAAACTAAAATGATCAAGTTGCTATTGAAAAAAACATAAATGACAAGGTATCACAGGCACTGTGATATCACTACAATGCAATGATAATAGTTATTTAGATTAGCAGCTGGTTTGGACATTTTCATATGTTTAAGTTTTGTGCATAAGACTTTTTGCTACCTTTAAGGATATTAGAACCAGAATCAGGAATAGACACAATGAAGGTATCATAGCGGGGTCATTAATAGGTTTTCAAGTGACGGGTCGATCTTTGCATGAATGGAGCAGGAAAACTGCCAGCTAGAGGCCTGTAAACAGCCTCTGCACTCAGGTGACGATACTGGAGTGTATTAAGATCCTTCTCTTGTTTTGAGACCCTTTTGTTCTGAGAGAGTCTTGTAAGTGATCTCTTTGGTCAGGCAGATGTAAGAATCCATTTGTTCTTGGGGAAACCTGCTAAGTATTCTATTTGGATCTGTTATCTGGAGTGTGATCTGCAGATTTAGGGCATTTTTTTCTACACATGGATTTGAGCTGTGGTATTCTGAGCATTCTATGTGTATGAAATGCATAGGGGTTTTGCTCAAGCATTTGCACACTGAGTGCAGGAGGCAAGGTTATGGCAGGTGTGATGCACAGGCCTTATTGTCTCTTTACTGCACACCAGATAGCAGACTGGAGAGGATGTGGACTGTTTCTTGTGCCACATGGTTTTATTTAGTACAGAATAGGCCATTTTTGTTACAAAATAGGGCCTCACTGTGCCCTGTAAGAGAATGAAAGACAGTAGATGCTCTACAGAGACAGAGAAATGAGGTGGGCATTGGACTGAAAATGAGGGAGATCTTTGGGTCTAGTGGAAATTGAGCCTAGATTCTGGGCATGGAGATATAATGACATTTGTCAGCTACTCTCTGTTGCATGTCTTTGTTCCAAGGGCATTTATTACACACCCAGATTAGATTCAGATTAGCCACGTTTGGGGAGCTAAGGAACACAGCTATATGCATATTTAAGGCACTGCATGTAGAGGGAGATGGTATTCCTGGAGTTACAAGATGACAAGAGGTGAAAGCAGGAGCATGGCACCTCACTATTCTGGAGGTCAAGGGCTTGGGCTGAGATGACATGTGACAAACAGAGAGGGTTTATGGAACCAGGGAGCTTTTCTCAGTGACTACTGGAGATACTTGAGGAGGCGAGCCTGATAAAAGAGATTTTCTGCAGCCCTAGAGGATAGAGGATAGGGACTTAGCTATTGTTATTTGTGTATTAAAAGGCCAGAGACTTTGAGTACTTCAGGACTACATAAATGTACATGTTTTAACACCATAGGTATAACAAGATCACTGAAACTATTAGAAACAGAAGCTCAATTCTAGGATATTATGAAATGGCATTTCCAAATCATTCCTAATAATGAGTAGCAACACAGAAAAGACACTTTTTTCCCTCTACTTGCCTTCCTTTTCTCTTGCTGAGCTTGGAAATCTGGGTGAGGATCAAACAATTCTTGCTTATGGTTCATACAGGGCTCTGCTCTCTGGAGCTCCTCCTAACAGCATATCATGCTTCATGACTCCTGCAACCAACTGGCTCTGATACTCTGATCTGAACAGGTTTCTATCTTTTTTTTTAATTATTTTTTTATTTTTTTTATTATGTTTCTTATTATTATACTTTAAGTTCTAGGGTACATGTGCACAACGTGCAGGTTTGTTACATATGTATACATGTGCCATGTTGGTGTGCTGCACCCATCAACTCGTCAGTACCCATCAACTCGTCATTTACATCAGGTGTAACTCCCAATGCCATCCCTCCCCTCTCCCCGCTCCCCACAATAGGCCCCGGTGTGTGATGTTCCCCTTCCCATGTCCAAGTGATTTCATTGTTCAATTCCCACCTATGAGTGAGTTCAGTTTCCATGTAGTTGTGCAATTTTGA
Organism: Trachypithecus francoisi; assembly: GCF_009764315.1. NCBI lineage: Eukaryota > Metazoa > Chordata > Mammalia > Primates > Cercopithecidae > Trachypithecus > Trachypithecus francoisi. The sequence continues at coordinate 100,064,620 of NW_022681470.1, read as the reverse complement.
GTTACTTTCTTAATCCTGAGTTCTAATTTGATTGCAGTGTGGTCTGAGAGACAGTTTGTTGTGATTTCTATTCTTTTACATTTGCTGAGGAGTGCTTTATTTTCAACTATGTGGTCTATTTTGGAGTAAGTGTGATGTGGTACTGAGAAGAATGTATATTCTGTTGATTTGGGGTGGAGAGTTCTGTAGATGTCTATTAGGTCTGCTTTCCTGGATATCCTTCTTAAACTTTCTGTCTTGTTGATCTGTCTAATATTGACAGTGGGGTGTTAAAGTCTCCCATTATGGTTGTGTGGGAGTCTAAGTCTCTGTAGGTCTCTAAGGACTTGCTTTATGAATCTGGGTGCTCCTATATTGGGTGCATATATGTTTAGGATAGTTAGCTCTTCTTGTTGAATTGATCCCTTTACCATTATATAATGGCCTACTTTGTCTCTTTTGATCTTTGTTGGTTTAAAGTCTGTTTTATCAGAGACTAGGATTGCAACCCCTGCTTTTTCTTTTTTTGCTTTCTGTTTGCTTGTTAGATCTTCCTCCATCCCTTTATTTTGAGCCGATGTGTGTCTCTGCACATGAGATGGGTCTCCTGAATGCAGCACACTGATGGGTCTTGACGTTTTATCCAATTTTCCAGTCCGTGTCTTTTAATTGGGGCATTTAGCCCATTTATATTTAACGTTAATATTGTTATGTGTGAATCTGATCCTGTCATTATGATGTTAGCTGGTTATTTTGCTCATTAGTTGTTGCAGTTTCTTCCTAGCATCAATGGTCTTTACAATTTGGCATGTTTTTGCAGTGGCTTGTGCCAGTTGTTCCTTTCCATGTTTAGTGCTTCCTTCAGGAGCTCTTGTAGGGCATGCCTGGTGGTGACAAAATCTCTCAGCATTTACTTGTCTGTAAAAGATTTTATTTCTTCTTCACTTATGAAGCTTAGTTTGGCTGGATATGAAATTCTGGGTTGAAAATTCTTTTCTTTAAGAATGTTGAATATTGGCTCCCACTCTCTTCTGGCTTGTAGAGTTTCTGCTGATAGATCTGCTGTTAATCTGATGGGATTCCCTTTGTGGGTAACCTGACCTTTCTCTCTGGCTGCCCTTAATATTTTTTCCTTCATTTCAACCTTGGAGCATCTCACAGTTATGTGTCTTGTGGTTGCTCTTCTCAAGGAGTATCTTTGTGGTGTTCTCTGTATTTCCTGAATTTGAATGTTGGCCTGCCTTGCTAGGTTGGGGAAGTTCTCCTGGATAATATCCTGCAGAGTGTTTTCCAACTTGGTTCCATTCTCCCCATCACTTTCAGGTCCACCAATCAGATGTAGATTTGGTCTTTTCACATAGTCCCATATTTCTTGGAGGCTTTGTTCATTTCTTTTTACTCTTTTTTCTCTAAACTTCTCTTTTTGCTTCATTTCATTCATTTGATCTTCAATCACTGTTACCCTTTCTTCCACTTGATCGAATCAGCTGTTGAAGCTTGTGCACATGTCACATAGTTCTCATGTTATGGTTTTCAGCTCCATGAGGTCATTTAAGGTCTTCTCTACACTATTTATTGTAGTTAGCCATTCGTCTAATCTTTTTTCAAGGATTTAGCTTCCTTGCGATGGGTTTGAACATCCTCCTTTTCCTCAGAGAAGTTTGTTATTACCAACCTTCTGAAGTCTACTTTTGTCAGTTCATCAAAGTCATTCTCTGTCCAGCTTTGTTCCATTGCTGACGAGGAGCTGCAGTCCTTTGGAGGAGAAGAGACACTCTGGTTTTTAGAATTTTCAGCTTTTCTACTCTGGTTTCTCCCCATCTTTGTGGTTTTATCTACCTTTGGTCTTTGATGTTGGTGACTTACAGATGGGGTTTTGGTGTGAATGTCCTTTTTGTTGATGTTGATACTTTTCCTTTCTGTTTGTTAGTTTTCCTTCTGAGAGTCAGAACCCTCAGCTGCAGGTCTGTTGGAGTTTGCTGTAGGTCCAATCCAGACCCTGTTTGCCTGAGTATCACCAGCAGAGGCTGCAGAACAGCAAATATTGGAGAACAGCAAATTTTGCTGCCTGATCCTTCCTCTGGAAGCTTCATCCCAGAGAGGCACCCATCTTTATGAAGTGTCAGTTGGCCCCTGCTGGGAGGGGATCAGGCTACTCGGGGGTCAGGGACCCACTTGAGGAGACAGTCTGTCTGCTCTCTGAGCTCAACCACTGTCCTGGGAGAACCACTGCTCTCTTAGCTGTCAGACAGGGACGTTTAAGTCTGCAGAAGTTTCTGCTGCCTTTTGTACAGCTATGCCCTGCCCCCAGAGGTGGAGTCCACAGAGACACAGGCCTTGCTGAGCTGTGGTGGGCTCCCTTGAGTTCAAGCTTCCCAGCCACTTTGTTTACCTACTCAAGTCTCAGCAATGGCAGGTGCCCCTCCCCCTGCTAGGCTGCTGCCTCGCAGGTGGATCTCAGACTGCTGCACTAGCAATGAGCAAGGCTGTGTGGGTGTGGGGCCTCCGAGCCAGGCACGGGATATAATCTCCTGGTGTGTCATTTGCTAAGACCGTTGGAAAAGCACAGTATTTGGGCGGAAGTGTCTCGTTTTTCCAGGTATGGTCTTCGGTGAAGGTACGGGTTCCCTTGGCTAGGAAAGGGAAATCCCCCGACCCCTTGTGCTTCCCGGGTGAGGCGATGCCTCGCCCTGGTTAGGCTCACCCTCCATGACCTGCACACACTGTCCAACCAGTCCCAGTGAGATGAACCAAGTTGGAAATGTAGAAATCATGCATCTTCTGTGTCGATCACACTGGGAGCTGCAGACCAGAGCTGTTCCTATTCGGCCATCTTGGAACAGAATCCTTTTTTTTAATTAAAAGGAAAAAAAAAAAGGAAGAAAAGCAGCACTCCAGGGAGCCAGTTCACTGTGGTGTACTGGTCTAGATTTTAATTGATACTAGATGGCAGTGAGTGTGAGACTCTTCTCCCTAACAAGTCTTAAATCTAAGTATCTGTTTCCCTGTAAGTGCAGGACCCTAACCCACAATGGGCCATTGCACTATTTGTAGGACGATTTCAGTTTGTTCCCCAAGCTCTGCCAACCCAGTGTTCTTTTAATTCTGACCTGGCTCCAGGGATTTCTGCCCGCAGCCTGGGATGCTCTCTCCTCTCCTTCCTGTCAATCTTTTTTTTTTTTTTTTGATATGGAGTTTTGCTTTTGTTGCCCAGGCTGGAGTGCAATGGAGCAATCTCAGCTCACTGCAACCTCTGCCTCCCAGGTTCAAGCAATTCTCCTGCCTCAGCCTCCCAAGTAGCTGGAATAAACAAGTGCCTGCCACCATGCCTGGCTAATTTTTGTATTTTTATTTTAGACAGGGTTTTACCATGTTGGCCAGGATGGTCTGGTCTCGAACTCCTGACCTCAGGTGATCTGTCCACCTTGGCCTTCGAAATTACTGGGATTACAGGCTTGAGCCACTGCACCTGCCCCCTGTCAATCTTTAAAATTCCATCTTATTCATCTCTTCTCATTGAGAGTGACCACTCCTTCCTTACCATCTATGTAATTTTGGGTGAGTTCCTTGTCCTTTCAAATCCTTACTTTCCTCAACCATAAAAGAGGTCTGAGCTGGGCACAGTGACTCATGCCTGTAATCCTTGAGTCCAGGAATTCAAGACCAGCCTGAGTAACATAGTGAGAACTCATCTCTACAAAAAGTAAATTTAAGAAAACTGACCAGGTGTGACACACACCTAAAGTCCTAGCTAATTGGGAGTCTGAGGCAGGAGGATTGCTTGAGCCCAGCAGTTCAAGGCTGCAGTGAACCAAGATTGCACCACTGCACTGAAGCCTGGGCAACAGAGCAAGACCTTGTCTCTAAATAAATGGGTGGAGTCTGTATCTGTGTCATGTTTTGGAGAGTACATGAGAGATCATATGTGAATCCTCTAGCACAGTGTGCCTGGCAAATAGGAGGCAACTTATAAATCTTAGTTCTTCTCCATCCCTCTCTCTTCCCTTCTCCTTTAACACAATATGGTGTTTATACTTAAAGACTTGTTAAATCTGGTGCTGTACTTATTTCATATATGATTTCTCTTTATAAAGAGATGATTGTCTTTAATTCTTTAAGCCTCTCCTCCTCTCAAATTATAGATCATAGTGCTATGGACATAGTAGGAATGCAGTGCCTGTGGACTGAGTGATTCCAATTGGAATGTCATGAAAAGGAGGAGTAGAACAGGGTCCTCATGGCAGTCACTTAAATCCGTGGCAGGACCCTGTTCCCAAGGGCCCCTCGTGCCGTTCTCCAAAAGCTATTTCCCCTGTCAGAGTAGGACAGAGAGAGACAGAGAGAGTGAAAGTGACAGCAAGAGAGAGAGGGTGGGGGAGAGAGAAGCAACGTAGTGGGTAGGAGGTAGGGGGAAGCTGGAACGGTCTTTTTTTCCTCCTCACTCAACTTCAGTAAATAACTCAAATATTTTAATAGCCCAATTTTCTCAGTTCTCTTATAATTTAATTTGAGGACTTTGGTAATGCAGTGTTAGTACAATAGGGATTTTTTCTTAAATAAAGAGAAGCTTTGTGTTTGAATGAAAATCATGTACAGAAGGAATCTAAGTTTTTAAGGAAATCTTTTTATTGGAGTACATTTCTCAGACAGTAGTCAAACACTCCCTCTGCCACTTTCTCCACCAACCTCCCCCAGTGCCACCTAAAGAGACTTGAAAATAACTCATGATGTTTAGGGAAAATCAGCAGGCTATTTAACTTTTCCTAGATGGGTCATAATAAATTTTAAAAAAGAAATATTCTCCCCCTCAGTTTATGGAACAAAGGGGAGGTAGGGAGAGCCTAGGGTGGAGGAGCTAAGTCAGCCTTCCTGTTTAGGGAGCTCAGGCATATCAAAGCATGTCAGAGTATGCAGGGTACCCTGCCACCGGTTCTGTTTGAATAGGGACTTAATGAGCCTCAAGGAAGATGGGACCAATTGGAGCTAATAATTGCCTGCTGTAATAATTGTAGATAGTAAGAGAGATGCCATTTTTAAAAATTATCCTTTAAGTTCTAGGGTACATCTGCACAACGTGCAGGTTTGTTACATATGTATACATGTGCCATGTTATTGTGCTGCACCCATTAACTCATCATTTACATTAGGTATATCTTCTAATGCTCTCCCTCCCCTCTCCCCTCACCCCACAACAGGCCCCGGTGTGTGATGTTTCCCCACCCTCTGTCCAAGTGTTCTCATTCAGTTCCTACCTATGAGTGAGAACATGCAGTGTTTGGTTTTGTCCTTGCAATAGTTTGCTAACCATCATTCTGAACCATCATTCTGAGAGATGCCTTTTAAAGTTCCACACTGAAACATTTTACCTGGAGGGAAGGGACAGACAAGTGTACCAACTCAATTTAGGGACACTGGGTATAAGTGGAGGAATGATTGTGAATATAACATTGAGTGATGATATACAATATAGTATGCTCTCCTGGAAAAACCTCAAGGGATTCTCTGTCTTTGCTGATTCTGACCACTTTGGGCACCTTTGAACCACTTCGAAAGTTGTGTAAGGTCCATTCAATCCAGATCCCTCTCTATAAGAAAAGTATCTTTTTACCTTGGAACCTTATGAAGATGGCTGAATTAATTAAGAATAACTGAGCCCATATTCTGGAGTTAGAACTTTATATCTTTACCATATGGCTAAGTCACACATAAATGCATACACAAATTATAAAGGATATAAAGTAGACATGCTAAAGAACTGATAAAAATCCTTAGGTCTGGTAAAATAATTACCAGTGTTCTGGTCAAATTCATAATTCTCTTATCCTAGTTCTATAGATTCCCGTCTGTGTGCCATGCCATTTTTTCTAAACAATAGGCTGTGCTGAGGTATGTTTTTCCTCTCCTTGGACTTTTATTTTTTGTCTTTCTTATGTATTGGCTAGAGGTTCATTTTATGCGCAGTTTTTATCAGTATATTGCCAGGAAAATCTTTGACTTCCTCCAATAAGCAAAGATAAAAAATCAGACAAGAAGTGCCATAGCCTTCTATCACTACATCTACTCTCCTACAATATCTGTCCCATATACTCTGTGTTTCTGCTTCTAACACAGACGAACCCTCTGTCTCCTCTCTAAGTCTGACTCTTCTGCCTCTGTCTTCAATCCCATCCTCTTTCACCTACTCAAGGATATTGCTTAGCAGTTTTCCTTATCTTTGTCTCTTTATCATCTATCATCACTGCATCATTCTCGTTAGCATGCCCACATGCTATTATTTCTCCCATCTAAAAAATAAATCTTTTCTTGACCCCACTTTCTTGTGTAGCTGCATCTGATTTCTCCTTTCTTCTTTACAGCAAAACTCCTTGAAAGAGTGGCTGCCTTCAATTCCTTTTTTCTGTTATGTTGTAAATCCACTCCAAGCAGGCGTTCAGCTCCATCATTTCACTGAAACTACTTTTGTCAAGGTCAACAATGACTTCTTTGGAGCTCAATCCAATAGCCATTTCTCATGATCGGCCACTGTCCTTCCCCTCATGACCTCTTCAGACTTATCTCTGACTTCTCTCCCTCCTTTCTTCACTGCAGCACGCTGTCCTTACTGTTCCTCAAATCTAGGCAGGCTGTCTCCTCAGGCCTTTCCACTGACTTTTTCCTTTGCCTGGGATGCTTTCCCCCGGATATGTGCATGCCTACCTCCCAGACCTCTTTTAAATCTCTGCTCATATCACCTTTTAAGTGAGGACCACTCTGATCATCCAATTTAAAATTTCACCCCCCACCCCACCTTGTTGTCACTCCTGGTCCCTTTTGTATTCATTAACTATTGCTGTGTAGCATATTACCCTCAAACTTAATAGCTTAAATAACAACAGACATTTATTATCTTGCACAGTTTCTGTGGGTTAGGAATTAGGGAGTGCTTTAGCTGAATGGTTCTGGCTTGGGATCTCCTATCAGGTTACAGTCACATGTCAGCCAGGATAAAGGATTGGCTTCCAAGATGGCTTATTTACATGGCTGTTGGCAGAAGGCCTCAGTTCTGCCCACACAGACCTCTCCCAAGAATGCTTGGGTGTGCTTCATGACATGGCAGCTGGATTCCCCCAGAACAAGCAATCCAAGACAGCTAGGCAGAAGCTGCAATATCTTTTATAATCTAGCCTTGGAAGTCATACACCATTACTTCTGCCATATCCTATTGGTCTCGGTCTCACAGGCCAGCTCCATTAAATGTGGGAAGAAATACAAGGTGTGTTTCCAGGAGGTGAGGAACTGGGGGCCATCTTGGAGGTTGGCTACCACATCTTTACTTGATTTTCTCCATAGTCCTTATCACCTTCTAATACATTATACAAGTTATTTATTTAAGATTGTAAACCAAAAATATCTGAGACAGGTCTCAATGAATTTAGAAAGGTTTCTTTGCCATGGTTAAGGATGTGTGCCTGGGAGGCAGCTCTGCCTTTCTCCAAAGATGACTTTGAGGGCTTCCATATTTAAAGGGGAAAGCGCAGCTATTGGGGAAAGAGGAAGAAAATTCTTAAAGGTGTGGGTAGATAAGACACAAACAGTTGTATTCTTTTGATTTTTTGAGCAGTCTTTCACCGAATACAAAATTTACACATGACGAGGGGGCTGGGTAGAAGAAGAGTCTAGCTCAGTGAATCTGCATTTTTACATCAGAGGAAGCAATCAGATATGCGTTTGTCTCAGGTGAGCAGAGGGATGACTTAGAGTTCTGTCCTTTGACTTAGAGTTCTGTCCTACCTAAACTCGTGCGTGATTGTGATCGTGAAGGTTGCAGGTGGGGCCTGGTGGGAGGTGATTTATTCATGGATGGGAGAGGGGTGGGGTTGGAAGTAAAAAGGGGTGGGTTAGATGGGGAGGAGTTGGCTGGCTGTAGGGTGGTGGGTGGTAGGAAGGGAGTAGCCTGCTGCAGAGGCAGAGGCTCATGGAAAACTTAGAGTTTTGTCCCATCTGTGAGGATAAGCTGTCAATTTACATTGTCAGGGTAAAACTCAACAGAACCCTTTTAGGGTAAAGATCTTGAGGCTCACAAGGAATTTCGTAGTGGCCGAATCATGAAGGAAGTATGTGGCTTTTTTTTTTATCTTTGTGACTCTCTTATTTAGGAATAAAATGGGAGGCAGGTTTGCCTGATGCAGTTCCCAGCTTGACTTTTCCCTTTGGCTTAGTGATCTTGGGATCCTGAGATTTATTTTTCTTTCACAGGATGTTTATTTTTGGTCTTCTTGTTACTTGAAAGGGGTCGCAGTCCAGACCCCAAGAGAAGGTTCTTGGATCTCACTCAAGAAAGAATTCGAGGCAAATCTATAGAGTAAGATGAAAGCAAGTTTATTAAGAAAGTAAAGGAGTGAAGAATGGCTGCTCCATAGGCAGAGCAGCTCCAAGGGCTGCTGGTTGCCCATTTGTATGGTTATTTCTTGATTATATGCTAAACAGGGGGTGGACCTAACAATTGGTGACATCAGCAGGATAAGATGAGTGGGTCTTCAGACCCTTAGGGCTCCTGGGTCAGCTATGTGGCCACAGCATGGGCTGTGGTACCCAGTGGCAGTGGTGCTGCTCGGATGGGCCCCGGCGGAAATGTGAGAGGCAACGGACAGGTCCCCCGTGAGTACACCCCCTCTGCACGCAGCTGCACCCTCCATCACAGATTTGATGAACTGCTTGACAATGGAACAGGGATGGTGCCACTGTGTGGTGGACTTGGCCAATGCATTCCTCTTAATTGACGTTGCTGCAGAGAGCCAGGAACAGTTTGCCTTCATGGGAAGGTGGCAATAGACTTTCACAGTGTTGCTGCCGGGCTATATGCCTAGCCCTACCGTGTGTCATGGCCTTATTGAAGATGTTACATTAACCTCTGATTCTCTTACAGGTTTAGAAGGGGCAACACTCCTCTTTCCTGGGATTGGGATGGTGCGGATGAGACAGTCTTCCTGGTAGCTGAGCGGGCTATTTAGCAGACACAAACCCTATGGGTAGTTAGCCAGGGGTGCCCATTTGAGCTAAATGTACGTGTGACCACAGATAGTTTCAGTTAGGGCCTATAGCAGCACACGGAGCACCTGAGAACGCCAACCGGCTTTTGGTGCCAGCTGTGAAAGGGAGCTGAGTTCTGGTATTCCTTAATATAGAAGCAGTAATAGCGGGATGGGTGCATTCATGGGTAACAACCCTTCAGACTGGGAAAGCAGTTAGCAACTGCATATGCTGCCCTTTGGGCTCATAAAAGTGTGGCAGGATGGGCTACAGTCATCGTCTGGATGACTTACCCAATAGTGGGATGGGTGCATACCCCATAGTGGGATGGGTGCATTCATGGGTAACCACCCCTGCCGGACAGGGATGGCACAGACATCCACTTTAGTGAAGTGGGGTGTCTACTTGGAACACTGGAGTATACTGAGTACAAGTCCCTTAGCAGCAGAGTTACAAGAGGTTTTAGGGCCTGTAGTCCTGATGCGAGATAAGGCCATGTGACTTGAGGTACCCTTAGACCCTGAGCCATCACCGTTTAAGGAAGGGTGACCTCCCATTCCTGATAGGGCATGGTACATAGCTAGGTCTAGCCAGGGTGCTACTGCTGCCTGGACTGCTGGTGCAGTCCAGCCTAGTTCTGACACCAATATGGTTTGAAACCAGGTGTAAACAGAGTAGCTAATGAGCTGAACTCAGGGCAATGTAAATGGTAATCACCAAGGAGGTGACACCTAAGGTAGTCTGCGCCAATAGCTGGGTAGTTTATCAGGGCCTATGTATGTAATGGCCTGTATGCCCAGAAGCCTATGTTTATGTATCAGGCCTGTGTGTCAGGCCTGTGTGCCCAGGCTTATGTGTCAAGTCCATGTGTATATATTGGGCCTGCATGCCCAAAACTTATGTGCCAGGCTTATGTGTCAAGCATATGTGTATGTATCGGGCCTGTGGGCTGAAAGCTTATGTTTCAGACCTGTGAGTCTGGATTGGGGCCTATGTACCAAACCTGTGTATTGGACCTATGTATCCAAAATCTATGTCTCCCTCAGCTTAGGGGTGGAGTGTAAAGTACATGGATGTGCTTTGGTCAACAATAGACTGAGGCAGACATCTGGAACAGAATGACTCAGCAGGTTTAGGGCACAGATGCATACTCCACTTCTTTTTTATTATTATACTTCAAGCTCTAGGGTACATGTGCACAACGTGCAGGTTTGTTACATAGGTATACATGTGCCATGTGGGTGTGCTGCACCCATTAACTCGTCATTTACATTAGGTATATCTCCTAATGCTATCCCTCCTCCCTCCCCCCTTCCCCCGGCCCCCCCACGACAGGCCCTGGTGTGTGATGTTCCCCTTCCTGTGTCCTAGTGTTCCCGTTGTTCAGTTCCCACCTATGATTGAGAACATGTGGTGTTGGTTTTTGTCCTTGCGATAGTTTGCTGAGAATGATGGTTTCCAGCTTCATCCATGCTACAAAGGACATGAACTCATCCTTTTTTATGGCTGCATAGTATTCCATGGTGTATATGTGCCACTGGATTATCTTAATCCAGTCTATCATTGATGGACATTTGGGTTGGTTTCAAGTCTTTGCTATTGTAAATAGTGTCACAATAAACATACGTGTGCGTGTGTCTTTATAGCAGCATGATTTATAATCCTTTGGGTATATACCCAGTAATAGGATGGCTGGGTCAAATGGTATTTCTAGTTCTAGATCCTTGAGAAATTGCCACACTGTCTTCCACAATAGTTGAACTAGTTTATAGTCCCACCAACAGTGTAAAAGTGTTCCTATTTCTCCACATCTTCTCCAGCATCTGTTGTTTCCTGACTTTTTAATGATCACCATTCTAACTGGTGTGAGATGGTATCTCATTGTGGTTTTGATTTGCATTTCTCTGATGAGCAGTGATGATGAGCATTTTTTCATGTGTCTGTTGGCTGCATAAATGTCTTCTTTTGAGAAGTATCTGTTCATATCCTTTGCCCACTTTTTGTTGGGGTTGTCTGTTTTTTTCTTGTAATTTGTTTGAGTTCTTTGTACATTCTGGATATTAGCCCTTTGTCAGATGATAGATTGCAAAAATTTTCTCCCATTCTGTAGGTTGCCTGTTCACGCTGATGGGGGTTTTTTTGCTGTGCAGAAGCTCTTTAGTTTAATTAGATCCCATTTGTCTATTTTGGCTTTTGTTGCCCTTGCTTTTGGTGTTTTAGTGATGAAGTCCTTGCCCATGCCTATGTCCTGAATGGTATTGCCTAGGTTTTATTCTAGGGTTTTTGTGGTTTTAGGTCTAACATTTAAGTCTTTAATCCATCTTGAATTAATTTTCATATAAGGAGTAAGGAAAGGATCCAGTTGGAGCTTTCTACATATGGCTAGCCAGTTTTCCCAGCACCGTTTATTAAATAGGGAATCCTTTCCCCATTTCTTGTTTTTGTCATGTTTGTCAAAGATCAGACTGTTGTAGATGTGTGGTGTTATTTCTGAGGCCTCTGTTCTTTTCCATTGGTCTATATCTCTGTTTTGGTATCAGTAACATGCTGTTTTGGTTACTGTAGGCTTGTTGTATAGTTTGAAGTCAGGTAGCATGGTGCCTCCAGCTTTGTTCTTTTGTCTTAGGATTGTCTTGGCAATGTGGGCTCTTTCGTGGTTCCATATGAACCTCAAAGTACTTTTTTCCAATTCTGTGAAGAAAGTCATTGGGGATGGCATTGAATCTATAAATTACCTTGGGCAGTATGGCCATTTTCATGATATTGATTCTTCCTATCCATGAGCATGGAATGTTCTTCCATTTGTTTGTGTTATCTTTTCTTTCGTCGAACAGTGGCTTGTAGTTCTCCTTGAAGAAGTCCTTCACATCCCTTGTAAGATGCATTTCTAGGTATTTTATTCTCTTTGAAGCGATTGTGAATGGGAGTTCACTCATGATTTGGCTCTCTGTTTGTCTGTTATTGGTGTATAAGAATGCTTGTGATTTTTGCACATTGATTTTGTATTCTGAGACTTTGCTGAAGTTGCTTATCAGCTTAAGGAGATTTTGGGCTGAGACGATGGGGTTTTCTAAATATGCAATCATGTCATCTGCAAACAGGGATAATTTGACTTCTTCTTTTCCTAATTGGATACCCTTTATTTCTTTCTCTTGCCTGATCACCCTGGCTAGAACTTCCAACACTATGTTGAATAGGAGTGGTGAGAGAGGGCATCCTTGTCTTGTGCCAGTTTTCTAAGGGAATACTTCCCATTTTTGCCCATTCGGTATGATATTAGCTGTGGGTCTGTCATAAATAGCTCCTATTATTTTGAGATACATCCCATCAATAGCTAATTTATTGAGAGTTTCTAGCATGAAGGGCTGTTGAATTTTGTCAAAGGCCTTTTCTACATCTATTGAGATAATCATGTGTTGTTTGTCTTTGGTTCTGTTTATATGCTGGATTACATTTATTGATTTGCGTATGTTGAACCAGTCTTGCATCCCAGGGATGAGGCCCACTTGATCATGGTGGATAAGCTTTTTGATGTGCCGCTGGATTCGGCTTGCCAGTATTTTATTGAGGATTTTTGCATCGATGTTCATCAGGGATATTGGTCTAAAATTTTCTTTTTTTTGTTTTGTCTCTGCCAGGTTTTGGTATCAGGGTGATGTTGGCCTCATAAAATGAATTAGGGAGGATTCCCTCTTTTTCTATTGATTGGAATAGTTTCAGAAGAAATGGTGCCAGCTCCTCCTTGTACCTCTGGTAGAATTTGGCTGTGAATCCGTCTTGTCCTGGACTTTTTTTGGTTGGTAGGCTATTAATTATTGCCTCAATTTCAGAGCCTGTTATTGGTCTATTCAGGGATTCAACTTCTTCCTCGTTTAGTCTTCGGAGGGTGTATGTGTCCAGGAAATTATCCATTTCTTCTAGATTTTCTAGTTTATTTGCATAGAGGTGTTTATAGTATTCTCTGATGGTAGTTTGTATTTCTGTGGGATCAGTGGTGATATCTCCTTTATCATTTTTTATTGTATCTGTTTGATTCTTCTCTCTTTTCTTCTTTATTAGTCTTGCTAGCCGTCTATCAATTTTGTTGATCTTTTCAAAAAACCAACTCCTGGATTCATTGATTTTTTGGAGGTTTTTTTGTGTCTCTATCTCCTTCAGTTCTGCTCTGATGTTAGTTATTTCTTGCCTTCTGCTAGCTTTTGAATGTGTTTGCTTTGCTTCTCTAGTTCTTTTGATTGTGATTTTAGAGTGTCAGTTTTAGATCTTTCCTGCTTTCTCTTGTGGGCATTTAGTGCTATAAATTTCCCTCTACACACTGCTTTAAATGTGTCCCAGAGATTCTGATATGTTGTGTCTTTGTTCTCATTGTTTTCAAAGAACATCTTCATTTCTGCCTTATTTCGTTATGTACCCAGTAGTCATTCAGGAGCAGGTTGTCCAGTTTCCATGTAGTTGAGCGGTTTGAGTGCGTTTCTTAATCCTGAGTTCTAGTTAGATTGCACTGTGGTCTGAGAGACAGTTTGTTATAATTTCTGTTGTTTTACATTTGCTGAGGAGTGCTTTACTTCCAACTATGTGATCAATTTTAGAATAAGTGTGATGTGGTGCTGAGAAGAATGTATATTCTGTTGATTTGGGGTGGAGAATTCTGTAGATGTCTCTTAGGTCTGCTTGGTGCAGAGCTGAGTTCAATTCCTGGATATCCTTGTTAACTTTCTGTCTCGTTGATCTGTCTAATGTTGACAGTGGGGTGTTAAAGTCTCCCATTATTATTGTATGGGAGTCTAAGTCTCTTTGTAAGTCTCTAAGGACTTGCTTTATGAATCTGGGTGCTCCCATATTGGATGCATATATATTTAGGATAGTTAGCTCTTCTTGTTGAATTGATCTCTTTACCATTATGTAATGGCCTTCTTTGTCTCTTTTGATCTTTGATGGTTTAAAGTCTGTTTTATCAGAGACTAGGATTGTAACCCCTGCCTTTTTTTGCTTTCCATTTGCTTGGTAGATTTTCCTCCATCCCTTTATTTTGAGCCTATGTATGTCTCTGCATGTGAGATGGGTTTCCTGAATACCTCACACTGATGGGTGTTGACTCTTTATCCAATTTGCCAGTCTGTGTCTTTTTATTGGAGCATTTAGCCCATTTACATTTAAGGTTAATATTGTTATGTGTGAATTTGATCCTGTCATTATGATGTTAGCTGGTTATTTTGCTCATTAGTTGTTGCAGTTTCTTCCTAGCATCGATGGTCTTTGCAATTTGTCATGTTTTTACAGTGGCTGGTACCAGTTGTTCCTTTCCATGTTTAGTGCTTCCTTCAGGATCTCTTATAGGGTAGGCCTGGTGGTGACAAAATCTCTCAGCATTTGCTTGTCTGTAAAGGATTTTATTTCTCCTTCACTTATGAAGCTTAGTTTGGCTGGATATGAAATTCTAGGTTGAATTCGCAAATCAATAAACGTAATCCAGCATATAAACAGAACCAAAGACAAGAACCACGTGATTATCTCAATAGATGCAGAGAAGGCTTTTGACAAAATTCAACAGCCCTTCATGCTAAAAACGCTCAATAAATTCGGTATTGATGGAACGTACCTCAAAATAATAAGAGCTATTTATGACAAACCCACAGTTAATATCATACTGAATGGGCAAAAACTGGAAAAATTCCCTTTGAAAACTGGCACAAGACAGGGATGCCCTCTCTCACCACTCCTATTCAACGTAGTGTTGGAAGTTCTGGCTAGGGCAATCAGCAAGAGAAAGAAATAAAGGGTATTCAGTTAGGAAAAGAAGAAGTCAAATTGTCCCTGTTTGCAGATGACATGATTGTATATTTAGAAAACCCCATTGTCTCAGCCCAAAATCTCCTTAAGCTGATAAGCAGCTTCAGCAAAGTCTCAGGATACAAAATTAATGTGCAAAAATCACAAGCATTCTTATACACCAGTAACAGACAAACAGAGAGCCAAATCAGGAATGAACTTCCATTCACAATTGCTTCAAAGAGAATAAAATACCTAGGAATCCAACTTACAAGGGATGTCAAGGACCTCTTCAAGGAGAACTACAAACCGCTGCTCAGTGAAATCAAAGAGGACACAAACAAATGGAAGAACATACCATGCTCATGGATAGGAAGAATCAATATCATTAAAATGGCCATACTGCCCAAGGTTATTTATAGATTCAATGCCATCCCCATCAAGCTACCAATGAGTTTCTTCACAGAATTGGAAAAAACTGCTTTAAAGTTCATATGGAACCAAAAAAGAGCCCGCATTGCCAAGACAATCCTAAGTCAAAGGACAAAGCTGGAGGTGTCACGCTACCTGACTTCAAACTATACTACAAGGCTACAGTAACCAAAACAGCATGGTACTGGTACCAAAACAGAGATATAGACCAATGGAACAGAACAGAGTCCTCAGAAATAATACCACACATCTACAGCCATCTGATCTTTGACAAACCTGAGAGAAACAAGAAATGGGGAAAGGATTCCCTATTTAATAAATGGTGCTGGGAAAATTGGCTAGCCATAAGTAGAAAGCTGAAACTGGATCCTTTCCTTACTCCTTATACGAAGATTAATTCAAGATGGATTAGAGACTTAAATGTTAGACCTAATACCATAAAAACCCTAGAAGAAAATCTAGGTAGTACCATTCAGGACATAGGCATGGGCAAGGACTTCATGTCTAAAACACCAAAAGCAACAGCAGCAAAAGCCAAAATAGACAAATGGGATCTAATTAAACTAAAGAGCTTCTGCACAGCAAAAGAAACTACCATCAGAGTGAACAGGCAACCTACAGAATGGGAGAAAATTTTTGCAATTTACTCATCCGACAAAGGGCTAATATCCATAATCTACAAAGAACTCAAACAAATATACAAGAAAAAAACAAACAACCCCATCAAAAAGTGGGCAAAGGATATGAACAGACATTTCTTAAAAGAAGACATTCATACAGCCAACAGACACATGAAAAAATGCTCATCATCACTCGCCATCAGAGAAATGCAAATCAAAACCACAATGAGATACCGTCTCACACCAGTTAGAATGGTGATCATTAAAAAGTCAGGAAACAACAGGTGTTGGAGAGGATGTGGAGAAATAGGAACACTTTTACACTGTTGGTGGGATTGTAAACTAGTTCAACCATTATGGAAAACAGTATGGCAATTCCTCAAGGATCTAGAACTAGATGTACCATATGACCCAGCCATCCCACTACTGGGTATATACCCAAAGGATTATAAATCATGCTGCTATAAAGACACATGCACACGTATGTTTATTGCGGCACTATTCACAATAGCAAAGACTTGGAATCAACCCAAATGTCCATCAGTGACAGACTGGATTAAGAAAATGTGGCACATATACACCATGGAATACTATGCAGCCATAAAAAAGGATGAGTTTGCGTCCTTTGTAGGGACATGGATGCAGCTGGAAACCATCATCCTTAGCAAACTATCACAAGAACAGAAAACCAAACACCGCATGTTCTCACTCATAGGTGAGAACTGAACATGAGATCACTTGGACTCGGAAGGGGAACATCACACACTGGGGCCTATCATGGGGAGGGGGGAGGGGGGAGGGATTGCATTGGGAGTTATACCTGATATAAATGATGAATTGATGGGTGCTGACGAGTTGATGGGTGCAGCACACCAACATGGCACAAGTATACATATGTAACAAACCTGCACGTTATGCACATGTACCCTAGAACTTAAAGTATAATAATAATAAAAAAAAAAGAAATTCTAGGTTGAAAATTCTTTTCTTTAAGAATGTTGAATATCGGCCCCCACTCTCTTCTGGCTCGTAGAGTTTCTGCCGAGTGATCCGCTGTTAGTCGGATGGGCTTCCCTTTGTGAGTAACCTGACCTTTCTCTCTGGCTGCCCTTAACATTTTTTCCTTCATTTAAACTTTGATAAATCTGACTATTATGTGTCTTGGAGTTGCTCTTCTCTAGGAGTATCTTTGTGGCCTTCTGTGTATTTCCTAAATTTGAATGTTGGCCTGCCTTGCCAGGTTGGGGAAGTTCTCCTGGATAATATCCTGCAGAGTGTTTTCCAACTTGTTTCCATTCTCCCTGTCACTTTCAGGTCCACCAATCAGACGTAGATTTGGTCTTTTCACATAGTCCCATATTTCTTGTAGGCTTTGTTCATTTCTTTTTGCTCTTTTTCCTCTAAACTTCTCTTTTCACTTCATTTCATTCATTTGATCTTCAATCACTGTTACCCTTTCTTCCACTTGATCGAATCAGCTACTGAAGCTTGTGCATTCATCATGTAGTTCTCATGCCATGGTTTTCAGCTCCATCAGGTCATTTAAGGACTTCTTTACACTGGTTATTCCAGTTAGCCATTCGTCTAATCTTTTTTCAAGGTTTTTAGCTTCTTTGTGATGGGTTCGAACTTCCTCCTTTAGCTTGGAGAAGTTTGATCGTCTGACGTCTACTTCTGTGAACTTGTCAAAGTCATTTTCTGTCCAGCTTTGTTTCTTTGCTGGCGAGGAGCTGCATTCCTTTGGAGGGGGAGAGGTGCTCTGATTTTTAGAATTTTCAGGTTTTCTGCTCTGTTTTTTCCCCATCTTTGTGATTGTATCTACCTTTGGTCTTTGATGATGGTGATGTACAGATGGAGTTTTGGTATGGCTGTCTTTTCTGTTTGTTAGTTTTCCTTCTAACAGTTAGGACCATCAGCTGCAGGTCTATTGGAGTTTGCTGGAGGTCCACTCCAGACCCTGTTTGCCTGGGTATCAGCAGCGGAGGCTGCAGAACAGTGAATATTGCTGAACAGCAAATGTTGCTGCCTGATCATTCCTCTGGAAGCTTCATCTCAGAGGGGTACCTGGCCGTGTAGGGTGTCAGTCTGCCCCTACTGGGGGGTGCCTCGCAGTTAGGCTACTCAGAGGTCAGGGACCCACTTGAGGAGTCGTTCTGTCCATTCTCAGATCTCAAACTCTGCTGGGAGAACCACTACTCTCTTCAAAGCTGTCAGACAGGGACATTTAAGTCTGCAGAGGTTTCTGCTGCCATTTATTCAGCTATGCACTGCCCCCAGAGGTGGAGTCTACAGAGGCAAGCAGGCCTCCTTGAGCTGAGGTGGGCTCCACCCAGTTAGAGCTTCCTGGGCAGCTTTGTTTACCTACTCAAACCGCAGCAATGGCAGGTACCCCTACCCCAGCCTCACTGCCGCCTTGCAGTTCAATTTCAGACTGCTGTGCTAGCGAGGTTCCATGTGTGTGGGACCGTCTGAGCCAGGCGCAGGATACAATCTCCTGGTGTGCCGTTTGCTAAGACCATTGGAAAAGCACAGTATTAGGGTGAGAGTGACTCGATTTTCCAGGTCTGTCACAGCTTCCCTTGGCTAGGAAAGGGAATTCCCTGACCCCTTGCACTTCCCAGGTGAGGCAGTGCCTCGCCCTGCTTCGGCTCATGCTCACTGGGCTGCACCCACTGTCCTGCACCCACTGTCTGACAAGCCCCAGTGAGATGAACCTGTTACCTCAGTTGGAAATGCAGAAATCACCCATCTTCTGCCTACTCAACTTTTTATACAACCTGTTTGCATAAGTTCATACTTGCCTTGGAGCCACTGTTGTTTGAAAAGGTATAACTGCCCTGCTGATGCTGTGCATGGGGAACATGGATCGGCTCAGCTTCTGGACATAGGTCGACATGCCTCTGCAAACTGGTGCCCAGAGAGACAGAGAGAGCCAAAGCTATCTGTCTTGCAGGCAGGCAGGGGAGAGCCAGGAACCGGCTTGTGCCCAGAGAAAGAAAGAGTTAAGCTACTGACCCTGGAGACAAAGGAGAACCGGCTGCACAGCTGTGCATGGGAGTAGTTGGCTCAAGCAGCCATAACAAAGCAAACAGTGTAAGAGAGCTGCTGATGAGAGAGCTACTGAATAAAGCCATATTTCACCTACCTATGGCCCCCACAAGTGTTCTTCCAGCTATCCACCCACTCCCATTGCATGGGCTGGACTCTGAACCCAGACCTAACAGATCTAAAAACAAATTTTCCCTCATTGGAACCACCACCACCAACACACACACATAAAGTTAGAGTCATTTTTTGTTTGTGTTTTTTTGGACCATTTTGTGCCCCAGTATATACAAAAATAATAGAGTCAGAGGCATTTGAACCAGAGCAACTCCATATTGAATAGGGGCTGGGTAAAATAAGGCTGAGACCCACTGGGCTGCAGTCCCAGGAGGTGAAGGCATTCTTAGTTACACGATGAGACAGGAGGTTGGCACAAGATGCTGATAAAACAGGTTGTGGTAAAGATGCCAGCCGAAACCCACCAAAACCAAGATGGCAACAAGTGTGATCTCTGGTCATCCTCACTGCTCATTATATGCTAATTATAATGCTTCAGTATGCTAAAGGACACACCCACCAGCACTGTGATGGTTTACAAATATTATACAATGTCAGGAAGTTACCGTCTATGGTCTAAAAAGGGGAGGAACCCTCAGTTCTGGGAATTACCCATCCCTTTTCTAGAAAACTTATGAAAAATTTACCTTTTGTTTAGCATATAATCAAGAAGTAACAATAAGTATAAGCTGCTGAGTGGCCCATGCTGCTGCTCTGCCTATGGAGTATCCATTTTTTATTCCTTTACTTTCTTAATAAACTTGCTATCACTTTACTCTATGGACTCGCCATGAATTCTTTCTTGTGTGAGATCCAAGAACCAAGAACTCCCTCCTGGGTTCTGGATCGGGACCCATTTCTGGTAACAGCAAGGTCTCACCCACAGTGTCTTCTGGCCCTGCCAGACCCTCCAGGTAAGCAGGGAATTATACTAAGCAGGAGGAACAAGTCAGCAAAGAAGCTCTGGGGCTAGGGCTGCTGTAAGGGTTCTAGGGGCACATGGCGGCTCTATGCTGTGGCCTAAGAGAGGCATTTTTAACATCTGGGTGGTGACCCTGCTGCCCTCAGAGTTCAGGAATTACTGAGAGGAGAAGCAGCACCTGTTCCCTGGGTCTCTGCAGTGGCAGCAGCTGAGTTGGTAATGGGTGTGCTGATGCCTGAGGAAGTGGAAATCCCAGCTGAGGGAGTGGTCAAGCGCTGGCAGCAGCTGTGAAGGGCAGGGGCCCAACTGGTTAAGGAGAGAGCCCTTCTCTGCCTTCACAGTAATCCCTTCACCTGTGCTCTTGGGCCCATCCTGACTTTTCCTCACAGACTCTTGCTTCAGCCACTTCCCCCACTCATTCCAGGCTTCCTCCTGTTCCACGGTCTTTCCCCCCTCAGCCTGCAAACATGCTTTGCTCTCCCCTTTTCTAAAACCCTCTTCTGTCTCCTGGGACCACTTCTCTTAGCTCTTAGTCATCCCTCAAACAAAACAAACACACAAAACCATACTCTTCTACCATTTAGCCCTGTTTCCAACCAACAGCTATAGTTGCATTTGTCTTTCCTTAGCAAACATATTAAATGAGCTATCCACCTACCTGGACTTCCTCAGCAATTTACCCACTTATGAATTTATGCAATAAGCAATGTATTGAGGACCTACTATGAATAATAGACTGGGAATAGAGGATAGATTATGAGTTCTTCCCTCAGAGGAGTTCTCTGCCTAATAGAGGACATAAATGGGTTAAATTTACAGTATAATGTGATAAGTACAGCAAAGAAGGAAAGTACGGTGTTCAGAGCTATCATAACACAAAAGAGAGAGTCACTGAGTAGAGAGAAGAGAGGCAGAAATCGAAGATGGTTTCCTGAGGGATGTGGAGTCTGAACTAGATTTCGAAGGACAACAGGAGAATGTAGGGGAAAACACAGTATCTTGGAAGCTGAATAAGAAATATCAGTCAACTTCATCAACTACCACAGAGAGATGACATAAAATGAGGAAAACACACATATGAATTGGCAGCATGGAGATCATTATGGGACTTTGCCAATACAATCAAAATAGAGAGGATGGGAATGATTGCAATGGGATGAGAAGCAAACAAGGTATGAGAAGGTAGAAAAGGTTTTGGCAGAAGCCTGGCTGAGATGGGAGAGCCTTGTAAGGCAGCAGCTAGAGAGAAGTGCAGAGTGGGAGGAGAACTGCCAAGGTTGAGAGAGAGTGACATACCAGTTGCCAGCCTCTTAGGGTTGGCGCAAGGATTCAGTGAGTTAATACATGTAGAGTGCTTACACAATGCCCAGCACACACTCAGTAGATGATGTGGCCAGAATGCAAATTCTCATGCTTGGGTGCTAATCCCATGCTTATTTCATTGCATCAGGAAGGCCTGGGGGGAAATTTCCACATTCAGAGAGTTCTTGGGTAATGGGGAGAGATGAGAGAGATTGGGCAGTGCCATTTGAGGCCACTCAGAGGTCTTATGACTCATTCAGGAGACACAAGGCTCTGTGCTTCCTATGTTCTGACAGGGTCAAAGTTTCCCTCACCAATTCTCCCCACATGGCTTCTTAGCCAGACATCTTCAAAGAGGCTGATCGTGAACCACTGTATCTCGTGACAGCCCCCCAGACATCCCTGCACACCTCCCAGCAGAATATTTCAGGTGGGCAGCTTAGCCATCGGGGGAGGGGGCTGCAGCTGCCTAGGACAGCTGAGCTCCAGTCCTTGCAGTTCTGTTGACTGCCCAGTGAGCAGAGGAGGGGATGGAGGGGGGGAACGTCCTTAGGGAGGAGGGTTGGCAGAAGCTCTCAGGCAGGACACCACCACAGGAGGCTGTGATCACACTGACTGAAGGAAGTAGCAGGTGCCACTCAGTCCCTGACCTGGGGACAGTCTCAGAAGGGAACAGTTTCATGAGTCCGATTCTAAAGAATTGCTGGGATTGTCTGAAATAATGGATTTGGAATTTTTTCCACTTGGGATAGCAAATTCCACCAAGGGAGGAAATAACTTATAAATGATTAACATTGGCATAAATTAATATTTCTGATTGCAGGACCTTGTCAGATGGAAGGCCCTGTAGGATTTGGAGAGGGGAGAAAGGGAAAAAAGAAATAAATACTCTGAGTAGGGGACCCTGCTAGTGAGAGAGCAAGCCTGTTGGGTGGTAGGGATTGAAGTGGGGATGATGGGATGAAATCTATGAGGGCTCAGTGGGCTCCTAGAATCCTAGGAATATGGAGGATCTGAGGGGAAAGAGAATACATTGGTTGAGAACATACCATGTACCAGGTACTCAGCTAAGCAGAGTAGATAGCACGATGAGTAAATCTAAGTTCCTGACCTTCAGGAATCCACAGTCTGAGACTGAGGGGAAAAAGGCACATTTCAGTAGAAGGTGTGAACCACTATGGTGGTTACAAGCATGGTCGCTGAGCCAGGCTGCTTGGATCCGAATTCCAGTTCTGCCACTTATTAGTTGTATGGCTTTGGGCGAGAGTCTTAACCTCTCTGTTTCCATTTCTCCATCTATAAAATAGGGATAATAGTAGTACCTCATCATAGGGTTGTTGTGAGGGAAGAATAAGTTAATATGCATATAAAGTGCCTCAACCAGTGCCTGGAATAAAACAAACACTATTGTAGGGTCCTCTAACTCCCCCCACTTTTTCTCTGGGCCTGCCAGGAAACACAGAGCACCTGCACCACTCTCCCAGACAGATACATGTTTTCTCCTGCAGGCTTGAACCCAAGTGGGGCCCTTGAACATTTCCAGGCACTGATAAAGGTGTTTAGGTTTTTGCCCAAAACACTGAAAGAGACTAGCCCCAGCCCCGAGTCAAACTCCTTAAACCCTCATATAAGCTCCATACCCTGACCTCCTCATTGCAGATGTACCTAGGTAAGACGTCCCTTGTGTCACTGTCCTTCGGGAGGATGCTCTCCGGCCCCCTCTGTAATACAGTTCACCTGATACAATAAATGCTTTGAAGTAATCATCTTGGCATTTTAGTACTTCTTTCTTTGGAATCCCAACTGGCCCCATCCAGGAATCATTTGGGGAAGTCCCTTGCAGGAAGTCCCTTGCGGGAAGTCCCCTCCCCCTGCTTTTGGGTGACTCCAGCTGTGGGTTCAGCTACAGAAGCGGACATCAGGTTTTGTCACAGAGGCAGGCATCAGGTACTATGGGAGAGGTGACCAGGGAAATCTCAAGAGGCAAGTCTGTCCCCTACACAGCCGGGAGGTTTTCTGTGCCTTTGCCTTTGTTCCCCTTTTTCTTTCCTAGGTCTCTACCAAATCACTTGCTTCCTCACCCCACCCCTCAGGGCCAGTGATATGCCATCACAAGCCAGTGCCGTCAGTGCCCGACACTCCCAATGACCCTTTGATAAGGAAGGTCTTGCCTCCAGGAAACAGGAGCTGCCTTGATCTTTTATTCCTGTCCAGTGTGCTTTCCTTAGCTGTCTCCATTAATCATGCACACTGTCCACCTGAGCACCAGTTCTGAGGTCCTTTGCCTGGGACACTTGCAGTTCTCACACAGTCTGGGCAGTGGGTGTCGCTGGTCTCCAGCTTTTCCTGCTCCTGGCGATCTGCAGTGGTCTCCTTCCTCCTGGGTGCAATGTGCTCTGGTTCCCTGAGCCATCCAGGGATGTTAGGAAGATCAGGAACCAAAGGCAGGTTCAGGGAAGGAAACAGAATGTCTTAGGGCTCTTTAGAAGCCCTAAGAGCACAAGCCTAGGAGATATGGATCTGGCTCACCCTGACTGCCTCTAGCTTGTAGGATGACCCAGCACCTCACTCCACCTTCGTTTCCTTTCCTAGATGTAAAGTGAGAGGGTTGATGAGGTCAGTAGTTGGCAAACTTTTCTCTACCATGGATCTCCTTTACTATTTCTCTTTGCGTGGACTTTATGTTTGAAAAGATTTGATTCTGCTCAAAACACCCTGCCGTTTAAATTATTTTTCCATTTTTTAAAATGTATTTTTATTGTGTATATTTAAGGTAAACAACATGATGTTTTGATATACATATACATAGTAAAATGATTATTACAGTCAAACAAATTAGTATATCCACCACTCTCCATAGTTACCCCCACCCTTTTTTTGTGGTAAGAGCCCCTAAAATCTACTCTCTCAACAAATTTTCAGTATACAGTACAATAATGCATTATTACTATAGTCCTCATGCTGTACATTAGGTCTCTTAGTCATTCTACCTAACTGCAAATTTGTACCCTTTGACCTGCTTCTCCCCATTTCCTCCCTCCCCACTCCTGGTAACCACTTATCTACTGTTTCTATTTTTTTGACTTAAAATATTTTTTACGTTCTGTATATAAGTAAGATTATACAGTATTTTTCTATGTCTGTCTTATTTTACTTAGGATAATGCCCTCCACATTTATCCATATTGTCACAAATGGCAATATCTTCTTTTTAAAGACAGAATAATACTCCATTGTGCATGTGTGTGTGTGTGTGTGTATATGTGTGTGTGTGTGTGTATATATATATATCCATTTTAAAAATCCATTCATCCATCAACGACCACTTAAGTTGTTTCCATATCTTGGCTCTTGTGAATGAACATGGGAGTGCAGCTATCCCTATGAGGTGCTGATTGCCTCTCTCTTGTGTATATACTCAACAGACGGGTCATTTTCCATCCTTTATTACTCAAAGACTTAAATCCGCAAGAGAAAGGAATTTTGTAACACAGAATTGACAGAACCTTAACTAAAGCAAATATAAATAAGCCTGCCTTTTCAAAAGCTTTTGTATAGTTGCTAGTAAATGCATGATTTCCACTAGACTTTTTTGAAATATTGAAAATAGCACTGGCTCTCCCATTGCCCCTTTAGTGTAAACCTGAGCATCTAAGATCTCTGGGCTGGAACAATTTCACCGGATGATTTCTCAAGTCCCTTCCACTGCAAAAATGTTCTAAATCTATGATCTCCTTGTGTCAATAGTGAGTTGAAGTGATCTGGAGGTTGGAGGTCCATCCAAAAGGGGTATGTTGGGGCTGGCTGCCACTCTGTGTTCAGTACAATCTACCTTCCTCCATTTTGATGCTATCATTCAAAATTGGGGTTACTTTCACCGGGGTTGAGTTGAAGTCTATCTTTATTGAGTTTATGAAACAAGTTTACCACAATAAATATGTTAAAACTCCCAATAGGCCGGATGTGGTAGCTCACGCCTGTAATCCCAGAACTTTGAGAGGCCGAGATGAAAGGATTGCTTGAGCTCAGGAATTCAAGACTAGCCTGGGCAACATAGTAAGACCCCATCTCTACAAAACAAACAAACAAAACGAACAACAACAACAAAAAGCAAAACTCTCAGTAGCTTGTGAGGGTTGTTGGTAATGACATGGGAAGCACAGCATTTTCTATCATTTAACTTCTCCAGTCTCATGTATGTACCTATGAAAATGATATCCCAATAATGTATCATTTTTACTATCTGAAATATTTTAACTTCCTTGGAAATTTTATAGCACTGACAAAACCACATACTAATTGATCCAATCTATTTTGAGCCAGGAGCTGTGGTAGGCATTGCTGGGAGGGCCACTGAAGTATATAAGGTAAGCTTAACTGAATTTTTACAAAAACATTTTTTAGCAGATAAATCTTTGCAAGTCGTATGCATTACAGAGGTTTTGTTCTCATTCTCGCTTCTAGGGAAACACACAAAGAGATGGAGCAGTAAACAGAGAATCAAAGGGATCTGGGGGAGGTAAAGTCGGCTTGCTGTTGCCAGGGAAGCAGACCTAACAACGAAGTTAGGACAGTTGGCTTCTGCCATGTGAGGCTGGGGTCCACTTCCACTGTACCGGCTGGGCATCATTAGTTAGTACAGATATAAAAAATATGCTGAATGCAGACCAGAAATGATTCAACAAATCCATGAAAGAAATATTTATTACATACCTACCATATGCCAAGCATGTGTAGGAATACAATGGCAAATAAGTCATGGTCCTTGTCTTCAAGGAGTTCCGAAACCAAAGAAGTCACGTAGGGAAATACACATCTCTGGGTGAAAAGTGCCACAGGAACACCAAGCCACACAGGGAAGGGAATGGCTAATTCTGTTTTGGGTTACTGGGGCCACCTCACAGAGGAAGTGACATTGAGGCTAGGCCTCGAAGTAAGTTTTAGCCTAATTACAAAGGGCTTCGAAGGCATGGAGAGCCATATGACAAACTTGTAAACACTCATTATCAGAGGGGGCTGGACTTGAAGAGTGAGGAAAGGTGAAAATGAAGAGAAACTAGTATCGGGCCAGAGTGAGAAAAATCTGGCACTGTTACAAGCCATCATTTTACTTTTATTTTCCCCAGGATTCAGGGGGGTGCGGTTCTCAGGTGACTATTTAGCCAATGATTGGACAGACATTCAGTAATCATGAAAAACAAGTTGTTATTTTAGATATTAATAGATAACAGGTAAGAAGTTCTATTTATAAGCATTTTTAATTTGTCTTAAAAAATAATTTTAGAATTTCTATAAATCACCTATTTTTAGTTATGTAAGGCATAAAAGTGTTTTTTAAAATTGAATATGCTTCCAGTATGCCACAGGAATAGGTTTGATTTGATAAACAGATTTGTCAAGTAGACAAAGGACAAATATTTTCATTTTATACAAACAATTTATGCTGTAAATATATTAATGATTGTGTTCATAACTATATGTTGCTCTCTCAAGGTATTGGTCTTGTTAAGCATAGGGAAAAAACAAGATCAATTTTGTTTACAATAAAATATATTAATAAATAAATAAAATATTTGAATGTTTTATGGTTAACTATTACATTCTGATTAAAAGATCTATGTTGAGCTGTCTATAGGAAGTTAAAGTAAAGGAGACTAGATTGTGGTATGTGGGATGTGAGAGTGTGTGTATGTAGAAAAGGGAGGAAGTTGGACAGGGATACATTAAGAAGAGAGGCTGGGAATAGTTTCTGGAAAGTTATTTTGTGCAAGCAAATGACAATTAAAAAGCTAAACAAAGAAAGATACCAAAGAGGGAAGATTTTATGAGTTACATAAATGAAGAAATGAAAGAAAATGTTAGCAATTTAAGAAAGAATGCAATTAAATATACATGAAACATGCATAAGTGTGTGTCTATAGTAGATGTAGTACACAAAATATACATTACTGAAAGTGTGTACCTATGCAATAATTATTTATTAAGCACTTGTTATGTGCCAGGAACACACATGGCTATTTCTTCCTTTCTTGGCATTTTTACTGGATTTCTATGTATTTGACAAAGAAAAGCTGTAGAACTTTCTACAATGATTTGAACTTTCTTCCACTATATAATAATTGCATGGGGGTATATTTTTAAATATGTCAAGTCAGAGCCCAGGTGGAACTATGGGTGAGTTTTCCCAAAATAACCAATGGCTGTCAATTTTGTGAGTGAGTAGTGCCTTTTTTTTCTGTCTCAGTCCAGAGCACTCTCTCAGAATTTAATTCTGAAAGATGCCATGTTATTTATTTATTCATTTTTTGGTTTCTATTGGACCTCAGGTTTTGTGAATTGAGTTGAGCACACTCCTCAGTTCATGGCTCCCTATAATTATTGTCTTATTTGGGGACCTTTTAAATTTTTATTCAGTTTTTCCCTTTATCCCCTCTCGACCCTTCTCCCTTGCCCATAGGTTCCTACTCCTGTGTTTTTAATGTATGTTCTTTTTATTCACTTTCCATACTTTTATTACATAGAGGGGGTCTAGGTTGGAGGAGCTGAACTGTAACCTCAAAGGAGGTCAGAACTGTGGGCTCGCTGCCTTTTATCCCTTTTGAGGCTGGAGGATCAAAGGTTAGAGATAAAGTTGTTTAGAGAAGGATCAAATGTTAGAGATAAAGGTGCTTTAGACACTTTCAGCCCTATCTATATAGATTCCACCACCACCCAGTAAGACAGCTGTGGTGGGACTGGAGTCCGGCCAGTGGAAAGCGGGTTGCAGTTTTACTTTGAAGCAAAAGGTTTGGTAATTGGCAATATTCTTCTTTCTAGATATCTTCCCAGATTGTTATCATAATGGTCCCTGTTGGGTGGGGTGAAATAAACTTTTTTTATTGATACATAATATTTATACATATTTATGGGGTACATGTGAAATGTTCTGGCATGCATACAATGTGTAATGATCAAATGTGGATATGTAGAACATCCATTACCTCCAACATTTGCCATTTCTTTCTGTTGGGAACATTTCAAATCTTCTCTTCTAGCTACTTTGAAATATACAATATACTATTGTCACCTATTGGCACTCCACTGTGCTATCAAACACTAGAACTTTCCTTCTATCTGACTGTATATTTGTATCTGTTAACCAGTCTTTCTTAATCTCCCTCCACCCACCTACTCCCCAACCCCCTCCCTCATCCCCCCAATCCCTGCTCCACTTCCCAGCCTCTGGTATCTATCATTCTACTCTGTACCTCCATGAGACCAAATCAACTATTTTAGCTCTCATATATGAGCAAGAATATGCAATATTTGTCTTTCTGTGCCTGGTTTATTTTGCTTGACATACTAACATCCAACTGTATCCATGTTGCTGCAAATGACATGATTTCATTCTTTTTTGTGTGGCTAAATAGTATTCCATTGTGCATACATACCACTTTTTTTATCCATTCACTCACTGGTGAACCTTTAGGCTGATTTCATATTTTGGCTATTGGGAATAGTGCTGCAATAAACATCAGGGTGCAGATAACACTTTAATATACTGATTTCCTTTCCTTTGGATAAATGCCCAGTAGGAGGATTGCTGGATTGTATTGCAATAGAGGATTGCTCTATTTTTAATATTTGAGAAATCTCTACACTGTCTTCCGTAGTGGCTGTACAAATTTACATTCCCATCAACAGTGTATAAGGTTTCTCTTTTCTCCACATCCTTGCCAGCACCTGCTATTTCTTGTCTTTTTAACAATAGCTATTCTAACTGGGGTAAGATGATATGTCATTGTGGTTTGAATTTGCATTTCCCTGATGATTATTAATACTGAGAATTTTTCATATATCTGTTGGCCACTTATTGTATTTTTTAGAGAAATATCTGTTTTTTTTCTTTATCTACTTTTTAGTGGAACTATTTTTTTTTTTTTTTTTTTTTTTTTGAGACGGAGTCTCACTCTGTCACCCAGGCTGGAGTGCAGTGGCCGGATCTCAGCTCACTGCAAGCTCCGCCTCCCGGGTTCACGCTATTCTCCTGCCTCAGCCTCCTGAGTAGCTGGGACTACAGGCGCCCACCACCTCGCCCGGCTAGTTTTTTTGTATTTTTTTAGTAGAGACGGGGTTTCACCGTGTTAGCCAGGATGGTCTCGATCTCCTGACCTCGTGATCCGCCCGTCTCGGCCTTCCAAAGTGCTGGGATTACAGGCGTGAGCCACCGCGCCCGGCCGAAACTATTTTTTTTTTAACCGTTGAGTTGTTTCAGTTGCCAAATGAATAGTTTGTGAATATTTTTCCCCATTCAACAGATTGTCTCTGCACTCTGCTTGTTGTTTCCTTTGCTGTGCAGATGCTTTTTAGGTTAATATAGTCTCATTGTCTATTTTTGATTTTGTTGCCTATGCTTTTGAGGTATTAGCCATAAAATCTTTGCCTAGACTAATGTCTTGAAGTGTTTCCCCTATGTTTCTTCTTGTAGTTTTATAGTTTTGGATCTTAAGTGTAAGTCTTTAATTCACCTAATGTTTTTTTTTTTTTTAAATGTGGTGAGATATAGGGGTCTAGTTTCATTCTTCTGCATATAGATATCCAATTTTCCCAGTACCTTATTGAAGAGGGTCACATTTCCCCAATGTACATTCTTGTTGCCTTTTTCAAAAATCAGTTGACTATAAATATGTGGATTTACTTCTGGGATCTCTATTCTGTTTCACTGATCTACGTGTCTGTTTTCATACTAATACCATGCTGTTTTGGTTGCTATGTCTTTGTAATACGTTTTGAAGTCAGGCAGTGTGATGCCTTCAGCTTTGTTCTTTTTGCTCAGGATTGCTTTGGCTATTCAGGCTCTTTTTTTGGTTCCATATAAATTTTAAAATTATTTTTTCTATTTCTATGAAAAAATGGCATTGGTATTTTGATAGGGATTGCATTGAATCTGTAGATTGCTTTGGGCAGTATGGACATTTTAACAATATTAATTATTCTGATCCATGAGCATAAGATGTTTTTTCATTTGTTTGTGTCCTCTTCAATTTATTTCATCAGTGTTTTGTAATTTTCCTTGTAGAAGTCTTTCATTTCTTTGGTTAAATTTACTCCTCGGTATTTTTAAAAGGCTATTGTAAATGAGATTGCCTTTTTTATTTCTTTCTCAGCTAGTTAATTTTTGGTGTATAGAAATGCTACTGATTTTTGTATGTTGATTGTGTACCCTGAAACTTTACGGAATTTATTTGTCAGATGTAAGAGTGCTTTGGTGGAGTCTTTAGGTTTTTCTGAATATAAGATCACATTATCCGCAAACAGGAACAATTTGACTTCTCTTTTTCCAATTTAGATGTCTTTGGCTTCTTTCTCTTGCCTTAACTGTTCTGGCTAGGACTTTCAGTACTATGTTGCGTAAGAGTGGTGAAAATAAGCATCCTTGTCTTGTTCCAGTTCTTAGAGGAAAGGTTTTCAGCTTTTCCTCATTTAGTATGATGTTACCTGTGGGATTGTCATATATGGCCTTTATTGTGTTGAGGTGTGTTTATTCTATGCTTAGTTTGTTGAGCGGTTTTATAATGAAGGGATCTTGGATATTATCAAATGTTTTTCAACATCTGCTGAGATGATCATATGAAGATTTTTGTCCTTCATTCTGTTTATGTGCTGTATCACGTTAATTGATTTTCATATGTTGAACCATCCTTGCATCTCTGGAATAAACCCCATTTGATCATGGTGTACTATCTTTTTCATATGCTGTTGGATTTGGTTTGCTGGGGATTTTCACCTGTATGTTTATCAGGGATATTGGCCTGTAGTTTTCTTTTTCTGTTGTGCCCCTGGCTGGTTTGGTGTCAGGATAATGCTGGCCTCATAGAATAAGTTAGGGAAAATTCCCTCCTTTTAAATTTGTTTTGAATACCTTGAAGAGAATTGGTATTAGTTCTTCTTTTTTTTTTTTTTTTTTTTTAGTAGAGACGGGGTTTCACCGTGTTAGCCAGGATGGTCTCGATCTCCTGACCTCGTGATCTGCCCGTCTCGGCCTCCCAGAGTGCTGGGATTACAGGCTTGAGCCACTGCGCCCGGCCTAGTTCTTCTTTTAAAGTTTGGCAGAATTCAGCAGTGAAGCCATCCAGTGCTGGGCTTTTTCTTTTTGGAGAGACTTTTTATTACTGATTCAATGCTCATTATTGGTCTATTTAGGTTTTCTATTTGTTTCTGATTCAATCTTGGCAGGTTATATGTATCTAGGAATTTACCAGTTTCCTCTAGGTTTTCCAGTTTTTCAGTGTATAGTTGTTTATAACAGTCTCTGATGATCTTTTTTAGTTCTGTGATATCATCAGTTGTAATGTCTCCTTTTTCATTTCTGATTTTGAGTCTTCTTTTTTCTTGGTTAGGCTAACTAGCAGTTTATTGATTTTGTTTATCTTTTCAAAAAACAGCTTTTTGTTTCATTAATTTTGTGGGTTTTTTTTTTTTTTTTTTTGTCTCTATGTCATTTAGTTCTGCTCTGGTCTTTATTATTTCTTTCCATCTACTGATTTTGGGTTTGATTTGTTCTTGCTTTTCTAATACCTTAAAGTGCATGGTTAGATTGTTTATTTGAAATCTTTCTACTTTTCTGATGTAGGCATTTATTACTATAAAATTCTCTCCTAGCATTGCTTTTGTTGTGTTCCATAGATTTTGGCATGTTGTGCTTAAATTTTCATATATTTCAAGAAATTTTGTGATTTCCTTCCCAATTTCTTCCTTGAACCAATGGTTGTTCAGGAACATGTTGTTTTGTTTCCATTTGTTTGTACAGTTTCCAAAGTTCCTTTTGTTATTAATTTATAGTTTTACTCTACTGTGGTACAGGCTGGTCTCGAACTCCTCACCTCATGTGATCCACCCACCTTGGCCTCCCAAAGTGCTGGCATTATAGGCGTGAACCAACATGTCTGGCCAGATTTGCATTTCTCTAATGATCAGTGATGTTGAACTTTCATATGCTCGTTGGATGCATGTCTGTCTTCTTTTGAAATGTGCCTGTTCCAAAAAACCCCTTTTCAGTGGGTTTTTTTGTTTTGTTTTCTTGTAAATTTGTTTAAGTTCCATAAGGATTCTGGATATTAGACCTTTGTCAGATGCATAGTTTGCAAAAATTTTCTCCCATTCTGTAGGTTGTCTGTTTATTGATAGTTTCTTTTGCTGTGCAGAATCTCTTTAGTTTAATGAGGCCCCATTTGTCAATTTTTTTCTGCAGAATAAACATTGCTTTTATCAGCACATGGAACATTCTCCAGGATAAACCATATGTCAGTACATAAAATAAGTTTCAACAAATTTTAAAATATTGAAATCACAGCCAGGCGTGGTGGCTCACTCCTGTAATCCCAGCATTTTGGGAGGCCGAGGTGGGCAGATTACCTGAGGTCAGCAGTTTGAGATCAGCCTGGCCAACATGGTGAAACCCCATCTCTACTAAAAATACAAAAATTAGTTGGGCATGGTGGCGGGTGCCTGTAATCCCAGGTACTCGAGAGGCTGAGGCAGGAGAATCACTTGAACTTGGGGCTTCATACATCATTGATGGGAGTGTAAATTAGTTCAACCATTGTGGAAAGCATTGTGGCAATTCCTCAAAGAGCTAAAAGCAGAACTACTATTCAATCCGGCAATCTCA
The DNA here is from genome assembly GCF_009764315.1 of Trachypithecus francoisi. Classification (NCBI taxonomy): domain Eukaryota; kingdom Metazoa; phylum Chordata; class Mammalia; order Primates; family Cercopithecidae; genus Trachypithecus; species Trachypithecus francoisi. The sequence goes on along the minus strand of NW_022681470.1, from coordinate 100,031,836 downwards.
TTACTGGGTATAAAGGCAAAGGAATATAAATCATTCTGTCATAAAGACATATGCATGCATGGGTTCACTGCAGCACTATTCACAATAGCAAAGACATGGTATCAACCTAATGCCTATCAAGAATAGATTGGATAAAGAAAATGCGGTACATATGCACCTGGAATACCGTGCAGCCATAAAAAAGAATGAGATTATATCCTTTGCAGGAACATGGATGGAGCTGGAGCCCATTGTCCTTAGCAAGCTAACAGTAACAGAAAATCAAATACCACATATTCTAACTTATAAGTGGGAGCTAAATGATGAGAATACGTGGATACATAGGGGAAACAACAGACACTGTGCCTACTGGATGGTGGAGGATGGGAGTAGGGAGGGGATCAGGAAAAATAACTAATGGGTGCTAGCCTTAATACCTGGATGATGAAATAATCTGTATAACAAACCTCCATGATACGGGTTTACCTATGTAACAAACCTGCATATGTACTCCTGCTCTTAAAAGTTAAAAAAAAAAATGTATGAATGTCCGTTAGGTCCATTTGGCTTAAAGTGCAGTTTAAATCCAATGTTTCTTTGCTGATTTTCTGTCCAGATGATCTGTCCAATGCTGAGAGTAGACCGTTGAAATTGCCAATTATTACCATATTACAGTCTATCTCTCCCTTTAGATCTAATAATATTTGCTTTATATATCTGGGTGCTCTGGTGTCATATATGTTTAGAATGATCTTTTTTGTTTTGTTTTGTTTTGTTTTGTTTTCTTACAGTTTTTTTAACATGCTTTGTGGAATAGTCATTCTTTTTACTGTTTTGACTTAAAGTCTGTTTTATCTGATATAAGTATAGGTACTCTTACTTGCTCTTGGTTTCCATTTGCTTGGAATACATTTTTCTATCCTTTTACTTTCAGTCTGTATGTATCTTCACAGGTGACATGAGTTTCTTGTAGGCAGCATATGATTGGGTCATGAATTTTTACTTATTCATGGGAAATTTTATCTTTCGAGTTGTTAATTTAATCCATTTACATTTATGGTTATTATTGGCAGATGATGACTATCTCTGTCATTTTAATAATTGTTTTCTTACTGATTTGTATATCCTTTGTTTCTTTTTTTCTCTTATTGTTTATCATTGTGGTTTGGTGGTTTTCTGGAGTGGTAACATTTGAGTCCTTTTTCTCATTTATGTGTCTGCTCTACTAGTGAATTTTATAATTTTGTGTTTTCATGATGATAGATATTGTTCTTTCATTTCCAGATGTAGGGCTCCCTTAAGCAGAAGATGAACTTTTATAGATTAGTATTTAATAAGACTCAAAGCTTGACAAAAGCCATGTGATCACCCCATAATCTGTGTAACATGTGCCTATGATCTCCTGGGCTTACTTGTGTATCTGCAACACATGTCTACTGAGATCCTTTTCAGAGAAGTTCTAAAGAACCATCACGTTATTACTTCACATGTGTGGTGTCCTTACACTGCATATAACAGCTAGAACATGTACGGATAAGAGATAGAAACAGAAGCAGAAAGGGGGAGGGGAGGGCTGAGCAAGGCATGCAAGGCATAGTCTTTAAACTCTGACTCAGTCAATTTTTTATCGAGTCATTTTTTAATCTGAGTTTTCAGCTCTATCAACATTCCAGGGGACACTGGGGACAGCCACTTTGACTCTTGGAAACTAGGCTGAGGGTGTGGTTGCTGTGGCAGCTGCTGTCAGAGTGTGACTGGATAGGGCACAGTCTCAGCTGTACTTGTGGTGACAGGGAGACGATCATGGCTCCCACCCACCTCCCTGTCCTGACTGCTCCCTACTCACTGAGCATACTAACAAAAAACCTTACATCAAAGCCTCCTGGAATAGGTGGGGGAGATGGAAGAAGCCACAGGAGAAGAGGGTGAAGAAGGGAGTAAGGAGGGTTTACATCTTACATGCAAAATGTTACTGTGCTGCAATATCTAGTGTTGTTTCTGGCACTGAACCTACAAGTAGCCCATGCCTACAGACTAAATAGGCATCTAAGAGAATAAATACAGAAGTGACTTGGGCAGGATGGTGCTCTTTGGAACCTTTCCATTTATATATATATATATATATATATTTTTTTTTTTTTTTTGAGACAGGGTCTTCGTATGTTGTCCAGGCTGGTCTCGAACACCTGGGCTCAGAGGATACTCCTGCCTTAGCCTCCAAAAGTGCTAGAATTACAGGTGTGAGCCACCACACCCATCCTTCCATAATTTCTTGTTGTTCAGAGTCATGTAATGCTGGGTAGGGGCCCAGCTTTGCCCTCTTGGGGTACCTCAGACTGTCATGCAGAACTTAGTAACCATCTATGGCCTGCTACATGTAAGGTCCTCTCTGGACCACGAGACTCATATGAGATCACAGTAAATGCCTTCCTGGCCTGAAACAACACCTTGGAACATTTTTCCATTTTATTCACTGAGGAGCACTTTTTATCAACTATGCAATTAAATGCACCTTTATTTTTATTTTTTTAATTAAACTTTAAATTCTGGGGTACATGTGCAGAATGAGAAGTTTTGTTACATAGGTATACATTTGCCATGGGGGTTTGCTGCACCCATCAACCTGTCACCTACCTTAGGCATTTCTCCTAATGCTATCCTTCCCCTCGGCCCCCACCCCCTGATAGGCGTCAGTGTGTGATGCTCCCCTCCCTGTGTCCATGTGTCCTGGTTGTTGAACTCCCACTTATGAGTGAGAACATGCAGAAGTGAACCTTTATTTTAAAATCATTTTTAGGATTTCACATAGAAAATCCACTGACCTAGATGAACATTACCAAATCCCACCTCCTCTGTTTATAAGCTATGAGACTGTGAGCAGGTCACTTAGCTTATCTTAGCCTCGGTTTCCTCATTTGTAAAATGCAAATATTTATAATATTAGTCAACCCACCTTAGAAGGTTGTTGTAAGGATTAAATGAAATTATTCAAGTGACATGCTCAGTACTGGGCCTGATATATTGATTGCTTAATAAATGTTATCTCCCATTATAATTTTCACTCACAGCCGTTTTATGCTTTAAAACAGATAACACACTTGACACATGATTTTTCTGTCAGAGTGCTTGCTATTATGGGCAATCTTGTGAATGTGCTGTGCAGAGAGGTGCTGTAATCAACTGGACCACAAGGAAAATCGACCAATCAGCACTTAGTAAGGCCTTTCTTATAGGAAAGTGCGCCCAGATGTGTGGGCTCACATCAGCAATAGAATGCCATAACTGAATAGTGGTAGTTGATAGGACATTTCTAAAAATGGCACCAAGTAATTTAAAAGCAAATAACCAATCAATGGCAAACAATTGCAAAATTTTTTTTAACTTATTGCAAAAATATCTGCAAGTGGGAGTAGGTGGAACATGTACATACAACCTAAACCAGAGCGTTTGAAGGCACAAAGGTGGCACCTGGGGGAAAGCTCTTGTTTCACGAGGAATTTCTGCTGAGAATCCCTGCTCTCTACAGCTTCCTACTGGGTGAGACCAAAGGGCTCCCAGCATTGCTCTGACAGGCACCTGGGGATGTTTCTGGTGCTGTCCCATGCAAACACATCTTCTTTGAAGACTGCTTCAAAGTCTTCAAAGACTGGCCCTCTTTGCTTGAGTAAGAAGAGCAAGCATGTTTTCTGCTGCCTGTCCAAAGGGAAGTAACAGCTTCAGGGGTAGAAAAAAAGGAAAAACGGGTCAAGTGTTACACAGGCCCCACAGCTTCTTAGGCTGGTGGGGCTAGTGGGATTCGGGCTATCTTGGGATCCTGCCGTCACACATCCTGGCTCCTGTATTACTTTATTATACTACTAAGTTTGAAGAGGGGAGTAAGAGGCAGTTGGGAATAGAAGAAGCAGAAGTCGCTTCCATTTGTATGGCTTTTTGCAATTTATAAAGATTTCATAAACCATGTCCTCATTTGAACCTCCCAACAACCCTGGGAGCTGGGGAGACATGATCATTCCCACTAAACAAATGAAGAAACTGAACTCAGATGAAGTGATCTGCTCCATAGAAGATCTGGATTCATAGCCTGGTCTTGCCACAAATTTTGTATAGCCAGAGGCAAGTCTTTAGTGTCTGTCTCCTCCTCTATAAAGTGTGCAGCTTCGATTAGTTCACCTTAAATGATCTCTTTCAGTTCTTATATTCTCCAATTCAACAAATTAAGTAAATAGACCCTTCTCAGCCTGCAAATCATGCTCAGTGAATGCCCATTCCATACAAATGACCATTCCAGCCAAGGACTCGCATCCCTGAAGCAAGGAAACATTCACACTCTCCTCTCCTCCTTGCTGCTGGGGACACTTAGGCACCCACTTCAAACACTAGAAACTTCAGGAACTCTCCTTCCCTGCCATTTATACTGGCTGAGGGCACATTCTACCACTACAGGGGCCCTGTGCAGGGGAGAGGACCTTTAAGCGTATGGCCAGGGCTGTACTTGGAGGAAATGGTATTCATACTGGAATGCAAAATGACTTTTTCTGTTGGAATCAGATTTTAAAAGCTGCTCGAGTTCTATAATGTTAAGATACTATAGTTAGTTACGTTATGAGTTAAATTGGCTCCTCGCTCCTCTGCAATAGACTAGAAACCTCACTTTCCTATTCATAGGTTTCTCCAAAGTAAACATTTTAAGTTTCCTGTGGTTCAGGAACACAGCCTGTCTGTCTATGGCACATTATTCTGACTTGTACTTAACCATCTTTCTTACCTTTCAGGGTTGTATCACCCAGAATCTCTGGTCCAGAGCCTGGCACGTAAGCACGCTCAGTAAATTATCTCAGATGGCTGCTTTTCCCCCTGTATAACCATTTGCCTCCCTTGCTAAGTTCCTGTGTTCCTCCATTCCTCACAGACTAAGCAGCGGTGTGTTCACCTCAGATTGATCCAGAGTCGGGTAAAGGGACTAAGGCAGTGTGGTGGATGATGTCCTAATATTATGATATCAGCACCATGCTCCGCCCCAAATCGCCAGCCTGGCTCCACTGTTAGGCACAACACTGGGCTGAGAGGGGTGTGGAGGATTCTTGGCCTATCAAGGTGGCATTTCGTATCTAGTGATAACCTACCATAGAACAAGGAGTAGAAATTGTGTGGGTCTTGAAAGATCAGGATGTCCTAGGCTCAGGATGGTTGCTCTTAGTGTTTGGATATCTGTAGAACTATTCCAAAAAGGTTTTTATGAAGTCCAATATGAGAAACCCATCAAGTATTTCTTTTGTCAACTCTATTTTTGCTTTCTAAGAGCACGCAACATAATAGGAGAAACAGACATTTATAAATAACTCTGATGCTGGGCAGACAGATAAGTGCTAGTGTAGGTACATGATATACAAATACAGTGGCTAGAGAGACTATTTCAAACTAGAAGATCTTAAAAGGAGTTTTGAAGGACATGAGATTAGAACCAGGCCTTAAAGAATAACAGATCTTCAACAGAAGACCCTGGGAGAAGGCAAGGGAGGTTGCAGAGAGGAAGGAGAATGGGTGGAGGGCCCAAAACGAGTCAGCCAGAGAGGTGGGGCCTGGAGAAGGACAGGTGCATGAAGGATCATGCTGGAAAGGAGGCTGTGGTATAACTGTCGAGGGCTTTGAAAGATAGGCTTAGGAGTTTGAACTTTACTCCGTAAGGATACATTGAAGGAGCTGAAGGAGGAAGTGCTGGGATAGGCCAAGTTGTGTTTCAGGAAGATCATGACAGCATCAGCGTGGAGGATGGACTCATATTGGGTGATGGAAGGTGGGTGCCAGGAATTAGGTTGAGTGAAAGCCTAGGTGGAATGTTTGGGGCATCTAAACCTAGACAGGGGCAGTGACATCCAGGCTTCCCATACTGACCTTCAAGGGCCCATTAACTGGATCCTTCACGGCTTCCTCTCCAATGTCATCTGCAAATGCTAACACTGTAACCATTTAGTCCCATTTTGGTCACATCAAACTGCTCATGGTCTCTGGCTCTGCCTGGGTTCCTAGCCCAGAAGACCCCTCTCTTCTCAGCTGAGGTCAACCTGACCCCCATCTCCACCTATACTCATACCTACAGGGCTTGTATGCTCAGTTTGGCTCAGCTCCCTTGGTGCCATACTGACATGAGCTAGGAAGACCTGCCCCATGTATAGTTTATTTCCAGGTCCTGGCCCTCTTCAGTGTGTCCCAGCCTGCTGGGTCTCACACTGCTCTGCCCTGAGCTATGACAGAAGGGATTTTGATAGTTCATCCAGGCCCACAGAAAGGAGAGACAGAGATGGAACAGAGTGGGTGGGAACAGAGTGGATGAGGCTCAGCTACCCACCTTTCCCTGCCTCACAATTGAATTAGGACTGTTCAAGCAGCACTGGCCAGTTCTGTGCATGACATTATAGGAGATCGTATTCGCAGAGCTTATTACAAAAAGGCTTTAAATGCACCAACCTAGACCAACTTCTTTTCAATGCAAAAATGGAAGACAGGGTTGGAAAGATTTGTTCTTTCTCTTTGCTTCCTGGTCAGGCGCCTACAGGGGCCCAGGGGCAGGAGCTTAAGTGTGAGGGAATAGGAACTTTGTCCCAAGGCTTTGGAATTTCCATTCAGTCTGTTTCTGGGTACAGCAGTTGTTCAGGGCAACTTATTTTGAGAAACTCTATAATCCTTGACTCAGAAGGTGGTGGCTTTGTGAATCTATATTGAGCAGGAGGTGGTAAAGCAACCCAGTAGAGCCAAGACAGGGCTGTGGTATGTGGTGGTGTTAGGGATGGGGGTGGGATGGAAGGCTTGGTCAGCCTTCCTTCAGGGGAGCTGGGACAGGACAACAACCTTCATGCTGTCACCAGGTGTCCATTCTCCCCTTGCAAAAGTCCTGTCAGGTACTTTTTATTTTCAGAAGTCAAACTGAAAGTACTTCCTAAAGCACCTGCTCCTGACAAACAATGTCTGTTTCAGGATTTATTTTTAGCCAATTTTAGCTGCCAGCCAACCCTGCTCCACCCTTGGCAAAGACGTTAAAAAGCTACGGATTAAAGTGGGATCAGGCATCAGGCTCCAGGGTTTACCTTATCAGAGGGAAACACCTAGAACTGCCATATTCCCTTCTCTCCCACATTCTACAGGGACAGTCAGCCTTTCCCTTGCTTGGCCAAAAGGACATGTGGCTACTTACACAGAAGAGTGATAGCTGCTTACAGAGTTCCCTCTCCCTATTGACTGTCAGTGGTGGAGCTGCCCCAATCTGACTGCACCCAGTAAGCAAGCCCTCCTTTACCTCATTTCCCCCTATTTTGTGTCTTCTGCTTCTCCGAGTCCTAGACACACACCACGTTTATTCACTCAGTGAGAGCTGGGCATGGGCCAGCCAGGCAGTTTTCCAAAATGCCAACCTATGATAGTTGCTAAGGCATTACTGTGCTCTAAAACATCACTGAATGTAGTGAAATGAAGAATAGCTTTACCAGAGCATCTGTCAAGGAGAACACTAAATTCATTTCATCTATTCACTAAATAAATGTCAATTTGTGCCTATTCCATTCACTCATTCATTCAATAGATACTTGTTTAGCACCTTAAATGATTATGTGCTAGACACTGGTCTGGTGTAGGCATTGGGATGTAGTAATAAGCAAGACAGACAAAGTCTTTGCCATGTTAGAACTTATATCCTAATAGGTAGATAGTCAATATACAAGGATCTTGGGTCAAGTTCTTTACAAACAGACACTGAGATGATTTGGCTTTAGTAATCTGTGATGAAATTGAAATTAAAGGTTATAAAGGCAGTAAAGAAATATGGGACCTTGTGGGACTGGAAAAGTTGAAACTTCTGGGCCTCAAACAATGGGACTTAAGATGCAAAGTATATTTGGGCAACAAAGGTTCATTAAGACTTCACAGTTATACAGGAGGACTCAGGCTGTGACAAAGATCAGCTTCAAATTATTACCTCCATACTGAACCCTGTGGCCAGATGGTCATAGGGTAGCCTCAGATGAGTTGAGAGAGGCATAAGGGTGAGGAAACAAAGAAATAGAACAGTGTTAAGACTTGTGTCTAGGAAAGACTTTTGGGCTACTGGCACATGCAATTGAATGGAAGCAAATAGATTAGAAGCCTACTGTCTTTGAGAGAATTGTGTTGGCAGATAAATCATAATCCTGGCTAAAATCATAATCCTGGCTAAAATAAACAATCAAAAAATACCCTGAAATATAAAACAGCTCTCAGGGCTCCAAATTTGCACCAGCAGGGAGCAGGCTGTGAATGTTGTGTAGTTCCAAGGAAGGCCAACTCAACAATGCTCATTTCAGATGAGGCCATGGAAGAAAATGGACATGGAAGAATCTTCCAAAGGTGGAGCCAGGTACCAGGGAGAACAATGGACAAGGAAATTCCCCCAGAGATCAGAATTAAGATCTAATCCAGAAATTTCCCCTCATATTGGAGCAGGCAGTTTTTACTGTGTCTATTCAAGCAAGATTTCATCATTGTGATGGACAAGAGACTGCTCTGTAGCTCCCATTCTTCCCTTTCTGAAAGAGGATTTTAGAATGTCCTGTACTGTTCCTGTTTCTACCTCCATGTTGTATTTTTGGTGATGATTAGTGGAACACAGATAGTTGTTTTGAGTTTCTAAGTCACCAGACCATAAGGAGGTAGATCCAGACTTGCCAAAAAGAACTGCACATCTCTCAGAGATCCTAGACTTTGAGCTGGATGTGGTGGCTGAGTGGGATTTTTTATTTCTTGGTGTGTGTTTATATTCTAAGTGTTTAAGTATGGGAAGAAACATGTCCACCGATATTTGTTGACTAATTTTGTATTTTTTTTGTAGAGATGGGGTTTTGCCATGTTGCCTAGGCTGACCCCTAACTCCTAGGCTCAAGCCATTTGCCCGCCTTGGCCTCTCAAAGTGCTGGGATTACAGGTGTGAGCCACCATGCTCAGCTTGTCATGGAGTCTTAATTGTTTCTAGCATCACCGTAATTCTAAACCAAATGCATAATTACCATAATGCATTTGCCTGGCAAACAGATAATGTTAGACCTAGATGACTAGCTGTTCACCAAATATTCATACACAATTGACACTGAGACTGACTGTTTCCCAGCATCCCTTCCATTTGTGTAACTAGCTATCCACAATGGAATATGAGTAGAAGTGATGTGTATCACTTCCAGGCTTTGATTTTTAAGAAGCTGATGGGGATTATCCACATTCTCTTCTCCTGTCTGTCATCTGAATGCTGAGAATGCTGAGCTTCTAAGGATTACTAGAGCCAAAAGATGGTCCCTAAACACCACATGAAGGGACACTGCAAATCAGAACATGTACTTTGGACAATTTACATGAACAAGAAATAAATTTTCATTTTGTTAAACCACTGCATTTTGTTGTTGTTGTTACAGCATTATGGTAATTATGCACTTGGTTTAGCATTATGGTGATGCTAGAAACAATTACATGTAAGACTCCATGACAGGCTGGGCATGGTGGCTCATGCCTGTAATCCCAGCACTTTGAGAGGCCAAGGCAGGCTGATGGCTTGAGCCTAGAAGTTATAGATCAGCCTGGGCAACAGGGCAAAACCCCCTCTCTACAAAAAAAAAAAAAAAAAAAAAAAATTAGCTAGGTATGGTGGTGCACACCTATAGTCCCAGCTACTTCAGAGGCTGAGGTGGGAAGACTGACTGAGCCCAGGAGTTCAAGGCTACAGTGAGCTGTGGTGGTGCCACTGTACTCCAGCCTGGGTGACAGAGTGAGACACTGTCTCAAAAACAAAACAAAAGATTCCATGATGGTGAATCAAGCATTTGTTAAGCCCGTAAGTGATGTTCCTGACAGAAGCATGGTGGACAGAGATGGCAAATCCATATCCAGATAAATATCTGCTGCAATGAGAATCAAATTGTTGCCCCCTCCATGAAAGGGAATCTAATGTAATCAACCTTCCAGGCAAGTGCTAGACTGAGACCTCTAGGCCATGGTACTAGACTACGGTTTCAAGGTTAGTCACTGCCTCTAAGAAACTGAATACTCAGCAGTGGTGTGGTCAGATCAGCCTCAGTAAAGGAAAGTACTTGTTGAGCTTATCTATGATTGTAATCCTACCACCATGGTGATGTTCATAAACTCACTGAGAAAAATACTGGGGTGAGTGGGGAAGAGGTTGACTGACATTCATAAGGCATGAAATCTTGTACACTATTTGAGAGTCTCCTGCACTGTGGACACCTTTGGGAGAACATTACCATGAAATAAATATATTTTCACTCATTATGATTAGTTTGTTTATGTACATTTTCCCCAAAACTCCTTGTCACTAATCCATGAAGTTCATACCTTCCAAGTTTCTGACTGCTTGACCAAGCCATTAGCCCTTGTCCATGAATTGGCTCAGATCCAGACCTCAGGTCATTTGTCCTTCCACACAAAGTTCACCATGACAAATGCCACTCAAAGCTCTGAATAGTGGAAGGATTTCCCTTCTCTACCGTCCTGCAGGGTCACCCCTAAAGTAGAGCTGTAACAGCAGTCCAGTTACTGCTGGTGCCAGAATATTATACAAATACTACCTGTAAACCAGATTATTTTAGGCTGGCATTGCAGGTAGGAGATGATGCAATTGAAATGAGCTCCCTGATTTCACAGGAGATGGTTGGATCCTGGAGTGGAAGAGGCAACACTTAGCCACCAGAGGTAGGGCAGGCATGGTTACCATAAAGAACATCAGGGATGGAGTGGAATCAGCAGGTTTGACCCACAGGACTCACTGGAAGTATTAACCTGATTATGGGTCCCTACGAGCAATATAGAGGGGCAGCTCAGTAAATTCTTTCTTTATCTGGGTAATCAAAGAAACTGGAGGTCTGACAAACGTAAGCCTGACACAAATCACCACGGTAGAGAATCTAGACCAGAATCAATTCAAAGACCCAGAGCTCCTTGAGTAAAAGAAAGGCTGGGCCAGGATTGGTGGCTCACACCTGTAATCCCAGCACTTTGGAAGGCCGAGGCAGGTGGATCACGAGGCCAGGAGTTCAAGACCAGCCTGGCCAACATGGCGAAACCCCGTCCCTAATCAAAATACAAAAAGTAGCCGGGTGGGTGGCGGGCACCTGTAATTCCAGTTACTTGGGAGGCTGCGGCAGGAGAATCGCTTGAACCCAGGAGGCGGAGGTTACAGTGAGCCGAAATGATGCCATTGCATTCCAGCCTGGGCAACAAAAGCAAGACTCTATCTCAAAAAGAAAAAAAAAAAGAGGCTGAAAACACTAGAGAAAGAACTCTGAGATAGTGTCACAAGCATGTACTACAAATCTTTCTCTCCTTCCCCATGGAGGCCCTCCTACAGCTATTTCCCAAATAACTGTGCACTGGGGGAGGGGAAATTCACAGACCACCTCAGAGGTTATTGAACACTAGCTCTAAGCTAAATCCTGAGGACCCAGAACATCACTGTAACACACCAGTCAGGGTGGGGGGATTTGGGGAATGGGTGTTGTGACTTAGAGACCTTTATTTTTTCACTCTCTCAAGGGTATCAAGGTAGGTGGCTTTAGCTCAGGCTTCCTGCCTGACCAAGATAGTGAGGAGGAAATACATGGAATTTACATCCTTTATCACAGTAGTCCCACTAGGTCCACAAACACATCCTATAGTTTCCCCCCAAGTTCCTGAGTGTATACTGGTAATAAAGATGCCAAAACACTAATAGAATCTTCATGTTTCTCCCTGACCTGTAGAATGAGGACTATCACAGTAGAAAGAAAGTGGAATCCTTGGAACTACCCAACCAAAATAGTGGACCAAAGCAATGCCCCATTTATGGTAGAATCACAGAGATTAGAACCACCATCAAAGTCTTGAAAGAGGCAAGAAGGGTGACCCCCACTGTATTCCCATTTACTAGGACAAAGTTAAGGGGTAATTAAGTGGGGTTCCCCATGATCCATACATTCCAACATTCCTGCCTCCCTAAATCATTGGATTCCTTCCTCTACATTATACCAAAGAATTACCATTGTTGCTGATGAGAAATCTGCTGTACTTTTTTGTCTCTTCCATAACTTTTAGAAATTTTTATTATTTTTAATGTTTTACAGTTTATCTATAATGTGGAGTTTAGAAATCTATCATTTAACACTTGATGAGCTTTATGAAACTAGATACTAATTTCTTTCTTCAGTTCTAGAAATATTTCCACCATTCTATCGTCAATTATTGACTCTTTCCCATTCCCTTAATTCTCTCTTGAAACTCTTGTTAGACTATATTAGAGTGTCCCCCTGTCTTTCAAGTTTTCTTTCAGGTTTTCTATCTTTTAATTCATTGTGCTGAAACGCTAAGAAAATTTCATCAGTTCTATTTCTCAAGTCACTCATTTTCTCTTCAGTTCTGTCAAATCTTAATTTTAACCACTTCATATTTTAATGCTGTTATTTTTCATTTTAAAGATATACTTGTGTTTTTATCTCCATGTTCTTGCTTCATAAATCCTGTTTTTCTTCTGTGGGTGCTACTCCATCCTTCATTTCTTTAAGAATTTTCAACGTATTTTAAAGTCTTTTTTTCAGATTTTTCTGTTATTTGTATTTTCTCAGGTGTGATTTTCCAGTTGGTTGTATATGGTGACCCATGGTGCTGACTTTCCTCAAATGCTTTGTCAAGCTCAAATTCTGAGCTTGTCTTCCATGGCACTTTTTAACAGCTTTATTAAGATATACTTCATATATCACACAAATCACCCATTTGAAGTATAATTCAGTGGCTCTCAGAATATGTAAATATCTGTGAATCTACCACCACAATCAATTTTTCATGACCCCTTCCATGACTTTTTATCCCACATGTACCCCTGGACTATGATGGCCTCACTGTATATAGCACATTTGCAGTTTCGATGCACAGCACCAAAGTAGGGATTTTGTTTGAAGCTTGGCTCAAGACTCAGCCTCTGAGAAAATAGAATACTGAGCTCTGAACTCACCACAAAGGTCTATGCCTGAGTATTATGCAGGTGACTTTTCCTTCTTAGCCTCTGGTAGGCACCTTGTTTTTGTGTGCAATTCCAGAAAAGAGGACGGAGCTATTCCAACTTCCTTCTTTAGGTATCCACTTATTCAGGGGTGCTGGTTCAGGCCCTTTGCCAATAACAGGACTCCCAACTAAAACACTGGCCTCTATCCTTGCTTGGGTGTTGAAACTATGGCCTTGATGATGCTTATGTGTTTCCTCTTCCCATGGATCTTGATGCTCCAGTCTTTGCCTGTGACTGTAAGTTCTTTCCATATATTTTTTTCTCCTTTTCTTAAGGGTAGAAACTTTATTTTTGGTCCATGAAGACATCTCTTCCTAGCGTTTTATGTATGGATGGAGTTTTAAATACTGGGTTTACGGGAGGCGGAGCTTGCAGTGAGCTGAGATCCGGCCACTGCACTCCAGTCCGGGCGACAGAGCGAGACTCCGCCTCAAAAAAAAAAAAAAAAAAAAAAAAAAAAAAAAAAAAAAAAAATACTGGGTTTATCATATTGTATTTGTCCATTTCATACTGCTGTAAAGAAGTGCCTGAGACTGGGTAATTTATAAAGGAAAAGGTTTAATTGACTCACAGCTTAGCATAGCTGGGAAGGCCTCCAGAAACTTACAATCATGATGAAGGGAAAGGGGAAGCACGGCATCTTCTTCACAAGGTGGCAGGAAGGAGAAGTGCCGAGCAAAGAGGGAAGAGCGCCTTATAAAACTATCAGATCTCATGAGAACCCACTCACTGTCACAAGAACAGCATGAGGGAACTGCCCTCATGATTCAATTACCTCCACCTGGTCTCTCCCTTGACACATGGGGATTACTGGAATCACACAATTCAAGATGAGATTTGAGTGGGGACACAAAGCCTAACCATATCACATATATAATGTGGAATGGAAGTGTGAGGTTCAGCCTGTGCTCAATCCACCCCTGTGCCGTAGAATTGGTAAATGCCCTTTTAAACAATCTTCCAGCTGTCCCCTCAGGTGCTCAGGGTACTCATCTTGTCCTTGACTCCCCAGGATGCTTCCACTGGAGTACCCCATACTTTGAGCCATCATCCCTACAAGATAGGCTCTCTGGAAGCAAAATGTGTTTGCAGTTTTGATGCAAGGCCCTCTACAGAGCTAAAGGACCAATCTTATGTCTCCAGTACACTTACAGGTCAGAACTATTCCTGTCCTTTAACCCTGCTCCTGTAGTATGGGAAAGTGTGTGCAGGGGACCTCATAGCAGGCTGCTGTCTATCTTCATCTACACATCCTTCTCTCTGGCCTGCTAAGATAGCAGGAGCACAGATAATCTCATTAAAGCTGCACCTGTGATGGGACAGAACATCAAACTAGGAAGGAGACATGGGATTGTAACTGATTCTATCACTAACTAGCTCTGAGGCCTTGGGAAAACCACTTTGTTGTCTCAGCTTCTAAAATGGGAATCATGATAACAGCAGTTTATTATGGCAAATTGCTGTCCATTTCATTCATGCAGCAAGTATTTCAGAGACAACCTGCCCTGTGGAATGAACTGGGTTCTGGTCTCATCTCTGTCACCAACTCTAACTCACTGGGTGACTTTGGGCAACTCACACAAGATGGAAACTCTAGGAGCAAAGATTTCAACTAAAAGAAAACTAAAACATTTTTAACAGAGCTACCTAATGATAAGCTGGGCTGTATTGGGAAATGGTATAAGCATATCTAATATTTACTCAGCAATCACTTTACTAAGCTATTATACTAAGTGCTTTACATGCCTTGCTTCATTTAATCTTCACAGTAATCCTATGTGTTAGATACTTTTACAGATGAGGAAACAAGCTCAAAGAGGTTAAGTAGCAAGGCTAAGATCTGACCCCAAGATCCATGAAACCAGGCTGAGTACACTTAACCACTCTGCTGCTTTACCAATGGAAATGCTCAGAAGAAGCTGGAAGACCATTGGCAGGCAGTGGAGAGATCATAGCAATCAGATTAGGCTAGATGACTGCTCAGCCCTGAGGTTCTAGGACTCTTGCTCCTTCCAGGCTCAGTTTCCTGGAAAATAAGAGTAAATGTGATTGCTAGTGGGGGCTCCTCACCATTATAAAATCCTATGACTCATGTGCTAGGGACAGAGGGCAATAGAACAGTAATGTCAGATGTACTCTCTGATGTCCCAGAGTATAGTCAGGAGGGTAAGTCATATGCACACAACCCCCATGACTCAGTACTCTGTTGTATGGGAAGGGAAAGTCAGTGGGGTGGATGGAAAGTGTTGGAAGGAATGAGCATGGGGGCTTGGAATGGCAGGGTCTAAGTAGGTGCCAAGGAAAGGAAGCAGAAAGTGCATGTTTGAAAAGCCAGAGGTGTTTCCCTTTGAAAGCTTAGCTGCTACACAGAGCAGCTCTATCCATGCCTTGACAGCTCCCAGATCCAGCTGTCAGAGGGCACCTTTCACTCTCTCTAACCAGCTGAAGTGCCCTGGCTGTCCTGAACTCAACACCTCCACACTCTCAGCTCTCCTGCCTGAGTCCGGCATGGGAGGCAGAGCGAAAGGCCACCATCATTTTAGCTGCCCCCTCCCACCCCCAGAGAACCCACTGGGTTAAAGGCTGCTATACATGTTAAAATAGGGACCCCAACATGTGTGAGTATGTGTGTAGTGATTTTTTATTTTCCTAAAATCTTGAGACTATTTTAGGGGGTGGGGAAGAAGACAGACAAGTTAGTGACAGGGAAGTCCTTGATTAACTGTTTCTTTCCACACTTTAATCTCCTTTCCCATCAAAAATTCAAATAAAACTGGGGGGGCGTCACAGTTTGTCAGTGGTGGTGGGGGAATGGGAGACAGGATGTCTTGGAAACATAGGGGGCTATAGGGACGTGATAGTAGCAACAAACTTGGATATTTCCCAAGCAGGGCCTTCAGAGCCACTGTCTGGGGAGGAGAGCTCTTTGGATAAAGCATTGTGTCTGTTGGAAAGTGGTCATATTTTCATGCTCAGTATAAATTTTCATTGGTGCTGTATTTCACCACACACAGGCAGCACAAGGAGAGGAAGAACATGTCCTTTTGGAAACTAGTTTGCAGATAAAGTGAATCAGCAAAAGACAAAGTAGAATCCAGAAAAATAAGAAAGAACAACTTCAGTTCAACATGGCAGATGTTTTCCAGCATCTCTTGCCTGCTAACGTTGTCCTAAATGTTGCAAGGCACAAGGTCTTGGAGGTAAAGATCTATCCAGGTAGACAAGACTCACACACAGGAAACCACAGGAATTTTTTAAAATCCCTGTAAATGCTGGAAAGAATACTATCAAATGTCAGAATGTTTTCCCTACACACATATACTTGTTCTAGCAGTGAAGGATAGCTGCTAACCTTGATGCTCCAGGCTTGGTCGGAATGTCATACGATTGTAGAGTGAGGAAAGCTACATTTCAAACAGGAATCATTGGCTCAGTCTGGATTCTCCAGGAAGCAGAGCCTGAGGCAAAGGCTGATGTACTAACACATCAATAGAGTGTATAATTTTAGGGGCAACAATACGGAATGAGGCGAAAAAGGCAGGTAAGGAGGCAGAGTCAATAGGAAGATGTGTCTTCAAGCAGGACACTGCTAAGTGTCACTGGCTGCTCAATCCACAGGACCGCACCCTTGAGAAGCCCTATCACCCAGATCTCAGAACCACCAGGGGAGTGGGACAGGGATGGAGACAAGGCTTCTGCCTCCCACTGATCAGAGGTTTGCCATGTGTTGCATTAGGTCCACACTTCAAGGTTGCCCATGTGTTGGGGAAAGTACTGAGCGGGGTTCTACCACTGCTTCCTTAGGGAAATCATGGGGGAAGTCAGATGCAGTCAGCTGCGCCCATGTGAAATTGATCCACATGGTTTCCAGGCAGCTGGAAGAAGAGGCAGGTGAGGTGGAGAGGATCTGTAGTAAAGCAGAGAAGAGTCTACCACACCCATGATCCCTCTACTGCATAATAATTGCCTGACCACAGCTTTCCTCTCTGAATCCCCAGGTCCTGGCGCTGCATGAGGCATACAGCAGGCCTGCATCTTATGTTTGCTAAATAAGTGAATGGAATACATTTTGTTGAATAAATGGTCACAGAGACTTGAAGCCTCTTAGTCATTCCTGACTTCTTCCTACCACCATCTCCCACCCCATACCTGAACAGTCACCAAGTCCTACTCTCCCAGCCTCCAAAGTCTGCCCTGTCTCACGTGCTGCGACTCTGAAGTGTAACTCTGAAGTGTAGCCCCAAGCATCCCACTCCCAACACACAAGGAAACTCAACAGTTCGCTACCACTACAGAGTGAAAGTGTCCAGCGGCCCCCATGGTGCATCCCACCTCTTGGTCTCACTCCCTCAGGGCTTCTGCCAGCTCCTGGAACATACCAGTTCTATATCGGTTCTGTTGTTGATGTTTGTTTGTTTTAATTTATGCCATTTTCTCCCACTGGAAAGTCTTCTCCTCTGACCTAGGAAATCTTATTCCTCTTTCAAAGGCAATTTCAAGTGCCACCAACTCTATGAAGCCCTTCCTGAGCTCTTCCTCCTCCCCAGGTTCTCCCCTTCCTCTGAAGACCTTCAGTGCCATGTTTTCCTCTTACCACACTGAGCACTGCTTCCTGGTAATATGGCATTGTTCTCCTCCTCTACAAGGTCCTGAGTGGTTGAGGGCAGGCTTCTCTCTTGCTGATATCCTCCCAAATGGTGCCTGCCCGTGGCCCTGACGTGGTGTGCAGTGGGCGCTTACCACACTGGGATGTGTAAGAAGAGTTCATGGGGGAAACCATGCCTCCCAATTCACTCTAGTGCTCCACCATTCCCAGAGGCCGCAGCTGGTGGGCCATCTGCTGTCACACAGTTGGCTGCCAGGACCCCGGGATGAGCACCTCCTGCTAACCATATCCGCTTTAAGGGTGACAGTCTGAGCCCAAACAAAACAATTTTCCCAGGCATGAGGATTGCAGAAACTGAACGGCAGCTCCTGGCAGCCACCCCGGGGGAACACCAAATTTAGCTCAAAAGTTGAATATAAGTGTATTTTAAGTGTGTTAATTTCAAAAATAGCATCATTACATTAAAATAGTTTACAAAATTAAGAGAATTAAAGCACTCCCACCAATCCACCAAATTGCTTTCATTTTTGTTTGTTTCCCTCAAGTCTTTGTTCTTATAAATGCCTTTTTTTTTTTTTTGAGATAGGGGTCTTGCTATGTTGTCCAGGCTGCCCTGGGACTCCTGGGCTCAAGTGATCCTCCCACCTCAGCTTCCCAAATAACTGGGACTATAGATGTGCAATGGGATACCACACCAAGCATGAATGCCTAATTTTACACATCGTAATCATGCTGCACATACAATTTTGTGTCTTGCCTTTTTACTTAAGAATAAATGATGAGCACTTAAGAGAAGTATAAGGCAGGTTTGAATCCCAGTCCTACTGCCTAGTCGCTGTGCAAGTTACTGAATCTAATTCTCAGTTTCCTTATCTGTAAAATGGGGTCAAATAACCTCGTAGGATTACTGTAAGGATGAAACAGCAATTCATAAAATCTCTTAGCACAATGCCCAGAAAACAGCAAGCACTTAATAATTGAAGGTGTATTTCATTATTAGTATTAAAATATGCAAGGGTTTTTAAATTGACTTTTCCCCAGTCAACTACACCCTACACAAGTTTTTATAATGGTTTCAAATGTGCAATTTTACCTCAAACCTTTGTGAATGTAAACCCCTCCAGGTTATATTTTATCACATTGAAAGACAAGTCCAGGAAGGTATAAAATAACTTTCTACCCTTCCCTGAATCCCCCTGTTGACTGAAGAGCAGCTGCTGCTGGAGGGGATTTAGCCTTGGCCAGGCTGCAGAGCTCAGGGCAATGAACACTCCTGAAAGGATCCTGCATGGTTCTCACTTTCTCTGAGAAACCCTTTGTTAGCAAGTACATGCACACAGTCCCATAAGGGCCTTGAATCCAGGTAATGGAAAATTCAGTCAAGTTGAAGGGACTGACGGGGCTTGAGTCTTGTTTCCAAGCCATGGCCTCCCCGGGGCTGTGCTACCCTTAGCTGAAGGTGGCGATAGATAAAGAAAAGCATTAGCCTCCATCCCCCAAATTATCTCCCCACCCGCTAGCTTGATGAGGTGCTTAGAAGTCTCACAGTTGTCATTCCTTTGGTTTAAGGCTTTGAAGGTACTGTATCTATAAACATTATATATATTGCCACCAATAGCTTGACTCAGTTCATTCATCCACACCTCTGTAATTCTGATAATGGGCCCCACAAGAGTACAAGAGCCTGCTTGTACTCTATCCAAGACCCTGTCCTAGTGCCTTGCTTAGTAACCCAGCTACTAGGATGAAGCTCCACTCTGCCCATGTCAGACTCCCTTCCCTGAGTCTGGAAGTCCAGCTCCAAATCCAGATCAGGGTCTGGAGCCTTACTGCCAGCTGAGACATGTCCCCAACAGTGCCTGCCTGCCTGTCTGGTGTCTTACACAACTTCCGTGGCCTAGCTTCCCCATGTGCTCCTCCACCCTCTGCATTCCCCACCTCTCTGTGTACTTGATGTTTTGCTGCTTTGACTTCCCTGATGCTAAGGCTACTCTGGGCCATGCCCTGCTGACTCTCTCCCAGTGCCTTTGGATACAGTCTTCTTCCAACAAGCCTGGACTGGACTCCCTTCTGTCCCCAAGCACCCCTGCCTCCCCTCTCCAGCCGTACCCCATGGAATAGGCCAAAGTGTGTTATCAGAATTGATACTAGTGGATTCTGACAGTCTTCCTGATCTGAAAAAAAAAAAAAAAATTGGGCTTTTAGAACTTAACATATATTTTCTTGTTTTAATTCAGATCTTTTACATATGCTCCTTTTGCTTCCTTGAGTGAAAAGATTTCAGTCTTTTGAATTTTTTGTAGAAAGAGGTATGTGTGTTTTGCTATAGTTGGTGCCAAACTGCTGTTTTAGTTACTGCTTGAATTCTGTCTTTCAAAAATGTTGGACCAAAGTGAGATAAGGGAAAGCTGTATTCTGGAATTTTCTGGAAGGAATTTAGATTCACCCACCTGGGTTCTTCCCCTGCGCATCAGTGCCTGGCTTCTAAACTGTCACATCTCAGCTTCAATGTTATCTCCTCAGAAAGGACTTTCTGCTGCCCTATCTGAATACTAGAATCTCTCAGCCCACCTTTATTAACCCCTTGTTGCCTTCATGACACTTGTCACAATTTAAATTATTTTATTTAGCCCTGGGTGTGATGAATCACACCTGTAATCCTAGCACTTTGGGAGGCTGAGGCGAGCGTATCACTTGAGGCCCGGAGTTTGAGACCGGCCTTGCCAACATGGCAAAACTCCATCTCTATTAAAAATGGTGGTGCACGCCTGTAATCCCAGCTACTTGGGAGGCTGAGGCACAAGAATCGCTTGAACCCAGGAGGTGGAGTTTGCAGTGAGCCAAGATCGCACCACTGCACTCCAGCCTGGGCAACACAGTGAGCCCTGTCTCTCTCTCTCTCTCTCACACACACACACACACACACACACACAAAATTATTTTATTTGTTTATTTGTGTTAGAGTGCCTTCCCCACCAGACTGTAAGATCCAAAAAGCAGGAACCATGTCTGGTTTCTAAAATTATACTCCTAAAGCCTAACAGAATGCCTAGCTGAAAATAGCTGGTCAGTAATTCTTTGTTGAGTGACAATATTTTCCACTTGAAACAACAATAAAAAACTATAGCCCCTACCTATCTCTGATGACCATCAAGTGACCACTGAAAGGAAAAATCCCTAATCATATTCTACTTAAAAATCTAGGATTTAAAAAAATCTGTTTATTATCAAGGACCAACTGCAGGGGCTTCCAGAACTTCCTGAGGACTGGGACGTGGGCAGCTCCCTCCAGCCTTGCTGTTTTCCTGATTTCCACATCATGACAGCAATCCTTCAAGATGCCTGCAAGATGCCTACTGTCCTTGTTCTTTTGTTTTTCTCTCTGGTATCGCAATTTGCTATTAGGAAAAAATCTGAAACCCATTCATACTATGATTTTACATAGGAGTATTATTAGCATTTAACCACTTAAACACTTGAGCCATTGGAATGAAACATTCTGGTAGACATTCTGTTCTTATCTGGCACTGGAGGAAGCAATTTAAGGAAATGGGCCTAACGGGGCCTGCAACTCGGAGTGTGTTCACTCTATTACCAACCAGATTATGCTCTTTAGTGATGAAGCTTTAGAAGGGAGGCAGAAAGAAAGAAAATGAGAGTAGACATACATGAGGTTGAAATCTTACTATAAGTTCCTTAGTTTTGCAGTTCGGCATAAAATGAACTGTTAAATGTTAATGACTATGTTTATAAAAATGTGAGATGGACTGATTTTTATTTTTCTAGGAGAAAGAAAATGGGTTCCAGGTGCTTTCTTTAGTTGGACTATTGCGGTATCTCTGGGTGGAACACCTTATCCTCAGACAGAGGCCAGGTGCACTCCTAAGTCTCCATATTGGTGTCATAATATGCGTTCTATGATCTCTTTGCAAGACCTTTTTTAAAAAGCTTTCCTGCTCTGGTAAACAAGACTGATTGGTAGTTAAGATTACACTTTTGTTTGTCTTTCCTAATCTTCTCTTGGAAATGACACCCATTTGTTGGTGAAAGGCTAGGTGGTCGGTCCCTTGACCCTTTGTTTGGAGCAACAGTTATTTCTCTTCTTCCAAATAGATGAAATATCAATCAGGGAGCCAGTGAGAAGCAGCCCCACTCTCAGGGAACTCTCCTGGGCGTCAGTTTACGTATCTGTAAAATGGTGATACAAAGACCTTTTTCACAGACTCATCCTTGGGGTCTATACTTCACTTCTCTAAAGCCTTCTCATTTTTTAGGTCCAGGTCAGATCTCCCCTCTTTTCTGTGTAGTTTGTTAGTTTTTTGTTTTGTTTTTTATGTATCACCTCCTGGAGCCTATGGTTCCTAGAACTGATGATACATTAATTCCTGTTTAACTCTATTCTAATTGTTAGAATAGAATAATGTGAGTTAATCTGATCACATTAGGCAGATTGTGGGCTTGATAAAGAGAAGTTCTGGAATCATCTCTCAACATCTCATTTCCAAATACTGTGTATTCAAAACAATAACAAAAATAATCAGATAATAACAACAATTACCATGTAATGACTGTTATTTCCCAAGCACTCTGCTGAACTCTTTACAGTCAACTCAGATAAAAGCTCTATGAGGTACTTAACAGCTCAGTTAACAGCCCATGAGGTAGATATTAATGGGGCCCAATTTACAGATGAAGAAACCAAGGCTCAGAGATTGTCTTGCTGGAGTCCAGATGTAAGTTAGCAACTGGAATTTTAACCCTTGCATGCCTGACTTCAAAGCTCTTTGCATTATGGCTTACTGATGGGTACAGTCCAAGCGCTCCCCTCCCCACCAAGTCTGCCATCCTCTTGTAGTCACAGCATGAAGTGGACAACAAAAGAGAGACAGATGTAGAGATGGATTTTATTTAGACAAATTACACATTTTACTTAATTTTTCCTTTCTAAAACCCTCACCATCAAAGATTGATCCCATAGAACTTCTAATTCAAGAACGCTCATTTCATAAAACATTTCAGAGATAGAAGGGGAGAAAATATTAATGCTAGGCAATAGATTAAAAGGTGTCCCCTCCAGGGACCTGGGATGATCAGACATTCCTTCCTAAATGGCATCCTAGTCACTTTTCTCCACTTCCCCACTCTCATTTTTCTTTCCACCCAACAATAGCATCCAAGTATCAGTAGAGGGCCCAGAGACGGGCAGGTGAGTCAGAGGTTGAACCTCCTGAGCCTTTAGCCTCCTCTGTCCCAACCTCTCGCGCCTATCTGTTTAGTTTAATAACACCAAGACAGTGAGGCTTAGCCCCTCTGCGAGGCAGCCGGAGAGGAGAGCAGGAAGACACAAGTTTCTCTGTGGTTTCCTTTCCTTATTTCAGGACTCCCCTAGCCTTTACCCATCCTATCAGCACATACACACACACACACACATGCATTTTAATAATGTAATAATCTCTCTATAAGTCTCAGTATCCAACAATTCTGAGCATCCTTTACCTTCATCCAAAACAACAGTAACCCATTATGGATCCAGTGAATACAGAAACAAGGCCAGTCCCTGGGGAAGGCAAGGCTTTTCTACAGCCTCCACTTGGCAGTCTCATTAGGGGCACTAGGGAGACATAGGAATCTCTGTGCTCTTTAAAATAAAGGCCCTGCCAAGAGAGCTGGAGATTCCCCTACTATTTCCATGTCCCTGCTAAAGCCTCCAGGAGAGGGAGATCTGGGGGCCTCCATAGCTGTCATCACACCTTCTCTTGGCACTAAGTTGGCAGTCAGCAAAGGAAGTAAATAGGAGGGGAAAATAGTTTTCCAGTGTTTTCTCTCCTATTTTATTTTCATCTTCACAGCAGAATTTTTTTTCCACAAGGGGAATCTGAGAAGTACAATGCTTTCTTTGTTTTAACAAGGCCTGGGGAAATTCCACTGGCCTCAGTGGCTGGGGATCTGGTCAGGGTTCGAGAGAGGACAACGGCTTCTTGGATATTGCTGTCGATAAGGCCTTCAGGGAATGGCTGGGTGAACAGCCAAGGGAGAAAGGGAAGGGATGGTTTCTATCATTGGATTGAACTGTAAAGGAGCTGCAGGGTGACAGATGTTGGCAGGAATTCCAGTGGAGTTTGTGTGTACAGTGACTCCCTAGCAGAGTTGACATCTTCACAGGCTAGGTGTACACCCTGGCAGAAGGAAAGGTTGCAACATCACCAAGGTGGGGCATTTGCCAAAGGTACATACCAAGGCATTTGTAAAGTTGAGGCTGCTGGTAAAGTTCCAAGAAACCCTTTTTAAGACTGAGTAGAGGGAGGAGAAGCCAAAGGCAACCCAAGGCCATCTCACCACTACTCTGAGGAATGGTCCATGGAGACAATAGCATCAAGGAGCACATATAATGCAAGTTCCTTGATTCATGCTCTCTATTGGCTGGGAACTTTGAGCTCTTCCTTGGAGGAGGGAGGGTGATCAGGTCAAGGAGGTAGGAACTTAGAGAATGCATCTGGTATGTTGCTGGTATGTAGAGAGAGAGTCATTCTATCCCTCTGGCTATCCCTTCCAGGCCAGCTTTTGCCATGCTTCCCTTCCCTCCCTCTACCCTGTTTCATGAGTAACCTGAAAGGCTTCATATACTGGGTAGAGCGTGGGGAGGGAACTGCAGTCTGGGTGGATAGTCACATCTTTTACTATCCCAGGGCCCTGATTACAGTTTCTAGAATTAATGAGCAATGTCATTGAGACCCAGGGCCCAAAGGAGCCAAGCAGTGATGACAGTGAGAAAGCATCAGTTCAGAAGGGACACATCTTTCCTCTCTGAGCCTCCTTTGTTCCCACCTGGTCCTGGTCCTCCCGTAAAGGAGGGTCACACTGATAGGTCATCTGACCTGGCCTTGCTGCTGGCCTTACTAAGACGTCGCTTGTCGCTATGATAGCCATGGGGAAGGCGGTGACCTGGTGAGACTCCATTGGGCACCTCAGGCTTCTGGCCATAACGAACCTGGATGAAACCTTCCCCAGGAGTCTGCTCCTGACCTCGCACTTGCTCAGTGGCCAGGTTGTCTGTGTTTTGTTGCGAGGCCATATTATTGCTGAAGGGATTGAAGAATTTTCCCCCAGGGCCATTCTCCAGGCACTGATTAAAGTCGGGGGGTGGTGTGCAACTCTGGACCATGCTCACAGAGGGGCCAGAAAGCTGGCACTTAGCCATGTGCTGCCGCGGCTTGACAAATCGCTGTCTGATCTTCTTCCAGCCCAGGTGGTAGAGCTCAGCCAGGCTAAGGAGGAGGGACAGTGCAGCCACAGCCAGCATAAAGACAATGAAGACATTCTTCTCTGTGGGCCGGGATACGTAACAGTTGACCGGGTGGGGACAGGGACTCCTGCGGCAGACGTGCAGGGTGGTCAGGAAGATTCCGTAGATGAGGTACTGGCCCACAATGAAGCCCACCTCCATGGTGGTGCGGATCAGGATGCTGCACACATAGGTGTTGAGCAGGGAGCCCTGGAGGACAATCCTTCCATTCCCTTCCTCCCAGCAGGACAGTTCTGCTTTCTCAGCCACTGGGTACTCGTAAGAGCCAGAGCGCTGGACCTCTTTGGCCCTCTCGGCCTCCCGTAGCTTGCGCTTCTCCTGCATGCGCACAGTGTGCATGGCGTGGCCCATGTAC
Organism: Trachypithecus francoisi; assembly: GCF_009764315.1. Classification (NCBI taxonomy): domain Eukaryota; kingdom Metazoa; phylum Chordata; class Mammalia; order Primates; family Cercopithecidae; genus Trachypithecus; species Trachypithecus francoisi. The sequence goes on along the minus strand of NW_022681470.1, from coordinate 100,006,533 downwards.
ACCAGAGAGGGCGTGGAGACGAAGATGATCTGCAGCACCCAGTAGCGAATGTGGGAGATGGGGAAAGCTTGGTCGTAGCAGACGTTCTGGCAGCCAGGCTGAATCGTATCACACCGGAAATCAGCCTGCTCATCCCCCCAGGAAGACTCAGCAGCTGTGCCCAGCACGAGCATACGGAATATGAAAAGGACGGTGAGCCAGACCTTGCCTACCACGGTCGAGTGCTTGTGTACTTCCTCCAGGAATTCTCCCAGGAAGCTCCAATCGCCCATCTTGGCACAGCCAGGTCACAGATGCCAAAACTTCTGCAAATGGGGGAGAGAGAAAGAGAGAAAAGGAGAAGGATGTTCTGTGAAGGTCTGGAAGGTCTATCATATTCTGGGATTCCACTGATCCGTCCAATGGATTCTTTAAGACAATGCAACTTAGAAGTCAAAGCAACCAAAGAAAAGCTCTCTCTCATTTCCCAGCAAAAATAAAAAGAAAGAGAAGATTCAAAGTAGCCATATTAGCAAAATTAGAGCATGGCTCCCACACTTTAACGGATCTAGAAATCGAGGTGTGTGTTACAATATGGATTCTGCTCTTGCCCCAGTAATTCTACTTCAGGAGGTCTGGGATGGCCCCCAGGAATCTGGATTTACAACAAGTGGCCCAAGTGGTTCTGATGCAGGCAGCAAGGGACTGCACCTGGAGAAACACGAGTATTAAAAAGAACACAGGATTGGGATCTGCAAATGTGACTCTGGGCATTTACCTCACTGAGTCTGTTTCTTCATTTATCAGATGGGGGTGGGAATAGCTACACCAGAGAATTCTGAGGATTAAGTGATAAGAGGTATGTGATATTCTGAAAATCATTCCACAACTGTTCCAAATGTTTAAATGGCTGTTGGATGGAAAAGGAATATTTTTAGGGCTCCAGAGGGCAGAACTAGGTGGAGGAGGAAAGAGTGAGGATGCAATCGGCAAATTTGGCCCCTTAGGAAGCACTCTGCAAAAATCAGAACCGTCCAGCATACACCAGCTGTGTTGGGAGGTGGCAAACAAAAAGTGTGCTTTGGTCACACCAGCTAATGGTATCACAGATGAGTAGTGCTCACTTCCCCTGGCTGGTAAGGCAATGTTGATCTCCCGTGCCTCAGTGCAACACAGCCATTCCAACCACACAGCTCAGCTCGCCCTGCTGCTAAGTTTCTATGTCTCACTTAAATAAGGTTCTCACACACAGATCTACCCACCCTTATGTCCAGAATAAATGTCCCAAAACTTTATGTCCCTTACAAAATCCTCCCTCATCTGGCACTTGTCTGCTTTTCCAGCTTCTTCCTGCCTGTCCACATGAGTTCCTTTTGTCCAGCCATGCTAAGTCTTCCCAAATGCCCTCCTTCATGTACCTCTACACGGCCCCTCACTCCTAGCTGAATCCCATTTACCTTTCAAAACTTAACCCAGTCATTGCCTCCTCCAACCCTCCCTCCTCCCTCAAGCTGAGCCTCTTCAGCTCCTGTGATGGTCCCCGGGACACTTACTTGTCTCCCAGTGCTTGCCGCCTTGTGTTGTAATCCTCTGCCTGTCTGTGTTCTCCCAGTAGGGACTGTTTGAAAATGGAGACTGTCTTCTCTTCTGTATCACCAGAGCCTGGCCCAGAGTAGGTGTTTAATACATCTTAGTTGAGTGAAGGAAGGAGGGGCTGACAGGCACTGTTGTTTCCCACCCAATAGAAAACCAATTCCCTGTTTCTTGCCTGCCTCCCATTGGCAGGGTGAAAAAGCCAGGTATTACTTTCTCAATCTCCTCTGCGGTTAGTTCTGGTAGGTGAGGTATGGAGAGAATCTAAAGTAGAGGGAATGCTCCAGAAAAGGTTTTTCTACCCCCCAGTAAATGGAGAGAGCCTCACTCACAGTGCTCCTATCCCCCTGTGAACAAGAGGGAACCTCACTCACAGTGCTCCCATCCCCTGGTGAACAGGAGGGAGCCTACTCACAGTGCTCCCATCCCCCAGTGAATAGGAGTGAGCTCCGCTTGTCCCCACCGCTTCCTGCCTGTGGACAGAGTTGTATGAACCAGGATGTCTAAAGCTGTCCAGAGAATCTCAGAAATGTCAACCAGTGCCCTGAGGCCTCTGAAGCAACTCTTGCGGCTCCCTACCTGCAGAATTCTTACTTGGTGAATAATAAATGTTCTTACAGTTTAAGTCTCTAACCATTCCTAATCAACAGGATGACAAAGATCTCAGAGGGAATGGAGCATACTATATTCCTTTCTTAGAATCATAAAACCTCAGATTTGGGTGGGACTTTAGAGGTTTGTCAAATTCAAACTTGACCTTCATATCTTTGCTGCCAACGTGCTCCTGGTTTCTGTCTGAACATTCTTCAGGCTTATGGGGAAAGATGGGGTCAGGGTGGTGCATTTTATAGTCCAGGCTTCCTCAGCTCTTGAGTTGATTGTTGCCTTGACAGGGACCAACCTCCTGGCCCTGTCTTCTCTCAGACCCCAGGTCCCCAACCTTGAGAGTATACAGAGTCCCTGGGAATGAGGGAGTTCCTGAGTGAGCAGAAAGGGTCTTATCTCTGCTCCTCTCTGTATCAAAGACCCATCCATGTATTGAGGCCTGTCCTATCATTTGTGATCAGACATCTGCCCCATTTCCTTAGGTAGCAAAGCACCCCCTCTTTCAGCCTCCAAATGTGGAAAATTGTGGAGCGTGTGCTCAAAAGGAAAATGGCTGATTAGATAAGAGTTTGAATTATCTGTCCTCTCTTCTGGGCACATGTACAGTGTTCAGCACCTTCAGGGTCAGCCGTACACGTGCAGTGACTGAACTATGGTGAGTGTCTGAGAAAAAGAGGGAGGGAGAGAAGGGGAGGAATAAAAAGAAGAGAAGAAAAGGCAAGGACAAGGAGGAGGTGGAAATGGAGAAAAAGACCATGTAAGGATTAAGAAAAGACAGATGTGGGAGTTAGCTTACAGAGGTTTGACAAATTTCTATTACCGTCTGCTGGGCTTAGATAAATGATTCACTCTGTGTTTCACTTTCCTTACCTGCAAAATGGACATACTATTAACTCATAGAGTGCTATGAAATGATGCCTACAAAGCACTTAACACAGTGTTCAGCAAATAAGAACTGAATCAAAGGTAGCCATTACTAGCAATGAGAGTGGTGGGGAAGGATGAGAGGTAGAAGAAGGAGGGAGAAAGAGAAATTAGAAAGTAGAGAAAGGTGCATTACAAAGGAGAAAAGAAATGGAAGCAAGAGTAGAAGGGGAGGAAATGAGAAGAAAATGGAAATAGAAAGGAAACAAAAAGAAACAAATGTCATATTCTTCCAGGATTTGGGGCAAGTTTTCCACACTCAGTCCCTGAAGACTTCTCCCTTGATCTCACTCCATCACTCATTCCTTGCAAGTCCCCAAGGAAGTATAAAAATAGTTCCAGGCAAAGAATGTGACCCTTTGGTGTAATCTGCCAAGAGGCTTGACTGCTGACTCTTTCACTGCTGTCCGAGGAATTCCACCTGGAAGAGGTAAAGCACAGGTACAAGAAAGGAACACCTTGGAAAACCAGAAAGGCAGTATTAGGAAAGATGTCTTATTGGGAGGGAACAAGAGAAACTATCTGAGGAGGTATGGGGGTGAGGCAGACCTCCTGGGCCCAGGCAGAGGAAATAGGGTGAAGGGTTTTTCATGGATGACTTCCTGCTGACGCTCAGGCAAGGTCAGAGAAACTTAAAATTGCTGCCATGTACCAGATGCTCAGTTTATAATGTGAAAGGTCTCTGACTGTAGTTACTTTTCCAGCTACGTTGGCTCCCTTTGGATACCCCTATCTCAGCCACAGAAATTTGTAGATTAGATACTCAGTGAGTTTACTGGGCGTATAGCATATAAACTACTTTGTAGATTATTATCTGCTTCTTGGCAGGAAGTGTGTTAGGAGGGGCATAGGAAGCTGCCCATGCCATGGATAAATGCTATCAAACACAATGGCAATTTACCTCACTGCTTTAGTAGTTATCCTCACTGGCTTCCTACCACTTAGAAAGTCTAAGCTGCTTAACTTGCCATTTGAAACCCTGTACAGTCTCATGCTGTCGTTTTTCAGCTTTTCCACTCACGCACTCAGTACTTAAGCTACACAATTTCCCATGTACATATACACATCTCACCACTTCTCACCCACGTATCTTGGCTTCTTATGTTCCCTCTGCCAAGAATGTCCTTTTTTCATTCATTTAATAAGTTTATTGAGTGACTACAGGGTGCCAGCCATCATTCTAGACAATGAGAATACAGCAGGAAGGAGGGGAAACAAACAAGGATTCCCTGCCTTCACTGAGTGGAACTGCCTTTATACCCTTAATGAAGAGCAGACAGTAAATACATGATTTCAATAAAACATGATGTGTGTTAACATTAAGGAAGTATAAGGTGTTATGGGAATGTGGGCAGGAGCCTGAATCTGGTTTATGGGTTTTGGGGAGGGTCCTAGGGATTGTGTTCTAAAGCCCTCTGCCACTGATACAAGTTCTGAAATCAGCAAGGCAAAAAGAGATGGTCCCTAGAACCTGGAAGAGAACCATCCCATCTCTAAAGGTTCTTCACTCCCAAACCTTTAACATCCTCTTTCAACATGTCCTATCCTGGGATAAAGCAAATTTTGGAGGGGCCACTAGGGAACTTGTTTGGCAATAGTAACATGATGCTAGATAAGAGGAAGAGGGCCAGAGGAAGGATTTTGTGTATAGTGAGCATAAATCATTTTCTGCTTTTATTTTGTGTACTATATGGCCAAATGGCCAGAAATAAAACTCAGGCACCTACATTCTTAATCCAGTGTTCCTTTTTTTTTTTTTTTTTTTGAGATGAAGTCTTGCTTTGTCACCCAGGCTGGAGTGCAGTGGCACTATCTCAACTCACTGCAACTTCTGCCTGCCAGTTTCAAGAAATTTTCCCTGCCTTAGCCTCTGGAGTAGCTGGGATTAGAGGCGTGTGCCACCATGCCTGGTTAATTTTTGTATTTTTAGTAGAGAAGGGGTTTCACCATGTGGGCCAGGCTGGTCTCAAATTCCTGACCTCAGTTGGTCCTCCCGCCTTGGCCTCCCAAAGTGCTGGGATTACAAGCGTGAGCCACTGCGCCCAGCCCAGTGCTCCTTCTTATGGTAACATTGTGGTCCCCCACACTGCCAATGTTTTTCAAAGAAAATCATTTCAGAGCAACCTGGATTAATCATAAACTCATAGCCAGAACCTTCTCCTCTGACTCCGCAAATCTACAGCAAAATGGAGAAGTCTTCTAAAATTGACCTCAGCCCTCTTTGGTGTCTCCTGAACTCCAGAAGACTCTAAATTACCATCCAGCATGTAGGATACATTCTCACACTTGGTTATACATTTCCTTAGACTTGTTTTCTAAACGTTTGTCTATCAGTTAATCTGCAGATACTTTGCTGAGTCCCCTTTATGTGCCCACCACTGTTCTGAGTAATGAGAACAGTCCCAAAGAGGTGCAAGGCCTGACACACACTGGGCACTCAATGATGTCTATTAAATTAATAAAATCGGCAGGGCGTGGTGGCTCATACCTGTAATTCCAGCACTTTGGAAGGCCAAGACGGGCAGATCATCTGAGGTCAGGAGTTCAAGACCAGCCTAGCCAACATGGCGAAACCCCATCTCCATTAAAATTAAAAAATTAGCCCAGTGTGGTGGTAGGCAGCTGTAATCCCAACTACTCAGGAGGCTGAGGCAGGAGAGTCACTTGAATCTGGGTGGTGGAGGTTGCAATGAGCTGAGATCATGCCAGTGCACTCTGCCTGGGCGACAGAGCGAGACTCCGTCTCAAAAAAAAAAAAAAAAATTAGTCCGGGCGTGGTGGCTCAAGCCTGTAATCCCAGCACTTTGGGAGGCCGAGACGGGTGGATCATGAGGTCAGGAGATCAAGACCATTCTGGCTAACCCAGTGAAACCCCGTCTCTACTAAAAAATACAAAAAACTAGCCGGGCGAGGTGGCGGGCGCCTGTAGTCCCAGCTACTTGGGAGGCTGAGGCAGGAGAATGGTGTAAACCCGGGAGGCGGAGCTTGCAGTGAGCTGAGACCCGGCCACTGCACTCCAGCCTGGGCGACAGAGTGAGACTCTGTCTCAAAAAAAAAAAAAATAAATAAATAAATAAATAAATAAATAAAATCAGGCATGATTCCTTCTGTCAAGTATTTAACAGCTTTTTCTCTCAAATGGGTAGTATGCTTCTCAAAGTTAAAAGCCCTATGTCTTCTGCTTTGAATTCTTATTGCATCAGGTTCTCTCATTTGGTACATAATAAATGCTTTCTTAATGATTGAAGAAAATGTCTGGCTAGCAGTAATATTGAAAAGAGGTCCTAAGGAGGCTCAAATCTTTCTTCTTAAGGTCAGCAGTAAAAATAAAACCTCACAATAAGTAAATAAAAATAAAAGCTTACATACTGTTCAAAATGTGCTTCTACATTCTCTTGTTGGTTCCAAGAGAGCAGCATCATATTTGTTCTGTTCAAGACCGAATACCTTCAGAATGTTATAGACATTCAATTTTTATTGTTGAATGAATGAATCCTCATAACCACTTTGTGGGGTGATTGTTATTGCCTGTGTTTTGTAGAGGAGGAAACATATAAAAGTGATTCGTTCAAAGAAACAATTAATGGTGGAAGAACCAGGGCTTCATTCCAGAGTTTCTGTTCAAGTCTGGTGCATGCCAGAAAGTTTCATTCTGTCTTCCCTCCAAGAGTGGAGCTCATCAATTTTTAGACCTTCGAGAGGACTTCCTAGTGGAGATAACTCTTGTGGAGGAGTTAGGGGTATGTGATGTTTGTAGGGGTGTGGAGTGGGTGGAAGAGTTACAGAAGAGATGGGGGGATTTCAGATAAAAGCAAGACTGCATGAACAAATTCATTGAAATGAAAAAGAGCAGGCAGAAACAGATTGTGGAGAGTTTTAACAGCCATGCCTAGGAGTTTGGAGTTATTCTCAACCCACATGATAGGCCATGCTTGGTCCATGATTTGCTCCTGAGGGTCTAATCTGAAGCCTCCAAATGGGGTTGGGGATGTAAAGGACTGCACAATTAGTAATGTCCATGCTTGTAGCAGTCTTTTAGTAGTGGCTGCAGCATCAACTAGGTAGGCTTCCGATGACAGGTACCTTCCAAAACACTTGCTGTGACTGCACTCTCGTCTCTCCTGCTTAAGAAGATATATTGCTAGTAAGTGAGGTGCTACCATAGGGATGCCTTGAAAATTCTTTTCTTTCTATTGATTCCAGTTCTGTCCCATGGAGTCACACATCATAGCCCTTCTAATATAGTATTTTACAATAATTTCTGTGTCCCCCAAGTCAGCAGCCGGGCCTTGGACTGAACTATAAAGCCTTTGAGGTCTCACACACCTGAGAATTAGTTGCTCTACAAGCCATGTATTCTCTCTCCCACTCAACCCTGAGCTCTCTGAAAACAAACTGCTTTTCTGTTCATCACTGGATTCTCCTCCTGAAATTCCTCCCACCCCAGACCCCTTAGTGCTCAACACCACACCCTGCACAGTGTGGTATGCACTTTATAAAAACAACAATGGATGAATTGATAGCATTTAAGTCTCTTAAAACACCTCATGCCAAATTGATCAAGGCAATTCTTTACCAGTTGCTGAAGAAAAGGATGAGAATGCACACAGAGGCCAAGCAACACGTTGGGGCCATGCTGCACGTCAGTGGAGGGGCCTCCCTGGGAAGCTAGCATAGGGACACCTGCCCAATGACGATGGTGACCAGAACACCAGGCAGATGGAAGCCACTGAGTCTTTCTTCTACCTGTGACAGAACCATTCTCTCAGCAGGACTGAATGTATCTCAAGCAGAAATTCCATCACCGTGGACTACTCCCTCACTGCCTCCTCCCCTCATAGTACTGGGGAACTTATCCAAGCTTGTCAAAATTAGATGACAAGACCACTCCACAGAGTCTGAGTCTAATTCTGGACAACGACACATGTTCTGGACAGTATCTAACAAACCTCTGGTTCTCAATAAAGGTTGTTATTCATAGTAATAATAACAACCCCCTGGACCCATGCTATAATTCCACTCGCCATACAGTGGAATGTGGCGCAGGGCAGAGTTCACTTGCTTCCCGATTAAGAGAATTCTGTTGTGAAAGGACCCAAAGGGCCTCGCTTAAAGGCTGCCTGAGAAATAGTATCATGTCAGGGCAGTTTAGTTCAGAAAGTGTTTATCAAGCTCCTCCGCCATGCCAGACATCAAGGTAGCTTTATAAAGTAAAGCACCAAGCATAATCTTTATGTCAGAACTCTTTTGTACCTTATTCGTTTGTGTACATTTTTTTCTGATTTCCTCTCACCCCAATAATTTCTCCTTAAAATGGATATGTATGGAGAATTACATGAGAGAGTGGTCTTGATCCTCAGCGACCTCAGTAATCTTTGTCATCCTTTGATATTCCCAACTACATCTAGTTTACCCAGTTACACACAGAAAAAGAATTTGAATTTGGATCTAGGTGATAATAATAATAATAGAAATAAAATAACACTCACTGACACCTGTCTATGTGCCAGACACTCTATAAGTGTCTTTCTATATCTGTTTTCATTTGCTTCTCGCAACAACCTGAGGAAGTGGGGACTATTCTTTTTTTTTTTTTTTTTGAGACAAGGTCTCACTTTGTCACCCAGGCTGGAGTGCAGTGACACAATCACAGCTCACTGGAGCCTTGACCTCCTGGACTCAGATGATCCTCCCACCTCAGCCTCCCAAGTAGCCAGGACCACAGGTGTGCACCACCACACCCAGCTAATTTTTTGTATTTTTTTGTATTTTTTAAAATTTTTTTTTAGAGATGGGGTTTTGTCCTGTTGCCCAAGGCTCGTCTCAAACTCTTGGGCTCAGGCGATCTACCCACTTCGGCCTCCCAAAGTGCTGGGATTACAGGCATGAGCCACCATGCCTGGTGTCTCATCTTTTTTTACAGGGCTCAGAGAGGATAACTTGAGCAAGATCACATTGCTAGTAAGAGGTGGAGATGGAGTCAAACCCAGCTCCTAGCTCATCTGGCAGCAGTGTCCCTGCCCTAACAGTTGTGCTAAACTCTTATCTAAATCACCTAAGGTTTCTTCTTTGGAAAATCCTAGCCAGTCAAAGGCTGGCCACTTTTATATAAGATGATTGAAGAGGGAATGTTCGTTGAGATCATTGTTCAGTTAGGCAGTTGATTGTAAGCGATTGGTGCTAATTCTTACATTTAGGATTTTCATTCTTTCCCGGATTTATGTTTGGGGAAACTACTTCAGCCTCAGGAGAAATGATCAGGCATATGATATAACTGTAGCTACTGAGTTGGGCAGTGTGGGCACCTTCCTCAGAAATGGAAGTCCACTGAGGGCCAGCATCCCTGAACCTTGCTCACTGTAGAGGGGAAAGGAAGATAGAGATAAGAGAGGAGAAGAGATGAGCGAGATGAAGTACTCACTTCAGTCTTCCTCCTACTCCAGCCAGTGGTACCAATGGCAGATAATTAACTCCTTTTTAAATTTAATTATTTTATTCTGACAAGAACAGATGGGTCCACTCAGCAACACCCTGCTGGCAGACAGTTGTTTCAAAGCCAAGGAAGTAGAAGGGAGTGAAGTGAAGAAAGAGATTTGTGCTAGGATAAATAATTTTCTTAAACCATTGGAAGAAAAAATGTTTACAAAAAATGAATGAAAGGGAGTAGTAAATGGAGATATGAAATTACAACAAAATATTGGGAGGTCCTTCTTAATTACTCCAAGGGGGTTACTTAGTACCCACGCAATTAATTGCTAATGAAAGTTCTATTATAATACCCACATTTCTTTATTATTTCCCCCATTTGTCATAGATTTATAGTGCAGTAGAGCGGACCGGAATGTAGAGATCAATCAAACTCAACTCCTTATTTTTAAACAAGATGACAAGGGTTCAAGGAAGTTAAGAATAGTGATAACAACACTAACTTGAGTATTTCCGATGTGTGAAGCCCTTTATAAGTATACTTTCTAACCCTCCCATTAATCCTGCAAGGAAAGTAGTATTGCCCCATTTCACAGATGAGAAAACTGAGGCTCAGAGGCTAAGTACTTGTACTAAGTGCCACAACTGGCAAATGCTGCATAAAGTGTTTGAATCCAGCTAGCCTAACTCTAAAGCCCACATCCTCTCTATGTCTCTGACGAGAAAGAAAACCAAGGACTAGGACTGATAGATGATGATAAGCCTGTGCCCAGAACTCCAGTCTCTTAACTCTGAGAACAGGACTTTTCCCACATTACCTTGCCTCATAAGAGACCCAGGGTTTTTCCTTTTAGCTTCTGGCTTACTGGCTGGCCATCTCTTACATATGCTGTTCCTAGAATTAATTATTACACTGGGGCCCTCAGCCCACAGTAGTCAGGATTCCCAGACTCTTTGGCCTCTGCCATCATTTGGCCAGAATTCACGTATAGAAAGTTATTTCCTTTTTTAGCCAGCAAGTGTTCTTGGCTGCAGCAGCGTCTACTGCCCAGTTCTTGGCTGGCCAAACAGCAGGCTCTGGTGTTCCATTGATGTGAAATCATAACAAGAACAACAGAAACAGCGATTGTTAGGTGGAGGAACTTCCGGTCTCTAAGGAATAATAGGGCTAGGACCCTGCTTGCATTACTCTCTAGTGGTGTAACCCTAGGCAAGCCACTTATCCTCCCAATTTCTAACTCATCTAACAAATGGGAATGTTTACTCATGAGGATAACATAATATGTGGACATGTGGAGGCACCTAGAACAGTATCTGGCATATAGGCACTCAATAATATTAGTTCCTTGTTTTCTTTTCTGACATTTGCAGTAAAAACTCCTCTCAGACATGATCCAACTAGCCAACTTGATGCAGAATCTGATAGTGCCTCAGGCTGGTTAGTGACACAGCAAGGACCCTCACGTGGCACAGGTACAAGAGGGTAACTGTCAAGAGATGGGAAAAATACAGACAATGGCAAGTATAGTAATTAGTCTATAAATTAGTTCTTTCACTAGGCATCCAGACCTCCTGGGCCAAGCTGGAGAATCAGGGAGGTGTAGGGCCTACTCAAATTAAGCCACTCTCATTCCTGTTTCAAGTCCAGCCTGCCTCCTAATGTGTTTTTAACTCAAGCTTTTAGGCCTGAAGTTGGACTCTACATGGCTCCATATTATAAAATGTATGCCTCATGGGATGCCTCTCTTCTGAGAAGCTGCAACACTCTTGAATCTGATCACCAAGCAGAAGGCACACTCACAATGAGAGGTTTGAAGCAGGCTCAGTTCTACTTGGAAGAGAAAGGGGGGGTTGTCTACTCCGTGATCAGAGGGTGAGGGACATCTTGATCCCTAGCCACCTCTGTCCTCTCCTGAGGCTCTGAACCATGGAGTTGCCAGGTTGGAGTGAGATTCTGGAAATCCCCTGTGAAAATGCAACGTATCATTTCATGAAGAGAGGCTCTTTTCTGGTTCCAGCTGTTTCTTTGTGATCCTAGACAAGATACTTCCCCTCCCTGAGCCTCACTTTGCTCACATGTGAAACAAAAGAGTTGAGGCTCTTCCATCTCTAAGTTAGAACATCTGGGGAGTCTGTGACTTGCCCAGTTGTGACAGTATGGCAAGTTAGTGGCAAAGCCAAGAAGCAAGTCCAGAGTTTCTGACTTCCAGCTTAGAGGACAGCAGAAGGAGTCCTAGAAGAAAAAAAATCTGTGGTCATAAAAACCCAGCAATACCTCCTCGGAAGTATATGTCATGGGAAGCCTTTCTATTTGACAGCCATTTAAAATACTTTGTTTAATCCTCATAAAACCTTATGAAGAAGATATTTATTAGCATCTTTGGCAGATGAAGAAACTGAGTGTAAGAGACATTAAATAATTTTCCCAAGGTCACGTAGCTAAAATCCTAGCCAAATGTGACTCCAAATGCCCAGGTTCTTCCTTCAGCCGTACCCCTCGATGAGATAAACTCTAAGATCCCTCTGTGATTTTTTCAATACCTCTGATTCTGCAACCTCCTGACTCTCATTGGGCTGTTGAATAGTAAACTTTGCTTGCCCATTATTTGCTAATATATCAGAAACAATATTCTCAAAGTGGCATCAAGCTGGCATCACCAGGAGCCAGCAGCTTGCAACAATAGGAAGGAAGCCAGCTTCCTTTCCAGGAACCCTGAAGCTTTCCAGGAAAATGGTCATCTCTCCCCTTTGTCCAGCTCAACCCTTGAGCCCAGGTTGGCGCTTATGGGAGTTCGTTCACACAGAGAGCTACTGGAATCTTGAGTCCTTCCCTAGGACAGGGGGCAGAGCTTTGACCTTGGGTCTCCCCGGCCCTGAAGATGGTAGATCATCCGGTTCCTGTCCTGATTGATCCACATAGACAGGTCCCCTGTCCTAAGAGGTGGGGTCAGCCAGTAGCCGAGAGACCAGGCGGCACTGTGGCAGCACCCTGCACTGCCTGTGGCCCACGAACCGCCAGTGCAGACAATGAAGAGCAGGTGGGCAGGTGGGAGTCAATACCAACAAATAGAATCGTAGAGACGCTCAAGTGGAAGAATCAGGGAGACTCGGAGAGATGGAGGCTGGGAAAATACAGCCAGGGAGATGGAGGTTAGAAGAGCCCTTGGTATGAGTGAGCAGGGCAGGGTGCTCTCCCAACTCAATCAGCCCTGACTCACTGTGTCGTCTCCTACAAGTCATGTCCTTCTCTAGTCCTTGTTCTCCTTATTTGCTGAAGAAGGAGGCCGGTAATGGAAGAGACCTCTTTAAGTTTTAATGTTCTCGAACCTTAGGGAGTACTAGGAGAGGGGACGGGAGTGAGGCAGTTAAGATATAAGAACAGTGACCAGCTTCAGGAGCCCAGCAAGCATGCCTCTGGGGTTCCAAGGCAGAGACAAAGCGGGGCTGCCTGATTCTGTGACTGCTGTGGCTCTGTGGACGTCACATGTGTGGGTGAGGGATGCTCAGAGAGTGCTGGGTTAGAAGTCACAGAATCCCCTCCTGGTACTCTGTGCTCTGCAGGCTGTGGTCACTGGGACTCCTCACCGGCAGGTGCTGAGTGAGGAAAAGGCTTGGAGGGACAGCCAGGGGAGCAGGCTCCAAATAGCTCTGCCACCCCAGGCAACCTGGCAGGAAGTTAGAAAGTTCAGAGCTGTCTCTAGAGAGTAGTGAATCAAGGACTGGGCTGGGCTGTGACTCTGAGGACAGTGGGTGGAGGGGATGGAGGCTGCTTGGCTTGCTGATGTGAAAGTCAGGTTAGAAGGCGTCTAAATACCAGCTGGCGTCCCCAGCCATGAGCCACAGCACCAGGCAGTCAGAGGCGCTGCACCTCCAGACGCTCCCCTTGTTCTCTTCTATCCTTCAATTTTGTTGGTTCCAGGTCTCCTGACACCCTGTTCAGTGCTCTCTCCACTGCCCTGCCTCCACCCGCAGCCAGCTGGACCTCTTTGTGCCAGAGCCTTTTTCCAGAAACAGCAACCCCAGTGATTTGCTGGGGAGTGAGAACCAGGAATCCTCTATTATAATGGAATACTGCGAGGGAGAATAAGGAAAAAACTTAGCAACAGAGCAGGATGAGAAATCCTTGGGTTGAGCCTCCCTTTTTCAGTGGTTCTGAGTTGCCTTTGAGCCTCTGGAATCACAGCCTTACACACCGTTACTGCTGAATGGAACCAGAGGGAACCTTCCATTTCAAATTCCCCATTTTATAGATGAGGAAACCGAGGCCAAGCATGGGGATGTGTCTGTTACAAGGGCTCCCAGCCCCTGAGTTTGGGCTCTTTCACTACCTGCTCAGAAGAAAGGTCCAGGAAGAAACTAACAGACTCTTTCTGCCCTGTGGTCTTCTACTTCACACCGCGAGTGGAAAGGAGACCTTCAGTGGGCGCTTTCCTGGGCTTCCTAACTGGTTTCACACGCCTCTTTCCTCTGGCTGCAAGTGGCAGCCTGGATCTCTCAAATGCGGCCACTGCACAGCGGGGACATGATACTCTGCAGGAAACTAAGCAGGGAATATTTTTAAACCATCCAACATGCCTTAGGGAGGAAAAAAAAAAAAGCAAAACACTCCCCTAGATGCTTCGAAAAGCATTTTGAAAAAAGATTCCATGCCTAGCAGAAGCATCGTAAAACAGTGTTGGTTTTACTTTTAAAGGGCCAATTCCCTCTAAGAAAAGTTCTTAGGAATGGACTGGTGACCCACTTCTAAGATGCCCCCAGAGAACTGAACTCCACAAGAGTAGGCTGGAACCCCAAGGGCCCTCCACTCACAATTCTCCAGCTCACTCTAAATCAAGGAAGTAATTTATCTGCTGCTTCGCTAAACCTTTCTTTTTAATATATCCAAACCTCACTATCACAGGAAATAGTGAGAGGGGTAGGGAATAAACTCACAGGTAGAAAGAAAGAGCTTTCTTTTTATCCAGCCCAGAATCCAAGTTCCCCTCTTGTGGCTACTTCATATCCACTTGTAGTTTTAGTTGTTCAAATTCAAGTCTACTCTTACCTGCTTCTTTTCCTCCTCCCTGGACTCTCCTTCCGTTGGCTTCTTCACACTCTGGCTGCTTCTTCTCCAACTGCCCACGCTCTTTGCTCTTGAGCCTGTCAGTTGTTCCTCTTCCACCCTCTTTTTAATCGTATCTGTCGCCTTCCCTCCTCCCACTTCTTCCTACTCTTTCTCTCTCCACCCCTTTTCCCCTGTGAATCCCTCCCTCCCCTCTCTCTTTTGTGCTCTTAGAGTCTTTGCTCTAAAAGTCTTCTTCCCTCTACCTTCTTGTAGCCTCAGCTCACTGTGCTCCCCCTCCCTTGCCCCCAAGGAGGCAGAGCCCCCTTCTCCTTGCAGCCCTCCCCCGTCTGTCTGCCTGTCATCCTTGTCCTCACAGCAGTCCTCCACATTGCCTCTCCGCCCAGGCCGCTGGTGCACCACCTCCCTAGGTCTCTTCCTGCCCACCCCTCTGCTGCGTTGCCACAGACTTCCCAGGCCATGGCTTTCCTGGAGCATCAGCAGGAAAATTGGCACTGCCTGAGAGATCCCTCTTCCCATCCTTTTCCCCATCCTTTTCCCATCATCAGAAAAAAAGAGGGTATTCACTCACGTAACAAGCCTTTTTTGGGATTTCCACTATGCCCATACCAAAGAACTGAGCATCAGCCAGCACAGGAAAACGCGGTCTCACAAGTCACAACCATCCAGCACCCAGAATAGGCACCAGGACTAACCTGAAAGGAAAGAAATGCTAACCTCCCAGCTCCAAACGTGGAGGGCATTCCTCACTCCCAGAATCATACTCTCTCCCCTTCTCCTCTAAAGAGAGGCGAGCAACTTCTATGCGTCAGGCACTGGGTTAGAGACTTCATATATATGTTGCCTATTTTTATCTCAATCATTCTAATTTCCAATTCTATAAGGTAGACCTTTTCTGCATTTTACATGTGAGGAAACTGAGGTTCAGAGAAATTAAGTAACATGATTATGGTGACCCAGTGTGTAAAGTAAGTGGTAGAATCAGGATTAGAAGTTTTCACCAACGCCAACGTTTACCTTATTGCTCCTTCCGTGAAAGCAAACAGGTCTCCCAGCTGGAACTGAACTGATGAAAGTAAGGTTGGCTCTTGTTAGATCACATGCCACAGGTGACCAAATTCAGAAACCCTCCCACTCTCCAACTTCTCCCCCAGACTCCTCAACTTAAACACTTAGCCATGGACCCAGTAGGAATGAGGTAAGTGCCAACAACAGAGGTCACTATGAGTGGACTGAAATCAGACAAAACAATGACTAAGAGCCCACTGATGATGAGAGCTAAAGAAAACTTCAGTGATCACCCGGAACAGCCAGGGAAACTGAGGCCCAGAGAAAAGGCCACTTGTCAATGTCATATACAGTAGTAGGTGGCAGAGGCAGGGCAGGAAGCCAGAACGGTCCTTTTGCTCCACATCATCACCTGAAACATGCCTTTCCCACAAAGCACTGGTCACAAGCATTCCAAGATTCTACAAAGATGTTTCCTTAATGGGCTATATTTTTCATGGGTGAATGAGCTTAGGATCAGCAAGAGGGAAAAGAGCACGGGGTTGAATTTCCAGTTTCGAGGGAGGCAACAACCCTGGTGAAAGCAAATGCAGGATTCTTGATTCCTTAGCCAGAGTTTACCCCACTTTTATCCAGCATCAGAGCAGATTCTGGAGCCAGCCTGACTGGGTTTGAATCCTGGCTCTGCCACTTACTAGCTGTGTGACATTGGACAAGTTAACCTCTATGCATCTCAGTTTCCTCAACTGTAAATTGGGAATATTATCTACTTCACAGGGCTGTCATGAGGACTAACGAGGATGTGAAAGGCACATAGAATGGTTGGGAACACGGAGGTACTGTAGATGTGGCTGCAAAATAATGCAATGCAATGCAATGCAATACAATACAATACAATACAATACAATACACAATACTCAATACTATACCTACCTCCTCCCTGCCCATACTTGCCATGGCTGTACCAAAGTCCTGTGATGGAATTCAGCATATGAAATCAATAGCAAACCCTGCTTCTCCAAAACAGAGAGATTAGTTTCACCAGTTTCACACTGTGACTTTGCCCCTACATCTCAGCCTCTCTACAAGAGCAGGGGACACCTAAGAACATCTTGTTATCTCCATCCAGGAGGTAGCCAGTTAAAGAACCCATAAAGTCTCAGCTGGGAGATGGTCTGAGAGTGGGGAAGGTTTAGTGGAATGTACACGCCTAGATCACCGGGCTGCCAGAGGAGAGATGATCTCGGGCAGGCCTGGAGATGACAGGAGAATGCCGTTTTCCTCTGAATGTGCAGAAGGGAAGAGCTGCCCAGATACAGACACACTAACGACCCTGGAAGGAGAGCAGGGTATACAAGGTAAATTTTCCCTTCGTGCTTGGCTGACAGAGAGCTAAAGCAGTGAAGAAACTGGATGGGTTGTTAGAGGAAGTCCAGGAAGTTTGCCTCAGGGCTGGAGGAAGGCTGGGGTCTCTGACTGTGATCATCCCAAGTCAATGAGGTCAAACAGCTTTCCAGCCGGGACCATTCAGCATGGCATCCAGGACAGCTATGTTGCTTCAGCAAGGCCTTCAGAAATGTGGTTTATTCCTCACCTGGCTCAGGCACCCAGAATAGGCACCAGGACTAACCTGAAAGTTAACGAACAAAAGTTAAAAAAAAAAAAAAAAAGATCTGCCGGGCGTGGTGTCTCACGCCTGTAATCCCAGCACTTTGGGAGGCTGAGGCGGGTGGATCACAAGGTCAGGAGATCGAGACCATCCTGGCTAACACGGTGAAACCCCGTCTCTACTAAAAATGCAAAAAATTAGCCGGGCGTGGTGGTGGGTGCCTGTAGTCCCAGCTACTCGGGAGGCTGAGGCAGGAGAATGGCGTGAACCCGGGAGGCGGAGCTGGCAGTGAGCCGAGATCGGGCCACTGCACTCCAGCCTGGGCGACAGAGCGAGACTCCGTCTCAAAAAAAAAAAAAAAAAAGATCATTTGGGCTGTGGATGTGAGGTGATTCTCCAAAGGGGCTGAAACTGGCGATCACCGCATAGCTAAGAAGGATCCCATAAGCAGATGTTCAATGCACCAGAGAAAAGGACGGGCCAAGGGCCAAGGGTGGGAACTGAGGTTCTGCCATTACCTCCCCATCTTCCTCACATTTCACACAAGAAACAGTCTTAGAAAGAAGTAGCAAAGTCTGTGTTCCACACATTACAAAATATGGAGGACTCAGAGAGGATTTACAGAGGAAGCCCAAACCAGTCAAAGAATTAGTAAATCTTTGAAAGGATTTACTTTACCATACCTGAAAGGAAAGGCTGTAGAGGTGGGACTGCAAAATAAACTTTATTCAACATTTATTATGTGCCAGGCATTGTACTAGACACATTTCACATTCCTTTACTTTGAGAAAAAAGACAGAAAAATGACCTTATAAAGACCTTCTCAACTATAATCAGGGTCTCATCTCAACAAGAATCATTGGCTACTCCTATGGGCCCAGCCTATTCTATGTGAGAAACAAGGGCCCTCCTTGTCCATAAGGAGCTGATGTTCTAGTTGTAGAAAGGAGCTGTTGAGAGAAAACAATTAGAATAAAGGGTAGTATCCTATATGTATGTGTGTCAGTGATGATATAATAAAGTGCTAAATTATGTGAGAAAAAAATCATTTGGGAAACAGCTTCATACAGAGTGAGCTCTTTGTTGTGCTATAATGAAGGGGAAGAAAAAGCAATAGTTTTTATATTATTTATTTATTTTAATTTCAACTTTTATTTTTAATTCAGGGGGATACCTGTGCAGGTTTGTTAGCTGGGTATATTGCATGATGCTAAGGTTTGGAATACAGTTGATCCTGTCACACAGGTAGTGGGCATAGTAACTGACAGTTTGTCAAACTTTGCCTCTCTCCTTCCCTCCTCCTTCTATGCAATAGACACTGTTACCCCCTAGGGTCTATTGTTACCATCTTTAGGTCCATGAGTACCCAATGTTTAACTCCCACTTAGAAGTTAGAACATGCGGTATTTGGTTTTCTGTTCCTGTATTAATTTGCTTAGGACAATGGCCTCCAGCTGCATCCATGTTGCTGCAATAGACATGATTTTGTTCCTTTTTTATGGCTGTGAGGAACATTTATCGAAGGCCTTCAATGTACCAGGTATTTGCACCTCACAACAGTCAGATAGATAGTATGTTATTATTTCCATTTCATGGAAAAGAAAATTCAGACTCAGAGAAGTTAAGTAACTTTCCCAAGATTACTCAGTAAGTACAGAAAAGGTTCACCTGATGTGAAAGATTAGGCACTTTCTCCCCATGGCTGTAGAAGAAATTCTCATGAAACCTATTGGCCTGGTAAGACAGGCAGGCACAGGGCCCTCCAGGTAGGAGCAAACAGACCTGCAGATAGGACAAGAAGAATGGACTCCAACCCTAGCAGAAGAGATTGTATTCAGACCTGATTATGAAGGTGGTTCAGCACAGTCACTGATTTCCAGGATGAAGCACCATCACCTTCTTTACAAGTCTTTTAAAACTGGCATACTGAAAATTGCTTCTTTTTTTATTCTCTCTAGAGGCAAGGGGGCAAATGAGGAGATCTTCCAATGTCTTCTCTACCCAATGAATCTCTGACTCTACAAGTTTCCTTCCCAAGACATTGTGGTCCAGGGCTGCCTCCCCTATGGCCTATGTGATAACATGTGCAAAGTATTTGTCAGCATCTAATTGCAAGAATGGTGAGTCCTCTGTGCCTCATTGGAGGGCATAAATGGGTAATTGGAGCCATGGTTAGTGGGCTGAGGTCACACTTTTCTGATGGTTAACATGCAGACACCACAGGCATAAGCCATCCCGTTTAAGACTTTTACTGGCTAAAAAGGGCAAGAACACTCTGTTCCAAGAAGCAGAAAGCAAAAGAAACACAGACTTCCTTGCTCCTGGTGTTTTGATCTATGAGCCTACTCTTACCATATCTCAAGTTTTAATCCCAAAGACAAGGTCAAGATCATGTTCATACTTCTTAGGCTTAAGGCAAATGGAATCCTCAAGGATCTCAGGCTTAAGAACTCTTGTGATGGGCTTGGAACAATAGCCTCCATGGACGTGAGAAGAGGAGAGGGAATCCACTACCAGCCCTGCCGAATTATCTCCCACTGAAGTCAGGGCATGAAGGCAACAGCTGGGTGCAGTTTCATTTGAGCTCTGAGAGTCCCGGGACTGGGGATTTTATTCTACAGCAAAAAATGAGACCTTGGCCTGGGAGATCTTGGGATGGTATTTCCCCTCTAGATCCAGACGGAAATCTCTGAAAGCAAGGAGACTAAGAGCCTCATATTTTGGTCTGATTATAAGCAAGGTCTAGAGTTTGTAGTACATCCCTGGTACACATTCCTCCCTCCTCTAACAATTTATGCATCCTTGATCCACCCCACCTACCTACCTCACAATACTAAAAAGGTCTTGCTTTTCCTTTATTTTGAAAGGTGTTTCAGTCATGTCCAAGGTATAGTATTAGGTGGTCTATTGAAAAAAAAAGTCATAAGATACAAGATCAAGAAACTTTCTGCCAAATATGCTGTTAACCAGGCACCCTCAGACCCTCCAATACCTCACTCTGAAATAGAGGTATTTCCTTGCGTGTAAAAGTGAGGTACAACACCCTGTATCTGTCCTGATAATTTAGCCATTGATGTTCAAAGCCTAATTCAATAATGATATGGTTAGGCTTTGTGTCCCTACCCAAATCTCATCTTGAATTATAATCCCCGTCATCCCATGTGTCAAAGGAGAGACCAGGTGGAGGTAATTGAATCATCAGGGCAGTTTTCCCCATGCTGTTCTTGTGATAGTGAGTTCTCATGAGACCTGATGGTTTTATAAGGGGCTCTTCCCTCTTTGCTCAGCACTTCTCCTTCTTGCCACCATGCGAAGAAGGTGCTTTGCTTCCCCTCACCTTCCGCCATGATTGTAAGTTCCTGAGGCCTCCCCAGCCATGTTGAAGTGTGATTCAATTAAAATGCTTTCCTTTATAAATTACCCAGTCTCAGGCAGTTCTTTATGGCAGTATGAAAATGTACTAATACAAATAACAAAGATTTTACATTTCCTCCCAAATTAGTATCTAGAGCCAAAGTTAGCTCCTAGGGTCAAGATATTACATAGGATTAGAGGCATTTAGGAGATTACAACTTTTCCCTGGTTTTTCAAAGATTAGTCACATGTCCAGTCAGCTGAATACACAAGGTAGAATGGACAGGACTTGAGGCAAAGAACTTTGTGGTTAAGAGTACTCAGGTTCAGATTTTGGCTCCACTACTTGGCAGCAATGTGACCCTCAATTTCTATATCCTTCTTGCTTTAAAAATGAGTATCATAATAGTAGTTTTGGGTTGGCTATGAAGATTGAGTGAGATATATGTCATATTTGGCATGTAGTGAGTGCTAAATATTCTCTATCATATATATAAATACAATATATACCTCTCTCTATATATATACGTAGCTAGATATACAGAGAGATAGACATATAGATACAATGAATCATGCCATTTATTCTGAAGATAAAAATTAAATTATAAATGGGAGAATACTCTGAAAGGAGATAAGGTTTTACAATGCAAACATGGGTTCTGATGATTATAGCTCTAACTATTGTGCCCACCTTCATTGCCTCCTTTGAGCAAGGCCACCGGATATAGCCAAGCAGGTTGGGCAATGCACACATCCAAAGGCACCACTCACATATAACCTTCCCTTTGTACCTGAGAGCACATGGCAACTACTCTTCCAGGTAAGCCTGTACTTCCCTCACAGCTGTTCCTCCCAGAGTCTGAGGAACAGCACCTGCTCTGTAGAGCCATTCATTCACTCATTAGTCCTTAATTCAGTGAAGGTATACTGAGAACATACTCTGTGCAAGGACTGGGCATACAAAGATATATGAAACGCAAGTTCTGCCCTGAAGCTCCCAGTGGCTGGGGAAAGTCCTGTGCACCAAGAAGTAGAATGCAATGTAGTGAGTGCTAGAGTGCATTTATGTAAAGAGACTAGAGGATTGCCAACTTTCCTTCTATGTGGCAGTGGTCATGGACAGGGGTAGTGTCGGGATTCACAGAAGCAAATATGAGAAAAGTCTAACTCTCTTAAAAAAAAGTTCTTATAAACACCATTTTTAAAAGTCAAGAAAAAGTCAATGGGGTACAGTCTCTTCAGAGAAATCCAGTGGGGATCTTTTGTTGTGGCAGGAAGGGACTCTACTAAGAACCTCTAGCAGAGGCACCTCTGGTAGAAGGAAGGTGCAAAAATAGCTCCCCTAAAACCAGCCCAGACCAGAAGAAAGGATAGGGATTTATCACTCATACAGTAAATTTCAAATGTAGATTCTTATCTAACGTGAAGATTCCCTTCTCAGGAGATAGACCAAATTCCCTTCTCAGGGGATAGACCAAAGCCCGCCAGCTTTAGACAGATGGCTTCTCTTTGCATCTTTATAGCCTCTTTGAGAGAGGTGAACTTGGAGTCAGGAGATCTGAGATGGAATTTTAACGTTGTCCATTTGTTGTTTTGTGATCTCAGGCAAGTCAATAAGCCTCAACTTTGTTGTCTGTAAAATGGTCATAATAAGATGGTCTTCACAAATTTGTTCTTTGGACACCAAATACCTTAGTTATTGTCATATGCTCTGGGATAGAGGTGAGATCTTAGGAGGGAGGCAGAGGCAGCACCGAAGTCCCTCCATTCACAAACAGGGTCTGCCCACCATCCTTTAAGGAAGCTCTGCAGCTTGTTAATAAAGGAGATCTTGCCCTGAGAGCATTATGCTCCTGAGCTGGCCAACTCAGCCCTCCCCTGGCTCCAGCGCCTTCATTTGTAAAGAAGGAATTCTGAGGCTATCAAAAAGGAAGTCAAATTGTTTTCGGAAAACAATAGCAAAGTAACTACAAGTCATTAGCTTCCTCTTTGGGGCCTGAAGTCAAGCTTGCCTGGGTAGCTGAAAGGACTGGTAGCACTGTTTACTTAAAGACCTCTGGACAGGACCCATAAATTAATTCCTGTGCATGACTTTCTGGAATGAGAGGAGGTGAGTCATGGAAGTGGGAGGGTGCCTAAGAGTAGAGATTTCTGTTTCTTAGGACGCTGCTAAATCTCTGATGCTGGCCTTGCCTTTTCTGGTCCTCTGGGTGAAAGTTTCATCTGGATATGTACGTGCACCTAACAGACATCTGCTGTCTGAGATGGCTCTTAATGAGTTTTTTTTCTAGAGCCAAAAAAAAAAAAAAAAAAAATCTGTTTCCTGCGGGTCTCCTGAACCGCCTCGAGGAAGCCAAATGCTTCTGAGACAGGTGCTGTTGAAATTACCTCTTGAACAGGAATTTCCTCAGTGACAGGAGCAGACCAAAGCTGGGAATTGCAAAATTCATGACTCCTTAGAGGACTGTCTCAGTGCCATATAGATGTCAAGGAATCACGGATACCAGAACACTGGCGCTTGAAGAGAAACTGAAGATCAAGGGGACCAGATGAGAACACTGAGGCCCAGAGTAGGCAAGCAATTTGTCTAAGGTCAGGAGCAGAAGCCAGATCTTCCGAAGAATCAGGAAACCTGGGGACTTCCCTGAGGGTAGAATGGGTCAGTTATTAATCATAGATACTCCTATGATGCTGTTAGGGCACTTAGCTGAAAGTCCCTGGAGCTTAAATTACTAAAAACTAGAGAAAAGGCATGGTTTCTTGACCTCTCTGTATCCTGGAATAACTTGTATCCAAAAGCTACAGATGATTCTAGACCCTAAAGTTTTCTGAGAGGAGATGCAAAACTTCTGCTTGAGCTGTTTTTAAACATCTCTGGCAAAATCATGAGGATCTGTTGAGCTTAATGATTTGAAATTTAGTCCAAAGATTATCAGTATTACCTGCCTGGACCCCTAGAAGATTTTTGGTGGGCTTCATGGAGCATAGAAACCCCGTGTTCATCTTAAAGCTTTAGGGGAAGAGGGACCATAGTCTTGATCCATTCATAAAGCACTCTTGACCCAAAAAAGGTTAAAGGTCACTGTTCTAGGTATAGGAGGTCAAAAAGGCTTATTTCACATCAACCTCCAAAGTAATTGAAACAACCACCAAAAAGGCCAATATGTTCTATCCCTTCCCAACCTAGAAACCTCTTATCGAACACGTTGAAATCTGTTCCATAGGCATAAGGCCACTTCTCAGTTCAGAGTCTTCACCTGTCAAATATAAAAAGGTCTTCTGAGATAAGCATGCTTATTCCTTCCTTTCGTAACTTTCCCGAACTCACACAGCTAGCCAATACTGGCACCTCTCATCATGCCTAGTCCAGTATTATTTCTGCCACCTCAGAAGGTTTTTAAGGATTTATTAAGCACCATTTCTAGATGGTCCTGAAATGGTCCCAAATGCTAGAGGAGCTATAGGATTATGGGAACTGTCCCTGAACTCAATACATTTGTAAATGTGGTAGCTAAATGAGTGCATGCCCCTGAAATGAAGAATTATTTCCTTAATGCCTTTCCCAACAGTGTGGACAAGGGAAGTGAGACTGGCAGAGTGCTGGGGAAGACATGAACCCTGGCATAACTGCCCCATCCCTGGGCAACTCCAGCAAGCTTGACAATCAATGAGCAGTAATATTCATTCAGTAACTAGGTGCCAATTTCTAAGATCCCCCCAATCTTGAAACCCCTTTGACTGTGTGCTGGGTTAACAAATAAAGCATAAGCCAAAAGACTTGTTCACCAGTTTGTAATCTACTGCAAAATAACAGAGATTTTCCAAATAATTAGTGAATAAGGGGCAGGGGGGCAAGTGAGCAGGTCTCCAAACTGAAAATACTTGCATCCTAAAAGCTTCAATGTAAATTGGTGGTGTGGAATTTGGAGCATGTTTTCCCATAGAAATAATGTTATAAAGGGTAATTAGCTTCCCAGGTAGCCCATAAAAGCTTATTTCAGGCATAATGTTGCTCAACTATGGTGTTGAGAGTACTAGAGATGCTAACAACCTAGTTAACATGGTCTCTGGATGGGAGAGAATGATGCCAAGTTCTGGCTGGGGACTCCAGGAATATATCTCCCTCTGAAGAATTTCAGATTCAAGAGTCTCCACCCCACACCTGCACCGAGGATGGCATCTTCCTGCCTCCCTCTCTTCATGGGGAAGAGAAATAATATTTATTGATCACCTAACTTTATTAATGCAAGGACTGATCCACTCAGCACTGACCCTTTCATAAACTAATATCCGAGACCAACCACAGACAGAAAGCTTTACATTTTTCAAACTGTTCCAGTCTTTTCCTAATTACAAAAAGGGATAGTGTATTATTGTAAAAATGTAGGTAACATAGAAGAGTCTAAACATGAGATAAAAATCACCTGTAAGTACTATTAAAATACTGAGAGCTTTCTACCACATTTTTATGCCTATAAATTTTTTAAAAAATCGGAATCGTATTATGAACCCTTTTTGATAACCTGCTTTTTTTCACTTAACGATATGTCAGGGACGTTTTCTATGCCAATAGAAATACATCTTCTTCACCTTTTTAGTGATTATCAGGAGTGTAGTCAAAGAGAATGGCACCCAAAGGCAATGTAATGTGTTTGTATCTTTTCTTTCCATAAGGATGTTACCACTGCACTAGAATTATCAAAGACTAGCATCTGTGCAGAACTCTTTAGACTACTGTCAGGGTATATACATCACCTCCACCCTTTGCTAAGTCCTTGGGTTACGCAGTTTCCTACTCTTGGATTTACCAAAATTCATTTAATGCCCTATTATTGAGCACTTCAATTCTGGGTGACTATAAATATCACCATATTGAATGTAAGTGGTGCTCTTTTAATTTCTAAGACAAAGCAACTCGCTGTTAACACGTTTCTTTCTCTGCCCCGAATAAGTGACTCCATGTAATTCTGAGCGGTCCTTTCAAAGCCTTGCAAACAGCTCATGGGAAAAAGCAGAATTTCTAAACAAAACAATTCAAAACAAAACAAAAAATACTAGCTTCCTGCATTCAACCAACCCCTTCTCCACCATACACATAAGATGCAAAAGGAAGTGTGCTGGGCGAGTGGTGAAACACTAGGGCAGGTAAGAACAAACTTGACAGGTTCAGAGAAAACCCCTCATGAATCTTGGGAGATTTCTATGGGTAAATGGGGTAAAGGTTCAGATCCTGAAGGGCTAAACCAAACTTTGCAAAAGCGCACCACCACCATGAGCCTGATGCCCCAGAACAGCCACCGCTGTGCCTCATGCCTCCAGTCCTGCTCTGGTTTCTGTGAACTCACACACAACCCTGGGATTGAAGTACCAGCTCTGCCTGTGGTGGGAAAGGCGTGTGTAACTGACAAAAGCTGATGAGGCAGAGAGGGACCAGGGAAATGCAGGAATCAGGGTCTCAGGACACGTGAGCTCAGGTCCTATCTCTAACACTTAAAGAATTGACTGCCCTTGGGTTAAGCTATATCAACTACGCCTTCTACTTTTAAATTTTAATGTCTGTATGATTCTAAGTAATTGGTTATCTCCATACCAAGCCGAAGCTTGGAAGAAGTTGAAGTTTGTCTTAAGTGCCCAACTATATTTACACTTGTAGTTCCTCCCTTTCTTTACCCATACAGCACTCTGGGGAGCACGGAAGATGTTCTTAGGCCATTTTTTATTCCAGGTGGTGCCGCTGTATTGAAAACTTAAGGGTATTCCAAATAAGGAAAATACAAATAAGCAACACTTGGAGGTGTGTTTCAATTAGGATGCTACCAGCCATCAGTAACAGAAAACCCCGCTGGAGTCAACCACACTGACCACTATACTGTGGGAATGCACAGGGGGTGTCAAAGTTATTGGATGGCCCACTTATAGCTGATCCATTTATTTATTCATTTATTCATCTATCCACTGATTTTAAAAACCCACTGAGTTTGAGATTGTGCTAGGAACTAGATATACTAGTGATTCAGACACGGCATCTGAATTATGAAATCAAAACCTAGGGGTTTTATAAATATCAATGCTCCCACGCCCCTCTGAGAGCTGAGTGATGTCACCAACTTAGAATCCCACAAGACTAGCTGGAGACCTAGTTGGAATAAAAATGCTGCCTTGTTTTAGACCATCAAGTCTATGATAACACTGCAATTTCCAAGAAGTCTATCTGGATTGAGGGAGCTGAGCAATGCATGCTGCCATGGCCTGTAAAAGGGATTGAGGTGGAGCTCTGATCTCAGGAGAGTATAGAATGGAAACCAGAAACTAGGAACCATGGACATCTGCATCTATTCACCCTCCATACAAGGGGGTGTAGGGAGTTCCCATTTACCTCCCGGTCTGGTTTGTGAACTGTGGGCCTGCAAGCAGCCTAATCATGATGGTTGATGCTCCAGTGGACCTGAATGGGCAGGGACCATGACAGGTGGCTGCAAACAGATAATAGAGAGCTAACAGAGAATGCCAGGCAGTGGTCTAAGTGCTTAGCAGAGTTTGCTCATTTAACCCTTACAAAATCCTTGGAGATAAGAATTAGTATCTATATTTAACATAGGAAAAAAAATCAAGAACAGAAATCTTATCCAAGCTGATCAGTGGCAGTGTAGTTTCAATGTCTGTGCACTTAACCACAAAATAAATTACATGACTATGTGAGAAGTGCTACAATAGAGCTACGATCAGAATGCTGTGGGAACTAAGAAAGGAATGAAAGTGCCAGGAAAGGCTCCACAGAGGAGATGGCATTTGTGATATGTCTTGAAAAATAAGTAGAAGTTTCAGACAGAGAACTGGAAGTGGGAGAAGTACACCCCAGGCACCATGGGACAGATGGGCAATGGCACTTTGCAAGACTACAGGGTAGTTCTTTTGCAGGGCAGGTGAGCCCCAAATGTGGGGTCTTAGGAAGGTTTTTGGTTTTGCTCAAGAAAGAATTTAAGAGTGAGCCAGTGGTAGAATAAAATAGCTTTATGGAGGTGGCAGTGTTACAGCTCTGTGACGGCTCCTGCAGAACGGGGCTACCCACAGGCACAGTGCACTGACAGCAGCAGCTCAGGGCAGTTCTACAGTCATATTTATACTCACTTTTACTTACATACAAATTAAGGAGCAGGTTATTTAAGAGATGTTTAGAAACAGGGTGATAACTTCTGGGTCATTGCCATGGAAAGGGGCAGTAACTTCTGGGTGTTGCCATGGCAGTGGTAAACTAGTATGGCACTGGTGGATATGTGTTACAGAGCAGTTCTTCCCATGCCTCTTCCCTGTTTCAGCCAGTCTTTGATCTGGTCCAGAGTCAAGTTCTCCCTCCTAACTGAATTCTACACAGCTGGACCAAAAAGTATGTGGGAGCTTGGTTTGCAAAGAAACCTGAGTTTGGGGCCAGATTGTTAAGAACTTTTTAAACCACATTAATTTGTTCTGCATTCAGCAGGGAGCCAAGTAAGGGGATGAGTCAGAATCCTCCTCCAATTTTCAGGGATTCCCAGGATGGTTCCTCAGTTTGCCTGTCCTGGATCACACCGAGTGCTAAGTAAAATCATTTCTCTGGTCACGTGCTTCTTGCTTTTAGTCTCTTCAGCATTGCAGGTAGAGCCCAAGGCTGGGTAACTTTACTTCTATGCACTTGGAAAGTGAAGGATGCATAGTTGCTCAAAGGCAGAGCATGGCAGGACACTCTACCAGTGTTCCACCTCAGAATCTTGGACCACTCTTTCACCTGGGAGCCCTCAATTCAAGAAAATCCAAATGGAGACCAGGAAAAAAGGGCATACTGTTTTATGGAGATATTTAAACCAAGACTGAGGGGCCATTTTCAAGGGATGCTGACTCAGTAAACGCTCTTTGGCAGCAAGCATCAGAAACTAACTGTAACTACTTTAAGCTGAAAAAGAAAAGGAAGAGGAAGAAGTGAAGAGGGGGATGAGGAGGAGGACAGGAACAAAAAGGGGAAGAAAGGTGAAGAGATTTCTATAAAATCTCTGCAAGAATCTGTAAGAATAAGCCCCTCAGTTAGAAGCTCCCTTGGGCTTCAAAAACATTAGAATGAATAGATACAACCGGACTCCCTAAGACATGACTTTTCCAATGTATCCGTCTATTATCGTTCTCTCCAGGACACACCTGCAGCCTTACCAAACAATGAGTCTTTCACTAAGCTGTGGCTCTTCATCCAAAAGTTCCCCTACTCATAAACAGAAAGTCTATAGGTCCAAGGGCTCTCAGGCCACCTGCTTCTAGGTGTCTGTGGTGATCATTGAGAAAGGGGCCACTGGAGGCCCTGCGGCCTCAAGGGCAAACCGATATAGTCACAGGGATAATAAAACAGCAACAGAAGCCTTCAGAACAAGCACATCACAAAAAACTCTGAACTCAACTCAAATGGAAGTTGCGTCACTTGGTGGCTGTGTGATTCTAGGCAAGTCCCTTAATGTCTCCAAGCCTTAATGTTCTCATGTATAAAAAGGGTACCCCTTTTTGTAAACTGCAACGTGCCAGGCAAGTGATGTTATTATCAACCAAACTCTTGCTCTCCATGCAGTGAAACCTCTTCCTATGAGTGGAAATTATTCAGCCTTGTCATTGGCATGTCAACAACCAGACAGCTTAGTGCAGAGTCATGCCATGGGTCTGGGGAAGGGCAAGCCAAGTGCAGGAAGTGTGTCTGGTCAGCTTCTGCACAACCCTGGATGGAACGGGCCAGGAGAAGGGGAAATGGTTTTCCCCTGCATTCTGCCTCTATACCTTCCTGTGCCATCCTCCGGACCCTAGGCTCTATCCTCAGGCCTGGGCAGTGGGATGGGCTCCAAGACTCTGGAGGGTCTAGGGCTGGGTGAGGTGGGTAAACCTGAACACAAAACCTGATAAAATGCTTGTTTGTGTTTGACTAAACTAAAGAGGCAGGAAAGTTGAAGATAGGTTTGGATCTTTCCAAGAAGGGCTTGGCCTCACAGGGAAGAGGTCTCCAGATGGGTCAGGGGGAAGCAGGGCATATTGAGCCTGGAGGAAAGAGGGACATGAATGTGGCATCCTGGTTTTCAAAAAGCTGACATGACAAGGAAGATTTTACTTATTCTGGGCAGCTCCAAAGGATGGAACTGGGATCTGAATGAGGACAGGGAGAAAGAGGGCTCACATTAACTTACTCTTACCAGGCACTGTTCTTTTTTTTTTTTTTTTTTTTTTTTTTATTTTTTTATTTTTATTTTTTATTATACTTTAGTTCTAGGGTACATATGCATAACGTTTATATCATGTATAACTCCCCAATGCAATCCCTCCCTCCTCCCCCCTCCCCATGATAGGCCCCAGTGTGTGATGTTCCCCTTCCCGAGTCCAAGTGATCTCATTGTTCAGTTCCCACCTATGAGTGAGAACATGCGGTGTTTGGTTTTCTCTTCTTGTGATAGTTTGCTAAGAATGATGGTTTCCAGCTGCATCCATGTCCCTACAAAGGACGCAAACTCATCCTTTTTGATGGCTGCATAGTATTCCATGGTGTATATGCCAGGCACTGTTCTTTACAAATATTATGACATGTAATCCTCACAACAATACCATGAAGTGGTTACTATTATTATCCTCTGTTTTACAGATGAGGACACTAAGGCACAGAGGTTAAACAACATGTCCCAGCCACATAGCAAGTAAACAATTGAGCCAGGCTCCAAACTGAAACCTTTTGGCGTCAGAGTCCTATAAAGATTTTTTTGCCCTAATGTGAGGAAGTACTTTCTAAGAATAAGAGTTTACCAATTAAAAAGGGGATGCTGTTTTATGAAGATATTTAAACCAAGGCTGAGGGGTCATTTTCAAGGGATGCTGACTCGGTACAAGTTCTTTGGCAATAAGCATCAGAAACCAACTGTAACTACTTTAAGATAAAAAAGAAAAAGAAGGAAGAGGAAGAAGAGAAGAGGGGGTTGAGGGAGGAGGACAGGAAGAAAAAGGAGGAGACAGGTGAAGAGGAAAGTGAGGAGGAGGAAGAGGCAAAAAGGGGCATTTGTTGGAAGTGGGGTGCAGAAAAAACAAACAACTGAGATTCAAATTCAAGAAGGACCAGAAACAAGGACTGCCCTAGGATCCAGGGAGTGGGAATTGATTAACCGTTTCTTTAGGGCACAATTACCCAAATAAATCAGCTCTAATGGATTTCTGTCTTTTTGCCATTCTGCTTAAGATTCAAATTCCAGGGAAAGAACATTCCCTTGGCCTAGCCTTGGGAAAGATTGACAATAAAAATCACTAATATTTATGGTGTTTATTCTCTACCAGCCACTGTTCTAAGCACCACATCTGCATGTATTTTCTTCTCACAGACACTCTATGAGGTAGCTACTATTACAGTTAAGAAACTGAGACAGAATTTGAGCTGTCATTCAACATGAGGCAGTGTGGTTGCCACCATGTTTGCTCTAATATCAAAATGGAAAGGATAGGCTCCCTAAGGCAATATGTTGATGTTGATGAAGAAGGGGAATGGATGCTAAGAGATAAAACCCACAGATGCTCTCTCAGGGTTTGGTCTTGCTAGAGGGGAAAGAGAGGACTCCCGAGGTGTCTTCTGACCCAGGAATTCTACATTCTAGTTTCCATCCTAACCCTCCTGGTTATTGCAAGGAGAAGATGAAACAAAGCAAGGAGACCGGGTGTGGTGGCTCACCTCTGTAATCCCAGTACTTTGGGAGGCGGAGGCTGGAAGATTGCTTGATTCCAGGAGTTCGAGATTAGCCTGGGCAACATGGTGAAACCCCATCTCTACCAAAAGTAAAATTTTAAAAAATAGCTGAGCACGGTGGCATGTGCCTGTGGTCCCAGCTACTCAGGAGGCTGAGGTGAGAGGATTGCTTGAGCCCGGGAGGTGGAGGTTGCAGTGCACTGAGATTGCACTAATGTACTCCAGCCTGGGCAAAAGTGAGACCCTGTTTCAAAAAGAAAAAGAGAAAAGAAAAAAAATCAAGGAGAAAAAGACAACAGAAAAGACATAACAAAGGACTGGATGCAACAGAAACATAGGAGAACAAATAGTTCCTGAACAGGATACAGCCAAATGACAAAATTCTGAGAGAAAAAAAAAATGCCTATAAAAGTATAACTTGAAAGACAACAAGGAAAAGATTCCAAGTCCTGCAAAAGTTTGAGAATGAAGTAAATTGAAGAAAAGCAGAGAGGTCCATTTCTCACAAATAGTGAAAACCTGAAGTGAAACTCTACTACAAGAGGCTGCAACCTGTCATGATTCACAGTGCAAGTTTGGAGCAGGGCTGCCAGAATTAAATCCTGCCTCCAGCACCTCCAGCCGTGTCACTTTGAAAGCGTTACACGACCTCTCTGTGCCTCAGTCTCCTTGTCTGTAAGATTTTAATAATGCCTAATTATTAAATTAACAATTTAATAGTTATTAATAATTGTTAATAGTGTCAAAGGAGTGTTGAGAGGGTAAAAGATGTGCGAGAAGTCTTAAGCACAGTGCCTGGCACATAGCAAGTGCTTACTAAACGTTAGTAAGCGGCCACTGTATGTGAGCTCCTACAAGCCCAACATGGTCTTGGGACAGGCCGACAGGTTGAGTGCCTGGAAGAAGCACTCAACCCTTGGGGAAGCAACTCCTCCTTGGGGAATCATAAACAGAGACCCCAGAACAGCAGAGATCTTGTTTCTGCATGGGAGGTCAGGAAAGCGGCACCACCTGTTGGTGGTGGACCAACAGATGTGGGTCCTCAGCAGAGAGATGATCAGGTGAGGAGAGGAAAAGCCTCCCAGGAGTCAAGAGTCTGGATAGTGGAACGCCAGAAATGAAGCTCTGGAAAAACATTCTACCTAAAATGTAATTGTAAGAACTCCTCTTTGTAGGCCTCTCGGAGAAACCCTTTGAAATCTCCAAGGAGTCGGAGAACAGGGCCCTGGGTTTGCAATCAAGAGCTCTGGGTTCTGGCTGCTGCTGATGCTAGTAGGCTCTGGGTCCTTTCAGGGTCTCAATTTCCTTGTCTGAAAAAGTGGGCATAATGGTATCTACTTCAAATCACTGAAGTGAAGATTAAATAAGGAATGTCTGTAAAGCACCTGGAACATAGGGGGTACTGAATAAATGATAACTTTCCTTACACTCCCACTCACTGTTACAAAACAACAATGCATAGAACAGGGTGTCCCTGGAGTCAGAAGAAGGAAGTAAGTGCAAGCTTGTCAAATTCATCAACTTCCAGAAAGTTCCATGTGTTCTAGTGAATCCATATGTGATATAGTTTGGATGTTTGGCCCCTCTAAATATCATGTTGAAATGTAATTCCCAATGTCAGAGGTGGGACCTGGTTGGGAGGTGTTTAAATCATGAGGTTGAAGCCCTCATGAATGGCTTGGTGCCATCCTTGTGGTAATGAGTGAGTTCTCACTTTATGAGTTCAAATGAGATAGGGCTCTTTAAAAGAGCCTGGAATGAGCCAGACATGGTGGCTCACACCTGTAATCCCAGCACTTTGGGAGGCCGAGGCGGATGGATCACGAGGTCGGGAGTTCGAGACCAGCTGGACCAACATGGTGAAACCCTGTTTCTACTAAAAATACAAAAATTAGCCAGGCATGGTGGCACATGCCTGTAATCTCAGCTACTCAGGAGGCTGAGGCAGGAAAACTGCTTGAACCCAGGAGGCAGAGGTTGCAGTAAGCTGAGATCAGGCCATTGCACTCCAGTCTAGGGGACAGAGTGAGACTCCATCAGAGAAAAAAAAGAAAAAAAAAAGAGCCTGGAACTTCCTCCTCTCTCTTTTGCTCTTTCTCTCTTGCCATGTAGCACATTGGTTCCACTTTGCCTTCCACCATGGTTGTCAGTTGCCTGAGGCTCTCATCAGAAGTAGATGCACTATGTTTCATGTCCAACCTACAGAACTGTGAGCCAAATAAACCTCTTTTCTTTATAAATTACCCAGCATCACATATTCCTTTATAGCAATGCAAACAGACTAACACAGTGTCCTTAGCCATTCTCACAATCTGGAATGATCTCTCCACTCCATTCCATCCTACCTTGATCTATTCCCTATCTAGCAAACATCTTTTATCTTTTAAGGCCAAGCTCAAATATCATGTCCTCAAGGAATTGAGGAACTTCCTCAGCATGTGACTTGTTCTTCAGTTTTGCACTGATTCCCCTATACTTTGTGATGTAATTAGTTCTTGAAGACAGAAAGAATATCTTACTCAGCTTGGTGTTAGTCTAGGCTGCATTGCACATTCCTTTGTGGCACTTCACTTTTATGGGGTTATGGGCAGCATCGTATCCCTGGATTCATATCTCCATCTGAATTAACACTTAATTTCCCTTCATTTAGGCCTCAATCAATACTCCCCAAGAAAGAAGGAGGGGATTATCTAGTTTGGAAACCTGGGTACCAGGACTAAGCATGCAGGGCCAACTTACCCATGAAGCACAGTAGCTAGAGTCCACAATACTTTTAAAGGCCCACACATTTTTAATATTTTTCATGGAAGAAGGAGCCCATGAAACCAACAGTGCCTATGACCCACAAAAGTCACACAGCTCTGTGGGCATAAGTAGCTCATCCTTTTCTCCCCTTCCTCCTAGGGAGCCACCTGCCTACAGGAAACAAGGAGCGTTTAGCCCACTCCTCCAGGCTCAGCATTCGACAGGGGCATGACCATGTCCAGCGTTGCTGAGTAACTGGGAAGAGAAGCCCACTGTTGCTGCATAGCCTACGCTAAGCCTTCAAACCGTCCCATCAGTAATCAAGGTGATATACTGACTTTTTTCTGACTGGCTCCTACGTCTATCTCTCTCATTCTTTCTAACTTAGGCAGAGAATGGGAATGCCATTTATCAGGCCCCCTGAAATCATATTGTTGATCCTCTAAATGACCTTATCAACTATGTACAATCTTTATCTGACAGATGAAGACACTGATGAACAGAAAGGTTAAAGAATTTACTCAAGGTCAATCATCCAACAAATGAGTTTAGAACCCAAACTTTTGGACCCTGAGTTAAAGCTCCTTCCCCCCACTATCCTATAAAGTAGAGGCTCAATAAACGTGTGTTGAAATGAATCAAAATGGTGAGAGAATACTGCCAGGCAGCACAAAGCTTGGATGAAATTTTTCAAAATTTTTGCTGGCGATTTTAAGCTTCAGATGAAGTCTTTGACATTTACTATTCTCTTAATAAACACTTTATAAAACTCCAAATCCATGTTTCTGCCTTGAAGGATCACCATCAGTTGGAATATATTTTTACACTATCCTCTGCCATCTTTGAAGGAGGAACGGATTAGGGAAAAAATGCTTTATTTACCAGTGTACTTAGAATGAAAATATCATGTTTAACTTCCATGGAGACAGACTGCAATGTGAATAGTCATGTAGTTTTTTGAAATTAAATTTCTATTGCAGGAGACCAACACTCAAGATTAGTCCTTTCTACAGCCTCTGGCTTTCAAACTTGCACATTAAGAATTGGGAAGTAAAAATGCTTTGGGAATGAAACTGGATGAATGGACATGTTTGTGCCAGTATTGTCGGGGGACTCTTTTTCCTCTCAAAAGCCCAGTAGATCACTTGTCACGTTTAGAATCTTCAAATATTTGCCAAAAGAAATGTTTTGGGGAGAAAACAATCTCCCACTCTCCTTGCCGAGATGGAATTCCAAGATTGTTGGGCAAGATGAAGTGAACGATTTTCAGGAGAATCGCTGTTTTCCACATTGAATTGACATGCATTTCTGCCTCACCTGGTTCCTACACACCAACCCCAACTAATGTTAAGCTTTGAGTCACTGAAATGCCTGCTGCACCTTAACAGCAAAGATTCAGACAAGATATTGAGTAAGCAAATTTATGATTTTGTTTTAAGAGAATGATTTCTTAGTTAGACTTCTGTTCACAAAATATTCTAGCATGTGGTTTCACAAATACAGGTGAATCATCTGGCCAGCCTAGGTTACCTCTCTGCTGTCAGTGCTGTAAATCTTTCACTCTCTTTCACTCATGTTTCACACATGGCATTAACTCTTCTTTGTCCTCCTGTCCTGTTATACAATAGAAGCTCCATATCTTATTCACAACTTTGAGTCTAGTGTGTGGCTGTGTAGAACAGAGATTAAGAGCATGGGTTCAAGGGCACGATGGATCTGGATTTGAATTCAACCGAGCAACTTTTTGTGTGACTTAGAGGTAGTCACACCATATTACTCAGTTTTCTCATCTGTAAATTGATAATAGTTCTTACCTCATAGAACTATTGTGAAGATTCAATTCATTCACATATGTAAAGCATTTAGCTTGTCCCGGCAGTAAATATTCACTACTATTATTGCATTAAGTGCTAAAAGAGTATTTCAAGTAGAATTTTTAAAATAAGAGTTAGCCTAGGCACAGGGAGTGCATCAAACTGGCCTCATTAGGGAGAAGTCTCCAGCCAACTGCGATACTACCTGACTGGGTTCTGGGAGGTCCTTACCTGAGACCACAAGGGGTAAATGAGCAGATCGTAAGCAGCCGTGGAGGCACCAGCTCTTAAGATGTTAGCCCTCATCTCCCCAGAGCAGTGGGAACTGAGTCATGCTGAGACTCTGTTCCCAAGAAGAAACTGATTCAGAGCAAAGGAGACAAGCTCCACTGTGGAGGAAGTGTGCCCAGGTCCCTCACCTGCCCCGGACATGCCGGCTGGGAGGCTATCAGCTCAGAGCCCGCACCAGCTTCCTCTGCTATTGTTCAGCACTCACCATTCTCCTGATAACCCGACTGTGGGAACCACTGCCCAGACGCCAGGCTAACACAGAGGCACGACTACAGCTGGGAAGGGTCTCTCCTTCATAGGAGGACTGAGCTCTGTAGGTGGTTGTGTTGGAGAAGACTGAGAAAGGGCAATCGAAGGCCGAAATGTGGCCCAGTGTTAAGCATATTGGAACACCAAATACCAATCTGGTGAATTGAATAGTTTCACAAAACTAAGGA
The DNA here is from genome assembly GCF_009764315.1 of Trachypithecus francoisi. Classification (NCBI taxonomy): domain Eukaryota; kingdom Metazoa; phylum Chordata; class Mammalia; order Primates; family Cercopithecidae; genus Trachypithecus; species Trachypithecus francoisi. The sequence continues at coordinate 99,969,965 of NW_022681470.1, read as the reverse complement.
AAATTAATAGTCTGCACAAAAAAGTGTTCATTCAAGTGTTAAAGTACTTAATTATTCTCAAAAAACCAAATTATCCCCATTCTGAACATTTTCTGGACTTTCCCAATTGTAGTTAGTCTTCTGGGACATTGAAGAAGGCCAAAATTCAATCATGGAACAAAAATATCTAAGCATGGTATTTAAAAACATGTGTTAGAGGTTTATTACCTTAGGAGATTTTTAAAATATGATTTATCTATTAAGTTTAGTTGTTGCATTAAACGTTTTGCTCATTTTTCCCTTTAATAATCATATCTTTATACCACTATCTGAATTTGTGTCTTACTCTTTTTCACCATGAAAAAAAGGGCTTTTTCTTTTGATTATATAAATAATTGGTACTCAGTGTAAACAAAAGTTCAACCATAAAAAAAACCATGAAGTTAAAAAGTCACCGAAAATGCCACTACCCTGATATAATCACCATTTTCAGTCAGTTACTGTATCTATGTAATCCACATATCTAGATCTATGTTCATGTAGACATATAGGCACATGAGATTTTTTACAGAAGCTGTGCGTTTTAAAAGTTACGAACCCTTTTTTCAGTGCAGTGTTCAGGTATTTCTGACACAAGGATCCAGGAAATAGGTTGGTATCTGATCTGTGTCTTAGATTTGTCTACCTATATATAACTAGATATAGAGTATAATAAAATATCCATAAGTAGATAGATATTTATATGGCTAGCTATATACAGCTACCTAGAGATCAGCTTATACGATGTATGTATTTTTACTTGACATTCTAGTATGAATTCTTAAATTATCAACCAATCATTATGTGCATATGATAAATATGACACATTTGTTCCTTCAAAAGTTTAATATATTATTTGTGATTTGTTATTTTGAAGGTTATCCTGGCATATGTGAAGGCATGTGGTGGCTATGGCATCTGTCCGAACCTAAGATCAGGAGACTTTACAATGATCAGGTTCTAAACCTACGAGGATGTTTGAAATTCAAAATCCTGAGACTGCCCACAGCTAAAAGTAAATCAGAACCCAAGACACACTAAAAAAAATGTCAGCTCTGAAAGGAACTTGGTGACCACCTGCTCCAAATCACTCATTTTAGAGATGATGACAGTGGGATCCAGTGAGGCAGACGATGTGTCCAGAGTCACAGAGCAATCGGTGGCTGAATGTATACTAAAATACGTTTTCCCAAATCATCATGCCACCTCTTTCCATCAGATTTTGTTTCCTATTACATGTCACCTAAGCCAGAGCCATTTTCCCTTTTTTCCAAATCACAATTGCTCAGAGACAATTGGCATCTGTCTAATTCAGACATTTTCAGAAATTGAGTCAAATGTAGAAACAGGGAAAGCAGAGTCCCTGAGAATTCAGGTTGCATTATATCTAGGAAGATAGAGCAGAAGAAATAATAATAATTATTATTATTATAGCAAGTGCGTTTAGCACTTACTATGTTTCGAACAGTATTCTACTACTTTATGTATATACGCTACTTTACACATATATATATATAAATTTATGTAAGTGATACATATATGTCATTTGACCCTCACAACAGCTCAATGAAATAACTACCATTATTATTCCCTCTTTTCAGGGGAGGAAACTGAGGCACACAGAAGTTAGGTTACTTTCCAGGATTATATAACTAGTAACAGAGCCAGGATTATGGAGTCAGCACTCCAGCCCCAGAGTCCAGCCTCTGGACCAATACACCACATACTGTCTAACAGAAGGAGGAACTCAGACAAATTATAGTAATGCTGCCGAAACATCAGAAGCAACATCAACATCATTGAGATAATTCACCGAACCTTGTCTCTGTCACCTCACACACCCTGGTGGGAGTGCCACATAGAAGCCAGGCAATTCTAGGGCAATTCCTGGAAGCTTTCCGTGTTTACCTTGCTTAGTTCTGCAACTCCTGGCTAAAGTTTCCGTAACTGGTTTTTGTCCTTTGTTCTTTGTTTAACATTTTATTATAAAAAAATCCCAAACAGTTGAAAAATTAGTTAGAATAATAAAATAATCCCCACATACCCAGCTATCTATCTTCAACAATTGTCAACAAATCTTAGCCTGTGATTTTTTAAAAATTCATTTATTCAATTTCTTCAGCCTTCTAAAATATGTTTTAATATATTGCATAATATACTTAATGTATTAATATCATCATATATTTCATAATTTATAGACAAGTAAACATACATATATTAGAGGACATGCTCAAACATATGACACTTTAAAAAGCATGGCTATTAGTGGGTTTGGGGTTTGGCCAACGTGTCACTACAGAAATGCAGTCAGAATGCCTGGGTTCAGGCCCTGGCTCCACTGCTTCCTAGCTCAGTGACCTGCAGAAGTCACTTCACTTCCCTGAGCCTTGCTGTTCTCATCTGTGCGGTGGGGATAGTCATGCTACCCACTCAGGGTTGTCGTGTTGATCAAATGAGATCAGGGATGTGAGACTTTACAAAGAGCAAAGAGACACATAAAGGTGAGCAAGAAATCAGATTAACACAGGTGGGGTGGCTGCGGCACTGGTGTTGAAAGCTGAAATCCAAAGTCAGGAAGGCCAGAGGATCACACCAAGAGTGAGAGGAGAGGCAATGGTGGAGAACCAATTGCTAACCGAAGTAACCTGGGTAGGCTTTTGTGTCTTCTTTGTCCCTCCTGGGTACTTGAGGTGGCTGCAGTCACAGCTGGGCCCAGGACCCCGTCAGGCTGAGAACTGAAGGCTGAGCCTTATTTTGTCTTCTTAGCCTTGCCACTTCTTTTTCTTTTCTCTTTTTTTCTTTTTTGCAGCTTATTTGGATGTCTTCTCTGGCTGACATTACCCAGAAATCTTAGGTGAGGAATTCCCTCCTCCAGCCCTGGCCTACTAGCTGGGCTATCCCCAGGTCACCTTGCCAGCCAAAGGGAATTGAGAGACAGCCCTTCTGTTCCAGACACTGGGGGTTCTAGTGTTTAAATCACATTGATAATGGTTGCCAACTATCCTCTGAGCACTGTGCCTGCTCCCTGGCTGAGGACATAGCAAAGGTACGACTGCCGCCTCTAGTAAGTGGAATCAAGATGGCACCAGGGCTGGTTTCCGTGGCCAGTGGGAAGAACACTAGCACATTGCCCTCTCTTGGTGGCCACACTGCCACTCAGATGACACCCAGCCCTGCCACTGCTGCCCATGCCCTCCCCCAGCTTCCTCAGGAGGATCAGTACTGCCTGATCTCTACCCCCAGAGTACAAGAGTCTCCAGCCAACCCCACCATTAACTTGTGGTTGCTGATCTCTGTTTTGAGGGGTCCTTGTCCCTTTGGAGGAGACAGAATGAGACAAATGCAGTGTCTCTGAATAATCACAAGTAAGAGGAACAAATAAACACAGACAGACCAGCTGCCACAGCACATGGAAACTAAGAGGAACTGAACTTGTACACATTGTATAAACCACTTGGAGAATATTTTTAAATTGGGATATTTCTGCCCCATAGTCACCCTCGGGACTTTGCTCATCGACATGCCTGACGCCTGAGAATGGCAACTTTCCAAGTAGACTTATGTGTTGGGGTCACAAAGGCCACATACTCTGTACGTTTCCCCGGTGATCAAGGCCTGCAGAAACTAAAACGGCTGCAACAAGACCCCAGGGTGCTGCCCTGTTATATGGGCTCAGGGCTTTGGATGGCCCATTCTTGCCATATTGGGGTATGCAATTTCTCTGCAACCCCAAATTGGGATAAGTGTATATCCTTCAAGTATGAGGATGATAGCTGAGGCTATTTGATTCATGTCCCTGTAATTGCAGGTATTATTCTTATCTGCATGTGTACTCATTTGATGCATATTTATATCTCAGTTCCTGAGAAATTATCAGGCTCAGTGCAGACATGACAGATGGAAAAAACAGTCTTTAGGACTGAAAGGATTAGAAGCTGCTCATAGCATGTGTCACAGTTTAAAACTGTATAATTTTAAAGTGCCACTTTCTTTATTCTCACCAGAAAATAGTAATTATACTTGGGAAGCAATGCTCAGCAGTACATTTATTGAGCAACTATGGTGTTATAGATTGTTTAGCAGGGTTAACAAGACACAGTCCCGCCTTCGAGGAGTTCACAGTCTAGTGGTATAAACAGGTGAACCTGTCATTTCAATACAGAAAGGAAAAAAAAGTACTTAAAATACTATTATAAAGTGTCGTGAGCACCAGGATAGAGTGACCAAGTGTGTGTAGAGCAGGATTTGGGCATCGGGGAAGACTTTGCAAAGCAGCTGATGATTAAGGGCAGACACGGTGGGGCAGGAGGGGGAGTGGGCATGAGGACACTCCCGGCAACAGGAACCTCTTGTGCAAATGCATCCTGGTGATCTGGCGCCTCAAGCAGCTGGGACGTCGATTCAGTGTAGGGGTGATAAGAAATGAGGTGAGGGATGCTGGCAGAAACCAGATTGACAAGGAACGATCTGCAGTGATGGGGCCAAGGGCTAGTATGTGGTACTTTACTGCTTCTCATCTCTAGCAACTACCCCCCAAACCAAATAAACGGTGCACGCTTGCCCTGCTAACGCAGCCTCATGGTGTTTCTCCTTGGTTCCCTCATCCTTCCTATCAGATTGCCACCCTTAAACCTCTTCAACATAGAAATTCTGGAATTGCCTCTGCTTCTCTGCCTCACTGGGGAGTTTCCTCTAGTATGTGATGGTAGCCACAACATTTTCAGCAAAGGAGGGACATGATAATAGCCAATAAATCTATCCCCAACAAACCACTCGTGGAAGGTTTTGGAAATCTGGAGCTTCAGGGCAGCCACTGGTTCCCAGGTGCCTTAATGAAAGTTTTTTTTTTTTTTTTAAAGTGCCCCTCCTTCAAGATGCTTTATTCCTGGATGTCAGAAAACTACCATAATATATACTATTTTAATTAAAAGACTTTTCCACCACCTACCAGAAAATCATCCTAAATACACAAATCTAGCATATCTAAAATGTGAATATTTTAGATATGCCCCCTTACATGTGGCGTTTTGTGCAGTGTACAACCTGCACAACCATACACAGCAAATCTACTTCAGAGAAAGGCTTCTCTGCTTTCCTAAAAATGAGGTTTTGGGAGCTGGCTGAGATGCAGAGGGGTGGAGGCCTGGAGAAAGGGACCCTGCCAACTGGTCCTATAAAAACAAAATTAACGCAAACTACCCTTTGTTCTCTTTGATATCACCAGGTACTGAGTAGAGCTGAGGCTGGGACCTGGTAACAAGTCTTCCCTAGAGGCTTCTACTCCCTGCCTGCCCTCCTCTCCGCCCCCTACCCAGGCTGCCCATGACCTCTGGAATACAACTTCTTCTCCTGTGGTTTTTGCTCAAATGTCACCATCTTAGGGAGGCATTCTTGACCTTGGGAGGGAGGCATTAAGCACCTTGCTTAAAATTTCAAACCCTAGTAACCCTCCTCCCAACTTCTGCTTTATACACTTTTTGACACCCCCTATATTTAGTTTGTTTATGATTACCTGTCTGTCTCCACTAGAATGTGAGCTCCATTAAGGTAAGGGTTTGTTTCAATTCACTGCTGGGCCTGCAGCCCTAAGAAGAGTGCCTGGCACATATGAGACAGTCAAATATTAGCTGAATGAATTAATCATCTTCCTTTTGGCCACTTCCTTCCCTGTTTCTGAGGCCCACCCTCTTGGTTCTGTTGATTGTGGAAGTTCTGTTCTTCTGACTCACACAGTGTGACTTTCCCAAGACCCTGAACCATCCTGTGCCTCCGTAAGAGTTTTGTTCTCTGGAGTCAGGTGTTGGGCCTTATTAAAACGTCTCTGGAAGGAGATAGTGCATTAATTTAAAGTCCATTATCAATTTGTGTGAATTGATTGAAGCGATTCCTTCTCATCATAATATGACTTCACAATAGCTATTTATGAGTAGGAATTATAATTCCCTATTTTATAGATAAGGAAATGTTCAGAAACATTAAGGAACATGCCCAAGGTCCCACAAATGGAAAGTATTGAAGTCAAGACTCAAATGCAGAACCATCTAAGCCCAAGGCCTAGAGTCAGCTGGCTGTGTAGCCATTCTCAACAGTGGTACGGCCAAGTGAATAGTTACTGCGGTTGGCTCACAGCAGAAATTTATAGTCAACATTAACCAAGAGGACTCCATTTCTCTCTTGCTATTAGACACAATTCCAGTGAAAAATCCTTTTCATCAAGGCAGATGGTTTCCTACCTGGGGAAATTGCAAGCAGGGAAACCAAAACAGAATCTGTCACTGTTTAACTTGGACGTAAGAAAAAGATGGGACAGAATAAATTTCAGCCATTGAGATACTCCTTTGAGTAGATTTGTTTCTCTCTTCCGTGAAGTAACAAAGTAGACAGTTGTACTATGAATTGTACCTGATTCCCTAATACTTAGCCATTCGTTAAATGTTTTAAAAATTTAGAGACAGGTAGGTTCAGGGCACACTAGCCTTGAAGAAATGGTCCTGAGTGGGGCACTGTGGATGGCTGTGTAAGGGACAGCACCAGGTGCCTGAGCCAAGTTCATTTATTCATCTAACAACGGTAGAGGACCTACTTTGCTCTAGTTTAACCAGAGCATACATATACAAGAAAATGCCCTGTTAAAAACCCAAGTGGTGCTCAAATTGAACTACAGAATCAGGACTGAAATAGTTGCAGGGCCCACGGGGCTAGATCCAACACTTAGAAAGTTAAGCAAACATGCAAAGAATGTATTTTATCCTTGCTAGAGGATGAGAACTGTGTATGGTTTACTGCGTGGTAAATGGCAAACTTATACAGGCGCAAACGTCTCACAGTACGCCCCTCATGGTGACTGACAGCACCTCCTTAGTAAGAAATTGATGACAACTTCTAACCAGCGGTGCCCCAGTGACCATCTCTGGTTTGGTGGATCCAGATTTCTTCTCCCTTTTTCTTCCCCAGATTCTGCTGATCCTTTCCTGTGTCCTACAGTATCTTTGTCTCAAGCACTACCCAGGGGAGAGGCCACTTCCTTGTGTCATGGATTCATTACTGTTTTCAGCAAAGTCCAGCATCTTCACCTACAGTTTGGTGTGACAGCACCCCGAGTACAGAGAATGTATCCTCACCACGAATAAGGTTTTCATCTCTTCCAATACATGTGGTGAACCATTTGCCAGCATCCCTTAATCATCCCTCAGCTGCCTGCCTTCTGCCCGCAGGTTCTGCGTCATCCTACCTGTAATGTGGCAGTGGGGACAGGGACTGTAGGGCTGTTCTTTTTGGCAAAAAGACTAACCAGTAGGTTTATTGGTGCTGAAAATGGATCCCATAACTGGAACATAAACTCTATGTGATCACCATTCCCCACTGTCTGAGACCACATGAAGCCTTATTTGTTTTACCATTTCATGCCCAATACTGTGTGACCCAAGCAGGCTGTACACTGAGCTCTGGAAATGCAAAGACAAATAAGACTCATCCCAGCTGGGCACGGTGGCTCATGTCTGTAATCCCAGCACTTTGGGAGGCCAAGGAGGGTGGATCACGGGAGGCCGAGGTCGGGAGTTCGAGACCAGCCTGACCAACATGGAGAAACCCCGTCTCTACTGAAAATACAAAATTAGCTGGGCATGTTGGCACATGCCTGTAATCCCAGCTACTCGGGAGGCTGAGGCAGAAGAATTGCTTTAACCCGGGAGGCAGAGGTTGCAGTGAGCCAAGATGGCCCCGTTGCTCTCCAGCCTAGGCAACAAGAGCGAAACTCTGTCCCAAAAAAAAAACAAAAAACAAAAAACAAAAAAAAACCCAAAAAGACAAATAAGACTTATCCCTACCCTCAAGAAGCCCCGCATTTAGTTGGGGAGACACAGAGTGAATGGGCGACAATTGAACATGATAAGGGCTATCACAGAGCCAAGAAGAGAGGATTCATTGCTTGAAGGAGTTTAAGGAAAGGCCTGAACAAGGGATAACAATGAAAAAGCTTTAAGGCTGGGTGAGATGGCTCACACCTGTAATCCCAGCATTTTGGGAGGCCGAGATGGGTGGATCACCTGAGGTCGAGAGTTCCAGACCAGTCTGACCAACATGGAGAAACCCCATCTCTACTAAAAATACAAAATTAGTAGGGAGTGGTGGTACATGCCTATAATCCCAGCTACTCAGGAGGCTGGAGCAGGAGAATAACTTGTACCTGGGAGGTGGAGGTTGTGGTGAGCTGAGATAGCGCCATTGCACTCCAGCCTGGAGGGCAAGACTAGAACTCTGTCTCAAAAATAAAAGGAAAAAGCTTTGAAATGGAAGGGCTTTTAAGACTAGCTTCTGGGCCGGGTGCGGTGGCTCAAGCCTGTAATCCCAGCACTTTGGGAGGCTGAGACGGGTGGCTCATGAGGTCAGGAGATTGAGACCATCCTGGCGAACACAGTGAAACCCCGTCTCTACTAAAAAAATACAAAAAACTAGCCGGGCAAGGTGGCGGGCGCCTGTAGTCCCAGCTACGTGGGAGGCTGAGGCAGGAGAATGGCGTAAACCCTGGAGGCGGAGCTTGCAGTGAGCTGAGATCCGGCCACTGCACTCCAGCCTGGGCGACAGAGCGAGACTCCGTCTCAACAACCAAAAAAAAAGAGACTAGCTTCTCTCAACAGTACAGGTCTGCCTAAGACGTCCAAGCCGGTTGCTGTTTTAGCAACGACTTCTAGCTTCTGCCCTCTCTAGGCTCCCTGTACTTTCAGCATTCAGAGGCAACACAAACTCTTCTAGGGCTCCATTCCATGATATCCCTGACATATGTATGCCTTTAGTGATTCTTAGGTGATCCGATGGCAAAGTCAGGAATGCAGACATGAAAATACATTAAATGCGTTTCCCAGTGTGGGAATATCTCCATGAGGCGGAGAGCCGGCTGAGCAAGCATCAGGACAACTTGGTTCTCAACACACACTTGGAAAGCTGACAAAAATTACTTCGAGCCATGGAGTGATTCTCAAACCAGGATTAAAAGCAGCAGTGACCATGTATGGCCAGTCTCCATCCAAATCTGGTTTTGTCAAATGACACAGGTCTAAATTCCAGGATTTGTAAGACAAAAGAGCTAAGTGAATGGGAGTAACTCTTCGTTTCCTCTGCTTTCCTGTAGGTAACTGGGAGATTGGAATTCGTCTGGGAAACTAGCTCTGCTCCAGAGCTATGTTTTCTCTTTGAGAAAGTCAATTCACCTACATGAGATTAGCTTTCATGTTATATGTTGGAGACTGGTGCTCTCTCTTACCTACTTTATAGTATTTAATGAGAATTCCTAGACAGTAGGTTAAGCAAAAGTTTATATGAAGCATTTACGATGAGAAATTATGAAAATCAATGTTTATCAGCAGTTTATCTCCGTGCTCTATCCGTGGTGTGAATGCTGGATATGGAAGCAGCCCTTTGGGTTTAGACAAGCTCTGCCGCTACCTATCTGTGTAAGCAAGTCACTTAACATCTCCGTTTCTCGGTTCCTTCATCATTGAGGTGGCAATAACATTATCGCTTACCTAGTATTTGGTGTTTTAGGAATTCATTCATGTATTCATTTTGCAAACATTTATTGAGCACCTACTAAGTGCTATGCAATGAGAGGCAGTATTATTTTCAGGTTAAAAGGATGAACTCTGGAACCAGAATACCTGGGTTCCAGATTCACCACTTATTAGCTGTGTGACTTTCGGCAAGTCATTTAACCCCTCTATACCTGTTTTCTCATTCATAACATGAAGATAACAATAGTACCTGCTTCGTGGAGTTGGCATAAAAATTAAATTTCTTAACATAAGCTTAGAATAGGGCCTGGAACACAACACTACATAAATATTAGATATTTTTCCAGGTACTACACTCCTGGTTGGAACTTACATTGTAAGTGGGAAGCAAAAAAAAAAAAAAAAATCATAGATAGGTAAATTATTTAATACATTAGAAGTTGGTAAGTACTAGAGTGGGGAAATAGAGAAAAAACAAGATTGAATGTACCGGGGTGGACTGCAGTCTTTTACATAATGCTCAGGGTAGGCCTCATTGAGGAGACATTGGAGCAAAAGCTAGAGGGAGGCAAGGAAGTGAGTCAGGCATGTATCTGGAGGAAGAGTGTTGGAGCAGCCAGACCAACCAATACAAGAGCCCTAACATGGGTGTGGGCCTGGCATGTTTGAGAAGTAGTAAGGAAGGCAGTGTAGCTGGAGCCCAGTAATGGAGGAGGAGGAAAAGAGGGGAAAATGAAGTCAGAAAGGTAACAGCACCAGATGATATCAGCCATTGTGAGGACTTTGGCTTTCACACTCAGAGAAGTAGAGAGCCATTGCAGGACTTTGAGCAGAGGAGCCACATGGTCTGACTTATACTTTTTAAAAAGACCTATTTGGCTACTATGTTGATAATAGACTGTAGAGAGAAGAGTGGAAGCAGAAAGAACAGTTAGGAAGCTGTTGCAATAATCCAAGGAAGCAATAGCAAACATGGTAGCAGTGGGGTGGTGAGAAGTGGTCAGATTCCAGACATGTTTTGAAGGCAGTGCAAACAGAATTTGCTGAAGGACCAGACGTGGAGTATAAGGGAAAGAAGGTGGGGAGAAAAAGATGACTCCACAGAAAAATACAGTTGCCATCAATTACAGTGGGGAACTCTGAGGGTGGATCAGAGGGATGAGTTGAGATATTGATTAGATATGGATATGTTAAGTAGGTTGTTGGATATGTAAGTTCAGGAGAAAGGTTTTAAAGTCATGACAGTAGGCCAGGCTCAGTGGCTCACGCCTGTAATCCCAGCACTTTGGAGGCCGAGGCTGGTGGATCACCCGAGGTCAGGAGTTGAAGATCACCCTGAGCAACATGGCAAAAGCCCATCTCCACTGAAAATAAAAATAAAAATAAAAATAAAAAAATAAAAAATTAGCTGGGTGTGGTGGTGAGCACCTGTAATCCCAGCTACTTGGGAGGCTGAGGCAGGAGAATCACCTGAACCCGGGAGGCAGGGGTTGCAGTGAGCCAGGATCACGCCACTACACTCCAGCCTGGGCAACAGAGTGAGACTCTACCTCAAAAAAATAAATAAATAAAAATAAAAAAATAAATACAAAGTCATGATAGTGAATGAAGTCACCAAAGATGCAAATATAAATAGAAAAGAGGGGGAAGGACCAAGCCCTAGTTCACATTAATATTAAGAGATGAGGAGGAAGTGGAGGAACTCTCAAAGGAGACTAAAAGGAGGGAACCCCAAAGAGGACAGACCAGTGTAGAAAGTCGAGTGTAGCCCTATAGGTCATTTTTAGTAAGAAGACAACTGAGAACTAACCACATGATCTAGCAATGTGGAGACCTTGGGATTAACTGACATAACACATGAGGCCTGGTGAAAGGTGTGCTCCGGAAATGTCAGTGATTATCATTACCCTCATCAATAGGCTTTATTAAGCACCCAATTATATCAGCATCCCTGCTCCCATCTGTCTGACACCGAGGGATAAGAAGCCTGGGTTTGCATGAGTGCAGCTAGATTTAGTAAGCACTGGACAGAGAGGAAAATCAAGCTGGAGTCTCTCAGGGAAAGTGGGAAAGACTGAACCCAAAGAACCAGATGGAGGAATGTGAGTAAAGTCAAGTGAAGGGTCAGGGGAGACTGGGTCAGATCAAGGACAAATTGGGTATGAGCTAGGATGGCCATAGTTGATCTCAGCAAATACCTAGTTTGGCCTCTGTGGCCTTTCTGGATGGGTGGGGACAGGGTTCCTATAGGACTGGGTAGTTTTAAAGGTCCAGAGGCAGGCAGACAGTGTAGACACAGTCCTCCCCAGTTCTTCCTCTCTTAAGACAAAAAAAGTTAAATGTACAGAGTCCCATTATATGGCTCATTATACGTCACTTGTCTTTGGCCAAGTCATGTGTGTGCCTGAAAATAAGAATTACTAACCCAAAGGCACCCCGCACCATGAAGCCCCACCTGGTCTCTTTTCTGATACTAAGTTATGAAGGACTGATAGCCTCAGGAATATATATCTATGGTCACCCTGCATGGTGGAATGTTGGCACTGGAAGCTGTTCCCTACCCTCTAAATCCTGCTCATGGTCCCCGCCTCACCTCCAAAATCTTTTCCCACATTTTGACTGTCATCTGCCTTGATTTTGCTAAGACTTGACCTCCTCTTTGTCCAAACAATTACAATTATAGTACCTTCCTTACAAGGTGGTTATAAGGATCAAGTGACGTAATGGGTGTGTATTTGGTGCCTCGCACAGTGCTGGGCACAGAAAAGTGTCAGGAAATATTTGTTGGTGTTGTGGGTTAATCCCTTGTTAGGATTCAGATGTGCCTGAAAAGAGTAGTTGCTTTAAACCTGCCCCCTAGAATAAAGGAAGTTCATCAGAAAAGACTTTGAGAAACTCTGGGGTCAGGGGTGGAGCACACATGAAGAAATGAGGAAAAGGGTGTAGGAGACCCGGGGCTTCAAAAACAAACTCATCATGTGGCCTGTCCCAACATGTGGGCCTGACCAAAACAATCCTATACACAGGCGCTCTCTTACCTTCCTTAGCATTGCAACCTATTGTGGTAATACCAGGCCCTCAGGCATCACATCTGCTCTGTCTCTCTAGACCATCTCCAGCCACTACCTTCACCCGACTTACAATTCAGCTAAACTCAACTACTGTGTCTTTGCTCGGGCTGTCTCCTTCCTGCCTCTTCCTCAAATGGCTCCCACTTAGCATTCAAGACTCAGCTTATGTGTCTGAAAACCTTTTAATTCATTTCTCCGAGCCTGAGCATTGAACCCTTCTCTGTGTGACTACAAGCCTATACTTACTTATTGTATAGAGCTTAGCACTTTTAATATTAGTTGGTGCAAAAGTAATTGTGCTTTTGGACCGTGAATTTTAAACATTATAACTAGGCTCAAACACATCTTTATTAATTAAAATAAGAACCATTATGATCAACACATTTTTGTCAAAGAGAAATAAGTTTGTTTATTCCTGTAGCATAAAAAGTCTGTGCTTCGGGATTCAACAAACTCTTGGAAAGCATTTTCTGCATCCTGCTGATTGTGGAAGCATTTCCTCTGCAAAAAGTTGTCAAAATACTTGAAGAAGCAGTAGTCAGTTGGCAAGAGGTCAAGTGAATATGGTGGATGAGGCAATACTTCAAAGCCCAATTTGTTTAACTTTTGAAGCATTGGTTGTGCAACCTGCAGTCAGGGGCTGTCATGGAGAGGAATTTGGCCCTTTCTGTTGACTGATGCCAGCTGCAGGCATTGCAGTTTTCAGTGCATCTCATCAATTTCCTGAGAATAGTTCTGAGATGTAACGGTTTCTGGGATTCAGAAAGCTGTAGTGGATCAGACTGGCAGCAGACTACCAAACAGTGACCATGACCATTTTTTTTGGTGCAGGTTTGGCTTTGGGAGGTGGTTTGGAGCTTCTTCTCCATCCACACTGAGTTATCATCACCGATTGTCTTTATATGGATTTTATATACCCACTTTTCGAAGCATGTCGCAATCTGATCGAGAAATGGTTTGTTGTTGTTGCACAGAATAAAACAACAGTTCACAATGACAGTTTTTAAAATTTTCACTCAGCTCACGAGACACCCACTTATCAAGCTTTTTCACCTTTCTAATTTGCTTCAAATGCCGAATGACCATAGAATGGTCAACACTGAGCTCTTCAGCAACTTCTCATGTAGTTGTAAGAGGATCGGCTTTGATGATTGCTCTCAATTGGTCGTTGTCAACTTCCAATGGCCGGACACCATGCTCCTCATCTTCAAGGCTCTCACCTCCTTTGCAAAACTTCTTGAACCAACACTGCACTGCATGTTCATTAGCAGTTCCTAGCCAAATGTGTTGCTGATGTTGTGAGTTGTCTCCACGGCTTTACGACCTATTTTGAACTCAAATAAGAAAGTCACTTGCATTTGCTTTTTGTCTAACATTATTTCCACAGAGAAAAAGCAAGTAATAAGTCATTAGCAAAACAAACAAACAAAAAAAGCAAGAAGTGCACATTAAAGCAATATATAACATAACCACATTATTTAAGAACGTATTCCAATATCAAATGGCCAATTCCAACAATGCAAAAACCACAATTAAGTTTGCACCAAGCTAATAACATGCCACCTCCCACTAGGTTTTATGGTTCTTCAGCAATGTATCTGATACCTCTCACTCTGTACAGTGTACAGTCCCTGTACAGTGACTGGCACATAGTAGGTGCTCACTAAATGTGGCAGTATACACATGTACAGAACTAGGCAAAAACTGGTGTATTTTGAAATGAATAATGCAGAGGAAATAGCCAAGCAATTTTCATGTATGTTTAGAAATAATCAGATAAGAGAGACCAAACTTTCTCTTTTATCATTCCAGAAAGATTTCCAGAAAAGGTCACTTTCAACAGCTATTTTGAAGAAAATGAGAGACAAAAAGAGCACTTTCAGCAGTGGAATGGAGTGGAGCAGAGTGGGATTGGAAGGAGGGAGGAGAGAGGAATGGAGTCTCCTGGACTCGTGGGGCCACAGCAGGAAAGAGAAGTCCAATTACACACAGGGAATTTGAAGTTAGCATAAGGACTTCGTTTTCTATTCCTCTTCTGTTGGATCACGTTAAAAAAAAAAAGAAAGTGGCACATGGCATAACAGTTGGGGAGTCAGATAGACTCCCCAACATTTGAATTTTGTCTGTTTTTGTTTTTTTATAATCCTATGCAAGTTGCTTGACTTTGCTAGACCTAAGCTTCCTCATCTACAAAACTGGAATGACCCACTGCACAGGTAATGAGGTAACATTTGAAAGTTCTTAGCACAGAATCTGACTTGATTAGTCAGATTTTGCTGCAGCAACATGTAACTCCCAAATCTGAGTGACTTACAAACATAAACATTTATTTCTTGAGGGCTGTGCATTGGCTTTGGCTCTGGTGGTCTCCACAGATCTCCATTTATCTTTTCATCCAGTGGCAACCCATGGCAACAAGATGGCCATTGTCTGAGATAAGCTGTTTTCACTGTGGAGCACAGGCTGTGAAGGGGACACAGCCAAACCACACCGGCTTATTAGCATCTTCAGCTCTGCCATGGCATAGGGCATGTCTGCTCATACTCCACTTGACAAGGTAAGTCCCATGGCCCAGCACAAGGCCAATAGGGATGTCTTCTCCACCTCCAGAGGAGTGCAGCCATCAGGGAGTGCACACATCATTGTCAACAAGTAAAGCTGCCTACCACACATGGCGTTTCATGCTCCTGAGTCAGTAAATATGTGCATAGATACCTAGAGATGCAAGCGGCCTAGGAGAAGGATGGGACGGTTATGTCCAAGGAGGCAAAAGGAAATGCACACCTGTGTCAAAACCTATTCCCACCGCCACAAACCTCTTCTATTGCTCCAAATTCCCAGCTTTGGAAAAAAATGGGTGAAAAAGAATTGATTTTTTTATAGGGGTTCATGATAACAGTTCCTTTATCTCTTACTTTCTTCTTCCTGTTCACTTCTCACCACCAATCTGGCCTCCTTGGCATTTTTTGAAACATTAAACATGCTGCCAACTCAGGGCCTTTGCACATATTCTTCCATCTGCTTGAATAAGCTGCCCCAACATCTGCATGATCCCATCTCTTACTTTGTCAGGTCTCTGCTCAAACGTCACCTTGTCCAAAAGGCCTCCTCTGACCAATCTATATAAAATAACCAACCTCTGCCCCAACCACCCCTTGTTATCCTTAACCTGATTTACTGTTCCCCATAGCACTTATAGTCTGGCATATTATATATGTACTTACTTTGTTGTTATTTATTATCTATCTCCCTCATTTAGAATATAAGCTCTGCAAGAGCAAGGAATTACTACTCACCGCTGTATCACCAGCACCTAGAATGGCGAATGATACATAACAGGTAGTCATTAAATATTTGTGGAATTAATTAATTGAGCAAATATGCACCATGACTTTATAGAAATGAATCTTATTTTAATCTTCACAGAAACTATACAAATATACATACATGTGGTACTGCCAAGCCCCATTGGATGAATATGAATCCTTAAGTGAAAGAATTAAAATAACTCACCCAAGATCACAGAGCAGAGGGCTGCCCACACTGCCAACACTATAAGGAGGGGTAGGCAGGGCGAAGGCTCACCCTGCAGCTAGTAGCTGAGACACAGCGTTGCTGCTTCTCCTTCCCAAGACGGAGGCAGCATGGAAGATCCCTTGTACCCTGCAGGACCAGCAGAGCACGGTGCTCTGGCCACCCTGCCTCCCAGGAAGGTGCCGGGTAGAGAACAGAATATCCTCCACCTGGAGGAAGGGAGGTTAGGACTAGGGAGAGGGAGGAAGGGAGACACTGGTCTGCTTTTTGTGACCATGACTGGCAGAAAGAGGGCTAGCCCGGAGCACGTCAGTAGCACCTTGTTCACTTTTAACGCTTCCTCACCACCTCTTCTTCTGTGTGCGCCATCTCTGATAACATGCCACAGCCAGCATAATCTCTTCAGGGTGTCTCTCAGCCCTCCTGCCCTGCTACAGCCTTTCCTTTGCCCAGCTCCAAGCATGCTGTCCGCAGACAAAGGCCTTGAAGAGGCTGTATGTGTCCTTGACCCTCACTGACAGCACTTGCTTCTGGACTCAGAGGGAGCCCCAGGGAATGCCCCAGCCACCCCGCCTGTTTCAAGGCTTTCCCATCCAAGGTCACTGGCAGTAAGAATTTGTTCGTCCCTTTTACCTTCCCATCATACCCAATGCCACCCCGCAGTGCCTTACCCTTGTCAGTAGCCACCAACAGAAAATTACAGAAATAGAAGATCATCACTCTTCAATTATTTATTCAATGCATGTGTGTAAAACACCACCATAATACTGTCCTATGTGTCTGCAGAGCTGACAGTGTCGAGCCCCCACTAGACAACCTCATGCCCTTCCTCAGATGTCACTCTACAGGAAGCTGCTCACGCAGCCCATACACAGAGACCAGCGAGATGACCCAGAGGTAAACTCCAGATCAGTGTGTCTCTTGTGCTGATTTTTAACTTCAGATGAACTTGTAGGACCAAGGGAGCCTGCAGGGGGAATGATCTCCAAGAACCACCACCCACTCCAGGAGTCACCATTTAAGGGCTTGAGAATGGCCCTCTCTTCCCCTGCTAACTGTCCTTTGATCCTCTAGAACAGTGTTTTGTAAACACAACAAATCACAGTTCATTAGTGAGACATGAAATCAATTTAGTGAGCTGAAATCACCATTTTTATCTTAAAAGAGAAATGAAAATAGTTTTCATTGCACAAAGTAAAGGTGAGTATTGTTTTATAAAACTTCTGGTTCGGTTGTGTGTGTCTGTGTGTGTGTGTGTGTGTGTATGTGTATTCTGGGTGGAGTATTGAGTGTATTTTTTGCTGTGGTTATGACACAGAATTTACCCATCAAAGAAAAGCACCTATTATAAGCTGTGGCAGAGGGTTTTCCAAAGCAGTTGTCCTACCCACTCAACAACGACAAGCTTGGGGTTCATGAGTCACGGGATGTGAACTGTGAGGAGCTGACAGTCGCCTTAGCTTGTGGGTATCAGGGCATCTGCAAAGGAGTTTGATTTGAGAGTGGGACTGATCAGAGGATGCATCTGCAAAGGAGTTTGATTTGAGAGTGGGACTGATCAGAGGATTCAACAGTCCTAAAAGAAAAGGATTCTTGCTGCTAACAGTAGGGACAAAACTGAGACTAAAGGTAGCAGAACACACAAAGGGTCTGGTGTATGGATTGCTCCAAAGAGGAAGGTTAAAGTAGGCTGTCAGTATTTAATGTTAATACAAAGCACCTACCTAGGTGCTGTGGAGTTCAGAGGAACAAGATAGATCCTGGCCTTAATGAGCCCACATCACAGTAAGGTTGAAAACCAAGCAGATCTGAACCAGTAATGGGTCCACATGTGCAAAACAGCATGTTAATCAAGAGTAGACCTCATGGGTATCAAGTATAAGAGTAGTAAGCAGCCAGAAGCAGAGAGAGTGTGAGCAAACTCACAGGGAAACTTGAGCAAGACGCTAAGGGATAAGTCTGAATAGTGGGGTGGGAAAGGCATTTAAAATCCAATATCCAGAGAAATTGAGTCAAGGTGGGAGCGCCAAGCCAACGTGATGTGCTCTTGAGCCTACACCAATATTAGCCTAGCTGGAGCAGAGGGATTCTGTCTATAGCCTTGCTTCGTAGGGTGAGGCAAGATTATGAAGGGTCAAGAAAATGGATGTGATATTATAAATAAAATAAAAATCTAACATAACCCAAATGTCAGCTTCAGGCACCCTGCCACTTGAGATCCAGATAAGATTGGTTCAAATCTCCATTCCACATCCTGTGGAAAGTTCAATGCCCTCCCCAAGATGTCTGCATTCTCTCAGAGCAGTTACATTTTTGTGGCCTCCTCCGGTTCTGGAATTAGTTCTGTTGTTAGTGATCTCACCTTTCAGTGTGTGTAGCCCTCTTCTTACCCAGTCCCTTGAGTGAGACTCTCTTGAAACTCAATCTCTTTCCTTGATTTACTTATACACACATACATAGACACACACACACCACAAATTTTACAAGGCCTTTGCTGACATTTTGAGAAAAATAAAGAAGGGAGCTTTTACCCAGAAGCAATGGAAACAACTTAAAATTTAATACTAAAAAGTCTGTGTTCTTAACAGATAGCTTCTTCCCTAACAGGAATTCTGATGCCAGCTATTAAGATAATAGTTGGGTTTATTATTATTATTATTATTATTATTCTGCTTCACCAAGAAATGTTACAGAAGAAGAGTGGTAGCTGTAAATGACAGAGTAGGAGGTTGGGGACTAAGTGCAGAGGAGGAATGAAAGAAAGGAAACAAAAAAGAGGGTGTGGAAGTGATTTTGAGGTTTAAAACATTGTCAAAGGAAGGAAGAAAAACAGAGGTTAAGGAAATTCAACCAAGTCACATTGCACTGACTTGTATTTACTAAACTGATGCTTTGAAATTCAGGTCTGAGGCTGGTAGGAGGAAGGAGTTTGGAGAAAGGGGCCATGTAGAATGACACATGGAGGTTAGACCTCCAGCCAGAGAGGAACATGAAGCATCTGAATTCTAGCCTGAATACTGCTCCTAACTTGCAGTATAATCTTATTTAACTCAATTCCTTTTCTGGGACTCAGTTTCTTACCCATACAGCAAGAAAGTCAGATTAATGACCCTTTCCCATAAATTCCATCATCATCTGTTTATTTTTTATTGTCTTTGCAAACTTATTATTAATGACTGAAGGAGCCACAGGAAAGAGTTCAATAATTGTGAGTGGAAGGCAAGAGGGATATCGAAACTTCTGAAACATGAGTAGGATTGGAGATATTAGACTAATTGACTAGGACATTAGCTAAAATGTTATACAGTTATTCTAATAGAGTTGTATTTTAATAGAGAAAGATGATCATTAGCAGAAACACATACTAACTGTTTTGAGACTCAGCTCTCCAAGGCGGCCTGGTAGGTGGGCCCACACCAACATGAACAGTCCTCTCTGTTATTCTAGTGTCTCCTATCCCAACTTTGGACATAGTATCTACAAAAGAAAAATATACCCACTAAATTCTGTCTTGATAAACCTACCTTCCAAAGAAGAAGTGTTTCTCAGAGTGTGTGCAGTTTGTCCTAAGGATGCTCTGAAAATAAATGAAAAACAAAGGGGAACCCTTGTGGGAAACCAGCATATGCCACCCCAATATATGACTGTAGGAGACCAGAATATGTCACCCCAAAATATGACTTTGGGGAACATAATATGCACCCCAAAATATGACTATGGCAGAAAGGAGTATCTACCCCCAAATATGCCTTTTTGGCATAAGGATTATTTTGAGCTGATTATTTTGAGAAACTTCAGACACAGGAGAAATTCTGAAAACAGAACAGAAGTTACCGTTTTGTAAGGGAAATTTATACCTATAACCCTCCATTTGCAAGGGTGTCTTTCAGTATAAGGAAGAGAAGGTTGACTAAATCACAAGAGACTTATCAATGGAGAAGACATTGACTTTAATCAGCATAACCAATCTTACCCTTGTTTCCCATGCTTCTCCTGGGCATCTCCTCATAACCAGCCTTTCCCACACCTTTCTTTCTTTGTTTTAACAGATAATGGTATTTAAGTCTGTTCTGAGATTAACTCATTTCTCTGGGTATCTTCCAGAGATATAAATGAGGTATACATGTTACTAAACTTCTGTTTCTTTTTCTCTTATTATTCTGTCTTTTTTTTTTTTTTTTCTTTTACAGGAGTCTTTCTCATCTAAAAACTATGAAGGACAGAAAGAAAAACATTCACCCCTGCCACAACATGTACTTGCGTTGAGTCTTGCTGAACTTCCCACACATTCTGTGCTCATGGGACATTGCAGATGTTATATGTAAATAGGGTAACAGAAGGGCAGAGACACATATTCCTGTCTGCTCATGGACCTGCTCCGTTTTCCCATCAGATTCCACTTATCAAACAAATGTTCAAAGATAAAATTAGGAATAATTTCAAGATGGTGAGATCAGCGTACTACACCAAGGAAAGGGTTCTTCTGAGCGCGGGGTCCTATGTGACTGCACATGTCTCTGCCCATGGAGCCAGCCCTGGAAAAGGGTTCATTAATCACATAAATGTCTCTCCTTCTGCTGGCCATTATTGTGCTATATTTGGGAGATATGGCAGCCGTCTTCCAACCATGAGGGGAACCAGACTGAGGACAAATCTGACCTAAGGGAAGGAAGAAACAATGGTGTCTCAGTTCATTTTGTGCTGCTGTAACAGAATATCAATTCCTGGGTAATGTATAAGGAACAGAAATTTATTTCTCACAATTCTGAAGCTGAGAAGTCTGAGATCAAGAGGGCGGCATCAGGCATGGACCTTCTTGTAGTGTTATCCCATAGCAGAAGGCAGAAGGGCAAGAGAAGGTGAGAGAGAACAAGAGAGGGCTAACCCACTTTTAATATAACAACCCATACTCTCCATAACAAACCCACTGCCACAGTAATGATATAAATCCATGTGTAAGGATGGCAGAGCCCTCATGACCTAACCACCTTTTAAAAGTCCCACCTCTCAAAAGTCCCACCTCCCAACACTGTTGCATTGGGGATTAAGTTTCTAACACATGAACTTTGGGGGACACATTTGAACCATAGCATTCTTCCCCTAACCCCCAAAATTCGTGTCCTTCTCACATGCAAAATACATTTATTTCATCCCAATATCCCCAAAGTCTTAACTCATTCCAGCATCAGCTCAAAAGTCCAAAGTCCATAGTTTCATCTAAACTGATTATCAGTGAGACTGAAGGCACAATTCACCCCAAAGCAAATTCTTCCAGCTGTGAGCCTGTAAAATTAAACGTATTATCTACTTCCAATATACAATGGTGGGACAAGCATATAATAGACATTCCTATTCCAAAAGGGAGAAATAGGCAAGAAGAGAGGAGTCACTGGTCCTAACTAACTCTAAAACCCAACAGGGAAAACAACAGTAAGTCTTAAAGCTGGAGAATAATCTCCTTTGACTCCAAATCCTGAATCCTGGGCACACTGGGGTGGAGGTTAAGCCCCCATGACCCCAGGCAGCCCTGCCCCCTCAACTTTGCTTTGGGCTCAGCCAAGCTTCATCTCTCTCAAGTTGGAGTCTGGTGCCTGTGGCAATCCCAGCCTCAGTTACACCAAAGCACCCAAGCAGTGATATTCTGTTATAGCAGCACAAAATGAATGGAGACACCAATTTTGGAGCCTTGGTGGTAGTCTTGTTCTCTCAGCTCCAGTAGGTATTTCCATAGTGGGGGTTTTCTGTGGTGGCCTCATTCCCATGGCTTCACTAGTCATTGCCTAGACAGGGATTCTCTGTGGCAGCTTCACTCCTGCAGCAAGTTTTTGCCTGAGTCCCCAGGCTGTCCACAACATCCTTTGAAATCTCAGTGGAGGCCGCCATGGCCCCACAGCTCATGCACTCTTTGTGTCTGCAGTTAGCACCACATGGGCACCACCAAGGCTTACGGCTTGTGCTTTCTGGAGCTGGAGCAGGAGCCACATCTGGGCCTACACTGACCAGGGCTAGAGTGGCCAAGGAGCACTGTGCCAGAATGTGGAGAGCAGAATCCCATGGCAACCCTGAGCAGAGAGCTCATCGAGGGTACTCAAGGCTCATCCCCCCAAATCATTCTGCCCTCTTAAAGAGTTTTGAGCCTGTGATGGAAGAGGCAGCCTTGAAGATCTCTGAAATACCTTTGGGGTCATTCTCGCATTGTCTCAATGAATAGCATCTGGATTCCTTCCATCCGTAATCATCTCCTTATCAAATAGTTGCTTGTCTGCATCCTTGGTGTCCCCTCATAAACATGCTTCTTTACTCTTTACATGGACAGAAATTTTTTTTTAATTTTTATATTCTGCCTCCTTTCTGATCATAAATTCCATCTTCAAACTGTTTGTCTCATTTTTCATTTTACTGCAAGGGGCCAAAAGAAGCTATGCAGCACCTTTGATGCTTTGGTGCTTAGATATTTCTTCTGTAAGATACCCTAGTTTATTGCTCTTAAATTCTGCCTTCCATAAAGCCCTTGGGCATGGATACAATTCAGCCAAATTCTTTGTCATTCTGTAACAAGGATGACCTTTACTCCAGTTTCCAATAACTTGTCTCTCATTTCTGTCTGAGACCTCATCAAAATGGCCTTTACTGTCCATATTTCTACCAACTTTCAGATCATGGCCACTTAAGTAATCCCTAAGAAGACAGGCTCTCCCTACAGCTCTTGTCTTCTTCATAGCTCCCACCAGAATCACCCTTAATGCTCAATTTATGACAATATAGGCTTTTTCTAGCCTGTTCCTCCAAATTCTTCCAGCCTCTGCCCATTACTCAGTTCCAAAGTCACTTTGACATTTTCAGGTATTTGTTATAGCAACAGCCCCACTGCTTGGTACCAATTTTGTGTCTTAGTTCATTGTGTGCTGCTATAACAGAATCCTACAGTCTGAGTAATTTATAATGAACAGAAATTTATTTCTCATAGTTCTGGAGACCGAGAAGTCTAAGATCAAGGGACCAGCATCTGGCAAGGCAAGAGAGAGCAAGAGAGGGCTGAACTTGCTTTTGTACAACCCACTCTCTCAATAACAAACCTACTCCTACAATAATGACAAAAATCCATTCATGAGGGCAGAGCCCTCTTGACCTAGTCACCTCTTAAAGGTTCCACATCTAAACATTGTTGCATTGGGGATTAAGTGTCCAACACATGAACTTTGGGGGATATCTTGAAATCATAGCAGAGGTGTCTTTGGAGAGGTTATTGAGTCTCTGAATTAATCAGTTCCTATAGCCACTGTCAGTTGAGTTTTCTCTTATTTGTAGCTGAAAGCATCCAAATTTGGCCCCATCCCAGAAATCTATATTTTTAACTGGCTCCCTAGGTGACTCTGATGCAGGTAGTCTAGAAACCGTATTTTGAGAAACTCTACTCTAAAATGATGGCAAACGTGTCAGCTGTATCAGAAAAACCATGTTTCCACGAGATGGATCACCTCGATTGATTGAAGTAGATGCCTCAAATGCACAGTTCTTACTTGTTTTGACCATCAATACTGCCTTTGTACAAAGTTCCACATACCCCCTACACTTAAGAATCTCTTTTTTTAAAGTTATCTGTGATTGCTTAACATCCTGGGAACTAAATAGCTGAAAATCTTGGTTTTATATGTATTTTCTTCATGTTATCCCTCCAGGGTGATATGGGGAGATTTATTGACTTCCTTAATACCTCATGGAGAAACTGCATGGTGTAAAATGTTTTTAGGATCTTGGGACTCTCCAGGGGCTCACCCAATCACTCAATACCCATGCATTGATCTAAATAAAGAATAGGTGGCGGCAGCTGCTGTTCTTGCAAAGTAGGGCCACACTGCTTAACTTCCCCTCCAGAGAAAACAGGGGCCCAGCTCTGACCTGCACTGTCCTCACAGAGCTTAGATCGGGCAAGGGAACAGAAGCAGCTGCAGCAGGGAGTATGGAGTAACTGGGGAAGAGAAATCATTAGGGGCTAAAATAGCGCCTGAAACTCAGAGACAGTCCAATTAAAATGTCCAATTCATAGTGATCTGAAAAGAAAGACCAGGCCAAGGAAAAGAACAGGTCATAACCTGGGTCAGTAAGAGAGAGAGAGAGTGGGAACTGGAAGTAGAGAGGGATAAAACCAATTTCCCTTTAGGGATGCCTGTGGCTTTCCATGGAAGAGAAAGAACTATTGGTGACATTAAGTTGGTTTGTCATGGAGAAAGAAACACCACAAACTTCCTAGTGCAGATTGAATAATCCTAATCCAAAACTGAAATTCCAAATGTTCCAAAATCTAAAACTTTATGATTGTCAAGATGGTGCTTCAGGAAAATGTTCATTGGAGCATTTCAGACTTTGAATTTTCAGATTAGCGATGCTTCACTGGTAAGTATAATGCAAACATTCCAAAATTCAAAAAGACCTGAAATCCAAAGCACTTTTGGTCACAAGCACTTCAAATAAGGGATACTTAATCTGTAAATGCATTTGTCTCTCAGCAAACTGGTAACAAGTAGAGGCTCACATCTCCTATATAGTATATTATAGATGGCAATTTTGCTGCAAGGGGCAGAAGGAATGGATAAAAAATTATTTTACAGCTGTACATAGTCCTCCATAATGCACTGTCTTACACTATTATCTTACTGCATCATGGAGAAGAATCGTCTGCATCTCTCAAGGGGATTATAGCTCCCTGAAGGCAAGGGCCATGTTTTATGTTTGTATCACCACTTTATGGTGAATTTACATCTCCACAAGTTGAATTGAATTGATTTGAGCTATGCCATTTCCCAAAGGAGTCATTTGATTTAGAAAGCAATAAATGAAACCAGGGCCCTCCCTCTGTAGAGGAAAGCCAGCAGGCACTTCCATAGACATTGTATCGGGAAGTGGGAGGACTGATTTCATCCTACCCAAATGCCGTATTTTAGGCCATTATCCTTTTGCAATGAACATGGGTGAGAAGATACTAACATTTCTCCTCTTCCTCCTCTATCTTCTTAGTCTCATCTCAAAAAGTCTCTCTTGAAACTCCTCCTTCCATAAGGCTTGCATTTCCGCCACTGGAGACTTGTTCCTTTGAATTAAGTATAGCCCTCTTGAGGCCAAAGTTTTAAAATGTAAATGCCTCTGGGAAAAGTAACACATTACATCGCTATTACTTTTATATAAATACATTTAACCCAGGCTTTTCTCCTCGTGGAAAGGACTAGGCTCCTCTGGGGGCTGAGAATGACGAAAAGGGAGGAAAGCAATGATGTCCAGAGAAGAACAGATGTACGGGACAGGGAAGAATGGTGTTCAGGTAAAAGTCGGCCTCTGTCCCAATCTCACTGAGGTCCGGCCCTGAATAAAACCAATAATAATAATCACAGTAGCTTTTATTGTTCATTATGTAAGACTCATTTCTTCATGGTAAAACTCCTTTACAAAGCTCATTACAAATAACTCCTTACAAAGGACTATTATCCCTTTGTAATTAAAACAATATATTGCATCCTCCACTTGGGATTCCTCTGAAACAGCATGGATAATACACAATGGCACTCTGAAAGCTTTTATTTAGTTCCTCTTGAGTCAAAGAAGCAGCTTCCAGGAAAGATTTATCAGGCTAAGTCTAGAGAGTTATCTCAAATAACTCACATGCAAGATATGGGAACTGTGGGGGAGATTCAAAGCTCCCTTTATGGTGTGAAGAAGGTGCAAATGGAAGATCATCTCCAAAGCGCTCATGAAGCCAATGACATATCACCTGTGGATTTACTGGGGAAAGAGTGAGAACGGTGGTGTGAGCAGAGAATGAGGGCTTATCTCTTCTAAGCAAGCTAACCTTTACTTGACTTCTTTTTTTTTTTTTTTACTAGAAAAATGTATTTTTTAAATAGGTATGCTTTGTATAAAAGAAATTTTGAACTTTTGAAATCCACTGTTTGTTCTTTTCAAAGGGTACTAATGGTGGGCCTCAGTGTCCTTATCGATAACTCGGATTAATAATGCCCACCTCAGAGGGCAGAAGTGAGGATCAAATGAAGTTGCATGGGAAGCACCTGGCCAGAGCCAGGCACAAGGGAGAGGCTCCATGGATATTTGTTAAGTCCCTTTCCAACTTCTCTCAATCTGACTGTAACCCCAGAGCTTGCTCTGGGAAGCCACTGTGTCAAAACTCTTAGATCCCATTTCTAACTTCTACTCTCCCCTAAACTACATTGCTGACAAGGAGCTGCCTCTTCTAGGTGCAACAAAAAAGGGTTTTGATTTCCTAACTCTCCCATAACCAAATTTTCCAAAACCAAAGACTGGATGCATGGCCTCACCATATGGAAGGGTTTTTTTTCTTTTCATATATTTAATGTATGAAAGGCAAATATAATTAAGGCAAAACAATTAAGGCAAAATATAATTAAGGCAAAATAAATAAGATACATTCAGTTACGTATTTAAAGAACTATCTTTTTAAACAATGAAATTACATCAAAAGAAAGAAAACTCAGCAAAAAGTCCTTGATTATTTGACATTGGGACTGTTGGAAACAGCATAGTCATCACAGACACCTTCTTCATTTGCTGATCACTAAGGGTTTTCAGAGTCGTTGCCAACGATGTTATGTCCCATTCGGTCATGGGCTGACCTTTCTTTGCCAAGCAGCCTGGAACATTTTAGTCCTTTGTTGCGTGTGTTGCCATTTCCTCAGACCCACAGATCTTACAACATACACTCTGGTGTTGCTGAGCTGAGATGCCTGGAAAGTGGTCAGTATGTCCAAGTGATGTGAATGGAGGGAGAATCCTCCAAAAATAGAAACATAAACACATGTAAGGTTGAGAAATAAGTCAAATTGCCATATCATTATTCTATTTGGGTAGTTTAATGCTGTGGCTTATTTTTATCTCATTTCTTACATCCTTTAGCCAAAGCAGAAAGACCGGTTATCCCCACTCCCCTCTCCCCTATCTTCCTACCATCTCAGAGACAGGCTGCTTGAGGGCAAGGACTGTGCCTTCCAATAAACAATTCAACTAGCAGATGCTTACTGAGTGAAAGTCACAGTTAATTACTTAATAAATCTGGCATTGAAGTCCAGACTGTGTGACCTGCACAATTGTTTCCCTTTAGTTAACACCATTCTTCATAGAGCTAATGAATGCCCAAATCCACTGAGAATTCTCTAGAGCTTTCCCTTTTTCCACAAATGGAATGTCTCCAGCTTGACCAGGCTAAGAAGCACAGTGACACCCATTTCAGCTGGCTTAATTCTCAAATTCTCCTCAGTTGCTGGATAAGTCTTACCTATAGCCACGGCCAGACCTTGACAAACTGTACGTCTAGCAAAATTGCGTGTCTCAAACATATGTGTGCTTTTTTTTTTTCCTCCTACATCTTCTCACCATCACTGGCTTCTCTCTTCCCCCACTTCCATTTTCATCACTGCAGTGCCCAAGCTTTCACCTGTCTTTATCAGAATTAATTCTTAGGGGGTTAAGAATGGTATGAAAAATATATATCAGTTAGCATCAGTTAAAGAGGACAGCCAACTCCTGCCTCTGAATACTATATTCCAGCCCCTCAATTAACCATTTCCCTCCTTTTTAGCCCTGCTCCATTTCTCAGATCCATCCTGAGAGGCTGAGCGTGTGTTTGCACAAGCACAGGCTTTGGAGTCCAGCTATGTGACATTGAACATGTCATATTATCTTTCAGCAAAATGGGAACAATAAATACCTACCTCTTGGGGTTACTGTGAGGAGTGAGATAGTATGTATAAAGAGCTTAGTACCAGACCTGAAACATAGTAAGTACTCAGTAAATGGTTGCTGTTATTATTACTCTTCCCACCCCAATCTGGTACTTAATTTTGATCACTCTCTCCATATACCTGCAGGTCTTTGAGGTCAGGATCTTAACTAGTCTATCTTTGACCCTGTGTACAGTGCCTCATGTCTAGCAAAAGGTAGATGCTTAGTAAATGCTGAGTGAAGGAACAGGACCAACACTCTGCCTTAGATAGAGTGGGGCTGACTCCTGGGCTCCTGCATTGTTCCCTGAGTTGTAGCTCCTCCTGAATTGGACTTCTGATTAAGCTTTATTCTAGTTTTCCAGTTCTCCAGAGAGGACTAAACATTTTCTGCACCAGGGACACTAGATTCCTGTCCCTGAGTCACATTTCAGGATGAGGCTAAAGCCCAGGAATAATCCCAGACATTAATTCTCTGCCCCAGGTTCTACATGGTCCAACTGCTGAGGAATAGCTTGAAGTTCAATACTCTTCATCTCCATCAGCACTTCTCCCATCAATGTGGACAACTGCCATTTCTAAACCTTACATAAAATGTGAATAAAAGTTTTTTGTTGTTGTTTTGTTTTTTGACACGGAGTCTTGCTCTGTCGCCCAGGCTGGAGTGCAGTGGCACCATCTCGGCTCACTGAAACCTCCACCCACCGGGTTCAAGCAATTCTCCTACCTCAGCCTCCTGCTGGGACTACAGGTGTGCACCACCATGTCTGCCTAATTTTTATATATTTTAGTAGAGACAAGGTTTCACTATGTTGGCCAGGCTGGTCTCGAACACCTGACCTCAGGTGATCCGCCCGCCTCGGCCTCCCAACATGATGAGATTACAGGCGTGAGCCACTGCGCCGGGCCTAAAAGTTTATTTTTAAAGTGCTGCTTTGTTGATTGATCTATACTATACAATCTAAGTAAAAACAGAGTGCTTGCTATGCAAAAGCAGCTTCAAGACAAGAATCCTAACACCCACTCTGTCTTTGTCTTTTCGGACTGCTATAACAAAATGCCATTGATTGCATGGCTTATACACAACAAAAATTAATTTCTCACAGTTCTGGAGGCTGAGGTCCAACATCAAGGCACCAGGAGATTCAGTGTCTAGTGAGAGCTTCTTTCTGCTTCCTTCTAACTGTGTTCTCACAAGGCACGCAGTCCAAGGCAACTCTCTAGGGCCTCTTTCATAAGAATATCAATCCAATTCAGGAGGGCTCCATCTTCATGACCTAATCAACGCCCACAGCCCCAGCTCCTCACACCAGCACATTGGTGATTAGATTTCAACATGAGTCTGGGGAGGACACAAACATTCAGACCACAGCACCCTCCAATCTGATTCTTGTCCCTAAGTGCTACCCCAATATGGAAATTTTAGAGCCACCACTAACCCTGTCCCCTCATCACTGATAGACGATTTCTGCTAAACTTGGAAACTTGGGCTAAACTTGGGCTGCAGCAGCTCCCCAAGCACTGCCCTGCTTTAAGTCTGGACAGGTGGAGGGGATGTTCTTTTTTTTTTTTTTTTTTTTTTTTCATTCATCCAGCCATGGGAAAATCACCCTAGCCTTGGATCTTGCTTCCCTTTGACCAGCTATTGACCCCCGGTCACTCTCATCTTCCCAGGCCTTGTCCAGTGTATAAAGGAGTGAGTGAAAACAACTGTGAAGGGTCTCCCAGCCTGATTGATGTATTCCTATACCAAGGGCCTCTTCCAGGTAGTGGATTTAATTCAGCCAGAAATGGCCTTTTCAAAGCCAAAAAAGCCTCTTCCAGGCAGCCGGAGGAGATCTACCTCAGCGTGACATCTGACACTTCCTTTCCTGCAGTGCAGCTCTCATTGCCTGAAATGCCCTCCCTGAGTCAATCACCCTGTGTCACTTGCCTCAGCACTCAGGGCTCTGCACACGTGCTGTAGACATTTTATTATTTTAATAATAAAACATAAATGACCTCAGCATAGTGACAACAGCAACCAGTCAATGGCTGCAAAATCATTCCTACAATTTCATATTAACATTCTGTCATCAGTGACAGTAATGATGAAGGCATCCATTAAAAAAAAAAAAAAAAAAACAAAGGACAGACTTAGCCCTGGGAAGATGGATCATTATCTCTGCTAATTACTTCTGTGCCTTTGTTTAACCATTCCCCAGTCCAGAAGGCCTTGCCCCCACCCCCATTCCCATCAATTAAAGTCTTACTCATCCTTGAAGGTCCAACTCAAATGCCACTTTCTCCAAGAAGCCTTTCCTAGTCCTCCAGTTAGAATTAATTGCCTCCTGCTCAATGTTCCTGTGATGTTTATTGTATAATATTCCCATGTCATTATATTAAAATGTTATCTATGTATTACATAATATATATTATGCAGTATTCCTATATCATTATTATAAAAATGGTACCATAAAGGTATATGGAAGATGATTAGCACACTGAGCAGCCTATAACTCGGCCTCAACAAAAAGGAACTATTTTAAGATTATGAATAACTTTATATCTGCCCCATAGGTCAGGCTCTAAATGTACATAGTTAGAAAGAAACTAACTTCTTTGACTTTGTGAATCACAAAATCCAGCTGTTCTAAAAACAAACCTGAAAGAAAATGTAGGTATGAGGCATACCCCATGTTCCTTCATCTGCTGGGCTAAACACTTCACTTTGTCCAAAAGATGTCAAGTCTCAGAATGAAACAGGCCCTACTAACCTAACCAACACATCACACCACATAAGACACATCAAATCCTCTCTCCATCATTCCAGCTATGCTCAAACCCACTTCCACCTGAGGCTACTCACTAAACTTTTAAGCAAGTATAGCAACAAGCATCATAAAAATAGCTATCACATATTGAGTCTCTACGAGTAGTAGACCATATGCTAGATTCTTTAATATCCCAATTAATCCTCATGAAAACAAAAGGGTAAATGTCTCAAAGTCACAGCTACTCGGTAGCATATTGGAAATTCAAATCAAGATCTAGCTCCAAAGCCTATGCTCTTACCATTAGGTATTCCTGCTTCCTTAGTCATTGGAAAGGTTTCCTAAATTTTGTAATTTAGGTGGAAGCTGCAACTTTCACCCATGGTTGTGAGTTTTCCTCTCTGAGACCATCAAAACATATCTAATTCCCCTTCTACTTTACCAGCCTGCAAATAATTAAAAAGAGGTGGCGTGACTCCAAGACCTCTTATCTCTGGGCTAGACGTCCTTCAGCTGTTGTCCCTCCTACAAAATGGCTTCAGATCACATCACGGTCTGGCCCCCGTCTCTTTTTTTATGATTTTTATTTTCCATAAATTATTTTTAATTTATGGAATTATAATTCTATAATTTATAATTGCATAATTTAATTTATGGAACTTTAATTTTTTAAAAAATAAATTATATTTATTTTTCCATAAATTATTGGGGTACAGGTGGTATTTAGTTACATAAGTAAGTTTGTTAGTGGTGATTTGGTGCATCCATCACCCAAGCAGTATACACTGCACCTTATTTGTAGTCTTATCCTTCACCCTCCTCCCACGCTTCCTCCCAAGTCTCCAAAGTCCATTGTATCATTCTTATGCCTTTGTGTCCTCATAGCTTAGCTTCTACATGTCAGTGAGAACATACGATGTGCAGTTTTCCGTTCCTGAGTTACTTCTCTTAGAATAATAATCTCCGATTTCATCCAGGTCACTGCAAATGCTGTTAATTCATTCCTTTTTATGGCTGAGTGGTATTCCATTGTATAAATTTACCATGGTTTCTTTATCCACTCATTGGTTGATGGGCATTTGGGTTGGTTCCACGATTTTGCAGTTGTGAATTGTGCTGCTATAAACATGCATGTGCAAATATCTTTTTCATATCACGACTTCTTTACCTCTGGGTAGATACCCAGTAGTGGGATTGCTGGATCAAATGGTAGTTCTATTTTTAGTTTTTTAAGGAATCTCCACACTGTTTTCCATCACACTATTTTCCATAGCCGCTGTACTAGTTTACATTCCCACCAGCAGTGTAGAAGTGTTCCCTGATCACCACATCCATGCCAACATCTACTGTTTTATTATTTTTTTATTATGGCCATTCTTGCAGGAGTAAGGTGGGGTCGATCGCATTGTGGTTTTAACTTGTATTTCCCTGATCATTAGTGATGTTGAGTCTTTTGTCATATGTCTGTTGGCCGTTTGTATATCTTCATTTGAGAATTGTCTATTCATGTCCTTAGCCCACTTTTTGATGGCATTTTTTTTTTTTTTTTTTTTTTTTTTTTGAGACGGAGTCTCGCTCTGTCACCCAGGCTGGAGTGCAGTGGCCGGATCTTAGCTCACTGCAAGCTCCGCCTCCCAGGTTCACGCCATTCTCCTGCCTCAGCCTCCCGAGTAGCCGGGACTACAGACGCCCGCCACCTTGCCCGGCTAGTTTTTTGTATTTTTTAGTAGAGACAGGGTTTCACCGTGTTTGGTTTTTTTTCTTGCTGATTTGTTTGAGTTTGTTGTAGATTCTGGATATTAGTCCTTTGTCAGATGTATAGATTATGAAGATTTTCTCCTACTCTGTGGGTTGTCCGTTTACTCTGCTGATTGTTCCTTTTGCTGTGCAAAAGCTCTTTAATTAGGTCCCCACTACTTAAATTTGTTTTTGTTGCATTTGCTTTTGAGTTCTTGGTCATGAAATTCTTGCTTAAGCCAATGTCTAGAAGGGTTTTTCCAATGTTATCTTCTAGAGTTTTTATAGTTTCAGGTCTTAGATTTAAGTCCTTAATCCATCTTGATTTGATATTTCTGTAAGGTGAGAGATGAGGATCCAGTTTCATTCCCCTACATGTGGCTAGTCAATTATCCCAGCACCATTTGGTGAAAAGGGTGTCCTTTCCCCAACTTTATGCTTTGTTGAAGATCAGTTGGCTGTAAGTATTTGGGTTTATTTCTGGGTTCTCTATTCTGTTCCACTGGTCTATGTGCCTATTTTTATACCACTACCACACTGTTTTGGTGACTATGGCCTCATAGTATAATTTGAAATCAGGTAGTGATTTGTTCTTTTTGCTTCGACCATGAGGGCTCTTTTTTGGCTCCATATAAATTTTAGAATTTTTTTTTCTAATTCTGGAAAGAATTTTGATTGGGATTGCATTGAATTTGTAGATTGCTTTTTGGAAGGATAGTCATTTTCACAATATTCATTCTACCCATCCATGAACAGGGGATGTGTTTCCATTCGTTTGTGGTGTTTATGATTTCTTTCAACAGTGTTTTGTTGTTTTCCTTGTAGAGGCTTTTTCACTCCTTGGTTAGGTATATTCCTAAGGTGTTTGTTTGTTTGTTTGTTTGTTTTGCAGCTATTGTAAAATGGGTTGAGTTCTTGATTTGATTCTCTGCTTGGTCGCTGTTAGTGTATATAAGAGCTACTGATTTGTGTACATTAATCTTGTATCCAGAAACTTTGCTGAATTCTTTTATCAGTTCAGGAACTTTCTGGAGGAGTCTTTAGGATTTTCAAGGTAAATTATCATATCATCAGCAAACAATAACAGTTTGACTTCCTCTTTACCGATTTGGATGTCCTTTGTTTCTTTCTCTTGTCTGATTGCTCTGGCTAGGACTTCCAGTACTATGTTGAAGAGATGTGATGAGAGTGGGCATCCTTGTATTGTTCCCATTCTCGGAAGGAATGCTTTCAACTTTTCAATTCATAAAATGAATTCAGTATTATGTTGGCTGTGGGTTTGTCATAGATGGCTTTTATTACATTAAGGTATGTCCTTTGTTTTCTGATTTTGCTTAGGGTTTTAATCATAAAGGGATGCTGGATTTTGTCAAATGCTTTTTCTGCATCTATTGAGATGATCATGTGATTTTGTTTTTAATTCTGTTTATGTGGTGTATCACATTTATTGACTTACATATGTTAAACCATCCCTGCATCCCTGGTATAAAACCACTTGATCATGGTGGATTATCTTTTTGAAATGTTGTTGGATTTGGTTAGGTAGTATTTTCTTAAGAATTTTAGCGGCCGGGCGCGGTGGCTCAAGCCTGTAATCCCAGCACTTTGGGAGGCCGAGATGGGCGGATCACGAGGTCAGGAGATCGAGACCATCCTGGCTAACACGGTGAAACCCCGTCTCTACTAAAAAAATACAAAAATCTAGCCGGGCGAGGTGGCGGGCGCCTGTAGTCCCAGCTACTCCAGAGGCTGAGGCAGGAGAATGGCGTGAACCCGGGAGGCGGAGCTTGCAGTGAGCTGAGATCCGGCCACTGCGCTCCAGCCCCGGCGACAGAGCGAGACTCCGTCTCAAAAAAAAAAAAAAAAAAAAAGAATTTTAGCATCGGCCCAGTGCGGTGGCTCATTCCTGTAATCCCAGCACTTTGGGAGGCCAACGCAGGTGAATCACGAGGTCAGGAGCTCTAGACCATCCTGGTTAACATGGTGAAACCCCGTCTCTACTAAAAATACAAAAAATTAGCAGGTATGGCAAGCGCCTGTAGTCCCAGCTACTCAGGAGGCTGAGGCAGGAGAATGGCATGAATCCAGGAGGCAGAGCGTGCAGTGAGCCGAGATCGTGCCACTGCACTCCATTCAGCCTGGGTGACAGAGCGAGACGCCATCTAAAAAAAAAAACAACAACAAAAAGAATTTTAGCATCTATGTTCATCAAGGATATCGGTCTGTAGTTTTCTTTTTTGGTTATGCCCTTTCCTGATTTTTGTATTAGGGTGGTGCTGGCTTCATAAAATGAATTCGGGAGGGTTCCTTCTTTCTTTAACTTGTGGAATATTGTCAAAAGGATTGGTACCAATTCTTCTTTGAATGTCTGGTATAATTCTGCTGTGAATCCATCTGGTCCTGGAATTTTTTTGGTTGGTAATTTTTAAGTTACCATTTCAATCTCGCTGCTTGTTATTGTTCTGTTCAGGGTATCTAATTCTTCCTGATTTAAGCTAGGAGAGTTGTATTTTTCCAGGAATTTATCCATCTCTTCTAGGTTTTCTAGTTTATGTGCATAAAGGTGTTCATAGTAGCCTCGAATAATCTTTTGTATTTCAGTTGTAATATCTCCTGTTTCGTTCCTCAGTGGTTATTCAGAATTTCTCTCTTCTTTTCTTGGTTAATCTTGCTAATGGTCTATCAATTTTATTTATCTTTTCAAAGAACCAGATTTTTATTTCATTTATCTTTTGTATTGTTTTTGTTGTTCTTTCAGTTTCATTTAGTTCTGCTCTGATCTTGGTTATTTTCTTTCTTCTCCTGGGTTTGGGTTTGGTTTGTTCTTGTTTCTGTAGTTCCTTAAAGTATGGCTTTAGAATGTCAGTTTGTTCTCTTTCAGTATTTTTTTTTTTTTTTTTTTTTCCCAGGCTGGAGTGCAATGGTGCAATCTCGGCTCACTGCAAGCTCTGCCTCCTGGGTTCACGCCATTCTCCTGCCTCAGCTTCCCGAGTAGCTGGGACTACAGGCGCCCGCCACCACATCTGGCTAATTTTTTTGTATTTTTAGTAGAGACAGGGTTTCACTGTATTAGCCAGGATGGTCTCAATCTCCCGACCTTGTGATCCACCTGCCTCAGCCTCCCAAAGTGCTGGGATTACAGGTGTGAGCCACCATGCCCCAGCCTCTTTCAGTCTTTTTGATGTAGGCATTTAGGGCTATGAACTTTGCTCTTAGCACTGTCTTTGCTGTATCCCAGAGGTTTTGATAGATTGTGTCATTATTGTTACTTAGTTTAAAGAATTTTTTAATTTCCATCTTGATTTCGTTTTTGACCCAGTGCTCATTCAGGAGCAGGTTATTTAATTTCCATGTATTTGCATGGTTTTGAAGGTTCCTTTTGGAGTTGATTTCCAGTCTTACTCCACTGTGGTCTGAGAGAGTGTTTGATATAATTTCAATTTTCTTAAATTTATTGAGGCTCATTTTATGGCCTATCATATTGTCTATCTTGGAGAAATTTTCATGTACTGTTGAATAGAATGTGTATTCTGTGGTTGTTGGATGAAATGTTCTGTATATATCTGTTAAGTTCATTTGTTCCAAGGTATAGTTTAAATCCATTGTTTCTTTGTTGACTTTCTGTCTTGATGACTTGTCTAGTGCTGTCAGTGGAGTATTGAAGTCCCCCATTATTATGGTATTGCTGTCTATCTCATTTCTTAGGTCTATTAGTAATTGTTTTATAAATTTGGGAGCTCCAGTGTTAGGTGCATATATGTTTAGGATTGTGATATTCTCCTGTTGGACAAAGCCTTTTACCATTATATAATGTCTCTCTTTGCCTCTTTTAACTGCTGTTACTTTAAAGTTTGTTTTGTCTGATATAAGAATAGCTACCCCTGCTCACTTTTTGTGTCCATTTGCAAGAGATGCCTTTTTCCTCCCCTTTGCTTTAAGTGTATGTGAGTCCTTATGTATTAGGTGAGGCTCCTAAAGGCAGCAGATAGTTCATTGGTGAGTTCTTACCCATTCTGTGGTTCTGTATCTTTCAAATGAAGCATTTAGGGCATTTACATTCAATGTTAGTATTGAGATGTGAGGTACCATTCCATTCTTCATGCTATTTGTTTTGTTTTTTGTTTTTACTTTTTAGTTTGTATTTTTGTCTCATAGGTCCTGTGTGATTTATGCTTTATAGAGTTTCTGTTTTGATGTGTCTCCAGGATTTATTTCTTTCAAGATTTAGAGCTCCTTTTAGAGGTTCTTTTTTATTTTTTTCTTTTGAGACAGAGTCTCACTCTGTCGCCCAGGCTGGAGTGCAGTTGTGCGATCTTGGCTCACTGCAAGCTCTGCCTCCCAGATTCACATTCTCCTGCCTCAGCCTCCCAAGTAGCTGGGACTACAGGCACCTGCCACCAAGCCTGACTAATTTTTTGTATTTTTAGTAGAGACGAGGTTTCACCATATTAGTCAGATGGTCTCGATCTCCTGACCTCTTGATCCGCCCACCTCAGCCTCCCAAAGTGCTGGGATTACAGGCATGAGCCACGGTGCCCGGGCAGCGGTTCTTATAATGGTGGATTGGTCGTGGTGAATTCTCTTAGCATTTGTCTGAAAAAGACTATCTTTCCTTTGTATATGATGCTTGGTTTTGCTGGATACAAAGTTTTTGGCTGATAATTGTTTTGTTTGAGAAGGCTGAAGATAAGGCCCCGATCCCTTCTAGCTTGTAGGGTTTCTCCTGAGAAATTTGCTGTTAATCTAATAGGTTTTCCTTTATAGGTTACCTGGTGCTTCTGTGTCACAGCTTTTAAGATTCTTTTCTTCATCTTAACTTTGGATAACCCGATAAAAATGTGCCTAGGTGATGATCCTTTTGCAATGAATTTCCCAGGTGTACTTTGTGCTTCTTGTATTTGGATGTCTAGGTCTGTAGCAAGGCTGGGGAAGTTTTCCCCCATTATTCCCCTAAATATGTTCTCCAAGTTTTTAGAATTCTCTTCTTCCTCAGGAACACTGATTATTCTTAGGTTTGGTCATTTAACATAATCCCAGACTTCTTGGAGTCTTTATTCATATTTTCTTATTCTTTTTTCTTTGCCTTTGTTGGATTGGGTTAATTTGAAGACCTTGTCTTCAAGCTCTGCATTTCTTTCTTCTACTTGTTCAATTCTATCGCTGAGACTTTCCAGAGCATTTTACATTTCTATAAGTGTGTCCAATGTTTCCTCATGTTTTCATTGTTTTTTCTTTAAGTTGTCTATTTCCTTGAATATTTCTCCCTTCACTTCTTGGATCGTTTTTTGGATTTCCTTGCATTGAGCTTCACCTTTCTCTGGTGACTCCCTGATTAGCTTAATAACTAACCTCCTGATTTCTTTTTCAGGGAAATCAGGGATTTCTTCTTGGTTTAGATCCATTGCTAGTTAACTAGTGTGATTTTTTGGGGGGTGTTAAAGAGCCTTGTTTTGTCATATTACCAGAGTTGGTTTTCTGGTTCCTTCTCATTTGGGCAGCTTCTGTCAGAGGGAAGGTCTAGGGCTGAAGGCTGTTGTTCAGATTCTTTTTGTCCCACAGGGTATTGCCTTGATGTAGTACTCTCCCCCTTTTCCTATAAATGTGGCTTCCTGTGAGCTGAACTACAGTGATTGTTGTCTCTCTTCTGGGTCTAGTCACCCAATAAGTCTACCTGGCTCTGGGTTGGTACTGGGGGTTGTCTGCACAGAGTTCTGTGATGTGAACCATCAATGGTCTCTCAGCCGTGGATATCAGCGCCTGTTCCAGTGGAGGTGGCAATGGGGGGTGCAATGAACTCTGTGAGGGTTCTTAGCTTTATGGTTTAACACTCTATTATTGCGCTGACTGGCCTCCTGCCGGGAGGTGGCACTTTCCAGAGAGCATCAACTGTGATAGTATGGAGAGGAACAAGCAGTGGACAGGTCCCTTTAACTCCCAAGATTATACGCCCTTTGTCTCCTGCTATCAGGGTGGGTAGGGAAGGACCATCAGGTGGGGGCAGGGCTAGGTGTGTCTAAGCTCAGACACTCCTTGGGCGGGTCTTGCTGCGGCTGCTGTGGGGGATGGGGGTGAGGTTCCCAGGTCAATGGAGTTGTGTACCTAGGAGGATTATGGCTGCCTCTGCTGAATCATGCAGGTTGTCAGTGAAGTAGGGAAAGCTGGCAGTCACAGGCCTCACCCAGATTCCACACAAACTGAGGGGCCAGTCTCACTCCCACCATGCCCCCACTAACAGCTCTGAATCTGTTTCCAGGCAGTGGGTGAGCCAGGCTTGAGAACTTGCCACAGGCTACCCACCTCCCAGCTGCAAAAGAAAAGGGCTTGGTTCTTCCCTGACCTGTGGAGTCTGCACACCAGATTCGCACCCTCCCCCGAGTTCTGGCCAGGAGGCTTCTTGCCCTATTCAAATTGTTACAAAGTTCAGCTGGAGACTTCCTTCTCCCTGTGGAGAAGGAAATGTTGAATCTGGGACATTGCTTCAGTCTGCTGAAATCTTTCTAAATTCTGATCTTGTCCTCCAACCCTCTCAGCAAATTTGATCAGTATATTCTGTGAATCCATCCATGTCATTAATAAAAATGCTGACTGGGACCCTGCAGCAAATGACCAGAGACCTCCCATAAAGTTGACACAGATTCATTCATCATCAGTCTTCACATGTGATTGTTCAACCAGTTACATATCTACTTAACTGTTCTGAGCTCACAGGTCTATATCCTGCTGAAACTCACTAGCCCAGTAATCCCATCAACAAAGGAAATGGTTTTAGTCTGGCATAATCTGTTTCAAGTGAGTTCCTGTTATTTTATGAAGGTTCCTCTGGCAGGATGAATCCTAAACCCACATTGCTTTTGCTGGTGGTGTTTGTACCTAAGCTGGGAGTTGTGGTAACATAATAAATCATTTATAATCACTTGCAGAACCCTAAGAAGCCAGGATTCCCAATTACCTACCCAATACAAAACAAAAAATACATATATGCAAAAGACCAGCCTAAAGTAAAATGGCAAAGTTTTTCTTTGGCTGTCTGACACGTTGCTCTCAGCCTTCCTCTATTGCACCATATCCTTTCTTTCCTACCCCATATAAATCCTGTGACCCCGTGAGACCCTCTGATTTCCCAAGGCTCCCCACCTTTGTACTTTATTTCATTCCTGCCCTCCCTTAAATGCTCTAAGCTCCAAAATGAATCCTTCCTGAACTCCTCCCTCCATTCTATTTTCTTAATGTACTGGTCTCAGATAGATAAGAAAAAAAACAACTGGACTGTAAGAATTCACACTAAAGTATGAATAATGAATTAGTTATTCATTATATTCATTCATCCTTAGTTAACCCCAAATAAGCTCTACTTAGTGGAATTACAAGCCCTGTGATAAAATCTGGGTGGAAAATTGCAAACAGAATTTGCCATTTCTTTTGCTGGGGGGCTTTTGTATTAGTCAAGGTTCTTGGATATAAGTAACAGAAACTTTCCCTGATTATCTTAATCAGAAATGAGATTGGAAATGATGTCAGGTATATACACTCAGAACTGATAAGGAGGCTTGGAAGTCAGACAGAATCCAAGAAAGACTGGGCAGCTGAAACCTCATGTAGATCACACAACAAAAACACGCTGTCTAGAAAGCCATTGCAGGCTCCACTGCTAATGGACCTTGACTCATACTAGACTCTAAATACTGAATCCCTAGGCACCTGAATCTCTCCTGCTTTAAACATTTTCAACTGTTCCTAAAATTCAAAGACCAGGCCCAAAGTGTCCATTGGTCAAGGCTGGGCTGCATAGCCACTCCTCAGTGCCAGGGAACAAGAGAAGAGTATTTTCTGTTCTTTGGCTTTCTTAATGAGAGAGTAATCCTCCTCACTCTTCCTCCTTCTTTTAGGATTCAGAAGTAGATTATCCAAGAGCATGAGAAATGTCTAGTATAACTCCTAGAGCTCCTTAAGTTTTACATGTACTTTTACTGAGAGTCTGATCCTGCATCTGCCCCTTCTAGAGTCATTTGTTGGGGTCGGAGTGAGCGTGCCACCTTCAA
Organism: Trachypithecus francoisi; assembly: GCF_009764315.1. Classification (NCBI taxonomy): domain Eukaryota; kingdom Metazoa; phylum Chordata; class Mammalia; order Primates; family Cercopithecidae; genus Trachypithecus; species Trachypithecus francoisi. The sequence continues at coordinate 99,929,560 of NW_022681470.1, read as the reverse complement.
GAGTCATTATGGTAGACAACTGAGTACTGTATCTGTTTCTCGGTGGGTAGACCTAGGCAAACCTGTCCCCAGAGTCCGAGGAAGCCTCTCAGCTGCTAAAGAAAGAGGCTAACACATCCAGTTTCTTAGAAAGAACAGTTATTTAATAGGAACTTAACAAACAGAAGCCATGTCTATGTCTCAGGCAGTGGCGTGACAAGAGGGATGATCCTGCACCATTTCCCCCAAGACGGGGTGTTTATATACTGTAGAAGAGGGGCGCACGTGCTTCAGAGGGAATGGGTAGGAATTTGCCGTAAGAGCAGAATTTACAGTAAGTAGGAACTCACCCGTAAGGAACAAACCAAAAATCTTAGAGGCCTTCATCAGAAGCCAAATGGCGAGTTAGCATCAAAGATAGAATTGCTTTGGCCTCCATAGTATCACCTCACACGTATCCCAAGCTCAGCAGCCAGGATCTTGACAAACTTTTTAAAAAACTGTTGGAATATGCCCCACATACAGAAAAGTGCACAGATCGTAAGTGCACTTTCATAAAGCAAAGCAAAATTTCACAAAGCAAATATATCTTCTGAAGACATATTACCAGCACTCCAGGTGCCCCCCATCTGTGTCAGTTACTACTTTCCCAAGGTGACCACTACCCTGGCACCTGGCACAGTTCATTTTTTTCTTTGCCTTCAAATTTTGAAAAATTGAATTGTATGGTATTTTCTCTTTGAGGGCTGGGTTCTTTCACTCAGCATTCTGTTTGTGAGAGACATCCATATTGTATGTGGCTGTATTTGACCAACCACTTTAGAAAGATTGCTGTTGCACTAGCCGGCTGTCCCCAAGGGGCCTGGGATTTACTGACAATCATATACTGAGGTCAGCTCAGAAACAAAACTCTAGACATTTGTTACATTCACAAGAAATTTGGCCAACCATGATTAGTTCTAGTGAACTTGAATATCACCCTTTTGTTATCCTGTGCTAAAACTAGGGAGATCTGAGTAATAATAGTAGGGATACAGAGATAAGGAATCCCTTAGATTTACAAATGTGTCTCAAATGAGCTTAAAATGCTCTAAAAAGTGTCCTCTTGGTTCCTAAAAATGCTTGCACCAGAAACAGAATTTAACTTCCCAATAATTAAAGGACTTCATATTTGAAGTTTAGGGAGTTCTGGCCTTGTGACAGACAAGAACTCACCGTTCACCTGGACATGCCCAAGTGAGTCATCTGTGTCCAGTGCAGTGGTCTCTAAACACATGGGTCATTTGGGATAAACTGGTAGTAGAGGAATCATGGTAATGAGTGGAAAGTTACTGGTACAGCTAGAGATAATGAAACTGGTTTACAAAGAGGCTGCTGATAGAGACAAGGGGATGCATTAAGGGAGGGGCAGGCAGGACAAGGAATGCTAGATAATCAGACTAAAACATTTAAGTTCTTCCAAAAATGTTCTCTGGAAAAGCGATCTCTTTGGAGAAACAGGTTGAAGATTAAATTGCACCTCCCTGGGGGCACCCGCAGTCATATGATAGTGTGCTTGTGGGGTAGAGGGATCTGGAGGTGAGAAGCCAGAGGGAAGAAGACAGGGCTAGCAGGGCTCTATGAGGAGGGAGCATTCCTGGTTCTCAGCTGTTTGTTCTGTAAATGGAAGGAGAAAGTACTTTGCATTCCATTGGTGTCTGTGGATAAAGCCATCACTTTGCAAACCTCTGTTCTTAACTCAAACCAATAGGACAAAGAGTGGTTGCTCCATGTCTGCAAGCTGAGTAGTTTGAAGTTAGTGAAGAAGGCAGTGAGATGACAGTAGTCAGAGGGGAGTCAGAAGTCTGGTGCTGCTGGGGACCAAAGAAGCCATGAGGGGTCACACCTTGGTTCAGTGGGCTAGTCTTTCTCCAGGCGAATGTATGTTTGTCTCTGCTTCTCATCTTCAGCCCAGCCCCAGACTCAATGTCCTTTATGGCTCTAGATGGTGATAGAGAAGGTGAGGCAAACAGGAAAAGCAGGAAAAGAAGCAGAGAGAAGAAAGTGTCTGAGCCAAGAAGGAAAAGTTGAAAGAAGGCCAAGATGAGGGAGAGAAAGGATTGCGGGAAGGGAGCAGGAAGGGGCATCTTAGTCCTGTGTTGACAATTCCCCCAAAACCCATGAATTCCCCCACGGTGTGAGTGGGAGATGAGGTGAAGCCATGAAAAGACATGGAGGGGTAAGCAGGGAGAGGCTCTAGTGGGCTGGGAGCTAAAGCCCTGCTTCACACTGCACTGCAGCGTTCACTCACATTTGCCTTGTCACTCACTCTTAGCCTATTGAGAATTTTTTAAAATGAAACTTGATATTCAAAGTTAAGCACTCTTCAAGTCAGGTCAAGAGTCTCAACAATTATGTACATCTGCATATATGAGGCACTATTGTAAGTTTCAGGAGACATGAAAATGAGACTAAAGAATGTCCTACCAAGGAGTGTAAGACAGATGATGTTAAGGGCCACAGGAGGTTAGATATTAAATAATACACTGAGTCAGCAAGGGGAGAGAACTCACCCAGTTGAAGGAGACAGAGAAGCCTACCAAGAGGAAGGCATACTTAAGAAGAGCACTGAAAGATAAGGAATGGAATAAGTATTCCAAGTAGAAGGAAACACCTCGGTTGGGCGAAGGGGCTCATGCCTATAATCCCGGTGCTTTGGGAGGCTGAGGCAGGAGGACTGATTGAGCCTGGGAGTTTGAGGCTGCAATGATCACACCACTGTACTCCAGCCTGTGTGACAGAGCAAAACCTTGTCTCTAAAAAATGAAAATAAAGGAGGAAATACCTTAAACCAAGACCCACAAATAAAAAAGTACTAGGCATGTTTTCAATATGACTGATGCTTCTGTGTAGTCAGAGGTATACGGAGATGAGGCTAGAAGGAAGAGAAGCCATATTATAAAGGCATTTGAATGTCAGAGTTTGGATTTTACCTTGTAGGTAAACAGGAACCATTGAAAACTTTTCTGCAGGGAAGTTCTATCACCAAGTAGCATTTTAAGAAGAATAATCTGGCAGCAATATACAGAAGTAAACATCATGACAAGGATTGAAGTAAAGGAATCCCATTAGAAGGCTACTAGAATAGTCTAGGGGGAGTAATAACCTAAACTAGGCTTGTGTGTGTGTGTGTGTGTGTTTGTGTGTGTGTGTATATATATATATATATATATATATATATTGCTCTATTGCTCAGGCTGGAGCACAGTGGCATGATCATAGCTCCATAATCTTGGATTCATGAGCTCAAGCAATTCTCCCAGCTCAGCCTCCCAAAGTGCTAGGAGTACAAGATGAGCCATTGTGGCCAACCCAGATACATATATTTTTAAATGTTTCATTGATGAAACTTACAGAACTTAGTTATTGATTGGATGTAGTTGACACAGGAAAGGAAGTCTTGACTCCAAGGTGTGTGTCCAGAGCTGATAGAAGTGTAATGGTGCCGTTAACATAAATTTAAAAATCAGGAAAAAGCTCAGAAGTGTAGAGGGAGGGGAGGTCTTAGTTTTGGGATGTATTGAAATATCAGTAGAATATGTAGAGAAAATGTCTAGCCAGTAGTTAAAATACAGACAGTAAATGATTTGTGACTGAATATATAGACATAATGACTAGCTTCATAGTAATAGGAGTAGTAAAAATCACACAAAAAAATTGTAATGCTGAGTGTTCAGTCCCTGAGCAAGGAGTGGGGTAGTTTAAGGGAGGGGCTGTCAGCATCCTTGCTGTCAAGTTAAACTATTAACTAAATTCTCCCCAGTGCTAGCTTGGCTTATGCCCAGGAATGATCAAAGATAGCTTGGAGATCAGAAGCAAGAAGAGTCAACTACGTCAGGTTTCTCTTAATGTTATAATTATGAAAAGGTGGTCTCACAGGGACTTTGGATGAGAGAGTTTCTTTCTTTTTTTTTTTTGAGATGGAGTCTCACTCTGTTGCTCAGGCTGGAGTACAGTGGTGTACTGGGATTACAGGCGAGCACCACCATGTCTGGCTAATTTTTGTATTTTTTGTAGAGACAGGGTTTCGCCACGCTGGCCAGGCTGGTCTCAAACTCCTGACCTCAAGTGATCCGCCCGCTTCGACCTCCCAAAGTGCTGGGATTCAAGGCATGAGCCACTGTGCCCGGCCATGACGAGAGAGTTTCTAGTTGAGCGGCATTTACTGCCTGGTTATGGAATGTTAACTGAAACCACCTCTATCACTGAAGGACATAAAATGATCCTGATACCTGAAATACCCATACTGTCTGGGATGGTGTCAGATAAACATGTTAATGAGAATAGCAGTTCCCAGAGTTCCATACTTAAATGGCAATGGTTTATATAGGATCATGCTACCTGGGGAATGCCAGAAGGAGAGACTCACAGGCACAGATCCTCTTTTTCCCTAAAACTGACTCTAGAACTGCATGAGGAGCTGCCAGATTCCATGGTTCCCAATAAACAGTTCCCTCATTGACAAAAAGCTATTGGATTTGTGGATGGCAGTTTCAAAGTGAAAGGCCCACCTCTTGTTTGGAAGGCTGCTCCTCTGATCATTTATCAGAATGAGCCTCCAGGCCCCACCCAGACTCCTGGAGCTGGTGGGGCAGAGCCTGCTGAGGAACCAGTTCTTGGCCATCTTCACCCTGGAGGAGCTGGCAAAGGAGGTCTTCTGTCTGCTGTTCATAGCGGCCTTCAGCAGGAGATGCTGTGAGATTCTAAAGGCCATGGCACAGGCCTGGCCCTTCCCCCGCCTCCCTCTGGGGTCCCTGATGAAGACACCTCATCTGGAGACCTTGTGAGCTGTGCTGAAGGGACCTGATACGCTGGCCAGAAGGTTCACCCCAGGAGGTGGAAGCTTCAAGTGCTGGATTTGCGGGATGTTCATGAGAATTTCTGGACCATATGATCTGGAGCCAGGGCCCTGTCCTGCTCCCCAGAGGCCATGATTAAGAGGCAGGCAGTGGAGGACTGTCCAAGGACAGGAGACCACCAGCCCTTGAAGGTGTTCATAGACCTCTACATAAAGGAAAATACCCTGGATGAATGTCTACGCTACCTCTGTGGGTGGATCCACTACAGAAGAGGTTTAGTACATCTGTGTTGTAGTAAGGTACAGAATTATTCAATGCCCATTTCAAATTTCAGAAATTTATTGGGAAAGGTATACCCAGACAGCAGTATCCATGAGTTGGAAGTCTGGAAAAAGTGCTCACTGAATAGAACAGGAAAGTTTGCCTCCTACCTGAGCCAGATGAGCAGTCTTCACAAACTCTTTTTAGCCTTGGTTATGGGTGTGAGTTATACATGCGCGGCCAACAGCAGTTCATTCCTGACTTGGACTCTCCATTCGTCTGCCTGGAACCCCCAGACGCTTTATATAAGAAAGGTCAATAATATTAAAGAGCACCTGGAGCACCTGCTCAGATGCCTCAAGAACCCCTCGGAGGCCTTTACATTCTGTCATGCTTACCTAGCTGATCGGGACATGCAGTGTCAGTACCCAAGCCTCAGTCAGCTAAAGCACCTGCATCTGATTCATATCCTAGTGTGAACCACCAATCTTGAGCCCTTTGGAGCTCTGCTAGAGAAAGCTGCTGCTACTCTCGAGACCCTCGTCTTAGAGAACTGTCGGATCCAGGACTCCCAACTCCGGGTCATCCTGCCTGCCCTGAGCCGCTGCTCCCAGCTCACCACCTTCTACTTTCACGGAAATGAGACCTCCGTGAATGCTCTGAAAGTCCTATTGCGTCACATAGGCGGGCTGAGCAAGTTAAGACTGGAGACAGATCCTGCCCCTCTGAAGAGTCTTGACAACAGGGGTCATGTCAATTGGGAGATCCTCGCCCCAATTCGGGCTGAGCTGATGCGTACACTCAGGGAAGTAAGGCAACCCAAGAGGATCTTCTTTGGTGCCGCCCCCTGCCCTTCCTGTGGCTCATGGCCATCTGAGAAACTAGAGCTCCATCTTTGCTCCTAGGGAAGGCCTGGTTAGTGGGGTGGATAAGCTGTGTTCCAGACACTTGGGCACTAAACTCTAGGACATAGGTACATTTTTTTTCTTTTTTTTTGAGACAGAGTCTCACTCTGTCACTCAGACTGAAGTGCAGTGGCACAATCTCAGCTCACTGCAACCTACGCCTCCAAGGTTCAAGTGATTCGCCTGCTTCAGTCTCCCGAGTAGCTGGTGTTACGGGCATGTGCCACCATGCCCAACTAATTTTTGTATTTTTAGTAGAGACAGGGTTTCACAATGTTGGCGAGGCTGGCCTCGAACTCCTGACCCTGCCTCTGCCTTCCACAGTGCCAGGTTTACAGGCATGAGCAGCCAGGCCCGGTCAGGTGCATCTTAAAGGAAGCACAGAACCAGTGTGTTTCAGGCACGTGCTCACTGTGAGTAGAAGAACAAAGGTGACTAAGCAGGGGGCAGTACTGGGTGAAAATGCTGACTTGGCATCAATGAGGCCTTCAGGGACCTGTGTCCTAGAGTCAGAAATAGAACCTGAAGTTCTAGAGTGATGCAGGAGTTACCGCCGCAAGGATGGTTATTAAAAAATGTCAAAAATAAATGGAACCTGAATGGAAAAAAATTGTAATTCTAACACATAGCTGAGACAAGGACTTAGGCTAAGATAATTAGGCTAATATATATATATATAATTTTTTTTAAAAAGCCCTATACATTAAATGCTGTTTGTCTTTATCTGTTTTGCATTGCTGGAACAGAATATCTGAGACTGGATATAAAGAAAAGAGGCTTATTTGGCTCACAATTCTGGGAGCTGGGAGGTCCGAGATTGGGCAGCTGCATCTGTTGAGGGCCTCAGGCTGCTTCCACTCATGACTGTAAGTGGAAGGGGAGCAGACATGTGCAAAGAGGTCACATGGCAAGAGAGGAAGCAAGAGAGAGAAACTGAGGAAGCCAGACTCTAAAAGCCCACTCTCACCAGAACTAATCCATCCCCACAAGAGGAAGAACTGACTCGCCCCCACAGAGGGCATTAATCTATTTATGAGACAGCTGCCCCTATGACCCAAACCTCCCAATAGATCCCACCTCCCAACACTGCCACATTGGGAATCAAATTCCAACACGAGTTTGGGCAGGGACAAACCACATCCAAACTATAGTACTGTTACTACCCATGCTTAGAGATGAACAGAACTAGGTTAGAGAGATTAGGTAAACGAGGATATGAAGCCAGGTATTCTGATTCCCAAAGACTGCACTCTTGGCCACCATGCTTTACTGCATCTGTAAGGGCTGTTTTGACAGCTAGTGTGCAGGGAACACGTGAGTGGTGGGGAAGTGGACGCAGTGGGCAATGGAATAAAAAAGAAGAAGAGAACAGAAGGCAGCAATGGCAGGACACAGGGGAACAGATAGAAGACCTAAGCAAATGTGTAAGTCTGGGAAGATCCTGAAGAGAAGCCTAAGAAAGGCTAATTGGCACAGAAGGACCCAGGAGGAAGTTGGAAGAGATGGAATTAGAAGGCCTAGGAAGGAGTTAGCCTGGTCAAAGAAAAGAGAGACTTTTCTGGAACAAAGAAGGAGCAAGGTGAAAGTACCAAGGAATTCCGAGGAGAAGCCGAGAGATCTTGGATAGGTAGCTGTCATGGTCAAATTTTATCCCCAAAAAGATGTTGAAGTCCTAACCTCCAGTATCTATGAATGGGACCTTATTTGGAAATCGGGTGTCTGCTGTTGATCAAGTCAACATGAGGCCAGTGGGTTGGGCCCTAATCCAATATGACTGTATCCTTATAAAAAGGGGAAAAATGGGCACTAAGACAGAGACATGGGGAGAATGCCATGTGAACCTGAAGGCAGAGATCAAGATGATATGCCTACAAGCCAAGGAATACCAAATATTGAAATTGTTCTTTTTTTTTTTTTTTTTTTTTTGAGACAAGAGTCTTGCTCTGTTGCCCAGGCTGGAGGGCAGTGGCATGATTTTGGTCCACTGCAACCTCCATCTCCCAGGTTCAAGCAATTTTCCTGCCTCAGCCTCTCAAGTAGCTGGGATTACAGGCACCCGCCAAAACACCGAGCTAATTTTTGTATTTTTTTAGTAGACACAGGGATTCACCATGTTGGTCAGGTTGGTCCCGAACTCCTGAACTCAAGTGATCCACCCGCCTCAGCCTCCCAAAGTGCTGGGATTACAGGCATGAGCCACTGTGCCTGGCCCAGATACTGCATTTGAAATGCGATATTGAGAAGACATCCGGAAGCTAGAAGAGAGGCATGGAACAGATTCTCCCTCACAGCCCACAGAAGGAACACCTTTATCTTGGGCTTCTGGCCTCCAGAACTGTGACAAAAAATTTCTGTTGCTTAAGTTACTCACTTTGTGGCACTTTTTATTATGGCAGCCCTAGCAAATTAATACAGTGACCTTGACTTTCTCAAGAAATAGGCAACTTGTTCCCCATATCACATATCTTCTGTAAAGAAAGACTTCTGGCTTGGTCCAGGGCCAACCCAGGTGTGGTTGGTGGAGACAATATTATAAGTGCAGCACTTGGGCCAGAGCTTAAGAGAAATCAAATGGGAAAAGTCTTTTTCCCTTCTCCCTCCAGGGCCTCAAACAGCAACTGATTTCCTCATCCAGCTTGACCCTCCAAGGTGTCCTCGGAACAGGGTGCAGGAGTGCAAGGTGGGCACGCTCCCTGAACTCAGCTGTAAGGAACCTGGCTTGCTTTGGTCAAGGATAGGCCGAGGTAAACATTCAGAGTGACTCAGCAAGTTTAGAGCGCAAGTGTGTAAGTCCACTTGTTGTCATAGCCATGTAGACACAACATAGAGCAGCTCACCACTATAGCCATAACATAGGGAAGGCTCATCACTTGGCTCTAAGCCACTATTGTCTATATTCATATATATATTTATTCAATAAATGTTCATTGGTGTCTACTATGGTCCAGGAACTGTCTTGGGGGCTGCAACACTGAACAAAGCCAATCCTCTCCCTCATGCCATTATCAATTATCATGTTTATACCAAAACAATGTTAAATGATGAATTAATATGAAAACATGGGAAACAGTAATACCATACATAGATAATAATAATTCCAAACATGGAAACAGTAATCTAAAACATAAGAAAAAGGATTAGAAATAATACCAAACATAGGAAAAATATCAAATGTAGAAAATATACCAAACACAGGAAAGAAAGATGTTTTAAAAGATAGGAAGACACAAAAAAGTACAAGATCAATTTTATTTTATGATACTCAATGTATTTACCATAATTGTTTACCAGTTTGGAGATGAATATTCAACAGTACAATAAGTGGAGTTTAGTAGTTCAACTTGTTTTAGTGGCTCCTTTCAAATCAGTCTCTATAGAAAATTGTTTCTTATATACCTATATGGCCAAAAAAAGAGAAAAAAGGAAATACATTTCTTTTTTTTTTTTTTGAGATGGAGTCTTGCTCTGTCGCCCAAGCTGGAGTGCAGTGGTGTGATCTCAGCTCATTGCAAGCTCCACCTCCTGGGTTCACACCATTCTCCTGCCTCAGCCTCCCGTATAGCTGGGACTACAGGCGCCTGCCACCACACCCGGCTAATTTTTTGTATTTTTAGTAGAGATGGGGTTTCACTGTGTCAGCCAGGATGGTCTCGATCTCCTGACCTTGTGATTCACCTGCCTCGGCCTTCCAAAATGCTGGGATTACAGGCGTGAGCCACCATGCCCGGCAGAAATAAATTTCTAACATCATGTCTCCCAATTTTGGGTGAAGCAAGCACACCCTCCTTTCCCCTCCCACCCTTGCCATTCTTTTCACCATCTCCTGGGGAGACCAAGAAGAAAGGGCTTGAGATGCCTGGTTAGGTGCTCAGGCCAGGTGAGCCTGTGGGAGCTCTGACCACTCATCTAGCAGCAGTTAAGCATTTCTCTGAAAGGGATGCTGCAGATGGATGGAGAGTTCTTCTGCAAAGACTAGCACAGTCTGAGATGATGCCAGGGAGTTCTGCCCCATATTTCAGTCCCCCAGAGCCATCCCAGCATGCTACCACTTTCTCTGAGGCCCAAAGAGCTTCTCTCTTCTCAAAAGGCCCCTAGTAAAAATGCAAGTATTTCTGTGGGTGTTAAGCATATCAGCTAACACTTTTCTTATCAGCCACAGCACCTTTGTTATCAGCGAACACCTTGGCTCAAATTACTTGACAACTTTCAGAGTGTGTGTGCACAAAAGAAACCCCAGCTTTGTCCCTGGTGGAGGAAGGTGAAGGGTGGCGATAAGGGTTTAGGGAATGCAAAGTGAACAGGGAGAATTGTTACAGGAGACCTAAGATAAGTCTCCACTAACTTGACCACTTGCTTTGCTTGCCCTGCACTCATGAGAGAGGTGACACGGGGAGAGGCGAGAGGTGCGTGTTTTCATGTGTGTATGTGTTTGTGTGTGTTATATAATCTGTGTAAGGACTCCTGGGAAGCAGACAGCAAGTTCTGTGAAGAGGATTGCAGAGAAGTTTGCATGGCCTGAATGGAGAGTGTAGACTCTCAAGGAATGGCTGAATCTGTGGTTGTAAAGTGTTTTAAATCAATCATTTAAAAATTTGTTTAATAACTAGCCTCTCTCCTAATACCCAATTTGTACTTGCTTCACTTACAAAAAGTCATTTGAATATTTACCTTCCAAATCCGATCATTCTGAGCATCCAGTCAGTAGTTACACTATGAAAAACTTGTTAACAGGCAAGAAAGGCTATAGTTCATAGCCAGCACCTGGTAGCTGGGAACGGTGAGCTATGACAGATGCAGGGAAAGGGGGTGTGTCCTATTTCAGGTGTTGATCAATGATACCAGATCCTGCTCCCCAAATCACACTTCTCAACTATTAGTTCAGCATAGATGGTGTCCACTCGTCCTGTCTCTCATAGTAAGGGAATCAGTGGCATCTCCAGGTGTAAACTCCACTTAGCTCTCAGCATCATTCACTCCATTTTGTTCTCCTAAGTTCTCCTAGGAATCTTCCACCAATATATTTTAGTGTGGCTCCAGGGAATAAAAGAAACAAAAGCAATGGCTTACTGAAAATAATATTTTAAGTGATATTTAATGCTTCAGATAATTGGTCATAACAATATAAAAGGTCGGTTTACCAAATTATAGATGCAATGTTATCCCAACACTGTGAAAATATACTGTTACATATATATGTATATGCAAAAGGGAAACAAAGAAAAGACATGAAAATATTAACCTGGTTAATATTAACATTAACAATGGATATCTCTGGGCACTGAGACTGAGGGTGACTTCTGTTAGCTTTCCTCAAGTCCATTCACTTCTCTCCAGGTTCTTTGGCATCACCTAGTAATGTCACTATCATCTCCCTCCTGATCTTCTGCAGTAACCTCCTAAATGATCGGCCTGCAGCTAGTCTTGCCAAATCAGTCCTCACATAGAATCAAGAGTGAACTTCTTCAAATGCAAATCTGGTGACCATGGAGACAGGATGACAAACTGACACCAGCTGCTGGCTCCTTCCATGAAACCCAACCCTAGAGATGTCCAAGAAGCAAACGTGAGCTTATTAGATTCAATGCTTATTGCAAAAACTCTTTTTTTGGTTTGTATGCTTGTTTGTTGATTGGTAGGGAGTTAAAGGTTGGTTAGATTTTGGGGGTGTCACAAGGACAGAGAATGGCAGCCTACGGCAGACAAGCGCTAGAAACTTTGGACAATATATTAGCTTCCTATTGCTGTGTAACAAATTATTGCAAATTTAGCACCTTAAAACAAACACTTTTAGCGTCTCTCAGTTCCTGTGAGTCAGGTGTCCAGACATGGCTCAGCTGGGCCCTTTACTCAGGGTTTCGGTTTCACAAGTCTGTGCATTTCTTTCTAGAGCTCCAAGTTCTTCTCAGCTCATATAATTGTTGGCAGAGTTAGTTCCTTGCATTTGTAGGACAGAGGTCTCTGCTCTCTTGCTGGCTGTCAGTAGGGGCCACTGTCAGCTCCTAGAGGCCCCCACAGTTCCCTGTCATATGGCCTTCTCACAATCTGGTCACTTACTTCTTCAAAGCCAGCAGGGAAACTCACTCTCTCCAACTTACTAAGATGTAATCTTACATAATGTAATATAATCACAGTGTGACTATTCCACCATATTCACAGGTTCTACCCACATTCAAGGAGAAGGGACTATAGAGGGTGTATATACCAGGGGACAGGAATCTTGGGGACTGTCTCAGAATTCCACCTACCACAAATTTGACCTCTGGCCTCCAGTAATTCATGTTCCTCTCACACGAAAACTACATTCACCCCATCTGTTATGGGCTAAATTGTATCCCCGCAAAATTCATATGTGAAAGTCCTAACTCCCAGTATGTGACTGTATTTGGAAATGGAGTCTTTAAAGAAGTAATTAAAGGTCGGGTGCTGTGGCTCACCCCTGTAATCCCAGCACTTTGGGAGGTTGAGGCAGGCAGATCACAAAGTCAGGAGATCAAGACCATCCTGTCTAAAACGGTGAAACCCTATCTCTACCAAAAATACAAAAAACTAGCTGGGTGTGGTGGCACACACCTGTAGTCCCAGCTACCCAGGAGGCTGAGGCAGGAGAATTGCTTGAACCCAGGAGGCAGAGATTGCAGTGAGCCGAGATCACGCCACTGCACTCCAGCCTGGACAACAGGGTGAGACTCTGTCTCAGAAAAACAAAAATAAATAAACGAACAAATAAATAAATAAATTTAAACACATAATGTCTCAAAATATATGTTTGTTTGTTTTTGGAAAAAAAAAAAAGATGTAATTAAATTGAGATTCTTAGGACAGGCCCTAATGTAACATGACTGGTGTCCTTATACAAAGTAGAAATTTGGGCATAGATGTATACAAAAGGAAGACTGTGTGAAGACACAGAGAGAGACAGGCATCTATAAGCCAAAGATACGGGCCCTTGGGAAAAAAAAAAACCCTGCCAATACTTTGATTGCAGACTTCTAGCATCCAGAATTGTGAGAAAAATCATTTCTGTTGTCCAGGTCACCCAGTTTGTGGTACTTTGATTTGGCAGCCCTAGCTGACTAATACACCATCCCAGCATCTTCATTCCATTACATCATCAGCAAAATCTCTTCATCGAATCTCATCAGCTCAAAATCCAAAATCTCATTATCTAAATCATATAGCTCAGGTACAGACAGGGATCCTGGGTACAGTCTATTAAGTACAATTCCTGGGGCAGGGCACAATTTCTCTCCATTTAAGAACCTGTAAAACTTAAGAGACAAATTATCTACCCACAAGGCACCCAACATACAATGTTCAGACAGACATAGGATAATAGTTATAGACATCCTGGTTCAAAAATGGGAGAGATGAGAGATAAAAAAAGGAGTCACTAGTCCATCACAATATTGAAATTCAGCCAAGCAAATATTACATTTTCTTGATTAAGTTTCAAGGAACGGGAATACAGACTCTTTAGCTCTCTAACCTCTGAACTCTGCATTCTGGTCTCTGAGTCATCTTTCCTTTTTGACAAAAGGTAGCTCATGTTTGCAGCTGAATCGTTTTAATCAGTCCACTTTCTGCCAGTAGCTCAGAGTCCTCTTTCAAGCCTGGTGTAGAAAACTGGAACTAGCATATAGAGTGAGGAGGGCATATTTGCAGGTGAGGGGCTAGCAACGAAGATAGGAGATTGGTCTCATACAGGAACACTGGTCACATAATTAAATATATTAAAGATATTGAGAGCCAGGTTTCTTACCATCAGAAAATGGATTAACAAATATGGAAAAATGAGAAAATTAGAATGAACTCTGTGGTTCTGGATTGGAATTGGAAGCATCAGTTTGTAATATATAGAGAGAAATATAAAAATATACATACAAATGAGTGTGTATATCTATATTTATTTCTTAGCTATATCCACTGAGAAGCCCTGGGAAGTGAAACACCACAAAAGCAAGAATCATACCTGCTGCCCAGATGCAGGCTTTTCAACATCAGGCTCTACTTTAAGGAACCAGGGCTCCTCAGAGGAATGTCTTGAGTTTAAGGCTTGGGCAGGGAAAGTATAAGGTGAGCCTATAACACTTTTTCCCTCAGAAAGCAAGAAAGTACTCAAAGAATGATAGCACTATATCAAAAGGACACAAACACCAGCTTGAAGAGGCTTCCAATGGCCAAACTGGAGACAATGTGAGTATCAAAGAATGACAGTAACAGGTCATAATTCATTGAATAAAATAGGAAACCATGAGCCCATACAGGTATAAAACAATAAATAAATAAATTAAAAGTTTGTTCAGGAATAGGATAGTTACATAGCTTCAACATTTTTCACACAAAATATTCATTAATTACAAAAAGAAGTAACTTGAAACTGCAGAAGACTAGTAGACATCATCTTAATAAAGCAACTCTTGGCTGGGAGCGGTGGCTCACGCCTATAATCCCAGTACTTTGGGAGGCTGAGGTGGGTGGATCACCTGAGGTAAGGAGTTCAAGACCAGCCTGGCCAACATGGTGAAACCACGTGTCTACTAAAAATATAAAAATTAGCCAGGTGTGGTGGTGCATGCCTGTAATCCCAGCTACTCAGGAGGCTGAGGCAAGAGAATCACTTGAACCTGGGAGGCAGAGGTTGCAGTGAGTCGAGATCACGCCACTGTACTCCAGCCTGGGTGACAAGAGCAAAACTCCGTGCCAAAATAAATAAATAAATAAAGCAACCCAAACTGACATCATCAATAATAAGAAAAATTGAAGTTTTGCACTACCTGGCATGATGCACTGAGAAGAACACAGTAGCACTTCTATGTTACTCTTTCCAAAGATGCATAACCCGAGTCTATTGTGAGGAAACAGCAGATAGGTCTGAATTGAGAGACATTCTACAAAAAGCTGGCCTATAATCTTCAAAAATGGCAAGGATATGACAGTCAAGGAAAGATGAGGAACCATTTCAAATTGAAGTTAGCCAAGGATGTGATATAGGCAGCATTTTGAACTGGATCCTTTTGCTATAAAGAATATTATTGCAACACCTGGAAAAACTTGGAACGGGATCTGATAACAGTGATTCATCAAGGTTAATTTTCTTTTGTCTTTTTTTTTTTTTTTAATTTAAGACACAGGATTTCACTCTGTCACCCAGGCTGAAGTGCAGTGGCATAATCACAGCTCACTGCAGCCTCAACCTCTCTGGCTCTAGTGATCCTCCCGCCTCAGCCCCCTGAGTAACTGGGACTTGTATTGTATTGTATGTACTATATATAGTCTATATAAGCATATGGAAGAATGTCTTTGTAGGAAATAAACACTAAAGTTTTGGGGATAATAGGGAATCAGGTTAGCAACTTATTCTCAAAGGGTTAAGGTTAAAAACAATCACTTCTACCATACTTGTACATTTTTAGTGTGACTGTAATCCCTTAAAAATATGTAATTTAAAAGTATACTAATAAATAAACAGGCCATGGTTTGACTACTTTTGGGCAGGCTGTCCTCCCACTCCAGCTTGCAGGCCATTTCAGGGCCTATGGGGTTAGAGACCAATAGTTTGTTGCCAGTCTCAGGCAGGAAAATTGAACTGATTTTGTCCATGCAGCAGCAGCTACCTGAGCACGGCTCAAGATTTCCTGCCTGATCACATTTCTGGCTAAACTTTACTGACAAATCTTTCTCACTGTTCTCAAAATATTTGCCCCACATGTAGCAGAGTCACCAAATCAAAGACCTAGGCCTGGCTCTAAAATCTCTCACATTCTTTAGACTACAGCTCTCGGTCTGTCCCTGAATCTTCCTAAACCAACCAGATACCCACGGCTCCTCAGGAATAGATTTACTTGCTATTATATTATGGGGAATGTGGCTGACTTTTGCAAAAGATTTCCTGCCTTCTCTCAGCAAGTGACTAAACTGGTTACAGCTAATTCTGCTGGGAAGTAACCAGCTGTTTTTCCACAATCCTGCAGCCATTTCCATGAATTAATTTGGGAGTATTGTAGACCCTTGAAGCAGCATAAGGCTCTGGTGCCTGATAGCTTTAGTAGGATTTAGCATCTTCAGCAATGGACTGAATATAAAGAAACATAAAATCTACTAACAGCTGCTCCTGAAAATGCCTGTGCAGTCTTGGGTGAGATAAAGAATCTCCCTCTTCTTATGAGTGATGAAATGATAGCACCACTAACCCACACCTATTGTCAAGGCGTGTGTGAGGATAAACAGAGTGTATTTGGAGAGTCTTGACTTCTACATTAAGAGAACGTAGTATAGCCATATTGCCATATTTATTCAGTTTTTAATAGCAGGAAGCCATTTAAAATCCTAGCCCTGCTAAATAAAAGAAGAATTATTATTACTAAGATTTACATTTAGATAATAGTTTGTGCTCAGTAACTTATTTATATACTCAGCACACATTCACTGAACACACACTCTGTGCTGGTCATTGTTTAGGCACAAAGGATGTAACTGTGACCAGGACGGCACAGTCCTTGCCCTCATGGTGTATACAGCCAAATGGGGAACTATGCAACTAGCAACTTCTTGCAAGTTTGAGGAGCAATTAAAAAAAAGAAATTAATTTTCAATGAAATGACTATTATTAGGAGGCAAGTAAAAAAAAAAAAAAAAAAGGCAGTTGCAGTCATGTTCTCCGAGTTCCTGTCTCTCTGCCAACGCCGCCCGGATGGCTTCCCAAAACCGCGACCCAGCAGCCGCAAGCCTCACCGTCACCGCCGCCCGTAAAGGAGCCGAGCCGAGCGGGGGCGCCGCCCGGGGTCCCGTGGACAAAAGGCTACAGCAGGAGCTGATGACCCTCATGATGTCTGGCGATAAAGGGATTTCTGCCTTCCCTGAATCAGACAACCTTTTCAAATGGGTAGGGACCATCCATGGAGCAGCTGGAACAGTATACGAAGACCTGAGGTATAAGCTCTCACTAGAGTTCCCCAGTGGCTACCCTTGCAATGCGCCCACGGTGAAATTCCTCACACCCTGCTACCACCCCAACGTGGACACCCAGGGTAACATATGCCTGGACATCCTGAAGGACAAGTGGTCTGCCCTATATGACGTCAGGACCATTCTGCTCTCCATCCAGAGCCTTCTAGGAGAACCCAACATTGATAGTCCCTTGAACACGCATGCTGCCGAGCTCTGGAAAAACCCCACAGCTTTTAAGAAGTACCTGCAAGAAACCTACTCAAAGCAGGTCACCAGCCAGGAGCCCTGACCCAGGCTGCCCAGCCTGTCCTTGGGTTGTCTTAATTTTTCCTTAGATGGTCTGTCCTTTTTGTGATTTCTGTATAGGACTCTGTATCTTGAGCTGTGGTATTATTTTTGTTTTGTTTTTGTCTTTTAAATTAAGCCTCGGTTGAACCCTTGTGATGTATATTAAATAAATGCATTTTGGTCCTTTTTAAAAAACAAAAAAAATCACGGGTCTGGAAGTCAGAAGAGGATTTGAGACCCGAACCTCCTGCTTACGGCTATGTCAGCTTCAAAAAGTTACTTAAATTCCGGTCACCTGGGCAAGATGGCCACTAGGGACAGTTCCAGTCTGCAGGTCCCAGTGAGATCAACACAGAAGGTGGGTGATTTCTGCATTTCCAACTGAGGTACCCGGCTCATCTTATTGAGACTGGTTAGACAGTGGGTGTAGCCCACGGAGGGCAAGCAGAAGCAGGGAGGGGTGCCACCTCACCAGGGAAACACAAGGGGTCAGGGAAGTCCCTCCCCTAGCCAAGGGAAGTTGTGAGGGACTGTACTGTGAGGAACGGTATATTCTGGCCCAGAAACTACGCTTTTACCACAGTCTTCGTAACCCACAGACCAAGAGATTCCCTTAGGTGCCTCCACCACCAAGGCCCTGGGTTACGAGCACAAAACTTGGTGGCTGTTTGGGCAGACACTGAGCTAGCTCCAGGAGTTTTTTTCATACTCCAGCGGTGCCTGGAACACTAGCAAGACAGGCTATTCACTCCCCTGGAAAGGGGGCTGAAGCCAGGGAGCTAAGTGGTCTGACTCAATGGATCCCACCCCCACGGAGCCTAGTAAGCTAAGATCCACTGGCTTGAAATTCTCGCTGCCAGCACAGCACTCTGAAGTCTACCTGGGATGCTGGAGGTCCGTGGGAGGAGGCGCATCTGCCATTACTGAGGCTTGAGTAGGCCGTTTTCCCCTCACAGGGTAAACAAAGCCCCTGGGAAGTTCGAACTGGGCAGAGCCCACCACAGCTCAGCAAAGCTGCTGTAGCCAGATTGCCTCTCTAGATTTTTCCTCTCTGGGAAGGGCATCTCTGAAAGAAAAGCAGCAGCCCCAGTCAGAAGCTTATAGATAAAACTCCCATCTCCCTGGGACAGAGCACCTGGGGGAAGCGGCGGCTGTGAGCACAGCTTCAGCAGACTTAAACCTTCCTGCCTGCCAGCCCTGAAGAGAGCACACACAGCACAGCACTCAAGCTCTGCTAAGGGATAGACTGCCTCCTCAAGGCACCTCTTCCAGTGCCTGCTGACTGGGAGATACCTCCCAGCGGCAGGGGTTGACAGAAACCTCATATAGGAGAGCACCGGCTGGCATCTAGTGGGTGCCCCTCTGGGACAAAGCTTCTGGAGGAAGGAACAGGTAGCAATATTTGCTGTTCTGCAGCCTCCGCTGGTGATACCCAGCCAAACAGGGTCTGGAGTAGACTTCCAGCAAACTCCAGCAGACCTGCAACAGAGGGTCCTGACTGTTAGAAGGAAAACTAACAAACAGAAAGGAATAGCATCAACATCAACAAAAAGGATGTCCACACAAAAACCCAACCGAAGGCCACCAACATCAAAGACCAAAGGTAGATAAATCCATGAAGATGAGGAAAAACCAGTGCAAAAAGGCTGAAAATTCCAAAAGCCAGAACACCTCTTCTCCTCCAAAGGATCACAACTGCTCACCAGCAAGGGAACAAAACTGGACAGAGAATGAGTTTGATGAATTGACAGAAGTAGGCTTCAGAAGGTGAATAATAACAAACTCCTCTGAATGAAAGAAGCATGTTCTAACCCAATGCAAGGAAGTTAAGAACCTTGAAAAAAGGTTAGAGGAATTGCTAACTAGAATAACCAGTTTAGAAAAGAACATAAATGACCTTATAGAGCTGGAAAACACAGCACGAGAACGTCGTGAAGCATACATAAGTATTAATAGCCAAATCAATCAAGCAGAAGAAAGGATAACAGAGATTAAAGATCAACTTAATACAATAAAGCGTGGAGACAAGATTCAAGAAAAAAGAATGAAAAGGAATGAACAAAGCCTCCAAGAAATATGGGACTATGTGAAAAGACCAAACCTACGTTTGATTGGTATACCTGAATGTGATGGGGAAAATGGAACCAATTTGGAAAACATTCTTCAAGATACTATCCAGGAGAACTTCCCCAACCTAGCAAGGCAGGCCAACATTCAAATTCAGGAAATACAGAGAACACCACAAAGATACTCCTCGAGAAGAGCAACCCCAAGACACATATTTGTCAGATTCACCAAAGTTGAAATGAAGGAAAAAATGTTAAAAGGAACAAGAGAGAAAGGTGAGGTTACCCACAAAAGGAAGCCCATCAGACTAACAGCAGATCTCTCAGCAGAAACCCTACAAACCAGAAGAGTTGAGGCCAATATTCAACATTCTTAAAGAAAAGAAGTTTCAACTCAGAATTTCATATCCAACCAAACTAAGCTTCAAAAGTGAAACAGAAATAAAATCCTTTACAGACAAGCAAATGCTGAGAGATTTTGTCACCACCAGGCCTGCCTTACAAAAGCTCCTGAAGGAAGCACTAAACATGGAAAGGAACAACCAGTACCAGCCACTGCAAAAACATGTCAAATTGTAAAGACCATCGATGCTATGAAGAAACTGCATCAATTAATGGACAAAATAACCAGCTAACATCATAATGACAGGATCAAATTCACACATAACAATATTAACCTTAAATGTAAAAGGGCTAAATGCCCCACTTAAAAGACACAGACTGGCAAATTGGATAAAGAGTCAAGACCCATCAGTGTGCTGTATTCAGGAGACCCATCTCGCATGCAGACACACACATAGACTCAAAATAAAGGGATAGAGGAAGATTTACCAAGCAAATACAAAGCAAAAAAAGCAGGGGTTGCAATCCTAGTCTCTGATAAAACAGACTTTAAACCAACAAAGATCAAGAGACAAAGAAGGCCATTACATAATGGTAAAGGGATCAATTCAACAAGAAGAGCTAACCTCCTAAATATATATGCACCCAATACAGGAGCACCCACATTCATAAAGCAAGTCTTTAGACATCTACAAAGAGACTTAGACTCCCACACAATCATAATGGGAGACTTTAATACCCCACTGTTAATATTAGACAGATCAACAAGACAGAAGGTTAACAAGGATATCCAGGAAAACAGACCTAATAGACATCTACAGAACTCTCCACCCCAAATCAACAGAATATACATTCTTCTCAGCACCACATCACACTTATTCCAAAATTGACCACATAGTTGGAAGTAAAGCACTCCTCAGCAAATGTAAAAGAACAGAAATCACAACAAACTGTCTCTCAGACCACAGTGCAATCAAATTAGAACTCAGGATTAAGAAACTCACTCAAAACTGCACAACTACATGGAAACTGAACAACCTGCTCCTGAATGACTACTGGGTAAATAACGAAATGAAGGCAGTAATAAAGATGTTCTTTGAAATCACTGAGAATAAAGACACAACATACCAGAATCTCTGGGATGCATTTGAAGCAGTGTGTAGAGGGAAATTTATAGCACCAAATGCCCAGAAGAGAAAGCAGGAAAGATCTAAAACAGACACCCTAACATCACATTTAAAAAAACTAAAGAAGCAAGAGCAAAGAAATTCAAAAGCTAGCAGAAGGCAAGAAATAGAGATCAGAGCAGATCTGAAAGAGAGAGAGAGACACAAAAAAACCCTTCAAAAAATCAATAAATCCAGGAGCTGGTTTTTTGAAAAGACCAACAAAATTGATAGACCACTAACAAGACTAACAAAGAAGAAAAGAGAGAAGCATCAAATAGACGCAACAAAAAATAATAAAGGGGATATCACCACTGATCCCACAGAAATACAAACTACCATCAGAGAATACTATAAACACCTCTATGCAAATAAACTAGAAAATCTAGAAGAAATGGATAAATTCCTGGACACATACACCCTCCCAAGACTAAACCAGGAAGAAGTTGAATCTCTGAAAAGACCAATAACAGGTTCTGAAATTGAGGCAATAATTAATAACCTACCAACCAAAAAAGTCCAGGACCTGACCGATTCACAGCAGAATTCTACCAGAAGTACAAATAGAAAAAGAGGGAATCCTCCCTAACTCATTTTATGAGGCAGCATCATCCTGATTCCAAAGCCTGGCAGAGACACAACAAAATAAGAGAATTTTAGACCAAAATCCCTGATGAACATCAATGCAGAAATCCTCAATAAAATACTGGCAAACCAAATCCAGCAGCACATCAAAAAAGCTTATCCACTACAATCAATTCGGCTTCATCCCTGGCATGCAAGGCTGGTTAAACATATGCAAATCAATCAACGTAATCCATCACATAAACAGAACCAATGACAAAAACCACACGATTATCTCAATATATGCAGAAAAGGCCTTCAACAAAATTCAACAGCTGTTCATGCTAAAAACTCTCAATAAACTAGGTATTGATGGGACGTATCTCAAAATAATAAGAGCTATTTATGACAAACCCACAGCCAATATCATACTGAATGGGCAAAAACTGGAAGCATTCCCTTTGAAAACCAGCATAAGACAAGGATGCCCTCTCTCACTGCTCCTGTTCAACATAATGTTGGAAGTTCTGGCCAGGGCAATCAGGCAAGAGAAAGAAATAAAGTGTATTCAATCATGAAAAGAGGAAGTCAAATTGTCCCTGTTTGCAGATGACATGATTGTATATTTAGAAAACCCCATCATCTCAGCTCAAAACCTCCTTAAGCTGATAAGCAATTTCAGCAAAGTCTCAGGATACAAAAATCAATGTGCAAAAATCACAAGCATTCCTATACACCAATAACAGACAAACCGAGTGCCAAATCATGAGTGAACTCCTATTCACAATTGCTTCAAAGAGAATAAAATACCTAGGAATGCAATTTACAAGGGATGTGAAGGACCTCTTGAAGGAGAACTACAAGCCACTGCTCAACAAAATAAAAGATGACACAAACAAAGGGAAGAACATTCCATGCTCATGGATAGGAAGAATCAATATCGTGAAAATGGCCATACTGCCCAAGGTAATTTATAGATTCAATGCTATCCCCATCAAGCTACTTTCTTCACAGAACTGGAAAATCTACTTTGATGTTCATATGGAACCAAAAAGAGCCCACATTGCCAAGACAGTCCTAAGCAAAAAGAACAAAGCTGGAGGCATCACACTACTTGACTTCAAACTATACAAGGCTACAGTAACCAAAACACCATGGTACTGGTACCAAAACAGATATATGATCAATGAAACAGAACAGAGGCCTCAGAAATAACACCACACATCTACAACTGTCTGAACTTTGACAATCCTTACAAAACAAGAAATGGGGAAAGGATTCCCTATTTAATAAATGGTGCTGGGAAAACTGGCTAGCCATATGTAGAAAGCTGAAGCTGGATCCCTTCCTTACACCTTACACAAAAATTAATCAAGATGGATTAATGACTTAAATGTTAGACCTAATACCATAAAAACCCTAGAAAAAAACCTAGGCAATACCATTCAGGACATAGGCATGGGCAAGGACTTCATGACTAAAACACCAAAAAAAAAAAAAAAAAAGACAACAAAAGCCAAAACAGACAAATTGGATCTAATTAAACTAAGGAACTTCTGCACAGTAAAAGAAACTACCATCAGAGTGAACAGGCAATCTACAGAATGGGAGAAAATCTTTGCAATCTATCCATCTGACAAAGGGCTAATATCCAGAACCTACAAAGAACTCCAACAAATTTATAAGAAAAAAACAAGCAACCCCATCTAAAGTGGGCAAAGGATATAACAGGCACTTCTCAAAAGAAGATATTTATGCAGCCAACAGACACATGAAAAAATGCTCTTCATCACGGAAATGCAAATCAAAACCACAATGAGATACCATCTTACGCCAATTAGAATGGCGAACATTAAAAAGTCAGGAAACAGCAGATGTTGGAGATTGTGTGGAAAAATAGGAATGCTTTTACACTGTTGGTGGAGGTGTAAATTAGTTCAACCATGGTGGAAGACAGTGTGGTGATTCCTCAAGGATCTAGAATCAGAAATACCATTTGGCTCAGCAATCCCATTACTGGGTATATACTGAAAGGATTATAAATCATGCTGCTATAAAGACACATGCACATGTATGTTTATTGTGGCAATTTTCACAATAGCAATGACTTGCAACCAACCCAAATCCCCATCAATGATAGACTGGATTAAGAAAATGTGGCACATATACATCATGGAATACTATGCAGCCATAAAGAAGGATGAGTTCATGTCCTTTGCAGGGACATGGATGAAGCTAGAAACCATCATTCTCAGCAAACTATCACAACGACAGAAAACCAAACACCGCATGTTCTCACTCACAGGTGGGAACTGAACAATGAGAATACTCGGACACAGGGCGGGGAACATCACACACTGAGGCCTGTTGCGGGGTAGGGGGCTGGGGGAGGGATAGCATTAGGAGAAATATCTAATGTAAATGACGAGTTGATGGGTGCAGTAAACCAACATTGCACATGTATACCTATGTCACAAACCTGCATACTTGTACCCTAGAACTTAAAAATAGAAAACAAAACAGAAGAATACGAATAGTGTTTTGGTGTTCACAGAGCACTTGCATCTCATTTAATCATTTAGGAAGTTGGCTTCAATGAATCTAATTTGTTAGATTACAATTTGCTCTGATTTATCCTTTTGGTTGCTAATCCAATATTTCTTGAGTTAGGTATAGTATAGTATAATTACTACACGCTCCTGAGTTTAGTATAATAAAACAAAAAACAAAACAAAAGAATATGAATAGTGTTTTGGTGTTCACAGAGCACTTGCATCTTATTTAATCATTTAGGAAGTTGGCTTCAGTGAATCTAATTTGTTAGATTAAAAATTTGCTCTGATTTATCCTTTTGGTTGCTAATCCAATATTTCTTGAGTTAGGTTTAATTAAGTTAGGTTAATTAATTGACCTAATTGAGTTAGGTTCATGTATATTACCACATATGGCTGTATGCTAATCCTTGTTACACCCAAGAGTGTGTACCTTACTCAGGATTACTCAGCAAGGCCTGGGTGAGACTGGGAAGAAGATAAGATTTCCTTCTTAAACTCAGAGTTCTACCTTTGCTTTAATCTCTACCTCCCCTAAAAAAAAACTTTCCTGTCTTCCCAGTTGCAATTAATCAGTTTTATTTTCACTATATTCCCATATACAGAAAAGTGTGTGTGTGTGTGTATGTGTTTGTATGGGACTGTTTACTGGCTTAAACTCAGTTATCCTGCACCAACCAACTTTCCCGCCCATAACTCAACTCTAGATCACAGCCCCTTGCAAGATAAGATCCGTGCCTTACACCTCTTAAAATCTTCAATACTCTAGCAAAGGTTTGTACATATTAGGTGCTCAATAAATATTGGTAGCATTGACTGGTTGTAATGGAATACAGGCTTCACAGTCACACCTGAATTGAATCACCGTTAAGCTATTTACTAAGCTCCATTTATTACTTTTCCCTCTGATTTTGTTTTTTTAATCTTTAAAATGGGCATAATAACCACTTCATAGGGAATTTTCTGAGTATTAAATGCTATCATAAGTTAAATAAATATTAATTCCCTTCCCTTTTGATTTCTAGCTCATTAACTTTACTGAGGTCATGAGGAGGGTTTCTTTACATGAAATAGTAAGATTAAGGTACCGTAACTCTAGCCTTCCCAAGTTCCTATACAGAGATTAGATGTCCGTGGCTTCTGGTCCCCATTAGCCCACAGTCCCTGCAGACTCTCCCAGCCCCTGACTACTCCCTGGAGTCACAGCAAGGCAGCTGTTCTGATTTAAGTCCACCATGCAGGGCTATCTGGGACGCATGAGGCCTCTTTTCCCCCACCACGGCCCTTAACACATCTCATCTGTACAGAACCTGGGCCCTCAGACCTCACAATTATTTTCAATTCAACAAATGTTTCACTATTTACTGTATTCCAGGAAGTGTGCTCGGGCCAAAAGAGGTCAAAAAGTTGACTAAGGCATAATTCTACCTTCAAGGAACTCAGTCTGCTGACAGTAAGTACACTTATACAAACTGATCTCCCACAGAGCAGAATGGGATAGCAGCCAATAAAGAGATAAGCCCCTGGGGAACTCCAAAGTGGGAGATCAACTCTAGATCTGATCAGAAAAGACTGCAGGAATAGTGGTATTTGACTTGTGCTTATGGATGTATATAGATAGCTGTGCAGGTGAAGAAGACTAAATGGTGGAGGGAATAGCCTAAGTAAAGGCATAGAGGTAGAAAAGAATCAGAAGTATTCAAGTCACAGCCCGCACACAATTTTGGCTAGAACCTAGGGTATAAACAATGGAGTAGCAGACAAGAAGCCTAATACAGTAGGCAGCTTCTGAAATGTCTCCCACTGATTGCCTCCTGATATTCACACCCTATTAGCATACTCGCCTCCCAATCCAATTAAGTTCTAAAAGACTGGACTGACTTCCATCTTGGTCTCTCCCTCTTCTCTCATTAACTTTGATGGAGCCAGCTGCCATGTTATGATCTGCCCTATGGAGATGCCCAATTGGCAAGAAACTGAGGGCACCCTCCAAACAAAAGCCAGTGAAGAACCTGGGCCCTCCATCCAATGACGCACAGGGAGCTGAATCCTGCCAGTAACCACTGGCTGAGCTTGGAAACAGATCCCACCCCAGTCGAACCTTGCATGGACTGTGGCCCTAACTAACACCCTGACTGCAGTCTTTTGAGAACCCTAAGCTGGAGGATCCAGTCAAGCCATACCCAGATTCCTGTCACACAAAAACTGTTAGAGAGTAAATGTGTACTGTTTTAAGCCAGTAAATTTTGATTATGCAGCAATAGACAACTAATTAATATACATGGAAAGAGAGACAAATCTTGGAGAACCCTCAGTACCAGACTGACATATCTGACCCATGACTGATATATCTTGTCTGTACCTGAAGGCAATTGTGAGATATTAAAGGTTGTGTGCAATGTTGTGAGCGGAGACAGGGTTTTTGAACACTCATCTGGCAGTGGTGCACAAGATGAGTTGGAGCAAAAGAGAGAGAGATTCCCAAGTTAAGAAATTAAACAAAACTCTTGAGAAGCTCATGATTCCCTAATGAGAAGCAAAGAAGACTTGAGCAATAGTGACAATGGAGATTGGCGGGAAGACAGGAGAGATAAAATTAGACTCACCTGGTCTTGGCTGTAGATGGAACATCAGAGGGAAGGAGAGACAGAAAATCAAAGGAAGATTCCAGAGAATAAGGAATAGGAAGCTGGAAATAGGGAAACCTCATTTACAGAGTGAAGATCACAGAACTAAGGGCAGGTTTTGAGGGAAAGATGCTGAGCTCAGGTTAGCACCTATTGAGTTTAAAGTGCCAATGAAACATCTAGATGAATTCAATATTCAAGACTGAAGCTTAAGCGAGAAGTGTGGGAGTCACCTATATAAACCTAGGATCTGAACCTAATGGGGACCAGGGCTACAAGTCAGGGCTCGAGTGATGCAGCAACTACCTTAACACAGAGCATGAGAAGGTGAGACTGCAGCTCAGGAACCACAGTTCCACACTTTTCATCTTGAAATCATGGAGAACACAACTTGGGGGAATCACTGGCTTGTTGCCAGTGATGCCAGGGATCATGCTGGGAGGACACAGGGTTCTGCCTATTGATTCAGTTAGGCCCTGACAAAGGTGTATATATTTTCTTGCATTAATATACCAAATACTGCCCCAGGGAGTGATGTGAAGCCTTCGGGTCTCATTCCAGATGAATATTCACACTCATGTTAAAAAGAAAAAGACATTATCTCATAATCTCCTACAAACAAAGTAAAATCGTAGTTGCCAGGGACTTAGGGGAAAGAAAAAAAGTCATTTAATGGGTATAGAGTTTCCATTTTGCAAGTTTAAAAAGTTCTAAAATTGGTTGTAGAAAATGTGAATCTACTTAATACTAAACTGCATTTAAAAATTGTTAAGACGGTAAATTATACGTTATGGACATTTTACCAAAATTTTTTTGATGAGAAATTATTTGCCTAAGAGTTCCTGGCACCTCATCAACAGAAGTCTGGTATTGCCAGAGAAAATAATTTAAACCGCTACCATTTACTGACTACCTCCTACATGCCATGTGGTTATAAGTTAATCTTCATAAAAATCCAATGAAATAGGCTATTGTCAACCTCATGGAGGCTAAGAAATGTGCATAAGATACACAGCCAGTGAGTAGCAAAGCCAATATTTGGGCCAAGATCTCTCTGATTCCAGTAACGTGCTACCTTGTGTGCTCCACTGCCACTGGTTGAAATGTAGAAAACAAGCTTAAGGTGTGGAAGACAACTTCGAGGTGGGGGTGGATGGAATTAGGAGAATATCACATAGTCTTAGGCCAAGAACCATGTCTTATTGTTCTTTCTAACTCCCACAAAGCCCAGCACAGTACAATGCACATTAAGACCTTCAAAAAAGATTTTGGAGTAAATAAATGAATAAGAAATCACTATTAAAAAAAAACAAAATGACCCATTTCCTTCACTCCTACAAGTTAAGGTAATTGTTTTTCTCTGGCTTTCAAACCAGCCAATCAAGGTAAGTTTATTCCAAATAAAAAGGCCCCTGGGTCTTCTGGCTAATGATCCAACAGGTAAAGAGTTGGAAGTCAGCACTCCCATCCACTCAACAACAAAAACGTTGAACGAACAGCTCTTCTTAGGTCCATCAGAGAACCAAAATCACAGGACAAACAGCTGTCCTGAAAACTAGAGAGACAATGAGGCAAATACAGAGAATTACAGTTTACTGGCGCAGAAGACCACAGCTGGAGCCAATTCCAGAAGGAACAGTTACACTATGCTGGATGAATGGCTGCAGGTTTAGTGTGGACTAGCTCGAGACTTAAACACTGAGGGGTAGCAGCCGTCTTTGAGGGTTCCCAACACTTTCCTGAGTTTTACCTCCAGGAGCCCCACCAGGTTCTCATTGTGAAAATTGAAGAACAATCCCCTCATGCTGTCAGCAAAGGGGTCGGGGATGGACAAAAGTAATCATTTAAAAATATTCCCAGAGAGCTCTGTTCTCCTTAAGAAAGCTGCCTTCAAGGAATACTATTTTACCAGAACCTAACTGCCTTGGGGGAAGGAAATACCCAATTCCAGCCCCTTCAAGACTTCCATGACCCTATTTTAGAAAGAGTCTCTAGAGAAACACAAAGACAACAGAGAAAACAAAAGCAAAGACACTAGAGGGAATTCTATCATCTGACACCACAGTTAAAGCAAACAGTATACACAGCCTAACTCCCAGTCAGAAAGACAAAACCTCACACCAAAGGCCAAATTTCTGTTTCTTTTAACCAGATGTGTAGCTTTCTATGGCAGATGCACCTGATGGCAATAACAAGCATACCCCCCCCACCCCAAGAATGCAGACTCACCTGATCTATATAACTGCATGCTTTCCACCAAATGGTCGTGGTTTTCCTGTCCCAGCCCTCCACCACTGGTCCACCCTATATGTAAGTTCCGTCAGTAAACGCTATGTCTCGTTCTCTGCCTGGGTCTCTTCTTCAGCCTCTCAAACCTAGCATAGAACTCAATAGGGGTCTTGCTGACAAGCTCTCAACAACAACAACAAAAAATACAAGATATGCTAAAAAGCAAAAAAACACAGTCAAAATAGACCAAAAAAAAAAAGACAAAAAAAAAAAAAAAAAAAGCGGCTGGGCGCGGTGGCTCAAGCCAGTAATCCCAGCACTTCGGGAGGCCGAGGCGGGTGGATCACGAGGTCAGGAGATAGACCATCCTGGCTAACACGGTGAAACCATGCCTGTACTAAAACATACAAAAAACTAGCCGGGCGTGGTGGCAGGCGCCTGTAGTCCCAGCTACTCGGGAGGCTGAGGCAGGAGAATGGCGTGAACCCGGGAGGTGGAGCTTGCAGTGAGCCAAGATCCGGCCACTGCGCTCCAGCCTGGGCGACAGAGCGAGACTCCGTTTCAAAAAAAAAAAAAGCATCAGAACCAAACTCAGATGTGGCAGAGGTTTTGGAAAAGACCCATTGAAGGTTCCTGGTGGACTCCATTTCTTTGAGAAGAGGGTTGTGTTTTCCCTTCTAACTCTGTGATCCTGGACAAGCTTTCTAAAGCTGGTTCTGCTGATTCTTCTACCTCAAAGTCTGTCAAATCCATACTATATTTTCATTCTACTGCTGTCCCCTGAATCTAGGTCCCTGGGCCACATGGATTATTATGTAATCTATTCTCCCTGCCTCCCCGACTAGTCACCCTGTAACTACCCCAGATTGATTATTCTAAAACATCACTTAGCACATCACAGCTCCACCTGTAAGACTCAACTTCAGGGGAATCAAGGGCAAGTTCTTAAGCCCGGCTTCCTGAAGGAGCCTTCCACGCTGGTCCATCCCTTCCACTGCTTCCCAGTTCCCTCCTCTGCCCTGTCCCAGAAGCCTGCCATTACCACGCCCAGTGCTGCCTTCTCTTTCTCCGTTTACCCAAGTGTGGGTTACCTTCCAAGCACAGTTCAGTGCAGCCCCATCTGGATGAGAGCCTCCACACTCTGTAGCCACACCTTCCTCCATAATTCTGTAACTTTTTTCTCTACTGTTCATTTAACCTTTATTATTTTTATGCATGTAGCCTTTATTATTAACACCAAAGAACTATGTAAGCTATTTATTGATCACTTACGTGCCAGATTTTTTTTTTACATATTTATATACTTTACATGGTTGTTAATCCTTAGTCATTAACCCTTACTAAATTCCCATGCAATAGGTATTGTAATCCTCATTTCTCAAATGAGGAAACTGAGGTTCACAGAGGTTATCCTACTTCCCCAAAATCATACCAGCCAAGAAGTAGTACAGTTGGAAATCGAATTCAGGTCTGTGAAATTCCAGGGGCTCTATTCTTTTTATATTATGTGACTTCTCATTCACACCATCATTATTCTTTCAACAAATAGTCCTGGTGTACCTATTATGTGCCATGTGTTGTAATATGTGTTATAATAGAGTTAAAGATGAATTAAAGGCCAGGCGCAGTGGGTCACACCTGTAATCCCAGCACTTTAGGAGGCTGAGGTGGGTGGATCACAAGGTCAGGAGTTCAAGACCACCCCAGCCAACATGGTGAAACCCCCATCTCTACTAAAAATACAAAAATTAGCCAGCCATGGTGGCAGGCACCTGTAATCCCAGCTACTTGGGAGGCTGAAGAGGAGAATCCTTGAACCCGGGAAGTGAAGGTTGCAGTGAGCCAAGATCGTGCTACTGCACTCCAGCATGGGTGACAGAGCGAGACTGTCTCAAAACAAAAACAAAAACCAAACCAAAACAAAAATGATGAATTAGACATAAATTCAGGTTCCATAGAGCTTTGAGATATGCTTCTTTATGTTGCCATTTATCTTTTTATGTACTTTCTGTCTTTCCATGCCTGGTATAACCATGTCTGAACATAATGGATCTTCTCCATCAGGCTGTAAGTGACTGAGGTCAAGGATGGGAGGTTTTCCTTAAGCATTGCTATATTGTTAGTATTTAACACAATACCTGTCACAAAGTAGTCTGGGAAAACACACACACTCTGTTTCTCCACACTCTCACACACTTCTGGCCCAAGATGTATGAGTTTTTTCTACAATTCTCCAACCCTCTGAACACCAGCTGGAGGCCCTACAATTTAATTCCATTCTGACACTATCTACCTGGAGTTAGTGTCAGACCCTACAAATTAAGGACTCCGTCCAGCAAGACTATTTCCCCACTTCAGATGCCAATTGCAAGTCTGGGCCTCTGAGACTTCTGACCAAACAGCTATAAATCAGAGGTTCCCACAACCTTCTTCTATAATTTTAATTACTTTAATAATTTGCTAGAATGGCTCATAGAACTTAGGGAAACACTTTACTTATGTTTACTGGTTTGTTATAAAGGCTATAACTCAGGAACAACCAGAGGGTTGTTCCCGGCACCTTCAGGTGTTCAGCAGCCTGGAAGTTCATCAAATCTTGTTCTTGAAGACTTTTTACAGAGCTCAATCTTCAGCTCCTCCCCTCTGCCAAGAAGTCAGTGGGTGGGACTGAAAGTACCAACCTTCTAATTGCTTTGTCTTTCTGGTAAGCAGCCTCATCCTGAGGTTATCTAGGGATCTGTAACGCTCAATCACATCATTAGCATAAACTCTGGTGTGATTGAAAGGGCCTCCATATGCATAACAAAGGACATTCCTATAAATCTGAAATTTCCAAGGAATTTAGGAGCTCTGTGCCAGGAATGAGGGACAAAAACCAAATGTATTTCTTATTATACCACAGGTAGGTACCCAAGAAATATTTGCTGAACAAGGGAATAAATGAGTGAATGAATGAAAGAATATTACAAAGGGATGGGGATATGAAAAGTCAGGAAGGTGAGAAAGATAATAAAGTTCTCCATTTCCGTGTCCCAAGATTCCCAAGGGAATAGTGCATAAATACAGTAGCAGTTTGAAAACAGGAAGGAATTTAGTGCTAGTGTTACTGCTTAGCTGATGGGTGGGAGGCAAATCGTTTCCTTGTTGGAGATCTGGTCCACTGGGCTGATTGATAGACCCTGTACAATGTCCCCACTTCCACACCAGGAAGAGAGGACTTCAGGTCCAGGGTTCCCAAGTTCAATAGCCTTTTCTTTTTTGCCTTAAAAAAATTGCTAAGGCATGAGATACTTCCGTTCTCCACTGGCATCTTTGCACTGTGCCCAGAGAAACAATCATATCATGTTCAGGAAGGCCAGGGCCTGCAATGGCGGGGAAACAGGAACCGTCCCAACAGATGTCTTCCCCCCAGGGGAAAACAGCTAGGGACTGGGGAAAAAAAAATGCTGTGTGAAAAGGAAAGCCAGACTTCCCCAGAGTCTCCAGGATGAGGAGCTGGCACTTCCAGTATCCAGAACGACCCTCAGCCATAAAGTCCAGGAACAGCACGTTATTCTTAAACATACACACTTTTCCTTCCATATCCCCATCCTCCTACACACATGTGTGCGCGTTCACACACACACACACACACACACACACAATTCCTGGGTGAAATTGGACCAGGAGGCTTTGCGCTGCCAAGCATATTCCAACTCCTTAGCCTAGAGGCCAGTCCCTCACAAGAAGAGAGTCTATCTCCCTCTGGAATACATCTCCGTACCTCCAGATCAAGCCTGACCTTCCTGCTCACTGTCCCCAAACATGTCAAGCCCATTCTCATTCCCATCCATTCTTCTCTTCCCCTTCCACACACTCCCTTCCCTCCTCACTGATTAGCAAGCTTTTCCCCATAGGTCCTCGACCAAGAGCATCTCAGCCAGAGCTACCTCCTCTCACTTTCAAATTCCAATAGCACTTCTTGTCCAAGTCAGTGCTTCCTCACCTTTTTCATGGATTAGAAAATGATCATATTTGTACAGCACATAAAGCTGGTGTCAGCCAGGCCCACAAGCCCAGAGACTCAAGATGCCTGGAGGACAGAGGGGATCAATATCTCTGACATGCCCCATAATCCCTTCAAAGTCGCCGCACACACAATGATGGGCAAGCTCAGGTCTACAGACTTCCTGATGCTACAGACCATTCTGCAAGCCAGTTGGGGAACCAGAAAAGAGATATACAGGGAAGTTCTTGCCTTTGAGGAGCTTCCATGCTAGTTTAAGAAAAGAAATATAACTGCATGTATAAGTAATATACACTTGCACAATCATTTTTAAATTATTTGTATAACAGAATATGGCCTTTGGCATCAACAATATATGGAGGTTCAAATTCTGGCCTTGCCACTCACTTGCTGTGTGAACTTAGGCAAGACAGTATCACCTCTCTGATCCCATTTTTCCCATATCCTTTGACATATATATCCTTTGAAATAAGATAATAAATATCTACCCTCACAAGGTCATGTTTTTAAATAACCTTTATTGAGGTATAATTTACACACAGTAAAGTTTACCCATTAAAAGCATACAATTTAGGCCCCACACAGTGGCTCATGCCTGTAATCCCAGCACTTTGGGAGGCCGAGGCAGGAAGATCGCTTGAGCCCAGGAGTTTGCGACCAGCCTGGGCGAGATGGCAAACCTCATATCTACAACAACAACAACAACAACAACAAAATATAAAAAAACTCGCTGGGTGTGATGGCGCATGCCTGTACTCAGGAGGGTAAGGCTGGAGGATCCATTGAGCCTGGGAGGCCGAGGTTGCAGTGAGCTGTGATTGTACCACTGCCCTCCAGCCTGGTGACAGAGCAAGATCCTGTCTCCAAAAAAAAAAAAAAAAAAAAAAAAAAGCCATACAACTTAGTAAGTTTTCACAAAGGTATAGGGTCATATGGTCATTACTGTAATCAAGATAAGAACAATTTTTTCACATCAAAAAGTTCCTTCTGGCCTCTTTACAGTCAATACCCACCCCTGATTCCTTGTTCTCTGGCATCCATGGATCTGATTTCTATCACTATAATTTTGCCTTTTCTAATTTTTCATACAAATAGAGTCACAAAATCATAGTCCTTTGTGCCTGGCCTCTTTAACTTAGGATAATGCTTTTGAAATTCATTTATGTTGTTGTGTGTACCGATAGTTTTTTCCTTTTTGTTGCTGAATAGTATTCCATTGTATGGGTATACTTACAATTTGTTTACCCATTCTCTTGTTTGTGGACACTTGATGAATAAAACTGCTGTGAAGATTATTGCACAAATCATTCTGCAGACATGTTTTTATTTCTCTTGGGTAAATATGTAATAGTTAAATTGCCTGGTTATATAATAGGTGTATGTGTAACATTTTGAAAACTTTCAAAGACTATTGCCAAGTGGTTGTACCATTTGAAACTTCTAACACCAGTGAATGTGAGTTCAAGTTGCTTCACATCCTTGTCAACATTTGTTGTTGTCTTGTCAATTTTACCCATTATGATGGGTATGTAGTGAAATTTTATTGTAGTTCTAATCTCTATTTTCCTAGTGACTAGTGATGTTGAACACATTTTTATGTGCTTATTAGCCATTCATGTATCTTCTTTTGTGAAGTCTCTATTCAGATCTTCTGCCCATTATATTTGTTGGGTTATCTTTCTATGATGGATATGTAAAAGTTCTTTATATATGTGAAAGAAATTCTTTGTCAAATCTATATTTTACAGATTTTTTTTTCCTAGACTGTGGCTGGCTTTTTCATTTTAATGGTGGTGACATCTTTTGATGAGCAGTTTTGAACTTCGATAAATTTAGTTTATCAACTTTTTTTTCTTTTTGGTTAGGGTATTTTGTGACTTCTTTAAAAAATATTTTCCATCCTAAGATCACAAAAAAATATTCTCTGAAGGTTTCTTCTGGAAGTTTTACAGTTTTAAATTTTATGTTTAGGTCTATGAGCCATATCAAATTAACTTTGTGTAGTAATACAGGGTAAGGGTACAATTTCATATTTTTCATACATTTGTTCAGGTGTTTCGGCACCATATGGGGAAAGGTTTTCCTTTCCTCTACTGATTTGAGTTGTTGATTTGTTAAAAATCAGTTGATCAATATGTATGTCTCTTTCTGGACTCTATATTCTGTTCCATTGATCTACTTTTTTCTGTGTTTACATCAATACTATGTTGTCTTAACTACTATAGTTTTAAAGTATTTCTTTCTTTTTTTTTTTTTTGAGACAGAGTCTCACTCTGTCGCCGGGCTTGAGTGCCTTGGCGTGATCTCAACTCACTGCAACCTCTGCCTCCTGAGTTCAAGTGATTCTCCTGCCTCAGCCTCCCGAGTAGCTGAGACTACAGGCACGTGCCACCACGCCCAACTAATTTTTGTGTTTTTAGTAGAGATGGGGTTTCACCATGTTGGCCAGGATGGTCTCAATCTCTTGACCTCGTGATCCTCCCGCCTCAGACTCCCAAAGTGCTGGGATTATAGGCGTGAGCCACCATGCCCGGCCTAAAGTATTTCTTTAATAGATAATGAAAATTCTCCAAATTTGTCCTTTTTCAAAATTGTTTTGACTATTAAAGTCCTTTGCATGTCTATATATATTTTAGAATCAAAATGTCAATTTATATTTTTAAAATCTAGGATTCTGATTGGGATTGCACTGAATCTGCAGATCAATTTGGAGAGAACAGGCATCTTAGCAATACTGATTCTTCCAATCCATGATATATCTCTTCATTTGCTTATATCTTCTTTAATTTCTTTCCACAGTGCTCCTCAGTGCAAGCATTTTGCATTTAATTAAATTTATTTCTAAGTATTTGATGGTTTTGATACTATTGTAATGATACTTTTTAATTTTATTTTTGAATTTTTGCTGCTGGTATATGGAAATATGATTGATTTTTGTATATTGATTTTATATCCCATGATTTTCTACATGTATTTAGTCTAGTAGAGACTTCTTTTCAGATTCCTTAGAATTTTGAACATACACATCATGCCATCTGAAGATAGTTTTATTTCTTCTTTTTCTTTTTTTAATATTTATTTATTTATGTATTTATTATACTTTAAGTTCTAGGGTACATGTGCATAACATGCAGGTTTGTTACATATGTATACTTGTGCCATGTTGGTGTGCTGCACCCATCAGCTCGTCAGCACCCATCAATTCATCATTTATATCATGTATATCTCCCCAGTGCAATCCCTCCCCCCTCGCCCCCCCATGATAGGCCCCAGTATGTGATGTTCCCCTTCCCGAGTCCAAGTGATCTCATTGTTCAGTTCCCACCTATGAGTGAGAACATGCGGTGTTTGGTTTTCTGTTCTTGTGATAGTTGGCTAAGAATGATGGTTTCCAGCTGCATCCATGTCCCTACAAAGGACGCAAACTCATCCTTTTTTATGGCTGCATAGTATTCCATGGTGTATATGTGCCACATTTTCTTAATCCAGTCTGTCACAGATAGGCATTTGGGTTGATTCCAAGTCTTTGCTATTGTGAATAGTGCCGCAATAAACATACATGTGCATGTGTCTTTGTAGTAGAATAATTTATAATCCTTTGGGGATATACCCAGTAGTGGGATGGCTGGGTCATATGGTACATCTAGTTCTAGATCCTTGAGGAATTGTCATACTGTTTTCCACAATGGTTGAACTAGTTTACAATCCCACCAACAGTATAAAAGTGTTCCTATTTCTCCACATCCTCTCCAACAACTGTTGTTTCCTGACTTTTTAATGATTGCCATTCTAACTGGTGTGAGATGGTATCTCATTGTGGTTTTGATTTGCATTTCTCTGATGGCGAGTGATGATGAGCATTTTTTCATGTGTCTGTTGGCTGTATGAATGTCTTCTTTTGAGAAATGTCTGTTCATATCCTTTCCCCACTTTTTGATGGGGTTGTTTGTTTTTTTCTTGTATATTTGTTTGAGTTCTTTGTAGATTCTGGATATTAGCCCTTTGTCAGATGAGTAGATTGCAAAAATTTTCTCCCATTCTGTAGGTTGCCTGTTCACTCTGATGGTAGTTTCTTTTGCTGTGCAGAAGCTCTTTAGTCTAATCAGATCCCATTTGTCAATTTTAGCTTTTGCTGCCATTGCTTTCGGTGTTTTAGACATGAAGTCCTTGCCCATGCCTATGTCCTGAATGGTACTACCTAGGTTTTCTTCTAGGGTTTTTATGGTATTAGGTCTAACATTTAAGTCTCTAATCCATCTTGAATTAATCTTCGTATAAGGAGTAAGGAAAGGATCCAGTTGCAGCTTTCTACTTATGGCTAGCCAATTTTCCCAGCACCATTTATTAAATAGGAAATCCTTTCCCCCTTTCTTGTTTCTCTCAGGTTTGTCAAAGATCAAATGGCTGTAGATGTGTGGTATTATTTCTGAGGACTCTGTTCTGTTCCATTGGTCGATATCTCTGTTTTGCTACCAGTACCATGCTGTTTTGGTTACTGTAGCCTTGTAGTATAGTTTGAAGTCAGGTAGCATGACGCCTCCAGCTTTGTCCTTTTGACTTAGGATTGTCTTGGCAATGCGGGCTCTTTTTTGGTTCCATATGAACTTTAAAGCAGTTTTTTCCAATTCTGTGAAGAAACTCATTGGTAGCTTGATGGGGATGGCATTGAATCTATAAATAACCTTGGGCAGTATGGCCATTTTCACGATATTGATTCTTCCTATCCATGAGCATGGTATGTTCTTCCATTTGTTTGTGTCCTCTTTGATTTCACTGAGCAGTGGTTTGTAGTTCTCCTTGAAGAGGTCCTTGACATCCCTTGTAAGTTGGATTCCTAGGTATTTGATTCTCTTTGAAGCAATTGTGAATGGAAGTTCATTCCTGATTTGGCTCTCTGTTTGTCTGTTCAACTGGTGTATAAGAATGCTTGTGATTTTTGCACATTAATTTTGTATCCTGAGACTTTGCTGAAGTTGCTTATCAGCTTAAGGAGATTTTGGGCTGAGACAATGGGGTTTTCTAAATATACAATCATGCCATCTGCAAACAGGGACAATTTGACTTCTTCTTTTCCTAACTGGATACCCTTGATTTCTTTCTCTTGCCTGATGGCCCTAGCCAGAACTTCCAACACTATGTTGAATAGGAGTGGTGAGAGAGGGCATCCCTGTCTTGTGCCAGTTTTCAAAGGGAATTTTTCCAGTTTTTGCCCATTCAGTATATTAGCTGTGGGTTTGTCATAAATAGCTCTTATTATTTTGAGGTACGTTCCATCAATACCGAATCTATTGAGCGTTTTTAGCATGAAGGGCTGTTGAATTTTGTCAAAAGCCTTTTCTGCATCTATTGAGATAATCATGTGGTTCTTGTCTTTGGTTCTGTTTATATGCTGGATTACGTTTATTGATTTGCGAATGTTGAACCAGCCTTGCATCCCAGGGATGAGGCCCACTTGATCATGGTGGATAAGCTTTTTGATGTGCTGCTGAATCTGGTTTGCCAGTATTTTACTGAGGATTTTTGCATCGATATTCATCAGGGACATTGGTCTAAAATTCTCTTTTTTTGTTGTATCTCTGTGAGGCTTTGGTATCAGGATGATGTTGGCCTCATAAAATGAGTTAGGGAGGATTCCCTCTTTTTCTATTGATTGGAATAGTTTCAGAAGGAATGGTACCAGCTCCTTGTACCTCTGGTAGAATTCAGCTGTGAATCCATCTGGTCCTGGACTTTTTTTGGTGCGTAGGCTATTAATTGTTGCCTCAATTTCAGAGCCTGCTATTGGTCTATTCAGGGATTCAACTTCTTCCTGGTTTAGTCTTGGGAGAGTGTAAGTGTCCAGGAAATTATCCATTTCTTCTAGATTTTCTAGTTGATTTGCGTAGAGGTGTTTATAGTATTCTCTGATGGTCGTTTGTATTTCTGTGGGGTCGGTGGTGATATCCCCTTTATCATTTTTTATTGCGTCTATTTGATTCCTCTCTCTTTTCTTCTTTATTAGTCTTGCTAGCGGTCTGTCAATTTTGTTGATCTTTTCAAAAAACCAACTCCTGGATTCATTGATTTTTTGGAGGGTTTTTTGTGTCTCTATCTCCTTCAGTTCTGCTCGGATCTTAGTTATTTCTTGCTGTCTGCTAGCTTTTGAATGTGTTTGCTCTTGCCTCTCTAGTTCTTTGAATTGTGATGTTAGAGTGTCAATTTTAGATCTTTCCTGCTTTCTCTTGTGGGCATTTAGTGCTATAAATTTCCCTCTACACACTGCTTTAAATGTGTCCCAGAGATTCTGGTATGTTGTATCTTTGTTCTCATTGGTTTCAGAGAACATCTTTATTTCTGCCTTCATTTCGTTATGTACCCAGTAGTCATTCAGGAGCAGGTTGTTCAGTTTCCATGTAGTTGAGCGGTTTTGATTGAGTTTCTTAGCCCTGAGTTCTAGTTTGATTGCACTGTGGTCTGAGAGACAGTTTGTTATAATTTCTGTTCTTTTACATTTGCTGAGGAGTGCTTTACTTCCAATTATGTGGTCAATTTTGCAATAAGTGTGATGTGGTGCTGAGAAGAATGTATATTTTGGGGTGGAGAGTT
This sequence comes from Trachypithecus francoisi, assembly GCF_009764315.1. Taxonomy (NCBI): domain Eukaryota; kingdom Metazoa; phylum Chordata; class Mammalia; order Primates; family Cercopithecidae; genus Trachypithecus; species Trachypithecus francoisi. Next base: position 99,890,205 of record NW_022681470.1, on the reverse strand, counting down.
CTATAGATGTCTATTAGGTCCGCTTGGTGCAGAGATGAGTTCAATTCCTGGATATCCTTGTTAATTTTCTGTCTCGTTGATCTGTCTAATGTTGACAGTGGAGTGTTGAAGTCTCCCATTATTATTGTATGGGAGTCTAAGTGTCTTTGTAAGTCTCTAAGGACTTGCTTTATGAATCTGGGTGCTCTTGTATTGGGTGCATACGTATTTAGGATAGTTAGCTCTTCCTGTTGAATGGATCCCTTTACCATTATGTAATGGCCTTCTTTGTCTCTTTTGATCTTTGATGGTTTAAAGTCTGTTTTATGAGAGACTAGGATTGCAACCCCTGCTTTTTTTTGTTCTCCATTTGCTTGGTAGATCTTCCTCCATCCCTTTATTTTGAGCCTATGTATGTCTCTGCATGTGAGATGGGTCTCCTGAATACAGCAGACTGATGGGTCTTGACTCTTTATCCAGTTTGCCAGGATAGTTAATTGGAGCTATCTAATTGTGTCTTTTAATTGGAGCATTTAGTCCATTTACATTTAAGGTTAATATTGTTATGTGTGAACTTGATCCTGCCATTATGATATTAACTAGTTATTTTGCTCGTTAGTTGATGCAGTTTCTTCCTAGCCTCGATGGTCTTTACATTTTGGCATGTTTTTGCAATGGCTGGTACCGGTTGTTCCTTTCCATGTTTAGGGCTTCCTTCAGGGTCTCTTGTAAGGCAGGCCTGGTGGTGACAAAATCTCTAAGCATTTGCTTATCTGTAAAGGATTTTATTTCTCCTTCACTGATGAAACTTAGTTTGGCTGGATATGAAATTCTGGGTTTAAAATTCTTTTCTTTAAGAATGTTAAATATTGGCCCCCACTCTCTTCTGGCTTGTAGAGTTTCTGCTGAGAGATCTGCTGTTAGTCTGATGGGCTTCCCTTTGTGGGTAACCCGATCTTTCTCTCTGGCTGCCCTTAAGATTTTTTCCTTCATTTCAACTTTGGTGAATCTGGCAATTATGTGTCTTGGAGTTGCTCTTCTCGAGGAGTATCTTTGTGGTGTTCTCTGTATTTCCTGAATTTGAATGTTGGCCTGCCCTACTATGGCGCAGGCCATGCAGGAGAGGGACGGCCCGGACCCTGATCGCATAAGGCTGCTCCTGAGCAAGGCTCAGAGCCCTCTGGATGTTGGCAAGGCCACTTCCAAGGCCTATGCAGCAGGTGGTGCTGATGGGCTCTTCTGTATCGCTGGAATAATCTGTGCTATTTTGCTTTGCATTCAGTTGATCATATATATGCAGACAACTATTGGAGGGGATTCACGGTGAGGTCTGGGGAGTGTTACTCATTCGGTATTAGTACTGCCCACCCCCACTCCAGATCCTGGAAAACGAGGCAGTACCCATGAGCTGGAAAGATAGAAGAGAAATCTCACCACATTACCCTTGGAAAATTTGGCCCTGGGCCTGTCCCTTCAATATGGGTTAATGGCCAGTGGGGATATGTGATGGGAACACATAAGAGAAAGGGAATATGGTATCCCCCTAAAGGCAGAAATTATATGCACAATTTGTCATGGTAAAGTTCCCATCTTATTTCATATTCAGGGGATTGTATATATAGTGAAAGAATGGTGTAAATAAATAAAAGGTTAATTCCATAAAAAGATTTGAGTTTGTGGAAAACAAAAAGAAGACAAGGATGTTAAACTTGGTGCCCTAAACAAAAGAAAAGAAAATTGTTGTACATAGTTATACAATCAATGTTAAAATATAACTTTGCACTCTATACACTTTAAGAAACTGCTGCGTCAGTTCAAAGCTTATAAACAATTGTGCTGCTGTAATTGTCCCTGCAACCTTTTCCTCAAAGCCACACAGGTTTACTTCAATAGTCCTGTTTAGCACCTGTAACCGCAAGAGCCACCAAGTCTGAAATAAGACTTTGTTATGTTAACCATTAAGGCTTGCTTATCTAGTTTCATAAAAGAAGATCAAGATTCCCCAAAAAAGGTAACCAAGGAAAGAAGAACAAACTGACCATCCATGAAGAGAACTGTTCTTGATGAACTTCTGAAAATATCCTGATAATCTATATATAATTATGTAATCACCTGATGCTCTGCTGATTGACAATTGTTCTATATATAATTATGTAATCACCTGATGCTCTACTGATTGACAATTGTTCTATAAAATACTATATAAGCCTATAGTAAAAATCATTCGGGGCTGTCAGCCCTTTGCTGGGCTGCAGTCTTGTCTGTGTCCTCTTATATGTTGTGTCTGGTGTCTTTATTGTCTCTCGCCACCTTGCCTCTCCCCTTTGGGTACCTTGGCCACGCCAGGGCTGGACCCCGGCACTACTAGGTTGGGGAAGTTCTCCTGGATGATATCCTGAAGAGTGTTTTCCAACTTGGTTGCATTTCCCCCCTCACTTTCAGGCACCCCAATCAGACGTAGATTTGGTCTTTTTACATAATCCCATACTTCTTACAGGCTTTGTTCATTTCTTTTTCTTCTTTTTTCTTTTGGTTTCTCTTCTCGCTTCATTTCATTCATTTGATCCTCAATGCTGATACTCTTTCTTCCAGTTGATCGAGTCGGTTACTGAAGCTTGTGCATTTGTCACGTATTTCTCGTGTCATGGTTTTCATCTCTGTCATTTCGTTTATGACCCTCTCTGCATTAATTAGTCTAGCTGTCAATTCTTCCACTCTTTTTTCAAGACTTTTAGTTTCTTTGCGCTGGGTACGTAATTCCTCCTTTAGCTCTGAGAAGTTTGATGGACTGAAGCCTTCTTCTCTCATCTCGTGAAAGTCATTCTCTGACCAGCTTTGATCCGTTGCTGGCGATGGGCTGCGCTCCTTTGCAGGGGGAGATGTGCTCTTATTTTTTGAATTTCCAGCTTTTCTGCCCTGCTTTTTCCCCATCTTTGTGGTTTTATCTGTCTCTGGTCTTTGATGATGGTGACGTACTGATGGGGTTTTGGTATAGGTGTCTTTCCTGTTTGATAGTTTTCCTTCTGACAGTCAGGACCCTCAGCTGTAGGTCTGTTGGAGATTGCTTGAGGTCCACTCCCGACCCTGTTTGCCTGGGTATCAGCAGCAGAGGTTGCAGAAGATAGAACAGTGAGTGTACCTGTCTGATTCTTACTTTGGAAGCTTCCTCTCAGGGGTGTACTCCACCCTGTGAGGTGTGGGGTGTCAGACTGCCCCTAGTGGGGGATGTCTCCCAGTTAGGCTACTCAGGGGTCAGGGACCCACTTGAGCAGGCAGTCTGTCCCTTCTCAGATCTCAGCCTCCGTGTTGGGAGATCCACTGCTCTCTGCAAAGCTGTCAGACAGAGTCATTTGCGTCTGCAGAGGTTCTGCTGCTTTTTTGTTGTTGTTATTTATCTGTGCCCTGTCCCCAGAGGTGGAGTCTACAGAGACAGGCAGGTTTCCTTGAGCTGCTGTGAGCTCCACCCAGTTTGAGCTTCCCAGCGGCTTTACCTACTTAAGCCTCAGCAATGGCAGGCGCCCCTCCCCCAGCCTCGCTGCTGACTTGCGGTTAGATCGCAGACTGCTGTGTTAGCAATGAGGGAGGCTCCGTGGGCGTGGGACTCTCCCGGCCAGGTGTGGGGATATATTCTCCTGGTGTGCCCGTTTGTTTAAAGCGCAGTATTGGGGTGGGAGTTACCTGATTTTCCAGGTGTTGTGTGTCTCAGTTCCCCTGGCTAGGAAAAGGGATTCCCTTCCCCCTTGCACTTCCCAGGTGAGGCGATGCCTCGCCCTGCTTCAGCTCTCGCTGGTCGGGCTGCAGCAGCTGACCAGCACCGATTGTCCGGCACTCCCCAGTGAGATGACCCCAGTACCTTAGTTGAAAATGCAGAAATCACCGGTCTTCTGTGTCGCTCACGCTGGGAGTTGGAGACTGGAGCTGTTCCTATTTGGCCATCTTGCTCCGCCCCGCTATTTCTTCGTTTTCAAACTTCATACTGCATTTCTTTGGCTTGCCATGTTGTATTGGTTACAGCCTTCGATATAATGCTGAGTAGAAGTGGTGAGAGAATTTTTTCTGATCTTAAAAAAAAGCATTGATGTTTTACTATTAAGTATGATATTAGCTGTAGAATTTTTCATAGATGCCATTTTTCAGATTAAGGAGGTTATATCTGAAAGCATAAGCATTTTATTAATGAATGAGGATTAAATTATTTCAAATTTTTTCTGCATTTATCAAGTTGATCAAATGGCTTTGCGTCTTTATGTTGCAAATATGGTAAATTGTACTAACTGATTTTGAGACACTAAACCATCCTTGCATTTTTTGGGGGGGAACCCCATTTGGTCTTATAATATCCTTTTTTATTTTTTAATTGTATCCTTTATATATTGCTCAATTCTGTGTGCCAATATTTTGGTAAGGTTTTTGTATCTATATCCTTGAAAGATAATGGTCTTTAGTTTTATTTTATTGCAAAGTGTTTTTTTCTGGTTTTGTTTCATTCAATTAAAAATATTTTTTAATTTCTCTTGTGATTTCTTCTTTGAGACATGGATTACTTATGAATGTTGAATTTCCAAATATTTGGAGATTTTTCTAGATATTTTATTATTACTTATTTCTAATTTAATTGATTTATAATTTAATTCTATTGTAGCTAGAGAATACATTATGTATAATATTAACCTGTTAAAAGTATTAAGAGTTATTTTATGACTCAGCATATTATTCATTTTGGTGACTGTTTCCTGGGCATTTAAATATTTATTCTGCTATATAAGGTAGATTGTCCTATGTATGTCAAATAGGTCAAATTGTTGACTGTGCTGCTCAGGGCCTTTTATCCTTACTGATTTTTTACCTACTTGCTCTATAAATTACTTAAAGAAGGCTATGTTGTTAAAATCTCTCACTATAATTAGATATTTGTTTATTTTTCCTCTTAGTTATGTCACATTTTGCTTCTGTTTTTACATACGTTTATATTTAGGATTGTTGTGTCATCCTGATGCATTGATTTACATTTAGGAGTAAACAGGGACTAGAAATAGACTAACCCTCAAAAAGAATAAATCTCAGCTTCCAATAAACTCAGTCATAGATTGGACTGAGATAATTTGTCAGCACCGATTATCTAAACCTGGATCACAACCACAGCTATTTTCAATGCACACCTTCTTTTAGGCTAGAATTGGGCAGAGTTTTGACTATAAAGTTTAGGCTAATCTGGTGTGCCGATATGCCATGCAATTCCTTCAGTTTTCGAAATCTAGACTTGCTAGTATGTCATTAGCTAGCCTATACGCTAGACACCCAGGATTTAGTGGTGCCAAATGTTGATTCCTTGTATTGGTTTATTTACACATTTTGTTGTCTGACTCTTTAAGAAGTTCAGGTCACTGCTTGAGGCAAATTGTATTTATTCATTAATTCAACAAATACTTTTTGAGTATCTAATACAGTAAAACTCCTGCAATGACAATGCACTAGAATATAAAACCCTCATATTGGCTTCCTTCTTTCACTCAGCCCCCATTCTCAAATTAATAGACACATTTCTTATTATTTGAGGAAAAAGAGAAAATGTGGAAGGAAGAAGAGGGGCAGGATGGAAAAAATAGGGGAAACGGTGGTAAATTTGTCTTTGGAAGCAGGGAAGTGGAGGGTAAGTCCCAGCATCCCTAATGTTTTTCTGGACCTGTCTACTTGAATTGGGCCAACAAGTGGGTACCACTAACCAGGAGATGTTTGGAATCACTGCTCTTTCCCTGGAAATCCCAACAACAGGACCCAGAAGCATCCTCATCAATATTTAGGCTAGAGCAGATAACTGCTATCAGGAGTTGCCAAAACATAACCAGGTGGTAATGAATTTAGATGGAAGTTCCCTGCTGGCTCGCTGTGCTGGTCAGCCCAAGTTATTTTATTAACCTAATTAATTTGACCCTTCATTCTTTATTTATTATGAATTTTTGGATAATATTTAATCAAAGATCAGCAAAATTGTATTAATATGAATTTTAATAATATGCCCTCAAGGAACTTGCGTTTTATTGGAGAAGCCAACCAGGTTAACCAATAATTATCATGCAGTTTAATAAAGTCCATAATAGAGGTATGGACCAAATGGCACCATCCCAACCAAGCAAGAGAATCATTCACTGCTTTTCTTTTTTTCATGTTTTTCAAGAGACTATAGCGATCATCTTCATGTGAACACGTTCAGGTGTTGAACATATCAAGAATGATGGGTTTTATATCTTTGTGGGAGCAACAAATGAATGTGTTAAAACAAATAATACAAATGCATCAACCACCATCCCCTCCTGCAGTATGATTTTCTTTCACTGATTCTAATCAGTGTTACTGTTATTGTGGTTATTATTTCAGTCATTCTTGAGTTAAAGCTGGAGCCACATAAAGTCGATTCTTAAACTAAACTAATTAACTCTTAAGCAGGTATAAGCATGAACTCCATTTGACTATGCCAATGGGAAAAAAGACCAGTTAGTTTAAAGACATTATGAATATCATTAAACTTTAACATGGTATGGGACGGGGGAGAACAATCCCTCTGAGACCAGTGCTTTTTAAATTTCCAGGAATAGAAGAAGTGATAACAAGAAAAATCATACAGTTGGAAGCTTAGCATTTTATAAGGCGTCTAGAGAGTACCCAGAGGAGAAGCCTATCCAAGATTGATCTCTGCAATGTTTAATTTTATATGTCAACTTGATTGTGCTAAGGGATACCCATTTAATGGACAAAACATTATTTTCAGGTGTATCTATTAGGATATTGTAGGAAAAGATTAGCATTTAAATCAATACACTGAGTAAAGAAGATTCATTTCCCCCAGTATGGGTGAGCATCTTCTAATCCATTAAAGGCCAAATAGAACAAAAAGCGGGAGAAAGGGTAAATTCTCTCTCTCTTCTTGAGCTGGGATACCCATCTTCTACTGCTCTCAGAAATTGGAGCTCCTAGTTCTCAGGCCTACAGATTCCAGGATTTACCCCAGTGTCTCCCCCACCACCTCCCCATCCCACCAGCTCTCAGCTTTGAACCAGGAGTTACACCATCGCTTCGCCTGGTTCCCAGGCCTTCAGACTTGAACTGAATTGCACCACCAGCTGTCCTGGTTCTCCAGCTTGCAGACAGCAAATTGTGGGACTTCTTGGCCTCTATAATCATGTGAGCCAAATCCCATAACAAATCTCTTATATGCCTATATATGTGTCAGATTGGTGCTTTTCTCTGGAGAACACTCACTTATACAATCTCTTGTGGACAATATAAGTTAAAGGAAGATGGAAGACCAAAATCCCTGGGCATGCATCTTCTCAATGTCCTTACCTTGCGCTCACTACCCAGTTCTTTCACTGCCTCTTCTTCCAATCTACTTGAACAGTTAACCAAACAGCAGCTAACTGGTCTGGTCAGCTGGTTGTGATCATTCCGACCCTAGGAATGGTTGCAGTAGGGTCTCAAAAATGCAACGTACAGGCATAAGTTTACAGCAGGAAGCATGAAAGGAACTGGATTATGCGTAAACCATGAAGCATATCTGCCAGGTCCTCTTCCTGAAAAAGGAGGGAGTCATAAAGGGGGCAGAATTTGTAGGAATGACCCCCCAGAGTTTCACATTACCAAGACTAAAGGAGAAGGTTTGGGGAGAACTTTGGTGTCTCTGAACAGAAATAACTCCAGCTTGGCAATGAGCTATGTGTCCCTTTTTTCTACGATCTTCTGGGTCTTGGTCCCTTTCATGTACTTTCATATTTGCCAGCTACGTGTCTCAGTTTCTTTTATCCACGCCCTCCATCAACTGATTATATTTCATCTCTAATTTTAACAGGCATGTGAAAGTACAGGATCTTCCACACCCATCTCAGAGCAGACTTCTTATTTCCTAGACTTTCATTTCAAGGCCAACCTAATAAAAGACATTGAACTTAAAATGTTATAAAATATACTTCCACAGTTTAAAGCTCAGTTGTAGACTCTTTTCTCTCCCCCCACCCCCATTTCTTTAATAAGAGAAAGTAAGTAATGTTACCAAACTCTTAAAGTCCAGCTGCTGTCTCTAACTCTAACCAAAAGACAAGTACCATGTAATGGAAAAAATGCAAGTTCTAAAGTTCACATTTGGGCCTGGATATAAATCTTCATTCTGTCACTTCTTAGCATTATGACCTTGGGCAAGTGAATAAAACAGTTACTTTATAGGGCTTTCATAATGATGAAGTGAAATGATGTATATAAAGGTGCCAACCTTATAATGTACATTTAATAAGTTATGACTATTTTAAAGGGGACTCTTCAAGTTTTGTAATAATGTTGGTGTTCACATCTGCATATGCCTAACTCTTAGGATAGAACTGGTGAATGAGAAATGCATTGTGTCAGTCCCTGAAAGTATGAGTGATGGACAGTAGCAGACCTTTCTGCTCATAATTTTGGTCAAGAAGTTGTGCTTTCTCATTTTTTGTGAGATTTCCAACCAAAATAGTTGATGAACTCATAAATTTGAACGGGTGTCTCTGCTCCAGCAACTGATAGAAGCATTTCTCCGCCTATTCCCACCCACTCCTGGGGCCTTTCCCACTCACCAGGTAGAATTTTGAGAAAGAAATTGGCCTCCTTCAAGACAGAAAGTTCAGGCAGAAACAGCAGCTCAGGAATTACACAGGAGCAATCTTGTGTAATTCAGAGACTAATCACAATCCAGATGAATCCAGACAAAGCCTTAGTTAGCGTTTCACAGTTTTCAAAGGACTTTCATATTTCTCACCTCCTGGGCAAGGCCAACTCTTCATTATACCCACATTTAGCACTCTGTATATGTCTTCATTGTGATAATGATGATGATAATTTTTTTTTGAGACAGAGTCTCACTCTGTTGCCCAAGCTGGAATGCAATGGCGTGATCTTGGCTCACTGCAACCTCTGCTTCCTGGGTTCAAGCAATGCTCCCGCCTCAGCCTCCCAAGTAGCTGGGATTTCAGGCACCAGCCATCATGCCTGGCTAATTTTTGTATTTTGTAGAGAAGGGGTTTCACCATATTGGCCAAGTTAGTCTTGAACTCCTGACCTCAGGTGATCTGCCCACCTCAGCCTCCCAAAGTGCTGGGATTACAGGCATGAGCCACCGCACCCAGCCCATTGGGATGGTTATTAATTAGATGATAATGATTGCTCATGTGTATTATTTATTCAGTGTCTATCTCCAGGAGGACAAGGACCATGTCTAACTAGTTCAGCATTGTATTTCCAGCTCCTAGCCCAGTGCCTGGCACATAGTAGGTACTCAATAAATATTTGTTGAATGAAAAGAAGCGATAGCATTCATATGCCCATCACTCTGTAATGAAATATTTACAATTGAGCTAACAGGTCTAGTTCAAAAATTTATCTACTGCCAAAACAAATATCATGACATTTTTCAGAGTCAAAAGCAAACCTCTTTTTGGCTAATCCAGGCTACTACTTCACAGATAATCAGAAAAGGACTACAGATACCCCTAACCCTTACTGCTAATGAATCATCTTCCCATTTAAGAAGTCAGCAGAGTATTTTCTTTCCAGTTTCATGTCATCAGTTTTACTTAAACAGTTGTCAGCCCTAATGGGTTGTTTCTCCAAATTAATTCTTCTCGCTTTCTTAGAAAGATTGATAGCACATCACCCTCATTCTGATCTTTTTATTGTCCAAGATTCTCCTCTTATAAGATAATGATATGATTTATAGACTGGCTTAAATGGCCCCGGACCTAGGATTCATAATATATATATTTTAAATTTTAGGAAAATTTCAGATTTTTCCTGACTACTCTCTCCTGATTCCTACCCACAATGATTGCTTTTTTCTTTTCTTAAAATTTTCTTGTTGAAGACTCTAACAATAAATAAATAAATAAATAAATAATAAATAATCAGAGAGGTGCTCTATTCCTGGTGTTACCCCAGATTCACTGCAGCTGTGCCTAAGGCTGCCAACACAGTCTAATGACATATCAAATACACTGTCTATGACTTGTCCTCTCAGGAAGAGCCAAAAGCTGCTTTGATTAATTTTTATTTTTAAATGCAATTGGCATGTGGGTATAGATCCTGCCTTTGTGACCTTTGGGCAGGGCACGTAATCTGTCTCTTTCACCTACTCTTCTACCTGCAAAACTGGTGTGCCAATAAAATCTTTCTCAACTGATACGTAGTGAAAGATAAACTATACAGGAGCACTCGTGAAAAGATGCCATGCAAGTGCCTCAAAGTGACCTGTTTCCTGGACTCTCTGCTGCACATCTTGCATCTCTAACAAGTCTCCCTCAGCCATGTTCTGAGCCTCAGCCCCAGCATTAACCAGTTATACAAGTAACAAATACAGATTCACCTTAGTGCAAACTAAGTCAAATTAGAAAATAATTATTCTGCTAACTAAAACATGCATCTTAGTATTCTAGAGCAAAATGCAGGTAACTTTTGGATAATCCAAACCACAGCTTTACAGGCAGTGATGACCAGCCATGAGTACTTAGTATATGCCAAGAACTGTTTTCAGCGCACTGCATACATTATCTATTCAGTCCGAAGTACCCTGTGACATAGCTGTGATTATTAAAATGCATTTTTAGCCAGGTGTGATGTGGTGGCTCATGCCTATAATCTCTGTGCTTTGGGAGGCTAAGGTGGGGGGATCACTTGAGGCCAGGAGCCTGAGACCAACCTGGGCAATACAGCAAGACCTTGTCTCTACAGATTTTTTTTTTTACATTAGCTGGGTATGGTGGCACATGCCTGTAGTCCTAGCTACTCAGAAGGCTGAAGCAGGAGGATCACTTCAGCCCAGGACTTCGAGGTTACAGTGAGCTATGATTGTGCCACTGCACTCCAGCCTGGGTAACAGGAGAGAGGCCCTGTCTCAAATAAATAAATTGCATTTTACATCTGAGAAAACTGAGGCATATAGAAATCAAATGGTTTTCCTGAGATCACACTGACAGTAAATGGTAGAGTTCAGATCTGAGTCAGCTGGCTTAGCCATTATACTCCACTGCATTTCAAGATAATGATAACAACCATTTATGTGCCAGCAATTGGGCCAAGTACTTTACATAGATTATCTCATTAAGTTCTCATAATAATCATCTCCATCTACAGATGATAAAAATGAGACTTAAAAGGGTTAATTTGCCAACTATCACAGAGCTAGTAAGTGATAGATTCTGAGCCAGGCTGTCTGATTATAGAGACTGATAACAAAAATACTAAACTGTATTGTGAAAGCCAGTGATGTCTCTACCTACAGTCTTCCATGCAAGACCCCCTCATTGTTTACAAGGACATGAAAATGTGTTTGCTGGACCTAGTGAGGAGAGAAATTCCTCTGCACTCTCCACTCTAATGGGTTTACAGGTAGGCCAAGGGCAAAATGAACTCCTGAGTAGGAACCTGGAGTCTTTGTTGATGCAAGCTGTACCATTGGATTTCAATTAGCCAGAAGGCTTTTGGAAGGTAAGCCCAGGGCATGGACAACTCACAAGAGAGGAGGCCCCAAAAGCTCCCCAATTCTGCCCCTAGCAACAGAGGCTTCCTGTAGCCAAGTCTGTCTCTGATTTGCAGGTGGGTGAGTTACATTCACACAGTCTCAGCCATGACTCTTAGAATGGGTTCTCCATTGCCCTAACCAGAAAGGCCCCAGAACGTTTGTCTCCAATGATCAAGGTCTGCCAACTGCTGAAGTTTCACCCTTTGCTTTGCCATCACATGAACCTAATGCTCTACAGTTTACTCTGCCCTTTCATGATCAAATATTGCCCCGGTACAATCAGGGATACAGTAGAATTGTGCAGGACCAAAGGAAATAAGGACAGGTCTGGGAGAAGAGGAGGATAGATCAAAGAATCTTGAAACCCTCGGGTTGGTGATTCTGGATTTGTGGTGCTGTGGGAGACAGGGCAAATATTTCCATGACAAATGGGACTTCTGAATAGGAAGAAAAGGAAGAGGAGAAAAAGAAAGATACCCTCTGGGGCATCCAGTGCCACCAGAATAATGATCACCGAACAGGGTGAAAAGGAGGGCACCAGGAAATCGGCCGAGAAAGTGTGGTTATACAATAAAATTAAAGCCAAGGTTGTCCCCCTTTGCATTTCCTGTCCTCCCAGCCCCTCCCATTTAGATCATATCCATCTTTTCTCATGTGGAAAAAAAGAGTTCACTTGACTCTCCTTTGCAGACTTGGAGTCGACCTCTTTTCTTTGCCCTCAGGCTCTGAAGGCCTCTACAACAGTGCGTGGAGCAAAAGAGAGACGGCATCGCCCCCTCGTGGCACTCGCCAATCTCTGTGGTATTCTGGACGCTTTCCTGGGCTGCCCAGGCAGGGGCACCCTGTGGGAGTGGAAATGCTGTCCTCAGAACCTCTGGCTGTTGAATGACTTGTGTCTTGTCAGAATGGTGAGATCCCCGATGCCAACACCTTGTTCCTTCTACCCTCTCCATCGATGTTCACACAGATCAGCTCAGCTAGACCTGTCTGCAGTGTGTTTTGAAAACAGGTTACCCCTGCAAGAAAACTCCTGGTTTAGTAAAACAGCACATCAGGGCTAGAGCAGAAAAGAATTCTGCTGTCTTTGCTTCCATTTCATTCCATTCTGCCAAGTTGAAGCAGACTGATTTTCATTCATCTTAAATCCCCCCAAAATATTTTTTAAAAATAAACCTCTCAAACCAAACACCATCACATGTGTACCCTAAGGAATAATGAGTCACCTTTGCAGGCAACGGAAGGAAAGGACCAGAGAATTGCTGTCAAGCCTAAGGTGGGTGGAAGAGGCAGGGAATTAATTTTGTTGAGTAGATAAAGATCTGGGCCTCAATCCCAAAATCCCAGATTGGGGCATCAAGCCTATAGCGCCCCTGTCAGTGCTGTCCCCACTGAGCTTCACTCCCTGCTGTCCCTGGAGCCTAGGCAGGCAAACAGTCATCCTTCTGCACTGTCTCTCTGGGATAGCCTGAGCCTTTGTCCCCATCCTGAGGTCACCCTCTCCCAGCACCTCCTCTGCCTCTGGTAAGAGGAGGTAAAAGGAAGGTGGACACAGGAGGGCTATCAGAGCATAGATGAAGCTGCCCCTACATCAGAGTGCAGAGCCTGGAGTCTAGCCCCATCTTGGCCAAAACAGAAGCAGGGAGTGAGAGAGGCAAAAACGAGGAGCCAGCCTGTTTCCATAGATACGGATTTCAGTTGCATTTTATGACAGCCGTGCCAGGCTGCCTGGAGAGGCATTGTTTGGATGCCTAGGGACCCACTCAGAAGGAAAATGAAGTAAGAAGCAATTTTTTAAAAATTTAAGTGGTTTCCCTCCCACTTTCAGGTTGAGATCCACCCTCTGCTCTCTGGCCTTCTGGCAGAGGTCATCCCTGGTATGACACTTGCCTTTAGTGCAGCCTGGGCAAATCTAGACCCTCCAACCCCAGGCCTCGAAGATCACAGTCAAAATGATTCTTAGAAGCAAGCCTGCTTTCCCTGGAGCCTAGCCAGTCAAACAGCCATCCTTTTGCACTGTCTCTGTGGGACAGCCTGAGCCTTTGCCCCCATCCTGAGGTCCTCCTCTCCCATCACTGCTAGTGCTTCTCTAACAGCTGCTCTGTGGCTGAAGGAGTTTCAATTTTCCAGCCCCTGGTGACCTCTTGTGAGGGCTGCCACTGGGGCTTTGAGAGAAGGCGGCTCACCTGGTCTCCTGCCGGGGGCTCAGCCTGCAGCTTGGGAAGGACTCCCCTCACTCCTAGATTCAAAACACTCATTTTCCTTTCCCACTCCTACATCTTCATCTCCTACCACCTCATCTAGGTGGTGCCCTTCTCTCTAATCATCACTCACTCATTTCTCAAAACCCATTGAGTTCTTTCATTTGCCAGGCCTTTATAAAAGAGATGTGAGTAAGAGACTTTCCCTGTACTCAAAAATCTCACAGACTAGTGGGGGATGCAGACACATAAGTGAACTACTAGAAAACAACTTAGATGGGGTCAAATAAGAAGTCCTGGGGAAGTTAAAGCCCAAACTGAGCCTCAACGGATGAGTCAGTTAGGGAAGAGGAGATTCAAAATAGAGGGGACTGCATAGGCAAAGGCATAGAGGCAAGAAACAGGGTGATGTTCATAAGAAACTCAGTAGATCGTAGCTGCTGAGAGCCAGTGCAAAGCTTTGAGTGGCAAGAGATGGGCTGGAGTAATTGGCAGTCATCAGACAGCAGAGGGCCCTATATGCCATACTAAAGACCCCAAACTTCATCCTGCAGTTGTTCTTCAGCCGTGGCTCATGGAGTTCCAGGGCTCCACTGTGGTGCTTCAGGGGCAGGACTAGGGGCCTCTCACTCTCAACCTGAGTGATTTTTTTTTTCTAGACAAGAGTTTCGCTCCAACCTCAAGTGATCCGCCCACCTCAGCCTCCCAAAGTGCTAGGATTACAGGCATGAGCCACCACACCCAGCCCTGAGTGACTTATTTTATATGTACTTGAATAGGTGACAGCAAGCCACAGAGAGATTTAAGTCTGGGAAGACATGAACAAAGAGGCATGTATGGGAAGGACATGATCAAACGACATTTCAAAGAGACCACTCTGGTTTCCAGGCCTCACTTCCAACCATTCCTCAGGGCAGTACACTGCCCAAGAAAATTTCTGATGGTGATAAATGATTTACAGCAAAAATGAAGACTTCTTCAGTATATCTGTGATAATTATTTCCAAACTTACTTCATCCAGACGGAAGACAATGAAGTGGGATCCCTTTCCCTTAGACTTCAGAGCCGTTTTCACCAACTGGCTGTGCTGATCGTGCCACCTAGTGGTAGGAGTGCAGCATGACTCCAAAAGGAAACAAGCTTGTGTTTATAAAAATCTGTATTATCTTATTTAATCCTCAAAACACCTTGGTAAAGTATGTCTTATTATTATACCCATGTTACAGGCCATAAAACTGAGAGATGGGCAGAAAACAATATTTGTTTTGAGTCTCCTGTGGGTTAGGAGCTATGTCAGCTGATGTACATGAGACTGGCATTATCCCCACTTACAAGATGGACAAACTGAAGACCTTGGTGACTGAGAGACCAATTAGATTAAGCCACAGACGCTGAGGTTTTCCTGCTTCCAGGTCTAGATTCATCCCAAAGAATCAGGTCAGATTCAAATCTCTAACTTGAGTTGAAAAGAAACCAAGTAGTAAAGAATGAGGAAAGAGGCAAGCCTTTGTGAAATTCAGAGTAACCGGCACAGACAGACCACAGCTACTTCTTTGTCATGAATGGCAACCAAAGCGCAGTTGTAGATTAGATCCTAGAATAATTATAGGAAGAATAATTACCAATGGAATATGCAAATTATAGGAATCTGAGAGCCTAAAGCCAATCAGATGCCCAGCAAGTACGTTTCTTAAGAGTGAGTGGGGCCGGGCGTGGTGGCTCAAGCCTGTAATCCCAGCACTTTGGGAGGCCGAGACGGGCGGATCACGAGGTCAGGAGATCGAGACCATCCTGGCTAACACGGTGAAACCCTGTCTCTACTAAAAAAAATACAAAAAACTAGCCGGGCGAGGTGGCGGGCGCCTGTAGTCCCAGCTACTCTGGAGGCTGAGGCAGGAGAATGGCGTGAACCCGGGAGGCGGAGCTTGCAGTGAGCTGAGATCCGGCCACTGCACTCCAGCCTGGGTGACAGGGCGAGACTACGTCTCAAAAAAAAAAAAAAAAAAAAAAAAAAGAGTGAGTGGCTGCTTTCTGTAGAACAGAGCATCGCTTAGAGCCAGGAAAAGCTGATAATTGTGGTTTGAATGGAACCTTAATTCCACATCTGAAACCTTAATTCCTCTGTGACATGTAATGTAGCATATTCCCAGGTTCCAGGAATTACGATGCTGACATCTTTGCGGGCCATGATTCTGTCTTTCACATACATTGAGACCAAAGAGACCAAGTACCTGTAAGAGGACCAACCCAGATGGGCTATGGCAATTACGGTGTTGCTTCTGAGCGAGAAGTTACAGGCCCAAGAAAGGGTAATGACAGTCTTAGATATATATAAAAGAGACAAACAATTTCCAAAACAAAAAGCAAAGACAAAAAGAAAAATAAAAAAGCTCTCTCTCCATAAAATGGTAAAAAATATTCCTATAAAGGAGAAAAACAGGCCTGGGTGCAGTGGCTCACGACTGTAACCCCAGCACTTTGGGAGCCTGAGGCGGGCAGATGACCTGAGGTCACAAGTTCGAGACCAACCCAACCAATATGGCAAAACACCATCTCTACTAAAAATACAAAAATTAGGTGTGTGTGCTGGCAGGCACCTGTAATTCCAGCTACTCAGGAGACTGAGGGACAAGAATTGCTTGAACCCAGGAGGTTGCAGAGAGCCGAGATGGCACCACTGCACTCCAGCCTGGGTGACAAGTGAGACTCTGTCTCAGAAAAAAAAAAAAGTTAAAATTAAAGAAAAAATAAAAATAAAAACATTCTTGCACTCTCTCACCTATCTTATCCACCACTGATATCTGAATATAGTCAATATACTACAAATCAGGCATCTAGAGCCATAAAAGGCAAGACAAAAACACATCGGAGAAGCAAAATGTCACGGATAATCCCCAGGTTTGACTTTCTGATTTGCAAATCAGAAGAGGCCCTTGCAAATGATGATAAAATCTGTCTCCAGATGCACCAAGATGATGAATTTAAATATATATGTATATATAGTTAACCCTTGGACAAAATGGATTGAAACTGTGCGGGTCCACGGACATGCAGGTGTTCTTCAGTAAATGCAGTCTGCCTTCCGTATTGTCTCTGTATTGGTGGGTTCTGCGTCAGCAACCAAACATGGGTAGAAAGGCAAGATTTGGAAATCTGCATTATAGTAGGACTTGCTTTTCATATCCACGGGTTTCACAGGGCAGACTACAGGACTTGAGTTTGTGTGGATTTTGGTATCTGCGCGTGGTCCTGGAGCCAATCCCCCACAGATACTTTGGGATGACTGTACTCCTTCATTATCGTTATGTTTAATGCCAGCAGAGAAAGAGGACTAAAAACTAGGAGGAGAATTGGCAGTGATGGTATTGCTCTCATAATCCAGTGTTTTAAGCATCCAGGCTTAAATGCTGAACTGAAACAGAAGCTGATCTGGCAAATTTTTTTCTAACTGGTTTCTTGAATTTAAGTGAAATTTAGAGACCTTTCTAAGCCAGGCACACAGTCAAGAAACCATACATTTTTAAATGACAGATTTGATTAGATAAAACTATAAATTCTCTGTTCAGCAAAACACACTAAAAGTAAACCTGCAAGACAAGTGATGATTTGGAAAAAGTATTACAACATATGTGGCAGAGGAATAATAACTATAGTCTATAAAAAGAGCTTATACATCAATAAGGAAAAGACAACTGCTCCCCCTATCCAAATGGACAAAGGATATGAGTAGGCCATTCAGAAAAAAAGAAAGGCAAATAGCTAGTAAACATGAGGAGTCACGCCATCTCTCTAGTAATCAAAAAAAAAAAAAAAACACAAATTAAAATAACAAGATACTTTCTGCCCATCCCATTGTACAAAATGTGAAGCTGGACAATAGCTAGTGATGGTATTCGAATACTGAACGAAGTGCTCCCTTGACAGCTATATGAGTGTAGTATGGTAAGGTGTGTTTGAGAGCAACTGGTAGTACCTATCAATTTTTAAATTTTACCACTTTTGAACAATCATTTCTACCTCTACACTCTCCTGAAATATTCCTACATGTGCTCAAAATATTTCATAAGCATGTTATTACTTAAAAAAATAGTGTGACAGGAAAAAAAAGCAATCTAAGTGTCCTTCAAGAGAGAACAGACCAATAAATGTACAGAATGTCCTTCTCGTGGAATACTATTACAGACATTAAAAGGATAAGGTTGATCTACATGCACCACAAAGATCACCAAGATATATTAAGGGAAAAAGGCAAGTCACACATTAATATGCAATGCAGTGATCTCATTGACATTTACATACATATATGCACAGAGAAAGCACCTAGAAAGACACATATCAAACTGTTAAGCATGGTCACAGTGATGGTAGGATAGGAAGAAGAGGACAAGGAGAGGCCTCTACTCTTTTTTTTTTTTTTGGAGATAGAGTCTCGTTTTGTCACCCAGGCTAGAGTGCAGTGGCACGAACTCAGCTCACTGCAACATCCACTTCCCAGGTTCAAGTGATTCTCCTGCCTCAGCCTCCCGAGTAGCTGAGATGACAGGTGTCTGCCACAATGCCCGGCTAATTTTTGTATTTTTAGTAGAGATGGGGTTTCACCATGTTGGCCAGGCTGGTCTCGAACTCCTGACCTCAGGTGATCCACCTGCCTCGGCCTCCCAAAGTGCTGGGATTACAGGTGCACCGGGCCGAGGCCTTTACTTTTTACGCTACATGCCTCTATATTGTTAGCTTTTTTTTCAGTGTGCAGATATTCGTGCCATACATTTGTAATTGTATTAAATATATGGATATGTGTAAAGTGAATTAGTCTATTTAGAAAATATTTGCAGCTATGTGGGTTTTATATAACAAAAAGAAGTTTTTTTAAATATACTAAATATTAACTAATTAGCACAAAGACCGGAGACCCCAGATGCTCTGAAAAGTCAGCACTGCAGAACCAAATCTTATAATTAAAGGAGACAACATGGGCAGCCCAGAGCAAACATGGGTTCTGGAGTCAAGCAGATCTGGTCCCAGTCCTGGCCCTGCCCCTTTCTTTCTGCAACTGTGAGCTAATTACTTAAGCTCACTGCATCTCCATGAAATAAAGATATAAGTGCCTACCCCTCAGTCTTGATGCAATACCATGTGGGTACAAAATATTTTCTCCCTTTCTCATTTATGATATTGTATAAGTAGGCTGGGCTCATATGGCAGCTGGGAGACTGCAGTGAACATTTTACAATGATTTTTTTTTTTAGGTGGACCCAAAGAAATGTTTTTAGGGCCCTATCTTGGTGGCAGGGTGTCAAGAAGTGCAGTGTGTTGTCGGGGAGGGTTATAATACAAAAGCTCTGGGCACCAGGGCCAGGATGAACAATTCTAGTAGCTGCAGCTTCCTAGATCAGTGGTTCTAAAATTGTAGCATGCATTAGAATCACCTGGGGGGACTTGTTAAACCAGCTTGCTGGTCTTGCCCTCAGAGTTTCCGATTCAGGAGATCTGGGGTAGGGCTTGGGAGTACACAGTTCTAACAAGTTCCCAGGTGATGCCGATCTTGCTGGTGTTGGGGAGCACACTTTGAGACCCTCAGACTTAAAGCATCAACAACTGCCCCCAGCCCAGTGAATTTTAGGCTGCGACAGACTCTTTCCCTACCCCTAGTTCTGGAGATGCTTCCTCTGGCGTTCTCTCTGAAACTTCTCAGGCATCAAGAATTCCAGGACACTCCCTGGTTTTACCCATGGCCAGTGGCCAGTTTCTGCAGCCTGTGGTAATTCTGTCCAAGGTGATGGGGCAGCTGAAAGAACCCAAGACTTTTAGTTAAGGGAGGGGAGAAACTGCGGGGAATGTGGAGAGCCAGACCCAGCCCTTGGCCTGGGTCCTGCCTGTTCTGTGTGCTCAGCACAAGGACAGGAAGTGTATCCCCCTCTGCCTAAGCAGATTGGGAAAGATAACTTTGTTAGCAGGAGAAGCCTGGGCCGAGGGGTCGTGCTCTATAGAACTGGCACAATCTGCTCTCATGCATGAGCTGCTCCTATCAATAGAGAGCCCTGCCTTGCCCTGACAACTCGTCTGTGCTGGAAATCCTCTCTCGAGTGAAAGTCCCCCCAGATCCCCCTTCCAACACACCCTTTGCCCCTCAGGGCACGGGAGCCCTTGAACCTCAGCCAAATGGTTGTGATGAAGAAGAATTTCTGGCTCCCAACCAAATTGGCCAGGGAGGAGGAAAAGAGAGGGAATGGCCTGCCTCCTGACCCTCTCCAGGTGGCACAAACAGAGCAAAAAAGCAAGTGTTGATCTCTCTGCAGGTGAAGCAAAATACCCTTGGTCTCTCTCTCTGGTGGTATCCAAACCTTCTTCCTAACAATGGTGATAGTAGTTACTATCTATCAAGTGCTTACTATGCCAAGTATTGGACTCAGTTTCACACACAGTTTCATTTAATCACTGCAACTCTTTGAGGCAGACACTGTTCACCATTTTTCACAAGAGAAAACTGAGGCTGAAACCAGGAAGGTCACTTAGGCAAGGTCAGGCAGCTGGCTAGTTAGTGGTGAAGCTGAGACGATCTAACCCCAGAGCCTGGCGTTAACCTCTTCGCTGTTCAGTTTCCCACAAGATGGAGGCTCCCAGCCCAAGGTTAGGCCCAAGATTCAGCGTAATGGGGTGGAGCAGATTCTCCCCCACCCTCTCTCTTTGGGCAGTGTACATGAGGCCTCTTTGCACACTCCATGTGCTAAGCATCACATAGGGGACCGTGCTTCATTTATCTTTGTGCTCCCAGCACAGTGCCGAGCACATAGTGGCTGCTTAGCAAAGCCTGTGGTAGAAAGGAAGGATAAAGTTGTATGATGGGCACTGGGTAGTAACTGGCTTCTTGCTGGTGTTGGGGTTTTGAAGACATGCAGGTGAGAACAAACAATACATAGATGAACAACCAACAGATTAAAATTACATTTCCCAATTATGTTTGTCCTTGCCCACTCTACCGCAGCCCCTCTGGCTTCCTTGCTGCTCCAAGCCTTCACCCCCATGCCCTCATGATGGTTCTCTCTCTCACCTTCTTGGAAGTCTGCTCAAATCTCACCTCAGTGAGGTCTCTTTGGGCACCACCTCCCCTCCACCGGCAATCCCAATCCCCCTCACCCTGCCGTATGTTCTCATTTCTGGTGGTACTTACCACCTTCGAATGTTCTGTATAATTCACTCATTCATTGTGTTTAATGCCTGTTCTCCATCTCCCCACTAGGAATCTTTGTCTTACCAATGTGTCCCACACACCTCAAAGGGTGAGAGCTCAACAAATACTTACTGAATGAATCTCTAAACATTGCCCACTAAGTCAGAGCTGGGCTTGAAATACTCAGAGAAGTGACCCAATTCTCCCACAGTCCCCAGTCCTATGTTTCTCAGAGATTCGTTCCCTTGGCACTTTCCAGTAACTGGAAGGGAGAGATTCTACTTCTCCCAATTCCAGTCACCACAGGGATTGACTGACGATGGTCCTCTTACGCCCTATAATAAATCTTTCTGCCCTTCTCCTCAGGCCAGGGCTCACCTGGTTCTCCCTAAAGAGCCTCTCTGCATATTGAGTCTGTGCCCTGTAACTGGAGGCACCTGGAGCCATGGAAAACACATGGGCTGGAGAGCTATGCCACAACCTTAGGGTGTCATTTCCACTCTAGCCTCAGTTTCCTCATCTATAAAATAAGGGCTGGGGCCAATGATCTCCTCCAGTCTTTCCCAGTTCTGACATTTTTCCCTGTGGAAGTGGAGGAGTGCGTAACCTTGGTCAAAATGTACTTAGAAACAAACCAACTCATGGCCCTGGGGCACAGGACACAGCCACACTTACATCACAGCAAATATAACCAACAAGGCATTCACAGCATCACATAGGTTAGATTAGCAGCCACCATCTGTTTTCACAAAGCAAGAAAGGCAGTGATTATTATCTCTGTTTCACAGATGAGAAAACTGAGGCTCAGAAAGTCTGAACAAGTCGCCCACACATAGGAAGCAGATGAGCCACACTCAAAGCCAGTTCTTCCAATGGCAAATTCCACAGGCTTTCCACACAGAACTGCCTCATTGCTTTTGAAATGCACCCTGGGCCAGGTGCAGTGGCTTATGCCCGTAGTCCCAGCACTTTGGGAGGCTGAGGTGGGCAGACTGCTTGAGCTCAGGAGTTCGAGACCAGCCTGGGTAATATGGCAAAACCCCATCTCTACAAAAAATACAAAAATTAGGTGGGCGTGGAGCCTGTGCCTGTAGTTCCAGCTACTCGGGGGGCTGAGGTGGGAGGATTGCTTGAGCCCAGAAGTGGAGGTTGCAGTGAGCCAATATCAGGCCACTGCCCTCCAGCCTAGGTGACAAAATAGAAAAGAAAGAAAAAGAGAGAAAGAGAGAGAGAGAGAAAGAAAGAGAAAGAGAAAGAAAGGACAAACCCTGTAGGAGAATGCCACCATTAGATTATCCAAAATGTCAATAATCTAAATTATTAGTCTATATGATTACAAAACATAAAATTGGAATTTACATTTGTATGTGGTTATGTCTCCTATTCTAGACATTTATTTATTTATATCAAATAAGGCAGTACAGACACCCTGGGAAGACATCCCTCTGAAAGACCTGAGAAAGTGATTCCTGTTAGGAATAGACAAGTCATCTCTCAATGGTAGCTAAAATGAGCCTCTTTCCCCATCTCTTTCAAAACTTTCCCCAAGATATACACGATTGAATGTTTATAGTTTCAAGGACTTCTCAGCTACAAACAGAAGAACCAACAACAAGATAATTCAATCGATTGGGTACTACGAGTAGAGGAGTATCTTCTATGTTAACAGACTAAGAAAACAAAGAAAGTGCTAAATTGAAAAGCTAGATTTGTCTAAATCTGAGAGACTATAACTGGTTCAGAGCCTTGTTGACAGCCCCGTTTTTCCGGATTCAAACGCATCCTCTACTACCATCTCTCACAAAATGATGACGAGCGATGACACCACCCACCACACTAGCCAAGTTGGACTGGGAAGCCTTGGATAGGGAGAACTTCATTTTGAAGAGAAGCTTTGTAGATTCTCGTCTCTTCACAGGACTATCTCAGGGAGGGTGCAAGCTTCAGGAATCAGCATGTACTGAATATTGCCAAAGAAAGAATGATTGGATTTCTTCCCTTCATCCTCTGACTTCTTGCCTCATTGATATTGCAGGGATCAGCCTTGACCATCTATTTTTAACTGAAGATTTCCTAGAGGGCATTGTCCCAGTGAGTGTGGGCCCTCAAACTTGGGAGTTCAAAAGAAATCAGACGTCTAAAGTAAACAAGGTTTTGGGCTAGTGACCATTTTATTTAAAATGGAATTGGGAACTCACACACATTGGTACCATCCTCTTTCAAACTGCCCCCATCAAAATGCAATATGTCCATGACACCAGAAAGGACAGGAAAGGCGGGTGGGGTGAGGAAGCAAGTGCTTAGATTTTGTTTGTCTAGTTTACCCTCAAAGTTGTCTTCAATTTAGTAATCATACATTGCAGATTTCATAAAACAATGTAAGTTTCAGCTATTTTTGCTCCATTGTTTTCACCAATAAAATTGTAGGATGAAATGCCCCTATTTTTGGTTTGGAAATGTAGTCAAAATAACCATTTTTTATACTGACAATAGTCAGTCCCAGATGATGGGAAGGGAGTGGGCCTCAGAAAGCATGTGTCCATGCCCTCCAAGCTGGCTTCCCAAGCATCATTCCTCATTAAGCCACATTACAATTTAATCCAGGAGCCTCCTGGTGAGCAAAACCATCATATCCCCATTTAACAGATGAAGGCACTAAAGTCTAAAAATGTTAGCTGACATTGATTCAACTTCCGCCACTCGAAAGTATTTGTAATTATGAGTGAAACATGGTGAGAAGTGCTATTACTTTGACAAATGGCAACAGCAGTATTTCGAGTGTTAAGGCTCATTTCAAAGAGGGATACCACCCTGCTGAAGGTTTGTTTATGTTTCTTTTTTATTGTTTTGATCTTTTTAGAAAACTTTTTTCCTTTTATTTTTAGCTGACATATAATAATTGTACATATTTATGTGATACAGAGTGATATTTCAATACATGTTTACAATGTGTAATGATCAAATCAGGATAATTAGCATATTCAGCATCTCAAACATTTAGCATTTCTTTCTGTTGGGGACAATCAAAATCCTCTCCTCTAGCTTTTTGAGACTATACAATAAAATAGTTAACAGCCTGGCACGGTGGCTCACGCCTGTAATCCCAGCACTTGGGGAGGCCAAGGCGGGCAGATCACCTGAGATCAGGAGTTTAAGACCAGCCTGGCCAACATGGTGAAACCCCATCTCTACTAAAAATACCAAAAAAAAAAGAAAAAAAAAATTAGCTGGGTTTGGTAGTGGGCGTCTGTCATCCCAGCTACTCAGGAGGCTATGGCAGGAGAATAACTTGAACCTGGGAGGTGGAAGTTGCAGTGAGCTAAGATCTTGCCATTGCACTCCAACCTGGGTGACAGAGTGAGACTCTGTCTCACACATACACACAAATAATAAAAATAATAAATAAATAAATTAATTAATTAATTAATGTTAACCATATTCACCCTATAGCACTGCAGACCACCAGAACCCATTCCCCCTATCTAGCTGTGCTTTTGAATCTATTAGCAACATGTTCCCCATCCTTTCTTCCCCCACTACTACCCTTCCCGGCCTCTAATATCCACCATTCTGCTGAAGGCTTTGAGAGACAAGAGCAAACCACCAATAAAGGATGAAATATGGTCCTTTGGAAAGGACCAACCACTCTCGGTCCGACTCGGGCCAGAGGGATGCACACAGGTGACCACTTACTGTCCCTACATCATTAAGATTCTCCAAGCTATCACTCGCCATCAGAGAAATGCAAATCAAAACCACAATGAGATACCATCTCACACCAGTCAGAATGGCAATCATTAAGAAGTCAGGAAACAACAGGTGTTGGAGAGGATGTGGAGAAATAGGAACACTTTTACACTGTTGGTGGGATTGTAAACTAGTTCAACCATTATGGAAAACAGTATGGCGATTCCTCAAGGATCTAGAACTAGATGTACCATATGACCCAGCCATCCCACTAATGGGTATATACCCAAAGGATTATAAATTATTCTACTACAAAGACACATGCACACGTATGTTTATTGCGGCACTATTCACAGTAGCAAAGACTTGGAATCAACCCAAATGTCCATCTGTGACAGACTGGATTAAGAAAATGTGGCATATATACACCATGGAATACTATGCAGCCATCAAAAAGGATGAGTTTGCGTCCTTTGTAGGGACATGGATGCAGCTGGAAACCATCATTCTTAGCAAACTATCACAGGAAGAGAAAACCAAACACCACATGTTCTCACTCATAGGTGGGAACTGAACAATGAGATCACTTGGACTGGGGAAGGGGAACATCACACACTGGGGCCTATCATGGGGAGGGGGGAGGAGGGAGGGATTGCATTGGGGAGTTATACATGATATAAATGATGAATTGATGGGTGCTGACGAGTTGATGGGTGCAGCACACCAACATGGCATAAGTATACATATGTAACAAACCTGCACGTTATGCACATGTACCCTAGAACTTAAAGTATAATAAAAAATAAAAAAATAAATAAAAATAAAAAAAGATTCTCCAAGCTGATGATCAGGCCTTGGGAAAATGCCCTCAGGCTCAAGTGCTCTGGAGAGACGCCAAAGGTTTACTGATGTACAGGCCCAGTCTGGTGCTAAAAGAAACTTTGGGAGGCACAGAAGCCCCATCTAAGCTTTCACACATCAGCTTTCCCATCCTCCTCCCCTCAGTGCCCAACACAGCTCTCCCATTCTCTCACTCCCATTGTTTCCCAAACATCCCTCCCTTCATAAAAGCTGTCTGGCTGGGAGCTTAAAATATTGCTGGACAGTAAAACCTACCCATCAGGGCCAATCCAGTCATATCTGCTCAGTCGTGCAGCACAGTAGGGGCGGGGTAGAGAAGTGGGAGGTGGGCTTTTAGGCAGCAAAGGAAAGAGACGAAAGTTGCCATTTTGCTGCTGAGCGCCAAGAGAGAAAGACAGCACATATTTCTCCGTGGGACACTCCTCATATTGGCAAGTTTTCCTTAAGTGATATTAGTTTGTAACCTTCCCCCAATTGTTCTTTCTCAGCCTAATCTAAGGGCCATATATAGGCTTCGCCAAAAGGAAAAAGGTTGCCAATAAGATTCAGTCTTGGGCTGGGATGGCTGGGCTTACACTCCAACTCTGAAAACCCTCTTCAAGTTGACCTAAGAACTGGCAGAGGTTTGGAAGGGAGAGGAATGCTGGAATAATCAGGAGGATAGGGAAACAGGTGTCCAAACTCAAACTACAATTTGACTTCTTAAGCTCTTTTCATTTTTCAGAATGAATCAACACGTCTACAGGAATCCACAGGGACCTAAACCAAGTATTTGATATTTGTGAAAAAGTTCTGTGCCTTTTTCACTCAATTCTACAATAGGAATAATAGTCATAATTATTGAATGCTGTGGGGGTAGCGAAGGCTTCGTGCTCAGCATTTTCCATGCTGGAGCATTTAATGGAGCACAGGAATGGATCTGGCTAAGGACCATAAAATTCTTCCTAGGAGTAGGTTCTGTTGTCTGTCTATGAGAACTGCTGGCTAGTGGCTGTTCTAGAAACAAGAAGAGAGGCACATTTCCACTCGGTTACTAACTGGAGTGGTAAGTGGCCATTGAATGCTCTGGAGAACTTATTAATGGATGTATATGTGTTATTCTGCCTCTTCAAAACCAGAGGAGGGCTATGCTATAATGGGATCAGATCTGGAAGACCAGGGCTCACATCCTAGCTCTGCCCTCACTGGCTAAGCCCCATCTTGGAGACTCATTTAACCTCCCAGCCTGTCTTTCTGTCTGGGGATTGATAATGCCAAATTCACTGGTTCTCAAACATCCACCTGAGGGTCTGTCAGTTCTAGCCCAAGATGACACACAGCCTGTGACCAAAATGTGACAATGACGAAGTTAACGATGTAGTAAATGTTTCACCAAGTTAAGTGTGTTCAATTTAAAGGTTTGTCTTTTATTCTGAAATTGTGTCCTCTCTGGTTTTGTAGTGTTAAAATCCCCTTTTATGAAATGATCATGAAAACAGACTGTAGTTGTAGTTAGTGATTTAATAACTCTTTTTTTTTTTTTTTTGAGACAGAGTCTCGCTGTGTTGCCCAGGCTGGAGTGCAGTGGTATGATCTCGGCTCACTGCAGCCTCCACCTCCCGGGTTCAAGCAATTCTCCTGCCTCAGCCTCCCAAGTAGCTGGGATTACAGGTGCCCACCACTGTGCCCAGCTAATTTTTGTGTTTGTAGTAGAGACAAGGTTTTGCCATGTTGGCCAGGCTGATCTTGAACTCCTGACCTTAAGTGATCCTCCCGCCTCAGCCTCCCATAGTGCTAGGATTACAGGCATGATCACCACGCCCAGCCAATAACTCTTATTTTTATGTCCTTGATTGGCAAAATAAGGAGTTGGCACCCTTATGTTGGTCACACTAGTTTGTTGTGATTATACTAGTCTGTGAAATCTGAGAACCACTGGCCTAGTTCACAGCTTGTTATGAGGACTGAAATAAGATACATGAAAATATATTACTTAGATCAAGGATACCCAAACATAAGGTGTTATTTTAATCATTACCTCTAGCCATTATTTTCTGGTGGGATGTTTCTGGCCATATATGGACACCCTGGTGTTGGAAGCTTGAACTCCATCCATTGCTTTTCCATCTGTAATAGGTCTGTTCACTAAATTTTCACAAGCAAAATAAAACAGAGAATTATCTCTGAAAAAGAGAAGAGAAATATTCTTCCTTCAGTTCAGATTTCTCTCTGCTCCCATAGAATGCTTTGCTTCTCTGCTCTGACTTCCTTTAGATTTTCACTGTTAGAGGTCAGGAAACCAAGACATTCCCCTTCACACCTCTAAAGTGTGTCTCCTTAACAGCACAGTAGGCCTGTTTCAACATCATGGGGTTGGAAAGATTGTGTCCTAAATTACAGTTTCTCTCCTTCAGTTATCACATGAAATTTTATAACTAGACATTTTTTAAAAATACAATCTTAGCATGGCAGCTTAGAGTATAGAAAGACACCGGCTTGTTTGGCTTTGGTTTCGAAATTACTAATGAGGTGGTCAGGAGCGACTTCTTGTGTCATGAACATGTATCATGACTCTTGTGTCAAGAATTGTTGGCCTTCCAGTTTATATCTTTGATCTCATACAAAATAAGCAGTTTTGTGTCTCAGAGCAGCTGGTTGGCGATCAATTTACTATCCTTTTTGTTATTTACCATTTTTTGCAAGTTCTTAATTTTTCTGCTGTTAGCTGTAGCAAGAGGACGGAAGTTCCTTGGTCTCTAGTACTCATATTACAGGAATTTAGGGATTGAGAATTTCAGATTTCAGAAGGATTACCATCAGAACCATGCACTGCTGTCTGTGGAACTCCCACTCTGTGAAGAGCTTTGTTCTGTGTTGTGATGGTTCACAAAAGATGAGGCCAAAATGGTTCCTGCCCTCCAGAACCTTTTGATACTAAAGGGAGGGAAACAAGATTGGTTAACATACAGGGCTGAGAGCATGTGCTCATTACACACATTCATGTGGGTATGTGAGTGAAATACACCTACTTGTATGGTACAATACAAGTAAGGCTGTCAAAAATGAACTGATGTATCAATGAGGATAAGTATTAGCAAGATAGTTAAGATTAAGTAAGATATTAATAGGATAGCAAGATATTAACCAAATCTTATAGAAGTAAAGTTATTGAAATTGCTGTTTTAACATAAAGTTTAGAATGAATTATTTGATAAGAAATGAACTTTTTCCTGGCTCTGCCACCAGTGAGCTTTATGCTTGGGCTGCTTACCTGATTGTGATGTTTCCCACCTATTTTCCAAAAGGCAATGGGAACCACTACTGCTCTTACCAGGGCAAGTACTAGACTTAACTATAGTCTTAAGAGTTAAAAATAGATACATGTGGCTGGGACTGAGTTGCTGGTTCTGATTCCCAGCTGCTGGTTCCCTCCCCCTCTCCATTACCCATTCCTGCAAGGAACTCTTCCCAATGCCAGACCCATGACTGGGGATGCCATAGCTGCTGTTACCTTTTCAGGAGAAGAGAAGCTGCTGTAGGATGCCCTGCCTGATTGGGAGTTTATGAGGCCTCAAGAGGAGAAGCACTTTCTGCTCTCCCACAAGAAGCAGCAAACAGCTATTGTGCCTGCCCTGTCAGCACAAGCTGGACTTTGCAGATGCCTGCAATTAGTATTCTGCCACCAGGTTCTGTCTGGCCAGACTCCAAATCACAGGTTGGAAATAGGCTTTCATGTTTAACAAATATCACTGTGATTAAAAAACAGTAGGCATATCCCTTTAGCCCCATGGGTTCCTGGTCCTATAGCGTGGGGCATGGCCAGAAGAAGCCCAGAGCAGGATCCTCTAACATGGGCTCTTGCCCTGGTCTGATGGCAGTGATGAGTAAACTTTACAACTCTAGAGATGTTCAAGCTGGAGGAACAACTGTTCTCCATTGAGGTGGAAGTTTTGCTCATGATTCTTTATAGGTTACAGGTTTGCACTGGATGAATGACCCAGTTGCAAGCAGCTCCTTGTCAGCTCAATGCCATTTCCATTAGCCATTGCTGTGCTAGAGGCATTATATACTATCATGTTTAATGATATTTTTTCTATCGACCAAATTTTTAACTCTATTAAAACAGCCATATACTACAGACTCTGAAACATTTTCATTCCGTAGGACACTAAAAGTGTCCTAGAAGACCTTCCTCATCCTGTAACATGATTCCTTCCCAAAGCATTCTCTCTGTTCTTCGGATTTAAAAGAGTAATAATAAAAATATACTGCCCTCAATGTGTAAAGCTATTAATAAGAGTTTCCAGATTTCAAACTAGGGAAGAAGAAACATAAATTAAGAGCACAGAAGTCAGAGAATTGTGTAGCTCTGATTGCAGGCAGTTTATCTCAATGGCATAGTGGGAAGAACTCAGCCTTTGTGATCAAGCGAACAGAACTGCTGCTATTTAGCTGTCTAATCTTGGACAATATATTTAGCCTCTCTGAGCCTCAGATTTATTTTTTCTTTTCCTTTCTTTTTTTTTTCTTTGAGACAGGGTCTTTCTCTGTTGCCCAGGATGGAGTATAGTGGCACAAATCAGGGTTCACTGCAACCTTGACCTCCCAGGCTCAAGCAATCCTCCTGGCTCAGCCTTCCAAGTAGCTGGGAACACAGGAATGCACCACCAAGCCCAGCTAATTTTTGAAGTTTTTTGTAGAGATGGGGTTTCACTGTGTTGCCCAGGCTAGTCTCGATCTTCTGGGCTCAAGTGATTCTCCTGCCTCGGCTTCCCAAAGTTCTAGGATTACAGGCATGAGCCACTGTGCCTGGCCTTCAGTTTTCTTTTTTGTTGGAATCAAGTTAGTTAACAAATACTTATCAAGTTCTCACTGTGTGCTGGGCTGTATGTCAGGCATTGAGTACACAGCAGTAAATAAGATAGGCTTGTAAGATAGTAAATAAGATTGACTCCTGCCCTCAAGGAAATTACAGTCTAGCCGAATCAAGTTAAATGAAATAATATAATGTCAAAGTTCTTTCCCAAAGTTGATATTCAATAAATGTGAATCCCCTTCCACTTCCCTTCAAAGATATGATCATTATATATTCTGACACAGTCAAACACAAGATGGCAACGGACAATTTCATACATACAAGAATTTTGTTGGGAGCCCAGACACCCATAGTATAAGGTAATTCTTCAGTATTATGTCTCACGAAACTTAGATCAGTGTGTGGTCTTGATTTAAATCCATGTAACCAAGGATTTCTATTTATGGTCAACAATGAATCCTTATTTTTGGTGGAGTTTAAGGAATTATAAAGATATTGCCTCACTGATGCTTTCAGATCATTTGTGAAGTGAATGAGAATAGGTATTATTATTATTAAACCCAATTCGCAGATGAGGAAGCGAATGGAAGCAGATTCTTTGGGGCCTCCTTTGTTCCCTAGTCCTAGTCTGCACAGAGGAAGCACTGGATAGACGCTGTTTGCACATTGACTGTTCCCGCAACTTGAAAAAGAGAGGTACCCTGCGTTAGCAAAAACAGATACTGACTCAGTGTTGCACCGCGGCCGCTCAGCTCTTGCCTTCTCCCTCATTTCTTCAGGTGGGTGAGAAATGGGCGACTGGAGTTTCCTGGGGAACATCTTGGAGGAGGTGAATGAGCACTCCACCGTCATCGGCAGAGTCTGGCTCACCGTGCTTTTCATCTTCCGGATCCTCATCCTTGGCACGGCCGCGGAGTTCGTATGGGGGGATGAGCAGTCCGACTTCGTGTGCAACACCCAGCAGCCTGGCTGCGAGAACGTCTGCTACGACGAGGCCTTTCCCATCTCCCACATCCGCCTCTGGGTGCTGCAGATCATCTTCGTCTCCACCCCGTCCCTGATGTACGTGGGGCATGCCGTGCACTACGTCCGCATGGAGGAGAAGCGCAAAAGCCGCGAGGCCGAGGAGCTGGGCCAGCGGGCGGGAGCTAACGGCGGTGAGACGGGGCCCCCCAGCCCGGACCAGGGCAGCGTCAAGAAGAGCAGCGGCAGCAAAGGCACCAAGAAGTTCCGGCTGGAGGGGACCCTGCTGAGGACCTACATTTGCCACATCATCTTCAAGACCCTCTTTGAAGTGGGCTTCATCGTGGGCCACTACTTCCTGTACGGGTTCCGGATCCTGCCTCTGTACCGCTGCAGCCGGTGGCCCTGCCCCAATGTGGTGGACTGCTTTGTGTCCCGGCCCACAGAGAAGACCATCTTCATCCTGTTCATGTTGTCTGTGGCCTCTGTGTCCCTCTTCCTCAATGTGATGGAGTTGGGCCACCTGGGCCTGAAGGGGATCCGGTCTGCTTTCAAGAGGCCTGTAGAGCAGCCCCTAGGGGAGATTCCTGAGAAATCCCTCCACTCCATTGCTGTCTCCTCCATCCAGAAAGCCAAGGGCTATCAGCTCCTAGAAGAAGAGAAAATAGTTTCCCACTATTTCCCCTTGACCGAGGTTGGGATGGTGGAGACCAGCCCACTGTCTGCCAAGCCTTTCAATCAGTTCGAGGAGAAGATCAGCACAGGACCCCTGGAGGACTTGTCCCGGGGCTACCAAGAGACACTGCCTTCCTACGCTCAGGTGGGGGCGCAGGAAGTGGAGGGTGAGGGCCCGCCTGCAGAGGAGGCAGCTGAACCCGAGGTGGAAGAGAAGAAGCAGGAAGAAGAGAGGCTGACCACAGAGGAGGAGGAGGAGGTGGCTGTGCCAGAGGGGGAGGAAGTAGAGACCCCCGGAGTGGGGAACGAGGGTGAAAAAGAAGAGCTGCAGTCAGAGAAGGTGTCAGAGCAAGGGCTGCCAGCTGAGAAGACGCCTTCACTCTGTCCAGAGGTGACAACAGATGATGCCAGACCCCTAAGCAGGCTGAGCAAAGCCAGCAGCCGAGCCAGGTCAGACGATCTAACCGTATGAAGTGATGCCAAAGGAAAAAAAAAGCACCCAAGCTTACATAGGGCAAGTTGAAAAGAAAAGGTGCCAACATGATCTGAATCTTCTGTCTCCTGCCCTTGCCCCAGCCCCTGATTGGACAGGCACTGCAGCGGGGCGGTGCATGCCAAGCAACTAGGAAACAGCCTTTTCCACATCCAACATAAGGGCTACCAAGATAAACCCACTGACTCACTAAAGTTCCCCAGTCTCATAGGACTGACCCCTTCCTACAACCCCAACAGCTATGGGGTACTCTTCTTGCATCCCCATTTCTCCATAGAAACCCTTAAATCAGAATTGGGGTTGCCTCATAGCCTTTTACCAGTCTTGTCTCAAGCTCACTAAGCCAGAATCTATCATCCCAACGTTTCTGAAGCAAATACCATGTGACCATATTTCAGGGATCCACACTCAAAAGCCTACAGAATACAGACAGGTGACTTAAGTTGCAAGGCAGGCCTGTTCTAATGCAAGGGAGAGAATGGGGCTGTGGAAGTTGGAGAGCAGGGGGAGCTGCTGCTCACTTCCAGACAGTGAGTACCATGAAGTGTTACCTGGTCTTTCTGATTTTTCAAGGGAAGCCAGAAATCCAACTTTTTTTTTTTTTTTTTTAGACAGACTCTCTGTTGCCCAGGCTGGGGTACAGTGGCACAATCTCAGCTCACTGCAGCCTCAACCTCCCAGGCTCAAGTGATCCTCTCACCTTAGTCTCACAAGTAGCTGGGACTATAGGGGCACACCACCACACCTGGCTAAGTTTTGTATTTTTTGTAGAGATGGGGTTTCACCATGTTGCCTAGGCTGGTCTCAAACTCCTGGGTTCAAGTGATCCACCCACCTCAGTCTCCCATAATGCTGGGATTACAGGTGTACACCACCATGCCTGGCCCATGAAATCTAAATTTTAATTGAAATTTTCAAAACTGTTAATGTTGGCAACTAAATTTTAAATACAACATGTAGGCCAAATTAAATATGTGCAAGCCACATTTAACCTGTGAGGCACCAATTTGCATTATCAGCTTATGCTAATTAGCCCAGCTTTCGTATGGAATTGGTCTTATTATTTATGGTCTCAACTTGTTTCAGTGGCTCCCAAACCTTTTTTCACTACTTTGGAGTGTTTTGTTTAAATCATCAGTCCAGGAGATACCTAGAGTTCTCATTGACCATTCTTCTGGGTTATTGTAGCCCCTGGGTTCTGAAGCAATGATATGCTTTGTATTGGTGGGAATTCTGCCCTGGGTACCATCAGAGAAAGAGAGCAAGTTACCAAAACTCTCTCTTTGAAATCAAAAGGCTTTGAGGCCTGATCGTAGTTTTTTTTTTTTTTTCCCTGAAAGCAGAGAAGATCCTTTCTTTACTTCCTTCTTACATCATCAGTGCTCAGCCTAAAATCTATACCTCCTTTCATTAGGGACTAGAAGCAAGCCCAGTTTCGAGCTAGAGGACACCTGCTCACAGGTGTGTCCTGGGAAGAGGCAGCTCTCAGGCCTTGTTCAGGCATGAGATCAAAAGGGCCATCAGAGTGGTGCCAGAGGGAGCCTCTCACGAAGTGGGTGCTCACACAGCCAGGATACCAAAGTGGAGTCTCAGGCGAAGCTTCATCCCTGGAAAGGACACAGAGGCTAAAGGGAACAAGAAGAATCTTGAAGGGCTCCAGTCCTCATACTCCCACAACTCACCCTCCTCAAACACAGAGTCTATTCAGGGGGAATCCTCATGTACACGTACATATTTCATAACAGGAGAAATTTTACTCTCAGCCAATCGATTTCCAGGGCAGGGAGAGAAAACTAAGATGGTTCACCTAAACCAACACGATGCTTCATGGACTGCAGTGCCAAAGATCGGGTTGGAGGTATAGAAACCAAGTTGACATGGCAGGGACCTAGACAGGAGACCAGCAACGGGCCCTAAAGAGGCACTTAGAAAAACTGCCTTTGTTGTATCTTCCCAACCCCAATCAGCACCATCTCAAAGTATTTCAATCTCCTTTGCTGCCTGCCCTCTGGTTATCACCTTCCTTTTAAGATATTCATTCAAGATATACCTTTCCAAAGCAGGCCTTTTCCAAAACTATTCCTCCCTCTTGACAAAATGTCCATTCCTTGGTGACCCATTCTAAAGCAAAATAGTCTAAAAATTAAATTAATTCTAAGGTTTGTTTGTTTGATAACTACTCCTGGGAAAATTGCATTTAAAAGAGAAAGACCTAGGTAACCCAAAGTAACAAACCTTCAGTGGAAGGATGTTGAATAGAAGAGGTATGTTTATCTTGGAGACACGTGACTTTCTGGCTACTGCTTGATCTTACCCCTAGCAGGCACCCTTATTCCACACAGACCTTCTCCCATATGGTGAGACAATGAAGAAAATCCGAGGCCTGAGAACCAGAGAGTGCATCCTTGACCCTAATGGCTGCACTATTGCTCCTATAGTTTTGTTACTGAAGACGCATTTTAGGAAGAGCCTTATGAATAGCTTGATCATTACCAGAATAAAGTGTCTATCTCAACTAGAGCCTAATACAAAAAAGAAAAGAAAAAGAAAAACGATTTCCTGTTCTAAGTAAAACTGCTGTTTGGTACCGGTTGTAGAAATGTGGGCTGCTGGTCTCCTTATCTCAGGTGAGACATAGGTGTGTGAGTGAGTGTCTTTCCTCAGATGAAGCAGCTTCCTGCTTCAATGCACATGCCCACACTGTCCCCACATTTTCCCTCTTAGTCTTCCCAATAGAAGAAGGAGCCTATTTAGGAAGAAACAGACACAGGCATCAAGGGACTGCATTTTGTTTTTCTATTTCTGCCAATTAGTAGCTGCGTCATTATTGTGCCTTGAGCTCTGTGTACTTCAGTTTTCTGTCTACAAACTAGAGCTGGCATTTGCCACCTACCTACGTCCAGGGGTGTCGTAAAGATTGAGTTGGCTGCCAGGCCTGAAGCCTGCTGAGTGGTGCCATTCCCTGAGAGATTCCTCCAACAGCAGTGAGACTGGGAAGAAGGGCAGGTGGATGGTTTCCATCTGTCCTCCCAACCTGCCTTGTAGTCAGCTGGTGAGTTTCTCAACATGAAATAGACACTCTAGAGATCAGTTTTCTCAGAAGAGATTCAAAACAGAATCTTAACCCCATATGTTTGGTAAGAACCTGAGGCTCATTGACCTTAAGAAATGATTGGAGACAGATTGCCAATTACTTTCATCCTCTGAGAAAGAGGTCCCATCTTAAGCTGCCACACAAATGCAGCCAGTTTCCATTCAGAAGCAGCTGCATGTCTGTGGTAGTCCTTACTCTAGGCAGCTGCACCCCTCAGCATCTGTTTTGAGGCATGTAATTATGACTACTCAGGATTATAATCCCCATGGGCTTCATTATGTCCAGATTTCATTTCTACTCCTAGTCAGTCCCTTGTTAGATAAAAACCCTTGGGCACATGGACCTACCAATAAAAAGATGCATTAGACAGCGGGACATCAGTAGTACAGCTCCTTCCGAGGAAAAGGGCTAAGCACTTGATAGCAGTTCTAACACCACTATCAGGGGAGATCTGTGACCAAGGATAGAGATACTCAAAGTTCAGTGAGAAAGTTTTGAGCCTGGCTGTGTAAACCCTGGCCTAGTGTTTTGGGCGTTGTAAAAAAAAAAAAAAAAAAGCCTGTCTGCTTTTCACCATGTCTTTGTCCCCTGCCACACAGGGGAAGCATCCAGTACAGCATTGGACAGATATTCCTGAAGGTCTGTGTGACCTGGGGACCTACAAAGAACACTGCCATTCAAGTCAGGGGTGTTGACCGCCCCTCCTGACTCTGCGTATGCCAAGATGCCACTTACCTGCTCTATGAGACAATTTTCTCTATGTTAATTGAGGATGATAAGTTCTGCCCCTCCTTCGCAAGATGTTATAGGTCTTTTAAAAACTCACTTATTTGGAAATAAATGGAAAAGAAAGAAGCCATCATCAAATTTGTTAGTCCATATTGTAAAATGTATACTGAAGCAGTGACAGTCATCACTTTCTAATACTGTGTAGACTGTTAACTAAGATACTGATAAAAAGTGAGCCAATAACTAAAATAAGGGAAATACATTTGGAGGGGCAGCAGGCAGTCTTCAATTCCTAAGAATTACGGTACAAAAAAAAAAAGAATGTCTTTAATCACTCAAGAATTGGTTGCCAAAAGAAGTGCTAAAGGTACTCGGCTTACTAGAGCTCACATACAGAGAAGCGTCAAGCCCTGAGACAATCTCTGAGTCATGGCAGAAGGGGCTCCATGGACACGGAAAAAGCTGCATGCAAGAGCTCTTCTTCAGTCCAGGCCATGTGGAAGGCCTCGGAGAAGACTGATACAAACCACTGCTCCTCTCCAGTTCCTGAGAAGGGTCCATAGGCATGCTCTAATTAAGAATGAGAACACCACCCCAACTGCATGTCCCATTCCATTCCCTCAACCTCCTCTTCTCTCATTTCCCTGACCATGATTCACCCTCTATGCATATCATGTGCAAATGATTGCACAACCCAACTTAGCAAAGTTTAGATGAGAAAGGTTTGCCTGATTGGAAGAAAAACTCTTCTGCGTGTAAATACAATCTGTAAAACTAGTTAAGTGTGTGCCTAGAAGTGATAGCAAAATAGGCAGGGAGACTTTCCCCTTTTGCAATTATTGTATTATAACTAAATATGTACTTGGGGAAGGGAGGAGAAAAAGGAAACAAAATTCTCGGTTCAGCGGTTGAGTAAGAGGAAAGAAAAACTTTTATGAAAGACAGTTCACTCTCCACTGCCCTGGACATTGCAGCTCCCAGAGCCAGGAAAAAGTGGTATTCAGCTCTGACAGTAGCCACCAAGTTGCAGTGGGACATCCCATAGCCTCCAGTGCCACTGCTTTCTGGAAGTTCTACAGAGCAGACAAAGAAGATCCTAAAAGAATTCATAAGGTTGCCCGAAGAGAAAAGTAGATGGCCCCATGGC
The DNA here is from genome assembly GCF_009764315.1 of Trachypithecus francoisi. Lineage (NCBI taxonomy): Eukaryota > Metazoa > Chordata > Mammalia > Primates > Cercopithecidae > Trachypithecus > Trachypithecus francoisi. The sequence goes on along the minus strand of NW_022681470.1, from coordinate 99,852,883 downwards.
CTTTTTCTGCAATTTTTTCATCTATGAAACAAAGTGGTAAAGACTCAGTTTGTTGTGAAGCACATTCATAACAAACTTCCTGGGGAAATCTCTGGCAAAAGAGAGAGGCATTATTGGGATGGTGGTCCTGTATTCTCCAACCTTCCACATTCTTGTGTCAGAGCTAATAGTCGTGTGTTAGACTGTTATAAAACAAAATTAACTTGATTTTCACCATCTTGGTTTTTCTTTTTCCGTGTCAGCTGAACTAGACTGTGAAGAGACTGCCTCAGTTTCTAGTTATTTTTCCTTTGGAGTTGAGGGCCTAGAAAACAAGGGGAGTGGGGTAAAGTGGGTGAGGGTGGTATGTTAGTAAGTGTTCCACCACCAGCTCTCTCCAGGGTAAAGAAGGCCAACTTTGTAGTGTTTGCCAATTTCCTTGGTATAAATGTTCCCACTGCCACCAATTTCAAGCTACCAACATAATGTCACTGAACACAGAGCTGGGAAGACGTGCAGTAGCATAACATAATAAAGTTTTCCACCATACGATGGATGTATACCATTCAGTAGGTATAAATAACCTCAAGAACATAGATGATAGTAAAATAATTAGGAAGTGATCAGCTTTGAATATTTATTACGTTTGTGTTTCATATCTTTTTTGTTTAAATTTATATAACTTAACTGTTAATAATGACTGTTCTTAACAAATGACTCACAGAATTCCTGAACATTTAGCAAATGACTCTTGTCAGCCAGTACAAACCAGCTCCAACACACCACTGGGTGGGATAGAAGAGAATCCGATTCAGAAAGAGCATGAAAACTTTCTTGATCAATTGAGATTAGGTCCATTTTTTCCCCCTCTCTTTCACTACACAAATCTCAGGAAAAAATAAAAGATATATTTGTTTGGACTATGGAAAGGTACAATAGAATGATATTTGTTCTCTTCCATGTCAATGAGAACTACGGAAAGAGTTAAATTTGTTCATTACAGGTAAAAATAAACTGATAACAAAATAAAATTAGCCAAAAGCTTCTGTCTGGGATTTATCATGTCACTTCTCTGCTCAAATTCCTTCAATAGCTCTTCATTGCTTACCCAATAAATTCTAGATTTTTTTAAACATTACTTACAAAGCCCTTTGTTACTGACTCCAACCCACCTAGAGACTATGTCTGTTTTTAACTGACCAGAATCTATTCTCCCTTCTTTTATAATCTCCATTTCACCTATGGGAAACATCCTTCCTCAATTAGATGTAGTCTTAGTGAACACTTAGTCATGTTAACCCAACATCCCCTGGTAAAGGGTCAGGTTTTGTGACCCAAATGGGCCAGTCAGACACTCTCTCCCTGGAAAGTGAATCTTGAATAAGAGTAATAAAGAAACTGAAAATCGGTTGGAATTAATTTATCTTGGCAGAAGCTCCGGAAGAAAAATTCACAGTTTCTGCTTACCTAGATTTCCAGGAGATGTTTGGCTCCATGTTTTTCAGATCATGGTTCTTCAGCCTTTCTTCAATTTGCTAAGCTACCTCAGAGTTCCTTTCTATTTTTCTAATTTAACACAGCCAAAATCATCTCTGTTGCTTGCCAGCACAACCCAACTAGTACACCACCTTTCTAGCCTCACCTCCCACATTCGTCTACACATACCTGTGCCCCAGCCTTACAGAACCATTGGCCACTCCCCAGTATGGACAGTCCTGGCAGATCATGATGAACGTCATGTTGTTTCAGGACTCTGTGCTCTGTCCTGCCTTTTTCCTATGGTCAGCTGCTTCTCATTCTATGAGTGTCAGCTCAGTTGTCTTTCTCTTTATGAAATTTTACAAACTTCCCAAGAAAAGTCAGTTGCCCCCACCTCTGTGGTCCCTCAGTACTTTTGTGCCCTTCTGTCATAGCACTTACCAAATTGTTGTATTTACTTGCTTTTCTCCCATCTGACTGCAAGCAACTTTAGGACAGAGATTTTATCCTATATCACTGAATATTCAGTACTTAGCACAGTGCCTGGAACATTGTATGTTTGCTGGATTCATGAATGATTACTGAGACATCTCCCAGGACAGGAAGCAGATAATCAGCCAAGCACTCCCCAGCAATAGAGCAAGCTGACACTACACAGGCATATATCTGAGGAAGAGGTTCCCTGAAAGTCCCAGGAGTTCCAGGCTTGAAAGAAAGCAAACTTTCTTTGTCATAAATAAAGGAAGAAAAAGGTATTTTTCATATGAATTACTGGATGTTGTCACCTAGAGCAACCTCAGAAGCCACATATTAAAGATAGTATCCGTATGTTAAAGATGCTGTCACCCAGAGCAACCTTGGAAGCCATGTTATGAAGGTGTCAGTCAGTTTTTGAACAGTTGTGGATCAGAGGGCTTCCCACTCTGCCAATTCCCATTAATTGGACTTTTAGACCTTACATGAGATAAAAAATTAACCTTTATTGTATTAATCCACTCAGATGTCAAGATTTATCTGTTATAGTATCTAGCATTATCTATTTACAGAAATTGGTACATTGAGGTTAGGTGTGATTGTAACAAAACCTGAAATATGTGGCTGAACAGTCAGTGAGTGATAAAAAACAAAAATCAAAGCCTACAAAGATGGAGACCCAGGTTTGTACTATGCAAATATTTAATAAAAATATTACCTATGATGACTTGTGTATTTGTTGTATATTGCTGTGTACCAAATCACTCCAAAACTTAGTAGGTTAAAACAACAAGCATATCTTATTCCTCACAGTTTCTGTAGGTCAAGAATCCTAGAGCAGCTTGGGTGGGGTTTCTCGGAAGATTGCAGTCAAGCATAGGTGGGACCTTCAGTTATCAGAGGTTTGACTGGGATGGTAGGATCCATTCATTCACACAGCTGCATGACTACCAAGTTAATGCTGGCAAGTTAGTTTCTCTCCACTTGGACCCCTCCATGGGGCTGCTTGAGTGTACTTATGACCCAGTAGCTGGTTTCCCCCAGAGAAATTGATTCAAGAGACCAAAGCAGAAACTTCAATGTCTTTTATGACCTAAACTTGGAAGTCGTGTACCATCGATTCCACCGTATTCTGTTGGTCATTTTCTCTCAGACTGCCCCAACCACTGTGGAGAGAATAAACTAGAAAGAAGCAAGATTTAAGGCAAAGACATCAATTTTGGCTCTTTTTTCTGTTTCAATGATTTCATTGTACGTATAATATGCATTGTAATCTGCTCTAAATGCTTCTGTTCAATTGTCACCATAAAGGAAGCCCTCATCCGAGGATAATGTGTGGTCATGACCCCTTTGACCAGGACAGTTTCTGTGTCCTCTTTTCTTTCTTTTCCTCCAGCATCTGTTTTTCTCTGACACTCAGCTTTCCTGAAAACTGTTTAGCATTTCTAATTCATCCAAGTTTTCCAGTTGTATTTTTCTTTCTCATCTGCTGCAGTTTTCATCTTTAAACTAGCTAGATCTGTAGATGGAAGAAACAATGAGGTACCTCCAAAACTGAGTTAGAGCAGTGTAACCAACAGAAAATGATGAAATTAGATAAACACAAGAGACCTGAGCCAATGCAATATAACTTAACATTAAAAAACTCAGTAATATCCATGAGGCAGACACTATGACAGGGAATGTCGTTACGATATTACAATAATTGTTCATCTCTCTAAGATCTCTCAGATTAGAAGGTCAACTTTCTCCATTTTTTTTCCATAATTGTATCAGCCTATGGCACTAAGTTCTAGGACAACTCTATATTTTTCTTGAATTACAGCTTGCTTGTCTTCCTTTAAAAATTTTTTAGAAATTTACTTATCCAATAGTCAAAGAGGATTCTTCTTTACATTTTTATTAATTCTGTTGACCTAATTTTACTGTGTCTAGTCACGTCCTATACCTATTCTGGAATGGATGAGAGTCTCAGTTTTATAGATAAGTAATAGGGAAAATGACAACAACTAGACAGAGAATAACCTGGAGTCTGTGGAAGGTTTCAGAGACATGAGAAGAAAACAATAAACACCGAAAGTAAAAGAATGGCATAATTTCAAAAAATCTTTACTTAAAAAGATATTTATTTAAAATCTGTTTTGTACTCTCAAAAAAAAGGTTAAAGAAAACATGGACTCTATAAAACAATACATGAAACACAAGACAATAAGGTACTAGACTGAATTGTAAAAGGAGCTGGCAGAGTAGCAAACAATGCCACAGCAGAATTTAAGAATAAAGAGCAGAATTAGCAATACATAAAACCAAATCAATTTTGTAAAGAATCAATATCAGAAATTGGCCCAAATGCCAAAAGAAAGGACAAAGAGATGAAAATTATCAAAGAAGAAATAATAGATATGGAGGAAAGACAATAAAAATCCAACACATGACTATCAATGCTCCTGAAGAAAAGTCAGGACAAGTGAATCATAAGCTCTAAAGATACAATAGAAAGAAATTTTCTTGAGCTGATAAAAGACCTGAAATTGCCAATTGGAAGGGACTCATCATGCACCAGGAAAAAAAATCTAGATAAATTTTGATTTGCAAGTATAAAGACATAATTCTATAATTTAGAAATGTAATGAAACAACCCCTGCAATGGTTTTTGTACCACTGTTGAACAGCTGTTTTCACATTCTTGTCTGCTTGTGAACACAGAGTAGGGTCATACCTCTCTCAATAAGAGGTGAGGGTTCCTTGAAGATAATAGATATTTCGAATGTCAACTATTGAAAAGAGAAAGATTATAAGGCGAGAAAAGAGAATTTGGAAGGTGGGCCTTAAACAGGAACAAGAGGGAATTCCTTTCTCTGAGCTTCATTCTTTTGAGGCTGCAATCCAAAGTCATAATCTGCTCAATAGTGCTTCCAAAAAAGAAGGGAAAATGGCATCTGCCATATGGAGGCAAGCTAGGAACTAAGTTGGGGAGTTAATGAGTTAATACAAGTCAAGATCTTAAAACAGTACCTGGCACGTAGTAAGCACTCCACAAATATTAGCTGTCATCACCTTCATAATTATCATTCTATGTGATACGATTACTGTAATTTAGCATAGCCTTATTATTATTATTATTATTGAGACAGTCTTGTTCTGTCACCCATGCTGGAGTCTAGTGGCACAATCTCGGCTCACTGCAACCTCCACCTCCTGAGTTCAAGCAATTCTTCTGCCTCAGCCATCAGAGTAGCTGCGACTACAGGCACATGCCACCATGCCTGATAATTTTTGTATTTTTAGTAGAGACTGGGTTTCACCATGTTGGCCAGGCTGATCTTGAACTCCTGACCTCGTGATCCACCCACCGTGGCCTCCCAAAGTGCTGGGGTTACTGGCAGGAGCCACTGCGCCCAGCCTTGTCTTATTATTAAATGACGTACCTTAGACTCAGCTTTGATAGCGATTTAAGAAAAGGGTTTATGTGATCTGGAGGGTAAAGGAGAGAGATTCCTCCTCTCCCTCAGAGGCCGCTGTTGGTCATGGAGATCAGTAATAGCTCAAAAGGAAAAGGGAAGCTGGAGTGAGCATAAGGAACCAAAAACTCATGGCTCTCAGTTTCAGCCAACCCTCTCAATGTGGTGCTAGTCCTTCCAGTGCCAACTGTGGATGAACAGAGTGTTTATCAAATTACGTACAAAGGAAAAACAACATCAGGCTGGCACCATACTTCTCCATAACACATTAAATTTCAGAAAAGAAGAGATTATCCACAGAATATTGAGGATGAAAAACTTAAGCTGAAAACTCCACAACAAGCCAAATTTCATTCATGTGTGAAGCCAATTGAAAGGCACTCTCAATTATGCAAGAGCTCAAAATACCTGCAAATCCTTCTTTAAAGAAAAATTTATTTTATAAACCAAAAGATTATTTATTTATTTATTTATTTTTGAGATGGAGTTTCACTCTTGTCACCCAGGCTGGAGTGCAATGGCGTGATCTCAGCTCATTCTACCACCACCTCCCGGGTTCAAGCGATTCTTGTGCCTCAGCCTCACGAATAGCTGGGATTAGATGTGTGCGCCACCACACCTGGCTAATTTTTGGATGATTAGTAGACACAGGGTTTCACCATGTTGGCCAGGTTGGTCTTGAACTCCCGACCTCAGGTGATCCACCCACTTCAGCCTCCCAAAGTGCTGGGATTACAGGCATTAGCCACTGTGCCCACCCAAGAGAAATATTTTTTAAAAGAATTCAAGGCTGGGCATAGTGGCTCATACCTGTAATCCCAACATTTTGGGAGGCAGAAGTGGGAAGACCGTTTGAGTCCAGGAGTTTGAGACTAGCCTGGGCACATTGTGAGATCTTGTCTCTACAAAAATTTAAAAATTAGCCAGGCATAGTGGCACACGCCTATAGTCCCAGCTACTTGAGAAGCTGAGGTGGGAGGATCACTTGAGCGCAGGAACTACAGTGAGCTGTAATCATGCCATTGCACTCCAGCCTGAACAACAAAGGGAGATGCTGTCTCAGAAAAAAAAAGAAAGAAATCAAGAAGGCAAAGTATGAAAGCAGCTGATGATGAATACCGAAGACATTTAAGCATGAAATGAATTAAATGTAACTATTTTAAGTATAGTTACAAAACAGAATAGAAATATCATAAATAATCCTTAACAAAAAAAATTTTAAAGTAAGGTTTAAAATCCCAGATTACACCAACATAAACTTGGGTATCGTGTGGGGTGAAGGGAGTAACAAAGAAGGAGAAATGTGAGAAAGTAGAAGTGTCCTGGTATTCTCAACTTACAAAGATACTATTTTATTCTCTGTGTTAGTAATAAGAAAAATATAAAGTTGTGTGTGTTATTTTAAAACAAATGGCATGCCTTCCAGATTACTAGGAAACAAAACAAGAAACAAGGACTACACAGTCCATATAGCAAAAAAGAAGAAAAAAACAGAAAAAAAAGCAAAACTAAAGACCAAACACACAAAATACGAGAGCAGAATCATTAAATCAAACCAAAATATTGATCTTTATTAATATAAAATATAATATGCAACAAAGACATACTATGAATCATTTTGCACTGAAAAATAAGGCACTGGACTGCATGAAGCTTTCAGAAAAAATGGAGATATGGACAGAAAAATAGTAGCAATAAAAGACTTCAGTCCTTGACGAATTGATAGAAGACAAAAATATAGAGGACTTGAATGTAATTTACAAGGCTGATTTAATGGATATGTAATGAAATGTTAAACAAAATATTTCCTATGTCTTAGAGTTTCAGTAAGGTTACATAACCAAGGACAATAAATGCCCAACGTCTACACTTTCTAAAAAGTGGTACAAAGCACAATCTAGAATTCCTTTAAAAAAAAGTAGCCCCCAAATGGTCTTGCAACTCTTAGCTCATAATCCACCAAGAGAAAGATAAAGGTTAACCAATAGGAGCAGTCTTTGAAGAGAGCTGTCAGACTAGAAGAAAGAACTGTGGTGTTTCTGATCCCCTTCCCTCACTCCCCTCCAGGTGAGGGGCTCAAGGAAAACCCCTGAGACTTTTCTGGGAAGCACTTGCTGGGAGGGAGGCCTGACCTCTTTCTCACTAGTCATTAGCGGCCTATTTGTCTGCAGAAGTTCACAGGTTCACCTCCGGCTGCCACAGCAGCCCAGCTTGCAGGAGCTTGATGTGTGTCCTCAGAATTTGCTGGAACATAGACACAGTGACCTTCCCTTACCCAGGGAAAATTGGAGGCTTGAATAAGTGTTCCTTGCAGGCCAAATTCTTCACCATCATATTATTTTATTATAGTAAACAACACCAAAAAAAAAAAAAAAAATCCAAAAGGTAGATTGGTTAAGTTACTCATGACATAATCATATGATGGAATGTTATTGAGTCAATAAAAATGTTATAAAGTCTTTGGCATGAGAAAATATTCATAATATACATTTTTTGAGACAGGGTCTCACTCTGTCTCCCAGGCTGGAATGCAGTGGTGCAATCACAGATTACTATAGCTTCAACCTCCTAGGCTCAAGCAATCCTCCCACTTCAGCCTCCAGAGTAGCTGGGATTACAGGTGTGTGCCACCATATCTGGCTAATATATATATATATATATTTTTTATAGAGACAGGATTTCCCAATGTTACCCAGGTTGGTCTCAAACTCCTGGGCTCAAGTGATCCTCTCACTTTGGCCTCCCAAAGTGCTGGGATTACAAGTTTTAGCCACCATGCCTGGCCTATAATATATTTCTTTGTTGTTGTTGTTGTTGTTGTTGTTTTTTTGGAGACAAAGTCTTGCTCTGTCACCCAGGTTGGAGTGCAGTGGTGCAATCTCGGCTCACTGCAACCTCCACCTCCCAGGTTCAAGCGATTCTCCTGCCTCAGCTTCCCAAGTAGGTGGGATTACAGGCATGTTGCACCATGCCCAGCTAATTTTTGTACTTTTAGTAGAGACGGGGTTTCACAATGTTGGCCAGGATGGTCTCAAACTCCTGACCTCAAGTGATCCGCCCACCTTGACCTCCCAAAGTACTGGGACTACAGGCATGCGCCACTGTGCCCAGTCCCATAATATATTTCTAAAATGAAGTATAATGAAAACTATATAACAACATAGCATGCTCATTGTCTTAGTTCAAGCTACTATAACAAGATACCATACATTGGGTGGCTTCAATAACAAACTTTTTAAATTTTTTTATTCTTAAGTTTTGTGGGTGCATAGTAGGTGTATATATTTAACAAACATTTATTTCTCACAGTTCCGGATGCCAGAAGTCCAAGATTAGGGTGCCAGCCTGGTCACTTCTTAGTGAGGGCCCTCCTTCTGGTTCACAGACAGCTGCCTTCTCACCAGATACTCAACTGTTAGAAAGAGAGCGTGCTGGTTCCTTCATCTCCTTGGAAGGGCACAAATCCCATCATGGGGCTTCACTCTCATGACCTCGTCTAAACCTAATCACCTCCCAAAGACCCCTCCTCCAAATTCTATCACATCGGGAACTAGGGCTTCAACATATGCATTTTGGGGGTACACAAACAGGATCCGTTTTCTCAATGTTGGATCACAAGGAGTGCTATGGACTCCTTGTGATCCAATTTTGGGAAAATTCAAAGGTACATATGTGCATTGGTGTGGGTATGCATCACGTTTCAACAAAAAAAAAAAAAAAAAAGAATGAATATCCCAGACTTTGGAAATATGCCAGTGTTGTACTCCTTTGCAACTGTCTTAACGTCATGGTGGCAAATATCTCAATCCAGTGGTAAAGGTGGGGACTTCTTTAAAATAAGCGAATGTCCCTGCTGGTAGTCATCCCAAGAAGAGGTTAGTCCTGGAGCAAGAATTGGTGGGACAGTAGGGAGAGCTTTCTGCTCTGCCTGAGCACAGCTGGCAGGGGACCAGAAGTTTGGAACAGTTCATACAATAAGAATATGAACTTACTGACAACCAAAACTTTTAAATATACATGTATAAATATTAATAAATAAATATACATTGAAACTAATTAACAATGAAGGAAAACTGAAAGTATACTCATAATAATAATAATGGGTAAAAATTATTGCATACTTACTATAAAGTGCTTATTTCTGGAGGGATTTATATATATTACTTAATCTTCATAATAGCCTTATAAGAAAAGATACTATTACTATCTCTATTTTTTAGATGAGGAAACTGAAGTACAGAGAGTTTAGTGACTTGCATAAAACCACACAACTGGGAGCAAGATGGCCGAATAGGAACAGCTCCAGTCTCCAACTCCCAGCGCGAGCGACACAGAAGACCGGTGATTTCTGCATTTTCAACTGAGGTACTGGGGTCATCTCTCTAGGGAGTGCCGGACAATCGGTGTGGGTCAGCTGCTGCAGCCTGACCAGCGTGAGCTGAAGCAGGGCGAGGCATCGCCTCACCTGGAAGCGCAAGGGGGAAGGAATCCCTTTTCCTAGCCAGGGGAACTGAGACACACACCACCTGGAAAATCGGGTAACTCCCACCCCAATACTGCGCTTTAAGGAAACAGGCACACCAGGAGAATATATCCCACACCTGGCCGGGAGGGTCCCACGCCCACGGAGCCTCCCTCACTGCTAACACAGCCGTCTGCGGCGATCTATCCGCAAGGCAGCAGCGAGGCTGGGGGAGGGGCGCCCGCCATTGCTGAGGCTTAAGTAGGTAAACAAAGCCGCTGGGAAGCTCGAACTGGGTGGAGCTCACAGCAGCTCAAGGAAGCCTGCCTGTCTCTGTAGACTCTACCGCTGCGGACAGCGCACAGCTGCAGTCCATTAGGGGAAAGAGCGGGGCCGCTGCAGACCCGAACGACTCTGTCTGACAGCTTTGGGGAGAGCCGTGGATCTCCTAACGCGGAGGTTGAGATCTGAGAACGGACAGACTGCCTGCTCAGGTGGGTCCCTGACCCCTGAGTAGCCTAGCTGGGAGACATCCCCCACTAGGGGCAGTCTGATACCCCACACCTCACAGGGTGGCGTCACCCCTGAGAGGAAACTTCCAAAGAAAGAATCAGACAGGTACACTCGCTGTTCAGCAATATTCTATCTTCAGCAACCTCTGCTGCTGATACCCAGGCAAACAGGGTCTGGAGTGGACCTCAAGCAATCTCTAACAGACCAACAGACAGTCCTTCTGACTGTCAGACGGAAAACTATCAAACAGGAAGGACACCTATACCAAAACCCCATCAGTACGTCACCATCATCAAAGTCCAGAGACAGATAAAACCACAAAGATGGGGAAGAAGCAGGGCAGAAAAGCTGGAAATTCAAAAAATAAGAGCGCATCTCCCCCTGCAAAGGAGCGCAGCCCATCGCCAGCAACGGATCAAAGCTGGTCAGAGAATGACTTTGACGAGATGAGAGAAGAAGGCTTCAGTCCATCAAACCTCTCAGAGCTAAAGGAGGAATTACGTACCCAGCGCAAAGAAACTAAAAATCTTGAAAAAAAAGTGGAAGAATTGACAGCTAGACTAATTAATGCAGAGAAGATCATAAACGAAATGACAGAGATGAAAACCATGACACGAGAAATACGTGACAAATGCACAAGCTTCGGTAACCGACTCGATCAACTGGAGGAAAGAGTATCAGCGATTGAGGATCAAATGAATGAAATGAAGCGAGAAGAGAAACCAAAAGAAAAAAGAAGAAAAAGAAATGAACAAAGCCTGCAAGAAGTATGGGATTATGTAAAAAGACCAAATCTACGTCTGATTGGGGTGCCTGAAAGTGAGGGGGAAAATGGAACCAAGTTGGAAAACACTCTTCAGGATATCATCCAGGAGAACTTCCCCAACCTAGTAGGGCAGGCCAACATTCAAATTCAGGAAATACAGAGAACGCCACAAAGATACTCCTCCAGAAGAGCAACTCCAAGACACATAATTGCCAGATTCACCAAAGTTGAAATGAAGGAAAAAATCTTAAGGGCAGCCAGAGAGAAAGGTCGGGTTACCCACAAAGGGAAGCCCATCAGAATAACAGCAGACCTCTCGGCAGAAACTCTACAAGCCAGAAGAGAGTGGGGGCCAATATTCAACGTTCTTAAAGAAAAGAATTTTCAACCGAGAATTTCATATCCAGCCAAACTAAGCTTCATCAGTGAAGGAGAAATAAAATCCTTTACAGATAAGCAAATGCTTAGAGATTTTGTCACCACCAGGCCTGCCTTACAAGAGACCCTGAAGGAAGCCCTAAACATGGAAAGGAACAACCGGTACCAGCCATTGCAAAAACATGCCAAAATGTAAAGACCATCGAGGCTAGGAAGAAACTGCATCAACTAACGAGCAAAATAACCAGTTAATATCATAATGACAGGATCAAGTTCACACATAACAATATTAACCTTAAATGTCAATGGACTAAATGCTCCAATTAAAAGACACAGACTGGCAAACTGGATCAAGAGTCAAGACCCATCAGTCTGCTGTATTCAGGAGACCCATCTCACATGCAGAGACATACATAGGCTCAAAATAAAGGGATGGAGGAAGATCTACCAAGCAAATGGAGAACAAAAAAAAGCAGGGGTTGCAATCCTAGTCTCTGATAAAACAGACTTTAAACCATCAAAGATCAAAAGAGACAAAGAAGGCCATTACATAATGGTAAAGGGATCAATTCAACAGGAAGAGCTAACTATCCTAAATATATATGCACCCAATACAGGAGCACCCAGATTCATAAAGCAAGTCCTTAGAGACCTACAAAGAGACTTAGACTCCCATACAATAATAATGGGAGACTTCAACACTCCACTGTCAACATTAGACAGATCAACGAGACAGAAAGTTAACAAGGATATCCAGGAATTGAACTCATCTCTGCACCAAGCGGACCTAATAGACATCTATAGAACTCTCCACCCCAAATCAACAGAATATACATTCTTCTCAGCACCACATCGCACTTATTCCAAAATTGACCACATAATTGGAAGTAAAGCACTCCTCAGCAAATGTACAAGAACTGAAATTATAACAAACTGTCTCTCAGACCACAGTGCAATCAAACTAGAACTCAGGACTAAGAAACTCAATCAAAACCGCTCAACTACATGGAAACTGAACAACCTGCTCCTGAATGACTACTGGGTACATAACGAAATGAAAGCAGAAATAAAGATGTTCTTTGAAACCAATGAGAACAAAGATACAACATACCAGAATCTCTGGGACACATTTAAAGCAGTGTGTAGAGGGAAATTTATAGCACTAAATGCCCACAAGAGAAAGCAGGAGAGATCTAAAATTGACACTCTAACATCACAATTAAAAGAACTAGAGAGGCAAGAGCAAACACATTCAAAAGCTAGCAGAAGGCAAGAAATAACTAAGATCAGAGCAGAACTGAAGGAGATAGAGACACAAAAAACCCTCCAAAAAATCAATGAATCCAGGAGTTGGTTTTTTGAAAAGATCAACAAAATTGACAGACCGCTAGCTAGACTAATAAAGAAGAAAAGAGAGAAGAATCAAATAGATGCAATAAAAAATGATAAAGGGGATATCACCACCGACCCCACAGAAATACAAACAACCATCAGAGAATACTATAAATGCCTCTACGCAAATCAACTAGAAAATCTAGAAGAAATGGATAATTTCCTGGACACTTACACTCTCCCAAGACTAAACCAGGAAGAAGTTGAATCCCTGAATAGACCAATAGCAGGCTCTGAAATTGAGGCAACAATTAATAGCCTACCCACCAAAAAAAGTCCAGGACCAGATGGATTCACAGCTGAATTCTACCAGAGGTACAAGGAGGAGCTGGTACCATTCCTTCTGAAACTATTTCAATCAATAGAAAAAGAGGGAATCCTCCCTAACTCTTTTTATGAGGCCAACATCATCCTGATACCAAAGCCTGGCAGAGACACAACAAAAAAAGAGAATTTTAGACCAATATCCCTGATGAACATCGATGCAAAAATCCTCAATAAAATACTGGCAAACCGGATTCAGCAGCACATCAAAAAGCTTATCCACCATGATCAAGTGGGCTTCATCCCTGGGATGCAAGGCTGGTTCAACATTCGCAAATCAATAAACGTAATCCAGCATATAAACAGAACCAAAGACAAGAACCACATAATTATCTCAATAGATGCAGAAAAGGCTTTTGACAAAATTCAACAGCCCTTTATGCTAAAAACGCTCAATAAATTGGTATTATGGAACGTACCTCAAAATAATAAGAGCTATTTATGACAAACCCACAGCTAATATCATACTGAATGGGCAAAAACTGGAAAAATTCCCTTTGAAAACTGGCACAAGACAGGGATGCCCTCTCTCACCACTCCTATTCAACATAGTGTTGGAAGTTCTGGCTAGGGCAATCAGGCAAGAGAAAGAAATCAAGGGTATCCAGTTAGGAAAAGAAGAAGTCAAATTGTCCCTGTTTGCAGATGACATGATTGTATATTTAGAAAACCCCATCGTCTCAGCCCAAAATCTCCTTAAGCTGATAAGCAACTTCAGCAAAGTCTCAGGATACAAAATTAATGTGCAAAAATCACAAGCATTCTTATACACCAGTAACAGACAAGCAGAGAGCCAAATCAGGAATGAACTTCCATTCACAATTGCTTCAAAGAGAATAAAATACCTAGGAATCCAGCTTACAAGGGATGTAAAGGACCTCTTCAAGGAGAACTACAAACCACTGCTCAGTGAAATCAAAGAGGACACAAACAAATGGAAGAACATACCATGCTCATGGATAGGAAGAATCAATATCGTGAAAATGGCCATACTGCCCAAGGTGATTTATAGATTCAATGCCATCCCCATCAAGCTACCAATGACTTTCTTCACAGAATTGGAAAAAACTGCTTTAAAGTTCATATGGAACCAAAAAAGAGCCCGCATTGCCAAGACAATCCTAAGTCAAAAGGACAAAGCTGGAGGCGTCACGCTACCTGACTTCAAACTATACTACAAGGCTACAGTAACCAAAACAGCATGGTACTGGTACCACAACAGAGATATAGACCAATGGAACAGAACAGAGTCCTCAGAAATAATACCACACATCTACAGCCATCTGATCTTTGACAAACCTGAGAGAAACAAGAAATGGGGAAAGGATTCCCTATTTAATAAATGGTGCTGGGAAAATTGGCTAGCCATAAGTAGAAAGCTGAAACTGGATCCTTTCCTTACCCCTTATACGAAAATTAATTCAAGATGGATTAGAGACTTAAATGTTAGACCTAATACCATAAAAACCCTAGAAGAAAATCTAGGTAGTACCATTCAGGACATAGGCATGGGCAAGGACTTCATGTCTAAAACACCAAAAGCAACGGCAGCAAAAGCAAAAATTGACACATGGGATCTAATTAAACTAAAGAGCTTTTGCACAGCTAAAGAAACTACCATCAGAGTGAACAGGCAACCTACAGAATGGGAAAAAATTTTTGCAACCTACTCATCTGACAAAGGGCTAATATCCAGAATCTACAAAGAACTCAAACAAATATACAAGAAAAAAACAAACAACCCCATCAAAAAGTGGGGAAAGGATATGAACAGACATTTCTCAAAAGAAGACATCCATACAGCCAACAGACACATGAAAAAATGCTCATCATCACTCGCCATCAGAGAAATGCAAATCAAAACTACAATGAGATACCATCTCACACCAGTTAGAATGGCAATCATTAAGAAGTCAGGAAACAACAGGTGTTGGAGAGGATGTGGAGAAATAGGAACACTTTTACACTGTTGGTGGGATTGTAAACTAGTTCAACCATTATGGAAAACAGTATGGCGATTCCTCAAGGATCTAGAACTAGATGTACCATATGACCCAGCCATCCCACTACTGGGTATATACCCAAAGGATTATAAATTACTCTACTACAAAGACACATGCACACGTATGTTTATTGCGGCACTATTCACAATAGCAAAGACTTGGAATCAACCCAAATGTCCATCTGTGACAGACTGGATTAAGAAAATGTGGCACATATACACCATGGAATACTATGCAGCCATAAAAAAGGATGAGTTTGCATCCTTTGTAGGGACATGGATGCAGCTGGAAACCATCATTCTTAGCAAACTATCACAAGAAGAGAAAACCAAACACCGCATGTTCTCACTCATAGGTGGGAACTGAACAATGAGATCACTTGGACTGGGGAAGGGGAACATCACACACTGGGGCCTATCATGGGGAGGGGGGAGGAGGGAGGGATTGCATTGGGGAGTTATACATGATATAAAAGTCATGCACATGTACCCTAGAACTTAAAGTAAAATAATAAAAAAAAAAAAAACCACACAACTATTTAATCTTCTTTATTCCTCAGGAACACAGCCTCAAGAACAACCAAGCACTTGATACAGAGTTAACTCTAACTCATATGAACCAATCAAGGCCCTGGACAGGGTGGTGCATACCAGGTCAGCACCAAGGTCAATATATCCAAAATGAGATTGTATAAGAGGAAAGGACTGGAATGCACCTCCAAGAAGGTCTGGAAAAGCGAGAACCAACTGGGGAAGAGGTTCAAAGTAGACTCAAGGAAGATGAAGGGGAATTCTTGAGCCAAAGCACAAGTGGTTGGAAAAGATTCTTAGGCTTCCTGAGGCTATGCAGTGAGCGTATCTAGAGAAAGGGGGGCGGGAGTGGAAAAAAGCAAAGAGCAAAGCTAGCACTGGCCCTTAGTCCCCTTTCTGTAGGCAAATCAGAGCTGGCATTTTCCTAGTGTGAAGGCGCTAACTCACTCTAGGGAAGTTTTTAGGTGGGGAGCAGAGTCTCACAACCAGTCCCCAGTCAGTATGCATAAGAATCTCCTGGGAAGCTGTTAAAAATGCAGATTCCGTCTAAAAAAAAAATTGAACGAACGAAAGCAGAGAGTAGAGTGGTGATTACCAGGGGCTGGGGATGGGGGGGCTAGGTCGGGTGGGGTTGGGGAGATGTTGGTCAAAGGATACAAAATTTCAGTTAGATAAGAGGAGTAAGTTCAAGAGATCTATTGTACAATATGGTGACTACAGTTAATAGCAACGTATTGCATTTTTGAAAATCTCTAAGAGAGTAGATTTTAAGTATTCTCACCACAAAAAATAAGTATCTGAAGCAATACATATGCTAATTACCTTGATTTAGCCATTCCACAATGTATACATACTTCAGGACATCATTTTGTGCAGGATAAATGTATATAATTTTTATTTATTATGACTCCCAGATTCCTACTGGGAGTCACCTTCAGAAATCCCAAGTCCACTGGTCTACATTAGGGCTGATGAATCTACATTTTAAATAAGCTCCCCAAGTCGTTAGAGAACCACACTTGGAGAAAACTGCACCTATACATTTCTAGTTATCAAGTATAGATACTGTCCATGGGACCATTGGGAAATAAACACTTTTCCTCTGAATACTTGGGGTTTCCTGTCCAGCTTACATTGGTGACTTAGTGGGTCACACAGGGGAGTTCTGAGACTCAGTGAAGCTGGCACAGTGGGCAAAACTACAAGATAGGATGTCTATCCATGAAGGGAGACAACTGGAGTAGGATGCCATGGAATTGGTGTCTCAAAAGATCCCAGACTTACAACTGCATGTGAATCTACAACTATATCACAATAAGTTAAAAGTTTCAAAAGAAAATCCCTAACAGAGATCATCCAGCCACAGGCATGGGCAGGTGCTATGTATGTGCCTGGAGAAGGGGTACTAGGGTGTTTCCCAGGGATCCGGTGTTAGTGTCAACTCCTGGGCCCAGTCCTTTGCATTAATTTGGAGGAAGGGGGTGAAATAGTTAGCTGTCAGTATGTGGATGGTGCTGGAAAGTGTGAGAGTACAGTAGGTATGAACACTGCAGTTGCTATGGAAATGGACGGTAAAGTGGTGTGAGCAAACACTTGTCCAAAGGACACAGACTGATCATCTTGTCAATCGACTCTATAGCACATCTATGGGACTGGCTGTCAATCTCTGGATGAGTGGCAAACAATGGCTACTAGTTATGAACATGACATATTTTGAAAAGCTCTCTTGGAATAATAGCACAAACTGGGGACTCAGAGCCCAGATTTGGTTTTACTGTCCATGGAGGCAGAACCAGAAGATCTCACTATTCTAAAGGATGGCAGCAGCTAGAGTGGATTGGGAGCAGCAGTAGAGATGGGAGGACAAGCCATTTTAGTGTCAGAGTCCACCATCAGCAGTAGAGACTTGCTTTGAGAGGAGAGTCAATTGGATACTAAATGCAGTGTGAAGGTTTCTAAAGACATTCCTCAATCAAAATCAGAGGGTAAAGCAGTCCCTTGAATCACCTAGGCCTGTCCTTTACCTGGACACAAGTGGTACAGTAGGGAGAATCCTGAATGGCATCACCCAAAGCTTTGCATAGGCCTTAGGTCAGCAGGCACTGCACACCTTTCTTTGCTATTCCTGGTTACTGAGACTCTGATCCCCACTGTGCACCCCAGTAAGCCACCAAGGTAAACTGCTTGCCTTGATCGTCTCTCTTGGCACTCTGCACTATACACAGTCTTGAATGTCAGTTAGGTGCTGCTATGTGGGAATCTACCTGCTTCCCTAATAGATATAGCCAGGACACAAAGTTCTGTGGTTATGACACTCCCATAATAGAGCTGCCTCCACAGCTCCTTGAAATTCTGGATCAGGGATTGGACATCTAACAGGTAGTTCTGACTGCTTGGTATGACAGAGTTCAATCCAATGAAAGGAAGACACGGTCCCTTGTGTGTAATGAATCTGCAAGTCACTTATTCAAACTGTAGTAGTCTGAACTCAGATGCTGGATGTCAGGTGCCCTCAGGATTGTCTTCCTGGGTCTTGACTGCAGCCACTCCTATACAGGGTGATTTCCTGGGCTGGAGCCAGTTTGCAGGACTATGAGACTATGTGGACTACAAAGACTAGCTAGGCCCCAGGGCGGCGGCAGAGTAAGCCCCACAGCAATGCACTAAGCCTTCATGAAATGATTGTTGAATGAATGAGGTAGTGATTCAGTGTATATTTGATCCACGGTAACAGGTGGGAAGGGGGCAGAGGGAGCTACTTCCTGAAATAACCCTTCTTCAGACTCAAAGAACTGATCCTTGTTTGAATTAAAATCTATCTTCATTTAACTTCCAATCATTTGCCCTACAGATAACTGTCAGCGCCACATCAGTTCTACCCATTCTTTCACATGAAGACAGATGTCATGTTCTGAGTCATCTTTCTTTGCCTCCTTCCACCAGCCCTTATCTGGTGGCTCACATTTGAGCGAGCTCCAATATGTCTTTGTATAATCTCTCTCTCTCTCTTTTTTTTTTTTTTTGAGACGGAGTTTCGCTCTTGTTGCCCAGGCTGGAGTGCAATGGCGCGATCTTGGCTCACCGCAACCTCCCCTCCCAGGTTCAAGCGATTCTCCTGCCTCAGCCTCCCTAGTAGCTGGGATTACAGGCATGCACCACCACGCCCGGCTAATTTTGTATTTTCAGCTGGTCAGGCTGGTCCGGAACTTCCGACCTCAGGTGATCCGACCGCCTCGGCCTCCCCAAGTGCTGGGATTACAGGCGTGAGCCACCGTGCCCGGCCTGTAAAATCTCTTAAAAGTGTGGTACACGGAGTGCATTATTCCACCTGTGGCCTAACTGATATGCAGTACAATATTATCACTAAATTGCTACAGACGGTGTGCTTTTCGTTGTTGTCACAGAAATGTATTTGGTTAGTTATATTTGTTAATGTCTCATCTGACTTTCCAGTCTTCCCTCACTTTGTGCAGTCATATTTGCAGAGTCAAGTAAGTTATAACATTTAGGACACAATGCCTGACTTACTATAATTATCATTATCTTATTAGCTATGATCATTACAAAACAGAATTACCACTTAGCTCTCAGTTCCTACCTCCTTCAGCCTCAGAAACGTTAACGCTACCTAGCATTGCATCTGCTTTTTAGTATCGCCCCTAATAAGCCCCGCCCCTGGGGCCTCGGCGGCTGGAGCCTAGCGTCTGCCCCACCCACGCCGAGCCCGAAGCGGGGCTCTGGATGTAGCCGCTGATTGGCTGGCTCGGGCGCAGCTTGATGGCTTCAGCCTGGAGGGCCGTAGTCCCGGCTGCGGCACCAGGGAGAAGGCAGCATGTGTGAGAGTCCGGTGGCCCCAGCGTGCCGTGGCCTCGGGGAGTGGGAAGTGGAGGCAGGAGCCCTCCTTGCACTTCGCCATGAGTTTCCTGATCGACTCCAGCATCACGATTACCTCCCAGGTGGGTCACCGCCTCCTACCCCGACACCCGCCCGCCTCCCTTTCCGTAATCACCCTCTCAGGTCCTCCGCGGTGCGGGCTGGTTCGGGGTCTCGCTCCTCTCGCATGCGGCCTGCTCCACTCACCCCGGGACCCAGAGCACGAAGAGGGTGTGCGATTTGCTGCCTCCGGTTCCCTCAGACCCGGCTGTCAGGAGGCTGGCCTGCGGCCGTCCGCGGCCCCACCCGGCATCCGTCCCTGGAATTTCGGTCCACTTTTGGAAGGGGTCCGCCGGCCTCCACGCTTAGAGCCGGCGCCGCCACCTAAGGCGGCGGTCCTCAGAGCTCCTCGAAGCTCCTCGAAGCTTCCGGGCTGCGGCTGGGGAAGCCTGTGTGGTTCCGGGCACCGGGTGTGCGGCGAGCCAATCAGGGCTGGATACTGAGGACACGTCAGTGTAGGCTTTGCTGTTAGATGTCAAATCCTGCATCCAGGTGTGGAGAAATTTGCTGCTTCAAAGTGTCAATATAAGGTTATACGTATGCTTAAAAGTATAAGGTTTCGTTTTTGCACTGACACCTCATCCTTTATCCTCTGCTTACTTACCCACCTTTTTCGGATGTTTGTCTGACCCTCATTTCTTCTCCATTGGTCACCTTCATTTGTTTGTACAGTCAACAAACATTTATCGACCGTTATATAAAGCTCTGAGCGTACAAACATATAAGACATTGTCTGTGCTCAATAGAAGCTTCGTCTAGTGAGCCTCTTGCTTTTACCATGTAATCCATTTATTGTTTCTTCCTAGCATTTATCATAGCACTGGCATTATTTATGTATGTGTTTATGATTTCGTTTTTTGAAATCCTGCCTTGTTCATAGCTGTATCCCCACTTTCAAGTGCAGGCATTCAATAAATAATTGTTGGCCAACTGTTAATATTTGTGAAGCTCAGACTACATATTTACCTTTTTCCCCTCGTCTTTCCAATAATTTGAAGAATTTTTTTTTTTGGTTGTTTTTACTTGTTCTTTCTCTCAAACGGCAAGTAACAGAAACAGTTACCTTTTGGAGCTTAAAGTGAACTAAATTTTTGTTCTTTGATTCAATTTTTGTATTGCTTCATCCTAATACTCGTCTCCGTAGAGCGGAGCATTGTCCTTTTCTGTTCAAAAACTTTTACAATGTTTAAGAAGATAAGAAAGAAGGAAAAGCCATCCATGATCCTACCACTCTAATGCAATCTTTTTTAAAATTTTTTAAATTTACCACCTTTTCTATAGTTTTCATAATTGTTTTTATTGACTGCATAGTATTCAAATGTATTGTTGAAAAACCTGGACATGTAATTCTTCTGCTTAAAACCTTTCTAAGACTACCTAGTGCCCTTGGTGACAACTTAGGGTTATTTTTAACCCTAGTACCAATTTAAGAAAAATAGCAATATTTAATTAGCTTTTCTTTTCACTTAGAATAAAGATAAGAATGTCAGTAGAAAATTGGCTTTGCATTGCAGCCTCTAAGATTTTTAGCGTGGATATAATTGATACGTTGAACCAAGGAAGTTTTCGGCTTTCTAATTTTGTATGCCTTGTAATCATAGACTTTTACTTCACACATATATCCATATACAGTAATTAATTGTTAAACTAATGTGGAAGAAAGACCCAAAGATTC
Source organism: Trachypithecus francoisi (assembly GCF_009764315.1). Taxonomy (NCBI): domain Eukaryota; kingdom Metazoa; phylum Chordata; class Mammalia; order Primates; family Cercopithecidae; genus Trachypithecus; species Trachypithecus francoisi. The sequence goes on along the minus strand of NW_022681470.1, from coordinate 99,831,514 downwards.
CTTTGCATGGAATGTTCTCTGTTCAAATATTTATGTGGCTACTTTATCATCATTTCAGTATTAGTAAAAATGTCACTTTAGGAAGATTTTACCTGACACCCTGCCCGAAGCTGAAGTAGATTTCCATTTCGGCTGCCTTCTTCCTCATTTCCATGTTTTATTTTCTTCTTGGCATTTATTACTATAGTTCATTTGTATGTTCATGTGTTTGTTATCTGTCCATGAAGTCCAAGATACTGTCTTTCTTGTTCTCTCCTGTATTCACCAGCATCTAGATCAGTTGTGGGCACATAGTAGAGTTGTAGTGAATATTTATTTAATAAAAAGCACTTCTCTAGAGAGGTGTGGTTACCTTGGAAACACCACCATTGCCCCCGAGCCCCTCCCCACGCATTTTTTCTGTGTTGTATTAACTGAAAGGTTTATTTGAAATGAAATCTGAAATCAAAGGTCACATATTGAATCTTGCTCACCGCGCCACAGGATGAAGTTCACACTCCTTTAGGTGGCTTTTCAGGTCCATTATTGATGGGACCCTTGATCTTATCAGGTCCCTTATTGATAGGACTCTGGCTCTTCTCTCTTCAACTGTGGCTTTCACCATTTTATTCTTTAGACTTCCCGAACTTCTTTTAGTTCCCTAACCTGGCCATGCTGTGGTGCCTCCAGATTTCCACACAATGTGTTTTCTCTTTCTGGGCCTTTTCCTCATATCCCTCCCCTTTCAGCCTTCAGATCTCAACTTGAACATCCAAGAAGCTTCCCCTAGACTGGACTAGATGTCCCTATACATACTGCCATAGTACCCTTCACCTACTTCCCCTGTAACAACGCTACCACATTGTTTTGTAATTACTCATTTATCTCCTCCGTAGATTATAAACTCTTTGAGAGTAGCATTCATGCTCTCTTGTTTGCCATTCTATCCCTTGGACCTGGCACATATTAGGCACTAATAAATATTTGTTAAATAATTAAAAGGGTGAATAAATGATCCAAGAATAAACTTTTATAGTTAATTCTTTAATAACTATCCTACTGATGGCCTCTTTTTTCTTTTTTTAACAGTAGCTAATTTTCAACCCAGAAGTCACTTTTATAAAAGCAACTGTTACCTAACTTGTATTTTGAGCCCTCTATACAGTCATAAGAGTTATCAGTTCCAGAGTACACTCTTAAGTCCTAAGGTCAAGACTTTACTCTTTACAATTCTGAGAGTATTAAGTCTCGTTTTTAATAAGAAGCTATGCGCCTTCCATTTTATTTGCAAAGCTATTTGAAATTGCATTTTGCTTCTGCATTCTTTTTGGATACTCTATAATCTTGCCAGAATTTGTATTTATCTTGGATGTAATGAATTCTCCAGCTACTTTTGTGTAAATTCTCCAGCTACTTTTGTGTATGTGTGTAGTTTAAAAGTCTTTTTTTTTCCAACTTTTATTTTATTGTAGATTTGGTACTTGTGCTGGGTATATTGTGGGAGCTGAGGTTTGGGGTACAAATGATTCAGTCACCCAGGTACTGAGCATAGTACTTATAATTAGTTGTATCAATCCTTCTCCCTTCTCTCCTCCCCTGCCCCCGAGTAGTCTCCAGTTTCGTTTTTTGCCATCTTTATGTTGGTGAGTACCCAATATTTAGCTCCCACTTAGAAGTGAGAACATGTGGTATTTGGTTTTCTGTTCTTGTGTTAATTTGCTTAGGATGATGGCCTCTAGTTGCCTCTATGTTGCTGCAAAAGACGTAATTTTGTTCTGAAAGTCTGTTTAAGCTTTCTTTGTCAATGCAAAAGGAGGCCACAATGAAATATTAAAGGTATATATCTGTTTCTCTTTTCTTTCATTCCCCTCCCCACCATATAAACTTAAAAGTTTTTGCTTGTTTTCTCTTCCTTAAGTTCCACTTCACAGCAATCTTGTTTTTTTTTGTTTTTTTTTTAATCATCCATTTCCACTATACATACCATTCTCAGTCCTAACTACCCAACCTCTCTGTTTTCAGTAGTGGCTTCGTAAGTCATATAAATATGGTCTCTAAACTCTGAATTTACATCTGTCTCCACAAGTGACCATTTGTAATAGCCAAAGGATATTGTGGCATTTTCTCCTAATCTGTTTGACCCTTTCCTTTTCTACTTGATCTAGATGCTTGGATCCAACTTACTTTCTTACACCCACTTGTTCATTTACCTTCATATATATATATATAAAAGTCCACACTTGGATCATTGCTATAGTTTGTCTGCCACTAATACAGAGGCCTGAAGGCTACTGTAGAAAATCACACAGCTGTGTAGTTTGCCAACGCCATGAGTTTAACCCTCAACTCACTGAATTATTCCTTTTTTGACCTTAATCAGCTACTTGTTTCATTCCTCTCAAAGTTTCTCTGAATCTTTGTCACTCTCCTCAAAGCTGCCTTTTCTATACTCACCTGTCTTACTCTTAACAGATAACCTTGCCTTGTACTTACTCAACAAAAGTGAAGCCAAAAGGTATGATCTCCTACTATGAATACTTTCTGCATAATCTAAAAGGTTATCTGTGTTCACAACCATTCTCACCTCCTTTCCTTCCATTTCAGAAAATGGGGTTCCCCTACTCCAGTTTAAGGCCATTTTACTTACCTTTGATCTTAGAGTAGCTTATTTTGAAGTGGTTAAAAGCACAGGTTTTCTAGACAGACTGACTCAATAAGAGCTGAAAAAATAATATTTTTTAAAAAAGCACAGATTTTGGAGTCAAACAAGCTTGAGTTCATTCTTGATTCTGACACTTACTATAAATTGATTAACTTCTCTAAACCTCATCTTTCTCTGTGAAAATAGGACAATCAAACCTACCTTAGTAGCTTTTTACTGATTTTTATAAGATTATAATGCTAAGTACTACTTAGAGAGCCTGGAATATAGTAAATGCTCATAAAAGTTATCTAATAATAATAATTACTTAATAGTATTATCGGTTCATCCTCTAGCATTCCATCATCCATCTCATCTTTTTCTCCTTACTTGACTGCTTTCTTTCCCCTTGGCCAATAAACTTTCCCTTTATTCCACATTCTTCTCTAGCCTATTATCTAATGTTTTCTCTTTTTCTCATTCCTGGCTCTTCCTAGAGTAATTTGCATTTACTATCCCCACTGGTTTAGCTCCCATTCATTCTGACCTGCTACACTCTGGTTCTTGCCCCTACCTCACCATTCAAACTGTGTTCCTTATCCTCTAGTCTTTTCTTCTTGGCACATTGCTCTCCTTACTGTAGATACTGTTCCCGGGTGATCTCGTGTACTTTGATGGTTTCAACTCATAAGTATATCTTAGACCTGCCTTCACAATCTGTCTTTTATTCAGGTGCTTGCTGGATATCTTGACCCATCTTGCTGGCTGTCCCTCAGGCCCTTAGTGTGTTCAAAAATGAGCTCATCATTTTCCCCATCCTCTGCCCTCTTTCCTAAACCTCTTCTTTCTCCAATATTCTTAATATAAATTGGGTAGCTTTACTATTCATCCTGTATTCCAAATTAGTCATCCTTGACTTCTCCCTGCTGATTTTACCTTCTAAATGGTTCTCAAATCTGTCATCTCCTCTTCTGTCACCAAATGTCTTAATTCAGGGCTTTATCATCTTTCATCTGAACTCCCATAATACATTTCTATGATGTTTCTCTTCCTACGATGTTATTTCCTTCAAATGTGTCTTCCACACAGCCACCATACTGCTCTCTATAATATAAAACAAATCAGACCATGCCATTTCCCTGCTTAAATAACCCTCACCACCTACAGACTATAATCTTAGGGTGGCCTTCAAAGCTCTCAGTGGTTGGACATCCACTCCTCTTGTCTAGCCTCATTTTTAACCTCTTCCTTCTTTGAATTTCATCTTCTGGCATCTCCAAACCATGGTAGTTCCTGGCATATACCGTGCTTTTCACTCTGCCTTTACTCATGCCCTTTGCTATCTGGAAAGCCCTCTCCTCCTACCCCTACCACCTGTTTTTACCCTACCTGATTCGTTTTTTGTTCATTTGTTTTGTTCTGAGACAGGGTTTCGCTCTGTCACCCAGGCTGGAATGCAGTGACGTGCTCACGGCTCACTGTAGCCTCCACCTGCCAGACTCAAGTGGCCCTTCCACCTCAGCCTCCCCATAAGCTGGAACTACAGGCACGCACCACCACACCTAGCTAATTTTTGTGTTTTTTTGTAGAGATGGGGTTTCACCATGTTGCCCAAGCTGTTCTCAAACTCCTGGGCTGAAGCGATCCACCCACCTTGGCCTCCCAAAGTGCTGGGATTACAGGCATGAGCCACTGTGTCCAGCCTCCCTACTTGATTCTTATTCATCCTTTGAGAGGGTGATTTTTAATATGTTAGGGGTGGTGGAAACCTTTGAGTGTGTGATGAATACCTTGAAACCATTCTAGAAAAATACACATAATCCCAAAATTTGCACACAATATCAGGTTGTAACCGCAAATTAAAACTTCCTTCAGCTCAGGCATTCTCTTCTCCAGAAAATCTGTCCTAAGCCCCTACAGATTGGTTTGGTCTCCCTCTTTCATATTGTTTTACAATATCAGGTATGTATTTCTATCATTGCACGTCCATATTATGTTATAGTTATTTATGTAGTGTCTTCACTATATTGTGAGCTTGTAGAGGGTAGTAACCGTCCTACTCATCTTTGTATCCCCAGCACCTAGCATAGCACATAGGAGTTATTACAGAAGATTTAAGATTGAATGCTGAAGAATAAACCATCTTTTATGTAGACCACTTAGCCATTCAGCAAGCACTTATGGAGAGGCTGCTACATACCAGGCTTTGTGCTGGATGCCAAGGATACAAAGATTACAAGACAAACATGGTTTTTGTCCTCATAGAGCTTATAATCTAATGTCAACAAATATTTAAATCAGGCATTACAAAACCATATGGTAAGCACTTTGATGATGGAAGTACAATGTAGAATAGGATTATATAAAAAGAGCAATTTATCTGTGTTTGGGAGGGCAGAGAGGGCCTTCCAGGAGTAAATAGCATAACTGGGAGAGGGCTGGAGAGAATTTCCTGTCAGAGGACATTTACAGAGGTCTCGATGTGAAAGAATATGGGTCTAAAGAACCAAAGGAAGTTCCAGGGGGCTGAACACATGAGTTTGCTAGGCAGCAGGGGCATGATAAGAAGCTAAAGTAGTCTGTGCTAAACTACTGAGTTTACACTTGCTCAGTAAAGTAGTCCCTAGGAAGACATAAAATCATTTTATTCATAAAGGTCCTAGCCAGTTTAAGAAGAAAAGATTAGTCGTGTCAGTGCATGTCTATGTATAGAAAGTTCTATTTACTACAGACCAGCTTTGTCAGCTGTCATGTGGCTACGGTCTCTGCCAGTTTGAAACAAAACTGACAAAAGAGGGATCCTGCAATCTCTCGGCTTTACACTGAGATGAAAACCACTTGATGTAGATTAGGCAGGATGGTGGAGAAGCTAAGAAAACTCTCTGAAGGAAACAGATATAAAAAATATTAGGCTTTCTACTACTTCTCTAATTTTGGTCTCAACTCCTCTCCCCTGAAGTTTTTATTTTTTAAATTGATTTATTTTTATTTATTTTTTGAGACAGGGTCCCACTCTGTTGCCCAGGCTGGAGCACAGTGGTGCAGTCATGGCTCACTGCAGCCTCAACTTCCTAGGCTCAGGTGATCTTCCCACCTTTGCCTCCCAGGTGGCTGGGACTACAGGCACACCCCACCACCCCCAGCTCATTTTTATGTGTGTGTGTTTTTTTGTAGAGATGGATTTTCACCATGTTGGCCAGGCTGGTATTTTTTTAAAATACTCGCAATCAGGGATCATCCATAAGAAGCAAGTCTCACTCTGACTCCTTTTCTTTTTTTTTTGAGACCAAGTCTCACTCTATCACCCAGGCTGTAATGCAGTGGCACGATACTGGCTATCTGTAACTTCTGCCTCCCAGATTCAAGGGATTCTCATGCCTCAGCCTCCGGGAGCAGCTGAGATTACAGGTGTCCACACCCATCTAATTTTTGTATTTTCAGTACAGACGGGACTTCACCATGTTGGCCAGACTGGTCTCGAGCTCCTGGCCTCAGGTGATCTGCCCACCTTATCCTCCCAAAGTGCTGGGATTACAAGTGTGAGCCACCACACCTGGCCACTGACTCCTTTTCTATTTGCGAACTTCTCTGGCTCATGTAATTATTATCATAAGATTATGGGAAAATATGTACTTCCATTTTTGTCTTGAAGCATACTCTGTAACATGTATAACTTAAAACATCCAAGAACATTTAAACATTTATTTCCAATGTCATAAGCTTTAATAAGTAGGTCTTGTAAGAGTAGATCTTTTTTTTTTTTTTTTGAGACGGAGTCTCGCTCTACCGCCCAGGCTGGAGTGCAGTGGCCGGATCTCAGCTCACTGCAAGCTCCGCCTCCCGGGTTTACGCCATTCTCCTTCCTCAGCCTCCCGAGTAGCTGGGACTACAGGCGCCCGCCACCTCGCCCGGCTAGTTTTTTTGTACTTTTTTTAGTAGAGACGGGGTTTCACCGTAGTAGCCAGGATGGTCTCGATCTCCTGACCTCGTGATCCACCCGTCTCGGCCTCCCAAAGTGCTGGGATTACAGGCTTGAGCCACCGCGCCCGGCAAGAGTAGATCTTATCTTTAATCCCTGAAATAAGTTAACCGTCTAGTTAGCAGACCTTTTATCATAAAAGAGTTTCTGTAACACATTTCTCAAAAGAAAATATATATTGACATTCTATCTTCTTTCTCTTCCAGATACTATTTTTTGGATTTGGGTGGCTTTTCTTCATGCGCCAATTGTTTAAAGACTATGAGGTGAGAAGAAATAATTTTGTTATACTTACACTATATGAATTTAGATTGACAAGAAAAATGTCTCCATTAAAGAAACATTATGTTCATTTCCAAGATAGGAAGCTTTTACCAAATAGGTACTATATAACTATTAGATTGGAGAATATAATTAGGCTTAATTGATTTAAAAGGGGGGAAAAAAGGCAAGCCAAATATAGCCCAGAAGTTAGGAGAAAGGAATGTTATGCCTTAGTCATATCAGGATATGCACCAATAGCAAATAGTTATTCTGCAGGAGAGAATTTAATTCATAATGTCTCACAAATGTTCCCTTTCATTTGTCTATCTGGCCCTGAATTGCCAGTCTTATATTCTAAGTTAATACCAAAATCCCAAGGCTATCAGGGGAACCAGCCCCCTATATTTCAACATAGGTTCTTTCTGTTTTCCCTAAGTGTTGGCCAGTCTCAGAAATAAAGAGAAAGAGTACAAAGAGAGAAATTTTACAGGTGGGCCCCTGGGAGTGCCATCACATATTGGTAGGACTGTGACGGCGACCCTGAGCTGCAAAACCAGCACATTTTTATTAGGGATTTCAAAAGGGGAGGGAGTGTATGAATAGGGAGTGGGTCATAGAGATCAGTGCTTCAGACGCAATAAAAGATCACAAGGCAGAGGCAAAAATTAGAATTACTGATGAGGGTCTGTGTCCCACTGTGCACGCATTGTCTTGATAAACATCTTAACAGGAAACAGGGTTCGAGACCTGACAACTGGTCTGACTAGAATTTACCAGGCTGGAATTTCCAAATCCTAGTAAGCCTGAGGGCACTGAGGAGACCAAGGCGTATTTCAGTCCTATCTCAACCGCATAAGACAGACTTCCTAGAGTGGCCCTTCATAAACTTCCCCCTAGGTATGCATTCCTTCCCCAAGATTATTCCTTGCTGGGAAAAGAATTCAGCGATATTTCTCCTACCTGCTTTCTGCAAGAAGAAAAATATGGCTGTATTCTGCCCGACCCCGCAGGCAGTCAGACCTTATGGTTATCTTTCCTTGTTCCCTGAAAATCGCTGTTCTGTTCTTTTTCAGAGTGCACTGATTTCGTATTGTTCAAACACACATGTTTTACAAACAATTTGTACAGTTAATGCAATCATCACAGGGTCCTGAGGTGACATACATCCTCAGCTTACGACGATGACGGGATTAAGAGATTAAGACAGGCGGAAGAAATTATAAAAGTATTAATTTGGAGAACTAATAAATGTCCATGAAATCTTCACAATTTATATTCGGAGATGGCAGTAAAGACAGGTGTAAGAAATTATAGAAGTCCTAATTTTGGGAACTAATAAATGCCCATGAAATCTTCACAATTTATGTTCTTCTGCCACAGCTTCAGCTGGTCCCTCCATTCGGGGTCCCTGACTTCCTGCAACACAAAGCTGGTGTTTTTATCTTAAGCTTTGGATTCAGAAAATCACCATCCTAGACTGGACATTTCCCAGTTAGTTTTCCTAATTAGTAATAAGATCAGGGGTTATAGTCTACATTGGGTCGTTTCTAGGATGTTCTCCATTAAACTTTCTCAGGGAGTTTATTGTCTGAAAGAGCCTAGAATTCTGGAGATTTTCTTCTGCCCAGTACTTTAAGGCCTCCCAAGGGAGGTTCCCGAACTGATCCAGGATCTGCAGAGTGTTGAAGAACCCCTTTAAACATTAACCATTATGTATGAATCTGTCAGTTTTTTGTCAGTGTGCATCAGGAATTCTAAGTGCTGCCTATGACCCTGTCACTTCATCTTCTTGTCCTCGAAATTCTTCATCCACAAGAGGATGCTGGTAATAGTGACTCATGATTCAGAAGTGCCACCTACTTTGATCTTTTTCTTTAGCTCCAGGCAAGTTGCTGTTGTGGCCTTACATCCAGTGACTTGAGAATTTCCTCAAAATAAGTTTTCTGACTTATAACCAGAAGGAGGTTATCAGTTCAGTTTTTAAACACGGAAATAACTTCTAATTTCTATTTGGCTTTTAACAGATACGTCAGTATGTTGTACAGGTGATCTTCTCTGTGACATTTGCATTTTCTTGCACCATGTTTGAGCTCATCATCTTTGAAATCTTAGGAGTATTGAATAGCAGGTGAGTAAGAGTACTGAATAACTCCTCTTGAAGGGTTCTGTGTTACATTCTTTACGGTGGAAAAGCTATCTGGATCTCATAACTGAAAAAAACAAACAAAAAACCAAAACCAAACAAACAAAAACAAACAAACAAACAAAAACACTGTGTTAATAATTTAGTCTCAGTAGCTACAATGATCACAGCAGATATGGGTCACAGCCATATAATAGCTGGTTTGACAAAGATTATGAGATACCAGGAAAAAAAAGATCTGAGCATTAACTCTGAAGAACTCATTGGAGTGAGGCTGTGAAGCCGCAGACTAGGCTTCACTCCTGGAAGCTTTATTTTTCCTGGACTGCTCGCTGACTGAATCCCAGTAACAGCCCTTCACATTGTTCTGCTGATTGAAAATCTCTACCTGAAAAGGTTAGAATTCCTCAGAGATACTTAACGTCTCTCTGAAGACTGAACTCCAATTCTTACTTAACTTAGTTACTTTGATTGATTTTACAGTATTGGTCAAGTTTGGTTGAATTTAAAGTGTTTCTTAAAACAGTTTTTTAAAGTAACTCTTTACTCCCCTCCAAATAATAGATCTGTTAGTTTATTAGACAGTCTATCCAAAATAGTTATTGCTTCTTAATCTGCAAGCTTGAGTATTTTTTTAGGCTAGCATTTATATGTAGGCTTCATCAACTATGCTATACAGACTTTGTTGTGCTTTTTTATCACCACCTGGAAAAACCTTTTAAGAGTAAAGTAGTCTTTCACTCTAAAGTTAGGACTCAGCGCCAAAGTAAGTTCACTGTAGACCCCTGACACTTGAGACTGGTAGAGAGACTGTACTCTCAAATCCTTTAATAATCAGAGTTGAAAACAAAATTTAAATTAAAAAGAAAAACTTACTGTACAAATGGTTAATCACAAAACATGAAAGGTTCAAAAAGAGAGAGAGGCCAAACACAGTGGCTTGCGCCTGTAGTCCCAGCACTTTGGGAGGCTGAGGCAGGAGGATCACTTAAATGCAGGGGTTCAAGACCAGCCTGGGCAACAAAGTGAGAACCTGTCTCTACAAAAAAAAAAAAAAATTAGCAGAGTGTGGTAGTACACACCTGTAGTCCCAGCTACCCTAGAGCCTGAAGCAGGAGGATCCCTTGAGCCCAGGAATTTGAGAATGTGCAGTGAGCTATAATCACTGGACAAGACAGTGAGACCCCATCTCTTAAAAAAAAGAGTGAGAGAGAGAATCAGAGTTGATAATAATAGTCTCTTGATAGAACAATGAATAACATGTATTATAGTAAAATAGAAGTATGTTTTGATTCTCCTACTTTTAAACTTTAATAATCCAAACCTTTTTTTGGATGAGCTAGATATAGATCCTATGACTATAGAGAATAGACAAGTATTATTTTACATAATGATTATTAAATTTTATTATCACAATCTGCATCTTTCACTGCTATTTAAGCAGGGGTTGGCAGACTTTCTTCTGTAAAGGGACAGATAGTAAATATTTTAGGCTTCTGTGGACCAGAAGGTTTCTACTGCAACTACTCAGCCCTGCTGTTGTAGAGCGAAAGTAGTCATAGGCAATATATAAACAAACGAGCATGACCGTGCTCTAATAAAACTAAATTTGTAAAAGCAGGTGGCTTCCAGGCCATAGTTTGCCAACTACTCATCTAAATATAGATACAGAGGATTCAGGTATTCCAAAGCTATAGTTACTGGTTTTGGTAGATGATGTCCCACAGCTTTTAACTTATAGTTAATAACCCATATAGTAAGAAACATCAGTCATACTGTGGTGTGTGTTTCTTAAATTTCTTAATTAGTTAAAGAAGATAAGAAGTAGCATTGCTGACATCTGTTTCTTCTTTGTGTGTTATGTAGAGGATTGGGTTTGTTCAGTCTGAGACACGTCTTCAGTTATACCTGTTTTTTCATGCTAATGTTTCACCCAATTATGGAACACAAATGTGAACCTTGGTGATACAGTATAACTGTCCATTGACTGGACTCAGAATTGTTTTGAAAAGAGAATCTTGGCCAGAATATTCCTGTGAGAAATCTTATGCCATCCTTATATTCAGTCCTCCATATGTAACATGTTCTTTCCCCTTTTATTCCTTTTAGGATTTCCTTTCTATCACTGGTTTTGATGGATTTGGTTAAGATGTTCCTTGGTGAAGTTTTCTTCGTGTTTCTTGTTCTTAGGATAATCACAGTTCTGTAATATTTGAAGTTTATGGTTTCCATGAAGCTCCTTAATCTTTTATCCAGTATGTTTTAAATATTTTTGTCTCTATTCTCCACTACACGCTCTTCAGGGATTCCATTTAGCCCTATACTAGGTGTTTAAAGTTTTTATGCTGGTGGTCCTTTTATGTTTTCAAGTCATTTGTTACTGTGTGTTTCATTTACATTTGAACTTCTTTTCCTTCTAGTTCAATAATCTCCTCTTCTGAGTGTTTAATCCAGTGCCTTCTTCCATTTCAGACTGTAAATCATAGTTTTTATCTACAGAATTTGATATTTAAAAAATCTTCAACCTCTCCATTTAATTAAAATACAACTACAACTGCTCTAATGTCCTTTTCTGCTATTTCCAACATGTGTGTCAATTTCAACTGGATGATTAGATTCTTCATTATGTATCTTGTTTCCTGCTTCTTTGGTTGCTTGATATTATTTTATTTTATTTTTTGGGATGGAGTTTCACTCTCGTTGCCCAGGCTGGAGTGCAATGGTGTGATCTCAGCTCACTGCAACCTCTGCCTCCCAGGTATACAAGTGATTCTCCAGGTACAAGCGATTCAGTGCCTGGGCAAGTCATTGACTTTCACTGGGATTTTTTTTTTTTTTTCCACATCTAGAAACTTAAGTTGGCAATTAACTTTCTCAAAGAAGTTATGTGAGAATGAATGAGACTTAAACATTGCCTCTTCCGTCTGGCAGCTATTAACCTTTATTAGTTACGGTGTTCATGCTGGGGCAGGTGCTGTTTTCAGATCTCAATGGAGATTAACTCATTGAACCCTCACAAGGCCATGAGGCACATTCTATTATCCCTGTTTTGTAGAGGAGGAAACAGACTTCTGAAGCTAAGTAACTTGTCCAAGCTAACATAGCGAATAAGTAGCAGATCCAGTGTCAACCTAGGCAGTATGGCTCCTCTGTTTCCTCCACCATATGCCGGCGGTTAGTACAGAAATAGAAACCATCATTATGATAGCAAATACAGTGTTTAGTATTCCTTTCAGCAATTCGTTTTATGCTTCCCCCTATAAAGTTACACTGGGGAGAAAACAAACAAATGAACTGAGTGTCCATTTATCCTCATCTAACATTAATTGTTACATGCCCTGAACAAATAGGAAAAAGACTTATTTCAGAAAACAATATGTATGTAAGTGGCCCCTAGAGATAGTTTTCTATATTGTTTGTATTCATTCCTGGGACATGTATTTAGAGACTTCTGTGTTGCAGGCCTGTGCTAGATCTGGTAAAACAAAAATGAGTAAAACGTGATACTTATTCTCAAGAATCTCACACCTCCTTCTTCTATGATAGATTCTTATAAGCCCTTTGATATTTAGTAGAGGCAGTTTCTTTCCTCCAGAAACTTACAGTGTCCCTTCTGCATTGGGATCTTAGTGCAACATTGCTGTGCAAAGTTGGACCAGGGCAGAGTGAGATAGCAGAGGAGCTGTGCCAGCATCTACAGTGAAAGGAAAAGATGCTGCAGGACCTTCTAAGTGATCGAAACAAACTAGTGGTGGAAGATGAAATGGAGATTCAAAGCCTGCTTCAGTCTATGCGTGCCAGGGGGCAGGAAAGCCAAGTAAGGATTAATGCACAGATCAGAAAAGTATCATGTAGTGCATTTATAGTCTGCAAATAGGAAGCGTTTGCAGACTACAGATGTGTGTATATTTATATATTTTACAGTCAACTCTGTTAGTTTCTTTCCTTCTATTTATTACCTAGACCACAGTTTTATTTATTTACTTACTTATTTAGAGGTGGGGGTCTCGCTGTGTTGTGCAGGCTGGTCTCAAACTTCTGGGCTCAAGCAATCATCCTGCCTTGGCTTCCCAAAGTGCTGGGATTATTAGGTGTGAGCCGCTGCACCTGGCTTTAGACCACAGTTTTACATTAATCATCAAAGTATGAAAAATTTCTTGAAAACCTTGCATTTGGAAGGGTGCCTAAACAATACATGTATCCATAAACTTCATTACATACATTTTCTTTTCCTTAATAATCTGATCATTTAAAATCTGAGTTATCTTAAGAGGAAAAAAGATTGCATTTTTCAGAGGCCATGGTGAGAATAATTTCATAATAGTATGGGGTATATTAATTTCACAATATTTAAGAAGTAAATTCCTTTTTTTTTTTTTTAGAAGAGAGAAGATGGTGCAAGCCTTAATGGAAAGAAATTCAGAATTACAGGCCCTGCGCCAATATTTAGGAGGGAGAGACTCCCTGATGTCCCAAGTACCCATCTCTAACCAACAAGCTGAAGTTACCTACATTGGCCCCTGCTCTTGGAGAAAAGACTGATCAAGTAAGAACTATAGACTTAGATAATTCATGCTGAATACATTTCCTTTTCACATTTGAGGTTTAAGTTTGATCATTTTAATACCAAAATCTCAGAATATTCTCAGTATTGTCATTGTGATCATAGTTCCTGCATCTTCCTAAGTCCCCCGACCTTTCCAGTTTTTTAGGGTTCAATACAGATACCTTCCAGAGATGGTAGCACTTCATTGACTGCCAAAGAGGATGCCAGCATACTCAGGTCCACATTAGGTAAGTATCAAATTTCATTTCATTAAGGGACTTTGTTTATCTCTTGTTTTTCCTTCTAGTAATCTCTATTAATAGGTTTGGACAAGACTCTTTTCTCTTCCTACCTTAATGGAACAAATAAGTTTGGAATTCCTCTGAAAGGCTGAAGAACTGTCCTTACCTTATGTTGAGTCGAGGTTATTGCTTTGGGTTCACAGTTTGACCCAGAGAAACTCTATCCTTATTCTCCTTTTCATATAGTTTTGCAGGGATTCAGAAATGCAGGAGGTAGTGGTTCCATTCCTGCCCAGCAGGGCCATGAGCTGACACCTTTTCCTGGGTATCTTTCAAGAAAGTCTGGGGCCACTCACTGTAACTTGACATCACCTACATTAAACTGTTAGGAAGGGTAGGCAGTGTACATTGAGTTATTTGCCAAGCCTAGCCCCATTCAGGGGATGGTTTAGAAAACTCTTACAAGTTGTCATTCTCTAGTAGGAAAACTTTATACTAATCAAAGAATAAAAGAATGTTGGATTTGTTTTATTTATTCTTTATTTGCCTTTTTTAAAAAGTGTACTTTTCCCTAAAGTTTTTTATTTTTGAAATTTCAAACCTACAGAAAAGTGGCAAAAATAGTACAGTGAATACTCATAGACATTTTTATTCAGACTTACCAGTTATTAACATTCTGCCACATTTGCCTTCTTTCTTTCTATTATACACACATTTGTAGTTGTAATGTGTTTTCTGAACCATTGGAGAATTTCTTACAGAAATCATGACACTTTATTCCTGAATACTCCAGTAAGTATTGCCTAAGAATAAGCGTGTTCTCCTACATAGCTACAATATAATTATCACACTTAGGAAATTTAACCTTGGTATAGGCTTAGTATCTAATATACAGTCCACATTCAGAGTTCCTGTTGTCCCAATAATGTTCTGTATGGCTACTTTGGTTTCCCCCAACCCAGGTGCTTAGTTGTCATGTCTCTTAGTCACTAATCTAGAACAATTGTCTAGCTTTTTTTTCTTTAGTGAGATTGGCATTTTTTTTTCTTGTTAGCTGGATATATGTATATATATATATATATATATATATATTTTGGTCACAGAATACTGTTTGCAGTAGAGGAAACTGACATTGCAGTCTAGTGGTATAATGGCTTATTCACAGAAACCAGTACATGTTCATCCTTTAGCGTAAAAGCCCTAATGGCGGGTACCCTATTAAAATTCAGAACATCTGCAATATTATCTCTCTCTGTTTTTCTTTGTCTTTTTTTTTTAAATAAACATTTTCAAGGTTTGTTCAAAAGAAGGCCATATAGGTTCTTGGCTAGCGGAAGACAATTCAGAACAGCTCTTGCATACTTGGACTCTCACCTTCTCCAGGCTGGCAGTTGATATCTTATTTCTTTTCCAACTCATTTTTATTAAATAAATAAATAAATAAATGTTCCAACTATCAGTTTTAGGAAATCTCTAAGGGAAACACAAGAGCAAGGTGCTGAGGTAAAAAAACACCTGAGGTAGCTTTTTCTGTGTGTTTTTCTCATTTAAAAAATCTGTAAATTTAAAGCTCTGGGCCAACAACCTTGGTAAATTTCAACTTTCCTCCACTTTTTTTTTTAAAGAAAGAAATCATTTTGCTGAATATTGATGGCTTATACACCAAAATGCAAAAAGACAAAATACATTCTTTCACTGTGGAATTTTTTCTTTGTTTGGTGGATCCATTGGTTTGATGGGTTCCTGTTTTCTTCTTCCAAAAGTCTAGAACAAGTACCATTGACTCTTGTTCTTTTGAGTAACCAAGTGTAAGTTGAGGCTGGTTTGTGTGTTTCGCTCTTGTTCCTTTCGTGTGATGTGATACTCAGAGCACTGCTTTGCTTGGGGGTGGGGTGGGGAGGTGAGGGAGTGCATTGAGTCCATTGAGATGGAGGGATGAGGGAATTCAAAAGAATGGAGATGAAGAAGGGCAGGGGAGGGAAGGGAGAGATAGGGAGAGATAGAGAGAGACTGAGAATTATATAGCAGTATGCAAAAATCCAGTTTAAAACCTGTGAAGCAAAGATAAATGCGTGTATGAGCTAGACAGGCATGAGAAGCGACAGTTTTCTCTTCAAAGAGACGGTATCCCTTCTGTTGACATACACAGGCGATCCAGTACTGCTGTGAGTGTCCTTCCGACAAGATTTCCCTCTGGGTGAATTTTGTGTGGGTGGCCTCAAAGCTCCCCTCTACAACATGAGACCTCCCAAAGAAAGACCTTATTCTTTAAAGTCTAGAAAAGCCTGTTTTCTCTTTAAAAAGAAAAAATAATAATTGATTAAAAATTGGAGTTAGTTATTTGATATATTATTTCTAAAATATATTACCATTGCAGGCACCCTGTGTAACCCACAGGCCACATATCTTAATATCTTCCCCTTCTAATATGTACACACATGTACAGAAACGATTTGCCACCAAAAAAGGGTGTGCATTTTGCTTGGCTTTGAACACGTTCACCTATGTTAGTTCAACTAAAAGGGATAGCGTCGTGGGAGTTAAGAAGAGATCCGAGGGGATGGTGAAGTGAATGGCTGAAGCCTGCAGAAGCGCTGCGGGGCGGGAGGCGGGACCCGTGGTTCTGGCAAACCTGACTGACCTTCCCCACCCCTCCTCAGCCCCTGGGATTCTCAGGGCCTCTGCAGAGTCCCTGGCCGCCTCCGCAGACTTCTCATTCCTCAGATGGTCTTTGGTTTGCTCCCCATCTGGCTGGCTGTGTTTGGTCTCATTCTGTCAGGTGTTGGAAGGGCTCCGTTCATCTGTTGTTTTGCTGGTGCCTGTGGGAGTCTCACTTGCTGCGCTGTGAGGCGACTCCCTGAGGATATTTCTGCTCCTGCTGCTTCACCTGTTGTACAGTTTCCCTGATCTTGTGCTGTGCAGTCTGGCTAGCAAAGAAGTATCCAATAATTCTGACCATCACTTCTGCATTTTCATCTGGCTTTCCGTCACAAGGCATGATGACTTCTGCACTGGTTAAGTTCTGCAGTTCATTCACGGTCTTGCCACCTTTGCCAGTCACCCGGCTAGCTGTAGAAGAGGGCACTCTGACATAGGCTTCCAGCTTCACTTCTTCTTTGGGGTTAAAGTAATTTTCCTTTTTCAGTTTCCCAAAGATCCGTCCCTGGACCTAGAGCTGGGCTTCCGGTGGCCGGGTGATGATGACCATCCTTTCGCTGAGGTCTGGGCCTTCCGCAGGGGCGATCTTGATGGAGGCTCCGGCAAATCTCGCCAGCTGTTTGATGTGTGCCCCCTTCTTCCCGATGATGGCGCCCACAGCCTGGGTTGGGATGAAGAGATTCACAATCTCCTCCTCTGGATAACAGTGATGATGCGAGAACGGGCCAAACTGGTGATGGGGGTACAGGCTGGAGAAGTATCCGGAGTGGGTATTAACAGTCAACATATCATTTTCAAAGGCCTCACGCAGCTTCTTCATAATCTCTATCTCAGCACTGGCACAGGCCTCAATTGTGCCCTTCACAGTGGTGGTTCTTTCCGGGTTGTATATGCTCAAATCCTACAAGATGAGGTTGCTATCTTGATCCCTGTTTCATGTTCAATTTTCTTCAAATTCCTGTCTTCTTTTCCAGTCAGTCTTCCAACCAAGCCATTGTGGGCAAAGATTTTCAGAGGAATCTCTTCAGCTAGTTTGGTCTCATCTGCCTCTTTCTGCATGATTTCAGGAATCATGGGACATGCTTCAGAAGTCCCCCCAGGATGGCATGGATGGTGACAGGCTTCTCTGCAGCTCCAGAGTTCTCTTTTCTATGGATGTCTACCTGGGACTGGGTCTGCTTGACCATGAAGGTCAAGCCCTCCTTTCCGATGATGGCACCAACAAACTGGGTGGGGACCAGGATCCGCAGTGGGAAATCAATCTGTCTGGCCTGAGAATCGTCCTCAGGGCTGGCCTTGCTCCCCGGGAAGAGTGTTCCCACACTGGGCTCGCTGAGGGGGCGACGGGAAGCTCACCTCTTCATCTGGGATGTTGGAAACCTTTAAGGAGTAGTTCTCACACTGATGCCCGCTTAGCTTCTCCATCACTATTTTTGCTGCTTCTCTTGTTGCATATGTGACGTTGACCATGGCAGTTTCTGTGTCTGTGTTGACTTGTTCCACATTCTCCACTGTTCCGTACTGAGCCAAAAGTCCATCAAACACCTCCCACTGCAGGCGAGGAGGGATGTTTCGAATCTGACTTTTCCTGCTCCTTAGCTTTTTAGAGACTGAGTAATCAACTTCCATGATTTTCCCATGCAATTTAACTTTACCCGAGAGGGTCTCGATGGCGCGGATGGCCCAGTTCTGGTCGGGGTAGTCCACACAGGCGTAGCCGGACTTGAGCAGGACCTGTCCCGCCAGGCAGCAGCCTGTCCCCAAAGAGCTGCCGGAGGTCGTCGGCGGTGACGGCTGGGCTCAGGTTCCCGATGTAAAGCTTGTTCATCATCCGTCTCGTCCCGTGGCCTCCTCGGCTGCCCTTGTCTCTCCTCCTCCTCCGCGCCCCTTCCCCGCCCTCCACCCCGCCAGCTACCCACCCCCACCCTCAGCCTGGCTCCCTCCACCACTGCAGGCCCGGCCTGCCCGGGGGCAGAGGTCAAGATTGGCATTTTTGAAGAATCCAGGCCAGCTAATATTCCTCAATTTAGCTGTGATTGTTTCCTCATGGTTAGATTAGAGTTAAACATTTTTGGCAGGAATACCATGTGGATGACATCTTCCCCTCCCTCCCTCCCTCCCTCCCTCCCTCCCTCCCTCCTTCCTTCCTTCTTTCCTTTCGTCCTGCCTGGCTGCCTGCCTGCCTGCCTGCCTGCCTCCCGGTGTCAAGCGATCTTCCTGCCTCAGTCTCCCAAGTAACTGGGACTACAGGCATGCGCCACCATGCCTGGCTAATTTTTTTGTATTTTTTCTTAGAGACAGGGTTTTGCCATGTTGGCCAGGCTGGTCTGGAACTCCTAGCCTCAAGTGATCCACCTACCTCAGCCTCCTAAAGTGCTGGGATTACAAGGGTGAGCCACTGCGCCTGGACTGGATGATGTCTTTTTTAGTGCACCACATCAGTGCGTGATAATCAGCTTGTATCATCCTTGGTGGTATTAAATTTAGTCATTTGGTTAAAGTTGTAGCTGTCAAATCTCTCTGTTGTAAAAGGTTTATTTCACCCTTAGTATTTAAGTGATCTGCTGGCTGAATTTGAGATGTTGACAGTTCTGTTTTCCAACAATCATTCACTCAGTGGTTTTAGTATGATTTGAGCCTTGCCTGAACCACCTACATTGGTTTTAAACTACATTAGTAGTTTAAAAATAGTGATTTTCAGGGTTGGGCACGGTGGCTCATGCCTTTAATCCCAGCACTTTGGGAGGCCGAGGCAGGCAGATCACTTGAGTGCAGGACTTTTGAGACCAGCCTGGCCAACATGGTGAAACCCTGTCTCTACTAAAAATACAAAAATTAGTTGGGTTTGGTGGTGCATGCCTATAATCCTAGCTACACAGGAGGCTGAGGCAGGAGAGTCGCTTGAACCTGGAAAGCTGAGAGATTGCCCCACTGCACTCCAGCGTGAACGACAGAGCAAGACTCAGTCTCAAAAAAAAAGAAAAAAAAATTATGATTTTCTATTGTAAAATTTTTTGTTTATTTGTGGGTATTATTTATAAAGAAGAGCTGTCCTTTCCCTATCTCTGTACCCCATTTGTTTTTATCAATGTGGAGTTTTAAAAATCATTATATTATTGATTTTGGTCGTTATTTCCTTTAATGCTCAAATTAACCCATATTTGGTCAGTGGGAGGCCCATCAAGCTATTTCTCTGACCCTTTGCCATATCCTCAACAGTGTTTTTTTTTTTTTTTTTTTTAGCATAGTTTCATAGTTTCTGGCACAGTAAGATGTTCTATGATTACCTTTTGCTTTACTTGCCTCAGTCCCAGAATCAGCCATTATCCTAAAGAGCTCCCTGGTTCCTTTTGGTGGGTAATGGCATTCAGAAACTGTGATCTGGGCACAAGATGTGTTCATTGCTACATGAATGCCTTTTGCTTCTAGGCCCTTTTAAGTGAACAGAGCTAGCAATGAATATTTTTAAGTATATGTGTGTGTATTTGTATACATATGAAGATTTGATACTGATTTCTGTAATTCCAATTTAACAATATAGGTTCTTTTTTCCCTCATTTCGTATTTGTATCTCCTTGAGAGCCCTCGTTACTTAGAGCATCAATATGTTTCAAAATATTTACACATTTGCAGAATACTATAATATGCAAAAGTAGTTTCAGAATTGCTACATAAATACCACCATCACAATAAATGTATTAAGTAATGTTTAAGATTTTTTTGTAATTCTTTTTATACTTAGGATATTTTGCACTGATCAGTGTTCAGTTAGTGAGTTCAAAAATTATTTGGATTAATTTTTTAGTATCTTCTGGGTGGTTTTATTTATTTGCTATATATATTTATTTATTTATATTAGTATTCAATTTTAGACATTTTCTCTCCCATTAATTGTCAAGCTGGCTTATTGTCAAGCTGACATTAAACATTAAACATTTACACAGTTCAAAACTCCAGTATATAAAATGATATACTCAGATGTCCCATATTTCCCTATCCCTTCTCTCCTATTTCCACTCGTCTCCTGAAGGTAATCAGTTTCATTTCTGGGTTATTCTTCCTACGTATCTTTTTGCAAAAATAAGCAAATGAATCATCTGTGTATATGTGATGTATATATGTACATTCTCATTTCCCCTTTTTCCTAATAGAAAACCTACTACCTTAGATGTATTCTTAAGCACATAGCTTGTTTTACTTAACATATTCTTAGAATCTCAAAATCACTTCATATAAGTTCATAAAGATCATCCTTATTCTTTTTTTACAGCAGTATATAGTGCCATCTGTGAATATGTTTTATTCAATCTTTTCTTTACAGCATCTAGGATGATTGCAATATCTTGCTGTTATAAATAATGCTACAAAGAACAACCTGTGTGTATGTTTTCTTTTTTCTTATTATTGGAATGTGTCCTCTGTAAATTACCCAAAGGAGGCAGCAGATACCACATTATGTTAATAGCAATTAAAACTAGCGCTGTATTTTCATCTTAGGAGACTTGGACACAGTTGCAGGGCTGGAAAAAGAACTGAGTAATGCCAAAGCGGAATTTGAACTCATGGCTAAAAAAGAAAGAAAAAGTCAAGTGAGTTTTCTAGTCAAGTCTTAATTTCTAAATCCCTATTATTTTTTCTTTCAAAATAGTTTATATTTAAAAGCATATAATTTTCTAAGTATAATATCTGAGTCCAAATGCCGGGTATGACTTTTTTCTTTTTGGAGAAAGTTATTTTATATATACATTATCTCAAAAAGATGCTCCTGTTTTTAGATTGGGACCATTAAAACTTATTAAGTGCTGGAAAAACGTAACCTCTCTCCCCGTTGCTAAATGGAATAAAATAATTGCAAAGGCCGGGTGCGGTGGCTCATGCCTATAATCCCAGCACTTTGGGAGGCTGAGGTGGGCAGATCACTTGAGGTCAGGAGTTTGAGACCAGCCTGACCAATATGATGAAACCCTGTCTCTACTAAAAATACAAAAATTAGCTGGGTGCAGTGGCGCCTGTAATCCCAGCTACTCAGGAGCCTGAGGCAGGAGAATCGCTTGAACCTGGGAGGCGGAGGTTGCAGTGAGCTGAGATCGTGCCATCACACTCCAGCCTGGGCAACAAGAGCAAAAGTCTGCCTCCAAGACACTACTACTAGCACTAATAATAATAATAATTGTAAAGCACTAGTGAAAAAAGTGCTTTTTTAGTTATGTGATTTTAGTTACATGATTTAGTTATGTGATTGCTGCTTAGAGTTATGACATTAGACCCATGAAATTAGTTTTAGAAACATGAAATGAGAAGTTTGAGTATAATCAATGTTTATCAAGTATTCATGTACTATGTACTGTGCTAGGTATTTAAATTAGCACTAATGCTCACAACTCTACACAAAGTGGTGTCAGCCCAATTATTATAGACGAAGAAGCTGAAACACTGAGTTCTCTTTTAAAATGGGGGTGGAGAATAGTCATGTAACTAATAAATACCAAAGCTATGATGCAAACTCAAACCTTTTGTGACTTCACATACTTCCTAGGAAGAGTCATTTCCTAGAGCACATTTTTCCCACCTTACGCTTTAACTCTCTCTAGCATAGAGTTCTCATCAATTTTTTTAGAAGAGGCCTTTCAGCCTTAGAGATTCCCTTCCCCCTGCACATCCTCCACAGCTAGCTGCATACTCAACTATGATGTTGAAGAAATGCTAGGACCGCAGCGCAGAGTTACCGACTGAAACTGAAAGCTTGTTTGTTACTATGTTGGCATCTCTTTTAGAAGATCAGTGTCATGGCTTCCTGAATTCAGTTTAACTAGCTAGTCCAAATAGCTCCTTAGTTTTTTTCTACCTTTTGCCATAGCTAGATCTATAATATAAAACCTGTGTTTGTATTTGTGATGGAATTATCATATTTTATCTTTTGATTTCATTACCATATTTCTGCTTACAAATAGACTCATGTTTTATGACTCAGTTAGTTTTCAGGATATGAGAATGTGTGGCATTTAAGAAACACCAGTTTTAAAAATCCCGTAGTCTCCCTTCCTTTTTGCGGTTTTGCCTTAGCCGTTATCTGATTATTCATATCAGATATTTTAGTTTCCACATCCTCTTCCTGTTTTCTCACATTTGTCAAATCCAGAGTAGTATTACTTTTTGGTTCTGTCCTGTTTTCAGGATCATGAAATTGAAATGCCTGTGAATGGGTATTTTGAGTGAGTGATATTTAACTATTGTTAAATTCCTTTAAAAGGTTTCTTTAAAATAACTTGTCCTTACCATAAAGACTGTGTGGATATGTGGGATCTACAGGAAAGACATTACAGCCTAGTTTGAATTCCACCTTACAGGGTTTTAAAGATTAAAAAAAGATAATATGACATTGATTTGAAAACTATAAAATAGTATCAAAAGCTTAAGTACTAAGATAGTGGGCTTTTTAAGTCCTAGTACATGCTAATGCATTATCTTGTTTCTCAGGATTAACTGTGGCTTCATGTCTCACTGTGCCATTTGCGTATTGCTTCTTTCTTCTTTTCTCAGTTGCTGCTGATGCTAGAAGGACTAGTAGATGAATGGAGTCAACTCAGTGAGGCCTTACAAGCAGAGAGACAGCTCTGTAGCAGTCTGGTGAAGTTCCATGTCCATCCAGAGAGGTAAGAGACTGGCTGTTTTTTCTTTTAATCTTTATCGATATTTTTATTTCTTTTACTATTGTATTCTTTTTATGCCTTTTATTCTTCATTAAGTGCAGATGCTTATGATACTGAAGAGGGGAGAAAAAAACAGGGACAATTACCAGGGCTACCCACTTTGTCATTTGTTTTATGGATTGCTCTGAGCCTCAGTGTCAAAATCTTAAGTCGGAAATAGTGCCTGTTTCACACAGCTATTGCAGAGATTAAATAAGAAGACAGCTTTGGTGTCTAAAACAATGCCTTGCATACAGTAAGCACTCAATGTATGTTCATTTCTTTTCTGTGATCCATGTCCTGTTAAAAGCTGTTCTATTATAAACATAAGGGTATACCCTGTCTCTACTACAAATACAAAAATTAGCTGGATAAGGTAGTGTGCACCTGTAGTCCCAGCTACTCAGGAGGCTGAGGCAGGAGAATCACTTGAACCCAGGAGACAGAGGTTACAGTGAGCCGAGATTGTACCACTGCACTCCATCCTGGGCGACAGAGCGAGACTTCGTCTCAAAAAAAAAAAAAAAAGAAAAGAAAAAGTAAGGCTATAATGGACACATATTCATTTTAATATCATTGAAGAAAATATATTAATTGGGATGGCTAAATCATCCTGGGACCACCGGTAACTATCATGATGAATATATTTTCTTCTACGTCTTGATTTTTGGTCACATATATGATACCTCTCTGGATCATTTTATATTCTCTTCATTTTTTTTCCCCCTCATTTTGCCTTCGCTGCTAGCCCTTTTTACTTTTTCAATTTTTTTTTTTTTTTTTTTTGAGACGAAGTCTCACTCTGTCGCCCAGGCTGGAGTGCAGCAGCCCAATTTCTGCTCACTGCAAGC